>NC_140914.1:11916387-13116387 GCF_045865225.1 Trachurus japonicus | reverse complement strand
TGGTAAGAAAGCTAACGTAGTCTGTCCATCATTACTGTCTGAGCTACTTTTTGTTTCTGCATGACACTTAAAGCCAAGGTGGTCATTAGGGACACTCTGTACAATGCTTGGGTAAATAATATTGCATGGGAACCAGGCGTTTCACTCACCCACCTCACATGATGTGATGTCACAGTTTATGTGTGTATATTATATTAGATGAGTTTTTATACAATGTATTGTGCTGCTGCCTGCCACATAAGGATTAGATGTTTCTAATCCAACAGTGAGTATCTACATTTTCATTCACCCACCCACACACACACACCCACACACAACAACTTTGGTATTTAATGACATAAAACTGGCAAATGTCAATATAAAAAGTATGAAGCATCCAAACTGAGCACATGGCTTGTGTTAAACTTTACAGCTATGCCTGAAATTGTGTCGGCCCCCATGGCGCAGAGTAGTCCCTTAGATCATCTACATGATAGAGATGTTATTGGTGGCAGAGGTTACAGAACATGTGAGTGAGACAAAAACATGTAAAACGTGTCTCTGTTTCATAATTCTTCCCACTGCCCCTTGTTTCTGCTTCGGTTTCCCATTGGTCTTGACAATCCATTGTCAGGGTTTTGTGTTGTGGGTCCAGGGAGTGGCCAGTTTTCCTTTCATAACTCAGGGTTGGATAAATAGTTGCTCTGGTCGGGACTGCAAACATCCACTTTTTAGATGCACTAAAACCGACACTCTGCCACAATGTAAGTATAACTTTATTTTCCAGTTTGTCATGGATAGAAATGAATAAATAGGAAATTCTGCTTCAATGTTCTCTTTTCACTGGATAAACAGAAATAGCTTGTTAAGTCTCGATATTGAACTGGCAACACTCCTGTGCATGTGTTTGTATCTGTTCCAGGATCTGTCTTTCAGGGCTGGTTGGCTTTCTGCTGGTGCTGACAGCTGAGGGCAGAGTTGGGTAAGAAACATGAATTTGATCCCCAGAGTTAAAGTTATTTTGCAGTTAAAATGTTGATTATGAGAAAACTTGAGACACAAGTAAAATGTGAAAATGATGAGTTAATGAAGCAGGGTGATGGAGTGTGATAGACTTATACCTCCCAATCTCTTTTCTTTCTCCACAGAAACTCCTCTGAGTTACCGTTCTGCACTGAGACAGAGCAATGCCTGCTCTTTGATCCAGTTTGTATGACTGAGGGATATGAGGTGTGTGTCTCTCATTAGGAAAGGAACATTTTTTCACAGTTCAGGTGCCAGAAAGTAAAAAAAAAAAAAAGAAAAACTCACTCCAATGTTTGATTGTCTCCCTCAGGCCCGTCACTACGGCTCGGTGAAATGGGTTTCAACTGACGAGACCTCCTTCTTCATGGAGTTTGCATCAATGAAAGCATTCAGACGACTGTATCAGTACATCACTGGTGCCAACGACAAGGGTGTGTACATCATGTGTTTTAGTTTTTAGAACAGATAGCCTCATGGAGATCACTATCTCTGTGACATTACCTGTGTACATGAATAAACATATGGTATAAGGATGGACTTTGACTTTGACAAACATGATATATTTAAATACCAACACACAGAAAACAGATACATTTAAAGTGCTACTACAGTGATATAATGAATATGAATGAATAATGTGTTTTACAATCTCAAAAAACAACCAAGAGATTTTTTTGTGCAGAATTGAATGAAAATTGAATGAATCTTGCCCTTTGTGGTGAGACAAGTATTTTAAACTAGTCTGCCAACCTCTGTGTGACCGTGTGGTGCAGCTAAAATTAACATCTGCTTTGACGTAACGTTATAATTACTGTATTTAGTTGCCATCAGAGAGCAGTTTAGTGGTTTTAGAGGAAATCCAAGTCAAATTGCTCATGTTTTTTTTGCACTTGAGGTTTGTTCTAAATTTTTACAGATTAGCCATATTTTCTCAATGTCCACTTACTAGGAAAGAAAATTGAAATGACATCTCCCGTACTCGTGAGGATGCCTGACAAGAGATTTTGGGAGATGGGTGTCTACACCATGAGCTTCCTGCTCCCAGCTGATTGTCAAATGGATCCCCCCATGCCTACGGACAGCAAGGTAGGATTATATCAACTGCTGCTGAGTCATAAACTGACATATTCTGTGAATATTCCCAAAAGCTTTGGCAGATGATGAGACTTTGCTGGTTTGCAGGTGTACATCCAAACCATGCCCGACATACATGTGTATTCACGGAGCTATGGCGGCTGGATGACGAGCAACCAGGACGGCAGTGTGGCGAGGGATCTGTCCAAAGCCCTTGACATGGCAGATGAAAAATACAAGAAAGGCTTCCACTATGCGGTTGGATATAACAGGTAAAATTATCATTATCGTCTTAAGAAGTGAGAAGCAGAAATAGTGTTGATGAGGAAAGCCCAAATAAATGGTTGTGTGCGTGTGTTTCTTGCAGTCCAATGACCATCTTTAACAGACACAATGAGGTGTGGTTTGTTGCTGAGGATGAACCATCCTGTTCCAGCTCCAGCAGCGAGGAGATGAACTTCGCTCCATTCTCCTGAACTTTGTGAGCTCTGTGCAATGGCAGCTTATAGCTCGACGACTGCTTCAATATTTCTTCAACTCATGTGTCATATGAATAATCTTCAAGTGGGAATCCAGATTTTGAATACAGTCTGATAACTTGTGATGAGGGTTTTGTAATAGCTTCTTTCAAGGTTTTCTTTTATATTCAATAAAGTTACTTTTATGCAGTAATTAAATTCTCCTGTGGTCGTTACTGGTCAATCCACCTCTCAGGACCAGTCCTGAAATGTGTAAAGCTGCTGGTTTTTCCTCCATAATGGCCTCAGACACTAAGCTACAATTCACAAACGAATCACTAATTTTAATACAAATGTCTAATACAAGAAAATTATCAAATGAAGATTTTCAAAGGTCAACTTAACTCATCTGCCACTAGATGGAGCTATATACTTGTAACTTTTCAAGTCCAGGTGGTAACTGCAACAACAGTAAACTACAGTAAAAATGCACAAACAAACAGAATTCACAAGACCATGAACACAATCTTTAGAAAATGCTTTATTCATTTGTGACAGACAGGTCTCCACAACTGTTCATGCATTTGGACATGGAGCATTTCATTAAAAAGAAACGTGACACTTGTAGGTACAATAAAGTCATTATCAGACAAAAACACAATGAGATACTAATCTGATCATTGTGGGTTTTGCATTCCCTCATTGACCAACAGAGGTGTTTGAACTTCTGCAGTGGGAGTGCTGCTGCTCGTGTCGTGTGATTCAATGTTATCAGTCCTCTCTTGGTACAGCGAAGCTCTCGAGTCTCTGTCTGATACCTGGGCCAGCAGAGAACATGTAGCATCCTGTGTGTGTTGCACATAGCTGGATCCTACTGGCTCACCTTGTGCTGGACTACTCACGTGCCCTGTGCATATGGTTGTGTGGACTCCTGAGGGGCTGAGAGAGCTGAAGGCTGTGTGATACTGAGGCTGGCTAGTGGGAGTGAGGGACGAGTGAATGGGTGTCTGGGACCTGGTCTGGTTATGTGTTTGGTCAGAGTTGGTTTGAATGCTCAGAGAGGAATGGGTGTAGCAAGAATTTACCGAGGAACATAAGGAGTGAGAGTTGCTCATTGTAGGAATAGAGGTATTGTAGTTCCCCTGTGGGGCCTGACAAACCACAGGGAAGCCACTGAAGGCAGGACTGAGGCCCAGGAGTGATGGACCTCCATGAGAGTGGGTCATGTAAGGAGAGGTTGGAGTTGCTCTGGTAGTTTGAAAGGGGCCACACTGGCTCTGTAGCCTGTGACCTGTGGCCCCGTCTCTGTCGGAGCAGCACAAGTGTAAACAGGACAACATTGGGCTTGAAGAATGGAGCAAGGTGGGGCTTCTGCCCTGGGAGGGCATCCCAGTGCAGCCCCACACATTTCTGGCAGGGTGGCTAATTGCTTCATGATGGAGGTGCATCCCAGTGGCTATATTTAAAGGGACATGAGACTGCCAGTCACTGGACGCAGTCACATTAGGGCTGGGAACCATTGGTATGCCGTAGGGATAGGAGGAGCCTGGAGAGTTATAATGGAGCATGGCGGTATGAGACTGTAGGTAATGCATTATGTCATGGAGCTCCTTGGCAAGGTTGGATACATCTTGGTTCAAGTTGTTCACCTAAATAGAAAAAGAAAGAATTACCTGACATTGAATTATTTCTATACAACTCCTCACACAGGGTCTAGTCATGCTCAGTTATTCAGATGTGTGTCAAGTGCTGACCGTACCTCCTTGTTCAGTTTGCTTATGTTTTGTCTCACTTCCTCTGTTTCCAAAAGCAGATTAGCACTCACTTGTAAGTGGTCTGGAAAAGAATGAACAACAGAGAAAAGCTGAGTACTATATATAATACGATGTACTGTGCAGTATAATCCTAAATGAGTTTGATCACACAGTTCACTTCAGACTTTACCTGTGATATTAGTCTCTGCTTGGCTCTGCTCCACACTGAAATGAAATGCCTGTCCATTGTCTTCAATTCCATCCACGACTCTAGCAGACAAAAATCAAGGTTGCACCATTTTTAATAGATATAAAATTATTACTGATACATAAAGCAGGATGAATAGGTTACCTGGGGCTGAGGTTGAGTGGACTAACACAAGGCAACGATGGTATGAGTAGCTTGGCAGGCTGATGGCCCAGGCCTGGCTCACTGGTGAGACTGGGCAAAGGGGTGAGGGAGAGCTCGTCCCTGGTGAAGGCCTGAGGGGAGGGGCTGTGGCCCCTGCTGCCCTGGACAGGGGAGCGACAGAGGCGGAGCGCATTGATGTGGTGGAGCTCCTCCCCCAGCAGGGTGCTGAGGCGTGACTGACGAACAGGGCTGCCCATCTTCTGGAGCAGAGGCACTCTCTTCTGCTCTGCGTGTTTCATGTCTTCTCCATGTTCGCCATCATCTGCCTCAATGATGTAGGGTAGTTTGTGATCCAATGAAACATGACCCTGAAGAGAAGATGGTTGGAAAGTCAGGGAACATTACACTTCTATGTACAGAGTGAGCTGAAAATAAGAATCCAAAAGTCCCTCTGCAACAGAGATCCAAAAATAAAAAACAAACGACTTTAATGTCTAACTACATTAATGAGTGGAGTTTTGTCATTTCCACTCTCTTTATATCAGCAAGCTCACAAGTTTTAGTAAAAAAAAAAAAAAAAAAAATCTGGGGCCCTCAGTAAAATTTCTCATACACTGTGAACAAACCTGAAAAAAATGTAGTGTTGTCTTGAATAAATGTTTATTGACATACAGGTTCTCTTGTGCACCTTTTTAATCTGATATTCTCATTTCTCTCCTGTTCATCCCACACATATATTTATGTTATTTTTAATATATTCATTTTTACATTATATTTTGATTGGCAAAAGCAAAAGATTGGTATCTTATTATCCAACTAGGCCAAGCTCTGTGTATGAATTTATTAAATTAATGCCCTTTTTTCACATTTACTATGGCTTTCAGATTTCAGAACAGTATTAGTCCCTTGTGGTGTGAACACAGATTGTACTGTAGTTAGATGTGTTCGGCAAACCGCAAGTGAAGTAATTAGTGTGGCACACATACCTGAGATGATCTTGGAGTCCATGGGAACCTTGTTACGCCCTGGAGGTATGAAAGCAAAAATTAACACATGTATTCTATATAGACATGTTTCAAATTATTGAGCAGGAACAAAGACATTAACAGACACAGGTGAAATTTTACATCTCAAATGTCTTACGTCAGCTTCACTGCCCTCTCTCAGGTTGTAGGTGAGGTTGTGGTGGATGTCAGAGCTGAAGCGGCTGCCGTACTCCGGGTACAGCCCTAGGACCTCCCTCAGAGCCCTCACACTGATGTACTGCAAGTCACAGTAGGTAAGCGCCTTCACATCTGCATTGGTCTTGATCACCTGGTCATTTTCTGGGAGGTCGGCCCCGATAAGATCCCCTTTGCCTGTAGGGATTTGTAAGGTTAAGGAGAAGGTTTATGACAAAGCATGTGAGTGAGAGGGGAAATGTGCACACTCACCCAGGATGGCCAGGACCATGCCGTCTTTCAGAACCTCCAGGGAACCAGAACAGACAAAGTAGTTGGCCTGTAGTGCGTCTCCGTGGCGGATGAGGTATTCTCCGGGTGCACAGAAGGAAGTCTTAATGTGCAGGGAGAGGGAGCGCAGGCACCCTCTGCTGGCTCGCTCAAATACAGGCAGCTGCAGGATGTCTTTGTTCAAATGCATGGCAATGTCAGCTCGCAGCTCATCTGGGAAGTCATGCAGCAACTAAAACACAAGACAGAGGGAAAAAATTAAGCCTTTACTGACAATTGATGGAGGAAAAAAAAAGAAAAGGCACAGATTGCAGTTTTAAAGGTTGATGCACTCATATGATGTGTCAAGCTGCTAAGTAAAAACAGACATGAGGTGTTAAAGCCGGCGTGTTCTCAGAAACCAGTGCCTGTGTCTGTTACCTTCAACAGTGAATTAATTATGTACAGATGGCGATGGTGAGGGTGTTAATGAGTATTCTCTCCATTTCAACTCCCACCCTTGTAATTACAGGGAACTTCTACTAGCTCAGTCCTGCCATTGTTTCTGACTTTCTATTTGTAACAAAGTGCCGTCTACTTAAGGAAATGGAATAACACTCCAGAGAATGTGAGGTGACCCACATTTTAAGGATGGCATTTCTGAAACTAGAAAACGAGCACCCACACAGAATGTACTTTTTCTACATGAAACAAAGACATTACTACTGCCCACACTGTCAACGGTTCATATACAGTTCGATTACTTATTTAAGTGACTAACTTTACCATGGACATGTTATTTAAAGATACCACAGGCAGGCTGAGCATGAATACTCCTAATTTTGTCCATTTTCACCCACCTCATTGGCGTTGATGCCATTGTTGACTGACCAGGTGGCCTGAAAGTACTCCAGCATCCTCTGCTTCAGCTGTTGGGATAGCCGATGCACACGGATGAAGTCCTTCAGATCCTTCATTCGGGTGTGATAGAGTGAGCGGCGCGAGTACATGCGCTGGATGATGGCTGTCACGTTGCCAAAGACCACTGCATGCATCAAGGCTGGAGGTGGGAGAGCGAGTGACATGATTGATGCTGTTCTCAGATCATTTGTCACATATCTGTCAATTTTTTCTGTGATCGCCAGTAAACTCACCGCCCATGAGCATAATGCAGATCGAGAAGATTTTCTCAGCGTCCGTATTGGCACACACGTTGCCAAAGCCAACACTGGTGAGGCTGCTGAGGGTGAAGTAGAGAGAGGCGATGTAGGCGCTCGGCATGGACGGACCACCCACCGTGCTGTTGACGTACGGGGTCTCCAGACGTTTTCCCAGCTCCTGCAGCCACCCTGGTGCAGGAGGTTCAGAACATGGCTGAGCTCATGTGAAGTGTATTAGGTGTCAAAACTAACTGTATGAAGAGTGTTTTACTTTTTTATAATCAGCTTCTACTGATGATGACCCTCTCTCCTTTGGTAGATGACATAATGGGAAATCTCTGTGATCTAAAAGCTAGATATTGCAGCATTCAAGCATGACTTCAGAGATGTGCTGAGCTGCCCAACCGCAGTAACATTATACTCTTAATTCAGTAGAGTAATGTGCTCACCTATGTCCCAGGTAACGGGGTCACTGCTTTCTATCTCCTTGCGTCCGATGACGTACCAGACGCAAGCCATCCAGTGCGCCAACAGCGCAAACACAGACATGAGCAGGGTCAGGACCACAGCGCTGTACTGTGAGTAACGGTCCAGTTTCTGTAAGAGGCGCAGCAAACGCAGGAGACGAACCGTCTTCAACAAGTGCACAAGCGAGGTCTAGACAAAGAGAGGGAGAGCAGGACTTAATAATAATGTAAATCACCTTTGACTGTTTCTATACACACATTTTTGTTCCTATTAGATAGGATTGACAGATGTAACCGGTGACCCATCCTCTTTTCTCATCTAACCATGATTCAGTGACTTTTAATAGTCTCTTTTGTGAAGCATTTAATCTGAATTTAATGTCACTAATAGCAGGAAAGTGTTTGAACTGGAGTCAGGGAGTCAGTCTGTGTGTGTCAGCTGAGGCCAGTGGCAAAGTAAAACTAATCCACACAAAGTACAAGTGTTTATCTTGAGGATAAAATCAAAGTAGGCAGACAAATGAGAGTGCTCAGTGAAGTGGAGGAATGTGGAGGGATAATCATCTCCAGTCCAGTGCTCTGAGGGATAACACCACCAGAACAAAAGTCTTAAAGTTAGTGCATTTAAAGAGACAGGGAAGCGTATCAAACCTGGGGCCTCACCAGTTATATAAAGAGATGATCTTACCACTGTGATGTTGAATGCGTAGAGAAGGTCGAAGGGCAAAGCTGCGATCAGATCAACAAAGAACCAGGTGGTGCAGTAATGGAGGTAGATGGATCGAGCGTCGTACACCACCTGGCCTGACTGACTCACATAGGTGGTTCGGAAATTCAGGATAATGTCTGAAAAGGAGCATTGAGAACAGAACCACAGTCATCATTAATAAAAAAGTAATTATTACATCAACGTTTAAGTACATACAAAATAATTCCTGAGCAACTCATACAATAATACAATACTGTAATATCATATTAGCAATATAAGCAATTTTATTAATGATTCTAGCATCATACCAACTCATGGAATGATGCTAATATTGCTGATATGGTAACGTGATACATGCAGTATTAAGTTTTCACTTGCATGTTCTTCTCTTGTTGCTTGCAACCAGGCTATAAAGAGAGTGTTTACACAAACATTAAGTGGGACTTATCATATGTGGGGAAAAAAAAAATCTTTCAAAGAAAGTTAAAATATCCTGCACAGGCACATGAGCAGGTGAGCTCATTTTAAACATAAATATCAGTCCGTCCCCAGACAAACCTGTTGAGAGAGAGGAAGTTAGAGAGGCTCGTGACAGATGTGCTATCACACTTCCTTTGGAGGAAAAGTGGCACAAAGTGAGAGAAATCTAATTATGATTCGTAACCTGGGGCAACAGAAACACCCTGAGTGGGTGGGGAAAGGTGGGAGGTTTTAGTGATGTGTTAGCTAACGCCATGGAAACCACTGCAGCTACACTTGGAAATATTGTTGGTCTTTATTTGAGCAGAATATTGTGGTTTATTGTTTCTCTACATAATGTTGCTGAAGATGATTTTAAACATGACATGTATTTATGATAAACAAAATCTAAAAACTAAAATTACATGACTGCAGAACACATCCATGATTAGTTATTTAATCAAATGTCAATGCATCATACCAAGTATGAAGAGCATCTCCACTGCTATGTCACTGCCTATGGTGCTGCAGCTGAAAAAGGAGTTGTTGTCACTGCCCTCATCATGACTGACAAAGCAGACGTCGTAAGGTACAGTGACCGCAACGTAGAAGGTTGCCAGCAGGATGAGCCAGTCCCACAAGGCCTTGGAGATGCTGTAGTGCAGCAGGATGAAACGTGACTTCTTCACAGCAGCGACCTTGTACTCTGGTAGAGAAGGCTTCTGGAACACACTCTGAAAGCAGCACAAGAAAACACAAAAACTCTGGGATTTAAATCTGTAACACTGTCATTGCCGACACAGTAGGAGAGAGGGATTTTGTTTAATGAAGTTATTCAGGCTTGAGAAAGTGAAGTGCCTGGATTATGTTTATGGCCACATTAAACCTTGAGAAATAATGAATCCTTTGGATAGATAAAACCAAATCTGAAAGTAAGAAAGGGCGGATAATTTCCATTTTAGTCCTGAATAAGACAGAATATGGTAGCCTAATTAACACAGCATGAAACACTGAGGGTAGCCGTAGTAAACCTGTCATCATTATTATCATCATCATCATCATGATGAAAGATGATGATAACGATTTTCTAATCTTTGGTGTCAAAGAAAGGTTGTTGTTTTTTTTTTGTTTTTTTTAGCAGACCAGGCAACTTAGAATATTTTTTGTGCTTTTACTAAAATGTATTAAAGCAGAAGTAAGTGGTCCGGTCGTTTTCGCTAATGCTGCGTTCCAGGCAGGCTTTTGAAATCGTAAATTACAGCTTCAAGTCACAACTTACGACTTTGTAGCGTTTCAGGCAACCCACTCGTGTTTTTCCGACCTGTTTTACCGGTGAAAGTCACTATAACGGCCACTCGTAACTTCCGACCGGTGAACTCGTACCAGATCAAACTGGTACGACTTCACGGTCGGAAAAATACGAGTTTCCTTGAACGCACCATAACAGTCCTCGTCCCTACGTCGCCACATTCACGGCGTTCCTTGGCTGCACACACAGCCCTGCATGCCGTTCTCTCTCCTCATTGGATAAAAACTGTAGGATACGATAAATGTTTTCTCTTCGGCTCAGAGCAGAGCAGAGGGACTGAGAGACCCGTGTTTCAGTCCAAACACTCTATGTAAGTGATTGCTGTCGGAAGATACAACTATTTAAGACTTATATTAACACAAATATATCACTTACTTCTGCTTTAATATGGTAAATGACACAAATATTTTGACATTAAGAGAGCAAATGCTTTTAAAGACAGCTAAGCACGATTCATGACAGTTGAACAGTGAAATATTAGGACTCATGTAGTTTCAATTACATTGCACTCACTTTTGTCAGTTTCCCCTTGCCCCTCTTGGTGAACAGGTTGGTCAGGTGGTGCAGAACAGTCCTCCCCCTCTCTCGTGCTTGGGAAAAGTGTGATCGGTTGCTTTTCCTGCTCTGGTGAGCAGAATCTGACATACCTGTGGGCAAAATGATAATACCCCAACATTAATTTTCTTAAAAAAAAAAAAGATTTTCCATTTAGATTTGAATTATATGTGTATGCATAAAAAATAGCGACTGTAATCAACATGTAACTAGGCCTCACCATCTCCTTGGTAGTGGTGGTTCTTGCCATATGAATCAGTGATGTCTTTGAAGGACAGCAGGAACAGCACCACCTCACCTTTTTCATTTTTAATTGGCACAATGTCCAGGAGGCACCAAAATGGATTTCCTGTTATATTAACAAAAGTTATTACACTGAGATTACCCAACAATACAGATGGACAGTTTTCACCCCCAAATTACAATTATGTTTCTATTAACACTGGGATAGGAAAGTGTTTTTATTGCAGCTAACCTCACCTGACTGTCTTGTTTGTTGTGGTGCTTCACCAAACTAGGTCAAAACCTGGTGATGGTTGACAATGACATCATCATCATGTCCTGTTCTTTTCAACTCTCTACATAACCTACACAAATACTACAGTATTTTAAGTATTTTAGTGGGCTACAGCTGATTCACATGCAATGATATAGTGTCCTTTCCCCCCTTTTTTTCATTTTTTTCCCTTTTTTCTCCTTCTCTCAGTTATTTTATTTATTAATTTTATTTTCATCATTATTATTGCTATTGTTGTTTTCTTGTATGTGCCTTCTTGTTTCATGTTGTTCACTGTTTGTAAAGTAACAAATGTGCAATAAACATATGTTTAAAAATAAAAGAAATGAAAAAATAATGCCCCAGTAGGACTTCTAGCTGCTGCTAAATTACAGATTTTATAACCTTGACATGCTCTGGTTAAATCACCAAACAAAGACGAAATTAAAGACAAAGACTGCGCTGTGTTTTCTGCTGTATATTCTGGAAAACTGCACAGAGAGGAAGTAAAAATTACAATACAAACACTTTCTGTTCCCGTTTCAAATTAAAAGCCCCCTCGTGTGTAGTGGGCGGAAACCCTTTATTTCTTAAGATGACTTTTCTTTGCTCATTTCCGGTCACGGTCACTGGTTTTCGTTTTTCATACACATGGCTGAGATTAATTAGCCTTCTTCAGACGTTAACATGGGCTTCTTCTCCTCTCCAAGTCTCGTTTAGAAATAACAATAGGCCACATGAAAGTAGTTTATTTGTTGTTTTATGGAGGCGAGCGTTTGGGAGAGCCCACTGGGTGAGTGACATGATGACATGTAGGCCAATCGTGGGCGCCCATGTGTTGATACATTGACATTAGGTTAGGTTTGAGACCAGTGTGGTGTTAAGAGTCAATATCTATCGAATTAATGAATCCTGCTCACCATTCTTCCTATAGAAACAGACTTCTCCCTGGTACTCCTGCTGTCCCTCCAGAGCTTTGTGTGCCTGTTGGGTCACCCTGTCGTTGGTCTCGGCCCCGTGGAGAAAGCTGCAGGTACAGGTTTTCTGCATCACCTCAGTCCGAACAAAGCCGGTCAGCTCGCAAAACCCATCAGAGCAGTAAACGATAGGGTAGCCATAGCGACCCTGAGCATTTCCCAGCAGGAAGTTACTGTCTGCACAGAAAAATAAGAGATTGTCAAGGTTGGAGGTATAAAGACTTGTGTGATTTTGTATTTTTCTAACTGCACAGCTGTGATGCAGCTTGAGACAGTTGCGTCACTGTTAACAGTAAAATTCACACTCTTTCCACCACTTCACTTCAGATTTGATTAATTTGTCAGAACACATACAAAATGAATAGCCTACTTAAAGTTTTCTTTATCTGAGTCATTCCCTCTGTTGTCACCTCAGTTACCTGAAATAGTCCAGTGTAAATCAGAGGGGGCTTTGATGTATGCTGATGGTGTGTATGAAGTCTAAAGGGTATGCAGGGCCAAAGTTGGCTCCATGGGGGACCAGTTCCTCTTTAGCCTTTAATTAGCATGTGGAGCATGGGCTGCATCCTGCCACCAGTTATGCAACACACGGTTTATTTTCCTGTAGCATTAAATGAGGATGAGGGATATCTATTAAAGATGCTGTTTTGCAAAACCAATTTTGTTTAAATTATTTTGTTAAAAGTCAATGAACAATTAAATTCAGTGCTGCTACACTTGAGAAAAAATGGTTGAGATGAAGCTGTTTCTGAAATCAATTATCACAAGAGTTGTAAACGCAAGCCTTGTTTGAGGCAGTTGATCATTATTTCGAACTGCTGGAGTCATTTCAGGGCAGGAAGTGTAGGTGGTGAAGCAGAAGATGATAATGAATACTGCATTTAAACAAAGCACTACATTCGAGAGAAGACTGTCTTCACACCAGGGGGGCTGTAAGAGTCTGTTACATGGATAGAAAGAGCTAAATAAAATCTATACAAAATGTCTTTTGTCCATCTTGTGTGCTCTGCGACTAACAATGTCCTCTTGAAAAGCCATTGTCAAAATAGAGAAACAATATAGAGCAGCGAATTGAAATCCCAGTTTAACCCACTCATAAACTGTAGAATTTGATTTGTAAAATAATTAAAACGCAGCACTCCAAGGTCTATTGTAAAGTCAAATAACGACCAGACTTCTCCATTATGACTAATGCAGGTTTGCTTTCACTTGTCTCCACGTGATGCAAGAAAACCCCTTCAATATTTAGACAGATAGACAAAGCCCACGAGTGTCTTCCCTAAGTAATTCACCGAGTTGCTCTCTGAGTGAAAGCGGATTTAATTTGCAACAAACATCCCTGTCTGCAGAACACCGCAGTGATGATCCAGCTCAGAGGACAGCGTTGAACACCTGTGCTGCTGCAGTGAGTTTTAATGAATGGTGCTTTGTGTTCTCTCTCGAGCTAGGAAGGTAAACACAGACTGATAATGCCAGGGTGTATATTCAGATGCATGCAATAGATTCACCTTCTGTATGTTATATGATATTTAAACAAACAAAACAAAACAAAAAAAACAGAAGTGGGCAGCACTGAGGGGGCGTTCTCAGTGTCTGTTATAGAGGTAAAGACATGCAATTAGCGATGTGTGGCTATATTCTTCCTGATATGTGTGCAGTTAATTTCATATGAAACTAAATTAAGATCTCTCTACGCATGAGTTACCATAGCAATTCGTGCAGAACAGAAAGAAAGAGAGAAAAAAAAACATATGGCAATTCTGCAGGTTGCATCTCCGAGGTTACCAAGACACTCTGCCCTCTGAAAACACAGATGTAGCCAATAAAGCACTGGCAATATTATCCACAGTCTGATTCATAATGAACTGAACTGACTGACTCTGATTGGTAAAGTGCTCACAACATGAAGCCCCTAAAGTCTTTTTAAACCCTGATGATGATTTTTTTTAAATATATATATATATATATGCAAATCAGACTCAGATTTTTGTCCCAACTGTAAATCCCCATTTGGGTTTTTGACACCAGTTGTTTGGTTCAGTCATTTAAAATCCATCTCTTCCATTTGGCTTCACTACATTTTTTTTCCTTCCTTAATCTGTTTGTATGGCTCCATGCTATTAAAGAGAACAATACGGTTCACACTGGCAGTCGTAGGCTATAAGTCTGACTCACTGCAAAAAACCTCCTCACAGCGATCTCCACAAAAAATTCTCACTCAATGGACCCCTTTATGGGCAGTCAGGTAATGAATTTGCTTCATTATAGTTAAAATCGCAGGTCAATCCAAAGCAATGATTGTAAGCACTAATTATCAATGGCAGCACTTGTGAGGAGGAGAAAGATGTAATTCCAACACCTACTCAGGCAATTAGCAGAAGAGACTGTCCACAATGAACAACATAAAATAAAAGCCTCAGCTTTCTGTGCCTGATAGCATGTAATTATATCACTAAAGCAATTTAATATCTAGATACATGATAGTTTTGACCCTGCAGTACAGCACAATGTACAAATATTATGTAAGACATTGAACGTGTAATTCTAAACCATCAGATTAATTCTTTAAAACTGATATTAATTACCTTTATTTGGATGTGGTGATTGGTCAGATTAATAATTGAAGTCATTTTTATCAGCTTCCAAAGAGGATGACTGAGCAAGACCTCCACTGGTATTTGATTGGCTTTTGCCCTCTGCATAATTTATTTTAATTCAATTTCCTGCTCACATATCAGGCCTATGTGAATACCACTTCCACCCTGTGAGTCCGCAGCCTCGGTTCACCTTCACACTGGGGATATTTGTGTCACTTATTATTACATGTGAAAAGAGATTTGAAATAGACTTTCAGCTCGGCAGTTATCTTCTTGTCTTCAAAGAGACGTCTCGACTTAGAAAAGCTTTCCATCCAGCCGAGACGGATTCAAAGCAGTTCTCAGATGGTGCTGTGCTCTGAAGCCACCTCTTGTCAGTTAGCCCCTTCACCACCCACTCAGCTACTCGGTCAGTCCGCCCACTTCTTATGCCAGTGGTGTGAGATGTGCTGCGCTGATGTGTGGAGCCCATGTGCAAGTTAGTGTGTGTGTGTGTGTGTGTGTGAACACAAGGGCTGGATGCCGCAGAGAAAGTGCTGGATGATTTGTATGCGCGTGCATGTGATGGGTAGATACAGATGGAGATAGTGTCATCACACTGAATTTGTGAATTTGGTAAGTTGTGAGGTTGTGATGGACAGTCTGACCCATACACATACTCTATCACACCATTAATTATGTTCTGGAAAGAGCTATCTACCACCTGCTGATGGTTTTCTACTGTGAGTGGAGCAAGGCATAAACCAACAAATGGATGAACAGTGGCTGAACCTTATTGTGTTAACATGAAAATAAACCCACAGTGTGATTGTTAAGGTTTTATTCTAATAATTCAGTAGCAAAGATCAGAAAATGTAATGCCAGGTGCATCTGTTATATTTCATTTATCTGACTCCAGCTGCAGTGAGCTCTGCTTTTGTGTGCAGTGAAATACTGTATAAATCAGCCTTAACAAATCACAATACTGCTCTCATTGTTCCAACTACAGTGGTGAAAGATAAAAATAGCTCACATCCAGACAAGTTTCACCAAACAGGAAAATAATGCCAGTCTTGATAGTTTCACAGTGGTGATAGTGGTGCAGATTGCAAATACAGGATGTAGCTTTTAAAATTGAGTTCAAGGTCAATCATTCCATGTTTTGGATTGAGTTCAAGTTTTTAATTTTGAACTCGATATAGATAAAATGAAGGATACAAATGAAAAAAAGAGACAAAAATGTCACATCTTCTTGTCAGAACAATGATATTACCTCTGTGATTATGTTTCTACTGATTGCTGAGTGTTTAATCACAAGTTTTTATGCCAGTAGTATTTAGCATAATTGTGTAGCTGCAGCACATTTGCATCAAGAATTTTTTGCAGTGAATTCATCGGTGGATAATTAATAAATAAAAAACAGTTCTCGTGTATTTTCAGAAAAGAATCCAGTTTTCACCAAATATTAACACCTCTGTTGCCTCATTTACATAGAGCTCCCACTTTCTTGCACCTGTCCCTCCACCTGTACACTATGCAACCTGTGCTTGGCCCAAATGAGCCAAAAAAAAAATTGAGATCCAGAAAATACCAACACATCTTGCAGTTATCTTTTCCTGCCATGAGAATGGAGCCCTGGATGTTTAAATGCTTCATAATGATAAGAAAAAAAATAAAATAATGTGCTCTTTGGAGGATTTTGTTTGTTTTAAGTATTAAAGATGCACCGTGAATGAATTATGTATGAATCTCAACTGTGCAACATCTCAAGCAACAACAAGCAACAAAATGACTCAACAAGTGTCTCTTTAATTCCCATTCATCATCTTATAAGATGCAATGTCCATCTCCAGCTCAAAGTTTCCTGTCGTAACGTGCAGTCTTATAATTGGATCTCACCACAGTTGGACACATTTGTCGACAGCGGTGTTTTTCAGTGCCAGTCACAGCCCTAAACTGGGTTACAGAAACGCCACAGGCTGAGATCCTAAAAGCTGGGCATAGCTGGTGGAGTTGCGTCCCTAAAATGGACACAAAACCATTTGCAGGCAACACAATTTTCATTTTAGAGCGTGTGTCCCTTGAGAAAGTTTGACTCACAGATTTGAGCTGAATAACACACATACACTACAAGAATGTATATAACCATCAGGCATTACAAATATTCTGTTCATGCCTTTACTAGTAACAAGGGGCAGAGAACTTGGTCAAAGGAGGTTCTGCAGATTTCTTTCTTTAACCCCCCCCCCAAAAGAAATATATACTCACGAGTGCCATCAAAGTGGTTTGCAATGGTATCCAGGAAGGTGTTTTGTGGAGCAAGGAGGCCCTTCATCACAGGCATCTTGTACAAAGAGAGGGCTGCACACTCTTAGACAGAAGTTTTCATTCCCCGAAGAGGATCCGAAAGAAAATCTCACCGCCTCTCCTTGGGTGCGTTTGTAACTCCTCTGCGAGTTTCTATCGTAGCGTGCGTTGTTTTTATTCTGCGTTGTTGAGAAGAGATCACTCTCTTACATCATGCAGAACTCTCATCTTGTCATCAGAAGAGAGCTTGGTGCCGTGGTTCTCTGGAACGTCTCTCTCTCTCTCTCTCTCTCTCTCTGTTGAGTGAGGAGCTTTCAGGTGGAGTTGCGCATCCCTGTGCTCTCAGCACTGCTCCAGCATCACAGCGGAGCCTCAGCTTCTCTTCAGTCAGACTAACTCCACTCACCATGGTTCCTGCCATCTCTGAGTCCCCTACCTCCCTCCCTCTCTCCCTCCCTCTGTCTTTCATACAAAAGGCTGAACCATCCCCCTTTCCACACACTGTTCATTTATCAGTTCTCTCCCTCGCTTTCTTTCTTTCTCCCCTCTCCCTCTTCTCCCTCTCCCCTTCAGCATGATGTTTTGTTGCTCAGGTGGCATTGCTGATTGCTAACCTTCGCACACAGTTGCATATTGAAGGATGTACATACACTGAAACACAAAAAGAGAGCCTCTGTTGCTGTTGCTGTGGATACACGGAGGACCAGACAATGGTAGGATGTCTTCCACATCTGCATGGTGATTTTATTTTTCCTTTGCCCTCTTTGGATGCGAAGAGGTCAGAGGTCAGGCTGAAGAAAGCACAGCGGCGGATGATTCACTGTCTGACTCAAGGACACTACAGCAAATTTGCTGCTGGACTGATGTTGGTCATTTGCTTAAAGGATCTATCAGCCTGCTATGTGAATCACCATATCTATTTCACAATTTCTTCGCCTGCTATACATATGCATAAACAAACGCCCCCACGCTGAGTTGCTGTTACATGTACAGTGTGCTGTAAGCCTACATGGACACAAACACACTGTTGGCAATTTACAGCAAAAAAAACACACACACTGGCTCTTTGAATAGCACTCTTCTCAATTACCACTTTTCTTCCAGGTTCCATATGGGAAGCTAAAGCTGTTGTGCGCAATCACACATCCACTGAGAGCTGACATTTCATTAACACATACACATACATAATTAAAATCTACTCTTATCTGTGAAAAGGTCAAAAACACAACCTATTAAAATCAATATTTCATATCAAAAACAAATTAATACATAAGTTTGAACAGAACTGTTTTTTTATATATATATTCCTCTTTTTGTGCTCATTTTAGGCAGATTCAGCTTCAGTCATGTTGCCAAGCAGCAGTCGTTCTTGAATGTGTGCCTAATTTTTAAGGGTGCGGTTACTCTGCATCAAAGGCAAATTGGTGGACTATAAGTGCCAGCTGTCTAAGGCAGTCTGCTTCCTCATTCATTTTCACTACAAATAAAAACAGCATTGTGATGGACAAAATGCTGAATTAAATGGTGAAGGCTCAGGAGAGTGCATATCAATGCACTGAATTGTTTTTGTGTCTGCATCATGTAGCCTGTGGTTTAAAATATAAAGTTTAAGTATTATATTATTCATAAAGTCATTGGGCAACCTTTTCTAACTTCTTTCTTCTTGTAACTTCTTTCTTAATTGTAACGGTATTTCTATAAAGCTTCTAAGTGATGGACAGTGGAGTGGTTGATCAGAAAATGTAGTTTTTTACCCTGGTATCATAAAGCAGCCATGAAGCAAAAGCAAGCAGCAGCTATTCCCAGAGAGAAGACCATTTGACAATTGTCCTGCAAATACATTTAGTTTTTAAATGAAATGTGAAGTAATTCAGTGGTTTCATTTTTGAATAGTAAGAATACCACTTTGAGTAATAAAAGCTGTTTCTTTTACTGTCCTTCTTTAGTATAGAGTTAGATAAAAAGTTACAAGAAGATTAAATTAATGGTTAGAAAAAGAGAAAAGAGCATGAATGCAAGGATGTGTTCCTGCTGTTAGTGCAACTCCCTTGTCTAAAATGCTTTGTTCAAATACATGTCGGCACATGCCAAACACTTTGACAGCAAATAGATGTGATGGTAGAAACACGCACAAGGTGTCTTATTAGATAATTACTGTTTTCAGTAATGAGGGATCTGTGTCACTACCTAACATTAGCACCATCTTGTGGCACGTTTTGTTCCCACACTGTGACAGGCTCCTGGGGTCCAGTCTAAATAGAAGCTTAGAGGTGACCTGAGTTACTTTTTTATAGCATATTTTTGGGTTGATAAGAAACTAGATCATTTGTCTTCACCTCATTTACATTCTGCATGAATATTCAGTGTCATTTCAGGGGAGTCGAATGATTCTCTAGAAACATATGATCTAAGGAAACTTCATCAAAGAATGGCCGAAGACATGTTGTCAGCTTTTTGTGTTTTTATTATACATATTTGTACAATATTACACATCTCCCTAAAGCTCTCTGAGAGGCAAATGCAAATCATATCACATTCAAAAATGCACAGTCAAGGGTTGGGGTTAGGGTTAGAAAGTCACATAAAAAGTATACATGTTAGATAATACCACTCACAAAATATGTGTCATTTTCTAGGTACATTTTAACAGAGTCCCAGTTTATTTATACTGTGAGGTATACGTTTGCCTTCAAAGAGGAAGGGGTGTTGTGATGGTAGATCCTGACTGAGCCACCCAGTCCATGTACTGCTCTCCACCCATCTCCTCAGTCCTCTTCCCCATAGTCAGGATCCCTGCTGCCTGGTTCCTGGAGCCCTGCAGGAGCTGGTGGAGTCGGCTGTGCAAGCGGTGCTCATCTTCTTTCCGTTTTCCCAGAGTGAGGATGCCAGCGGCAGCGTCTCCAGTGAGGGGTCCCCCGAAGGCCTTACCGCCGGGGCGACACAGCAGCACATAGAGGCGACAGGAGCGAGACGGTTGTCGGCAGCACTCGGACATGCTGTGAGCATCACAGGTCAGGTGAGACAGCAGCAGCATCAAGACGAGCACCAGGACTTTCTGCTGGGAGCAAGAGATAAGTTTACATAAATGTGAACTAATGCATTAGTCCAGAAATGCATCTGTGTTTCCAGCAGCCTTATAAGAAACAAGATTATATTTTTGATTTAAAGTTGTTGTTTTTTCATGGAATTTGAAGTCTGTAATTGTAGATTATTGCATCAAAGGAAAGAATCAAGATCAGACAAACTCATCAGCATATAATGAAAACAAATCATTGAGTCTCCAATAAGAGGATGTTGACATTTATTCTACACGATTAAACCCCTAACCTGTAGTCAAGGATACAGAGCAGCGGCATCACCAACAGACCATTATCCAACCAATTGGGATAATGACAGCACTCTGTCCTCAACCTTTTATCTTCTCATAAAGGAAATGAAATATTGAATATCTAATGATATGATACTGACATTCATTCTGTATATACATAATAAAAACTTGAAATTATAGTAAGGAATAGTTACATACATTGATTTTACATCAACAAAAGCAACATTTTGGAAAGCGAAAATGCCCCATTTTTAACAATACTGAGCTTTGTAGGTATTTTGGAATAATGAATCAGTACTCTGTTTTAGCACCAACTGCATGCAATCCTGATTTTTAAAGAAAAGTATTTCAAAACGTGAAAGGATCTTATACACTATCATCCTTCCTGCCACTCAGGAGTGAATTAGAATTTCATCTGACACAATTGCTCCACTATCTACAATTAAAGATAAACAAATAATTCATACCCACACGAGTTGTTTGTATAGGAATCGATTTGAATACAAAATAAATCTGAATTATTTATTTTTAAATTGTCTATTTTATATACACTTTATTTATACAAATTAAAGTGTTTGTTCCTTACATCAACAATTAATGCATCTTTTGGTTGATGAATGAGGAAGAGATGTAAAATAGTCCGACACACTCATCAAATGAGACCCAATATAAGATTATTCACAAACTACCAGATCATAATCGGTATTCAATGTAAAATTTGAAGCTACATGCTCTTGATTATGTCTGAAATGTAAAAATATCTGTGGAAATTTTTTGGTTGTCACTTCAAAGTGAGCTTAAGAGAGTATTAAGAATTACAAAAAACAAATACCCTTAAATCTGTTTAATTTTGCACAGGATTAGACCTGATTCTTCAAACTGCTTTGTGTGCTGCACGCCTCGCAGTGCTAAAGAAAATTGCAAAAGGTGGAGCTCCTGGTATCTCACTATGGTATTAAAAACTTAAAGAGGACTAGCTTAGTCTGGGTGCAGTAGATATAACTCACATATTGTTGACTGTGGTTTATTTGTGTTAATATTTTCTGTTAATATTCACGGTGTTGTAAAGGCAAAAGAGATATAAATGTAGAGAAAACAATATACCAGTATGGGAAGAATAATGGCAACAATCACACAAATGAGTAACAACTGGCATAAAAGATCAAATTTTCAGCTGCCTTACCCTATTAGACGCGTCCATCCCAGCAGCTTTCTGAAAGTTGGTAGAAAGCCACGTCATCTTCAGGTTTGTGTCAGTGGGAGTCATCTGATCTTCTTATCTCCCCAGGGGAAGAACAAGTGTCTTTTATATCATTCTGCGTTGTCCACACTGTGGACGTCACTCAGGCCAAACACTGACACAAAACTCACTAATGCTCTCGTTTCTGCTCGCCATCATTAATTAAGTCTCCTGGCAGATCATCTCCAAGGCACTTCTCTGGCCCTCCGACGAACAACAGGTATGTCTTTGTGGTGCATGCCGAGGGTTTATTAAGACATGCCATTTGAGTGAGTGGTGAGGGACACAAGTCAATTAGCTAATGTGTCCCTTGAGTTGTTAAGTAGAACACAAATACAGAAAAAGAACTGATGCCCTTTCTCAGTTTCTAATGACGAGCACATTCAAAAGTCATGCTAATGAGCCACTGAGGCTTTTATTATCTGATACAAAAGGTGACATACTGACACATCAAAACAGTTTGGTGCATTTCCTTGTTCTCGCACAAAGAAGTCAGTTATGCTGATGACGGAAAGAGCCCAGAGCTAAGAGGATCCAAAACTTCTGAGTGGTACTGAAAAGACAACTTTGTTAACATCCCAGTACGTCTGCACTCCACCCCTGCTTCTGGGGAAATACCCTCCTTCTCATGATTAAGCATAACAGGATTACACAAATCACTTTAAAGCAGTTATTGATTTTCATCCATCCTCACAGCCACATTACGCAGCTTAATGTTTGTTGCCATCTTATGGACAACAGGAAGCATTGCTTAAAACAGACAAAGTAATTCATAGTGAGATAAATGGCCTACTTCTTGTTTATTGCTATGAAAAGAAAAAAAAATTACATAATATTATATCAAGAGAGTCAACCGTGCATGACAGTGTATCACAAGCAATCAATGGAAGCTTTCCAAAAGCTTTACTTATTGACTGATTTATATTCTCTGTGAAAGCTGCTTTCAAAATGCTCTGAAGAGCTGGTGACGTCTGGATGAATGCAATCAAAAGAGTCGCTCTCTGCAGCCCGCGCAGCTAAAACATTTTCAGCACGGACCTGATTGATACAGTACTCGATTTCAAGCTGGCACATTTAACTTCCCTGTGAATGTATCCCCCATTCGGAAGTCAGCACGGAGCAATGAACGAGAGGAGACGGGATAAACAACGAAGCCAGTTTTAATGGGCCACTTAAAAGAGCTCTTACAGAATCCACACTCACTTTGCAGTGAAAACACATGTCAGGTTATTGTTTGACCCTCGTGTTGTGGTGGCACTAACCCGTAATCCCTCGTTCCAGTCCCACATGCACTGGTTGTCCTGATCTGCACCACAGAACAACAGGTGTCAAATCACTGTATATGTGGAAGTAATGTTAAAAAAAAGAATCAGAATATCAATAGAAGAACTAACAACAATCATTATAATATCAATCATTAATGTCTGTTTCTGCAAGAATTATTATAGCAATATATTTTCCCTTCATACATTTTACATACAGTTTACATCTATCTTTATTTTGTGTTATTGACAGCAGTACCACGTTCTCCTGTTGACCTTTGACCTCTAACAGGCTGGGTCGGATATTCCAGTTGTGATTGGCTGGTGAGCTCCGCCACTCAAGGATGTGGGGTAGTTTCCACCCATGGGGACCAAAACACCAACTCACATGACGTCACACACACAGCCCCTGGGGAGGAGACGAGGAGATCCTGTAGGGAGAGGCCGGGAATGCCACAGAACGCAAAATCGTTGGGAGCAACACTGGAGATGTGTGGGGCCTTGAGGTCGGCACCAGTACGGGGTGTGAGCGGAGCATCCGTGTGACTGGGCACATCAACGGCTGCAGTTTTTTATTTTTTTGTTTCTTTTTTCTATTTTTGCTCTTCAGCTCCCTGGTTTGTGCTGAAACGGTCATCTGTGACTCCCACAGAGCTCAGCCTAGACAAGCTGCTCTACTTTGTGCACTTAAAAAATGAAAACGGCATCCTCTTCATTGAAAAGGAGTGAGGGATTGCTCTCAGCTTTATGTCTAAAATGGAGGAGGAGGAGGAGGAGGATGATGAGCGTGAGCATGAAGAAAGAAACAAAAGCTCAAAGACATGCCGAGGAGTCTCTAGAAACAAAAAAGGCAAATTTGTGGCATTAAATGCCAGTGTGAGGTAAAGCCTGTACCCACAGAGCTAGAGTACATAGTGTAGTATGTAACTAGCACTGCCCAGAGAGCGACAGCGATGTCCAACTTACTGATCCAACTATTCCTATGCAGAAACACATACACACCCTAGCTGGTACCCTTTTGTTTTTCACGAGAGAGAAGACAGAAGAGACCAAAACCTTCTGGCTCAGATGGAAGAGAAAAAATGAACATGATCTTTCCAGTTTTCCATCATGGTTTTGCAAATGTGTGAAGTGTGTAAGGTCTCTCCTCCTTTAGCCCTCCTCTCAGACTTGTGTCTCACTTCTAACGCGGCGAGTCTTCCTCGCCACCATCATCTCTTTAACTCTTTCCATTACTTGCTCCATCTCTCTTTCACTACCGGCCCCCTGCTTATCTCCCTTCTGCTTCTCCATCTCTGTCTTGCTCTCTCTGTCTCTCTTTGGGCAGGATTCTCTGTGGGCACAGGCTGCGGGTCAGCAGGATCCCGCCGGATCCTCGCTGACCGTTTCTCTCTCGGGGATGGCTTCGAGAGGCCCTGCTGCCCTCTGCTGCTGGCTCTGGAACTGATATTGATGCTGGGGTAGGGGCGGGGGCTGAGGATAGGCCGGTGGTTTGGTAACAGTTTGAACCAGAGGGGGAGCTGGTGGCTGGGGATGCGGCTGGGGAGGAGGGGGGTGCAGATGAGCCTGAGGTGCGATCTGGGGTTGGGGCTGAGCTGGGGGCGGGTACAGCGGTGGAGCCTGTGGGTGGGGCTTGGCCTGAGGCTGTTGCTGAATCTGGACCTGCTGTGGCTGGTGAAGAGGATGATGCTGGAGCTGCGGGGAAGCCGCTCCGTTTTTACTGAGGCCACAGGACTGAGCGGCACAGTGGATCTGACGCAGAGTGTCCAGCGCCTCGCTCTTGGCGTGCTTCAGCAGGTCTGCCTGACCCTGAGAGAGATACAGGGAGAGAGGGAGACAGAGAGATGAAAGAGGAGAGACAGCTTTGTTAACAACATAAGCAGCAGGAATCTTTATCATTCCCTCTGAGCTTTTTGTTCAGTCCACACTAAAAAGATTTCAATCTTTACCTGGTTAAATAAAGATTAACATTCTGGTAGAAGAGCTGGTGAAATATTTCCTCTTTGCGCATTAACTAATAGGTTGCTGAAGGGGGCAGTATAAAGCCATTGAATGAGGGCTTTTGGTTGCCTGCCAGCCCTTCCAACTGCTCCTCTCAGCTGGTAAATAGTGCTGTCATATGGTGATAATGTTATACTACATCCCAGCTCTTTCTTTCTGGAGCATCCAGAGATGAATCTCAGCCATATGTGGAGGAAGTGGTCAGGGCAGGCTTCCTGCTTTACAGCACTGTCAAGTCAGTATGGTCCGATGCCATGGCTGCCTGCCTCCTCAAGCTAGCTGTCTCTGCCATGTGGAAATGTGGTGGAGTCTCCTCCACAGGCGGTTATTTCAGTGTGTGAGAGGTGCTTATATTATTAGAATAGGCCAAAATAGGGAAAAGAAATCCGACCGCATGCTTTTCACCAACTCTCTCCACTTCTACAGTCTTCGCTCCAGGCCTCTCAGTCCTGCCACAAACCCTCTCTTCAAGCGTGTCCGCTCCGGCGCTTTCTTTTCTCCTACAAACATCTGTTCACAAGCAAGTTGTCTTCACATCTGCGGATCTGCATATTTTCCCTCTCTCTCCCGCTGAACTTCACTCCAGACTCCATGTGACCCGCTGTGTCAGCTCATTGAGCTAACATCCCCTGTGAGGAGGCACAGGCTGACCTGCTCTGCACCAGACTGAAGTGTAAAACGGTGCGGGGGATCTTCATTCGCTGAGCCACAGCAGTATGGACATATTGTGGGATAACTGAAGGTCCTGCCCTGCACACAACCACTGATGTTCTACATCTAGGTGATGTTAATGTGCCGCAAGTGGCTTCTTACCTGATATGAACCACTCCAGCGTGCAAACCACAAGTATGAATAAGTCATATGTTCAGAAAAAAAATGAAATTATATAAGTCGTGACTCACCAGGCATAAAATAAGACAGCGTGAAGCTTCTTCTTTTCTTGGCAGAGCCAATTCACGACTGCATTTGTACCACCCCTATGCCCGGCCTAAAGCTATCCACAGGGGGTTGGTCCAAGCAAGGACAGCTACCAAATCCAACCATTGTATCCACATTATATTCTAGTCTATAATCTCCTCCTTGTTCGACAGAATAAATCAATCCCTTTGGTAGAAGTTGGGCCAATAATAACCTGCCTCAAGGAGATTACAAGGTATATAAGGTTATGTAGATAAAGAGGTCAAGAGATCAAGATTAACAAAGTATCTCCACCTGTATCATTATTAATATTTCAATAGGTTCCTATTGGATCCACCAACTACACATAAAAAGGGGCAAGGGTTCTGTCAGTGCCTGGGAGCTACATGGTTGTACTGTAGGCAAACCTGCTGTTTTCCACCTATGAGCAAAAATCTGAGCAGGAGCTTTGATGAAACAGTGATTATTTGTTTTTTGGTGCCTGTTCTTGTTTTTCAGAGGCACTACAATATGTTTGACATTTGCTTCAAAGCCTCTCTGTCTGTCTCTGTGATTTTGTTTTTGTTCTTGACATGAAGGTACAACAAGTGACAGGGAGGTGCCACTGGAAAATAAATTGGGAAGAGAGGGAACCTTTATCTACCACAACATCAGAATAAGGCCAACAAAAAGAAGTTTGGCAACGTGCGACTCTTTCTCTCACTTCCTCTCCGCTCCCCACCACCTACCAGCGAGTGCCTCCCAGCCCGCTGTGGATCTGGCGAGGTTAGCAGTTGAAATAACTGGGCATGGCTGCCAGCGCTGGCAAACAAGCACCGCCAGGCTCGCACCAAATGTTCGGCATGAGATGCAGATTACAATGGGAGGAGGAAGACGAGGAGGAGGAGTTTTGCCCTCATGTTGAAAATGTGGCTCATTGAAAAGGAAGGAGGAGGGTTGTGGTGGGCACAGAGGGAGTTTAGGTGGGGATTAGGTTTGGGTGCCCACCTGTTACGCTACTTAAGCATATGCGTTTCTCAGTTCTAGATTGTGCATTGAAGCTTAATTAAGATAAATCTGGCTGCTGCACACACTCTCATAGTTCAAGGAAAAAAAGGAGACAAGTGCTTTAAACCTAAGTGCCTCAGCCATAACATTGATTAGAGCAGGAAATAATCAATGCGTCAACAAATTAAAACATTTACACAGCAACAAATTTTTACATTTCAGCAATATATTTGTAATTCATTGAGTAATAAAATCAATTATAAACCAATACTGCCAGGCATTTGTCATTTGCAGCTTTTACCTTTTCTTTCATATCACTGTAAAGATGAAAGACACAAGCTCGAACTCAGATTTTCTAACATTAGAAATTCAACTATTAATCACTCTGTCACAGTATGAGGGAATAATAACAGAAGAATTGTTATTGACAGTAATTGTAGGTTTCCTCCCCTTAGTCATCACCACTTTTAGGTGTTTCCTGCCTGTCAGGGCCGACACACTAAAAGGCAAACATTTATCAAGCAATCAAACATCTACCTAACCTGACACTCCAGCAAAATGCTCAGCCAGGGGGGGGAGCTTCTTCACTCGATACTAAATGGTTTCAAGGTGATGAGATGAGATAAAAATATCCTGGCTGCACTGTCCTTACTTATCCAAACAGGCCCAGTGTGCAGCGCACTGTCTGAGCAGCATGCGGTGTTTTATCAGCCCTCATCTCATTGCCTCCATGAACGCTCATGGAAGCAACAAGATGAGGGCATTAAGCAACCTTATCTCCCGTGTCATGGGGCAATGCAGAGACAAGAATGCACCCGGCTCAGCATCCTCTTCAAGGCACGTCCAAAGGGCCCAAGTGTCTCTTTAAAAAGGACTAACACAGCATCTTGCACGCATCTACAAGCACGTGTCAACAACACTATCATATTTTGTCAAGGAAGTTAAACGTGCAGATGAATAAAATAGGACTTGGACAAGTAATTAATTAAGAGATTTAGGGATTAGGGAGGAGACAAATACAATTAGCCCCAGGACATCAAATAGTTTAATCTCCACAACAGGGTCTAGGATTGCTCATCCAGCTGATTATAGTCTAATAAAATCTTACTTGTTGGCATTGGTCAAAAGTTCCTAGAGGAAATAGTGTAATTATGTGGGTCTTTGTTGTGTTGTGAGACCAGTTGTGAGGTGCGGTTTAGCTCATCTCACCTTGAGCACTGTGATGTTCCACGCGTAGCTCTCCATAGCTTTCTGAAGCTTGCGGCCTTTCAGACCTTCCTTCGCTCCGATGCGGTGCAGGTCCTCATGGAAGTCCAGACCTGGACAGAGACACATGTGATGTGACAGTTATGAGTAAAATACACAATATTCAGATTATGTTACTAAAAATACTTGCATGCAAACAGAAAAACGTTTAATGAAGTCCATCCTGTCTGACAATGTTTTATTTGTACAAATATCTTGAAAGAGGACACACAAGTATGAGGACAGTCACTCCACTTAAACCTTAATAAGGATTTAGGAATTTATATGGTCTTGGGAAAGAGTTGCTGGTCTTGTTCCATGCAAAGTTCCATGCGCAGTCAAACAGAAGTCAAACAGAGGTCACTGCTCTGTAGCTACACAATCCTCCTAATGTAAAATGTCTCATTTTACTTCCAGTGCGTTAACTACAATAGTAAAATGTTTCTACTATCATAATTTTAATACAGTTTACAGTTTCACAGTGCTAGACACAGATCTGGACCCAATCAGGGATCCAGATCTATGTTTCTTCTGTTCAATCAGCAAACATAGCAGAAAAACATCATCATCTCCTCCATAAAGGTAATTATAGAATAATTTGCTTTTATTATCGGCTTTTCTCTGCAGAACAAAAGACAGCCAGCTAACTCCTCAGGTGCACCTCAGTGGTGACAGCAGCAGCAGCTCACTATCGACTGCGCTGCATCACTAATCGGGGTGAAATCGAGGTATAGTGCAATGCAGGGTAACTTCTAATTAGTCTATCAGTAGGTCCAGCTTTGTTTATCCCAGGCAGAGCATTACTAATCCTCTGGGCTTTATAAGAACAAACTCCTCCTAAAGCTTTAAGTCTCTGCATGCTCGTCAGTCTGTCCCCGACAACTGACCTTACACCAACTCCACCTCTGATTCACAGCAGAGACACTGACGACACATAATACTCTATAATTCATAAAAACCCATCATCACAAGTCATTCATTCTTTAGTCCAAATGCTATTTTCAGTAACATGCGGAAAAATTCAGTGGGCAATTTATTAAGACCACCTAGTTAAGACTAGTGCACTCTAAAAGAGCAGTTGTGCAAGTCCTCTTTCATGATGGTTGAAACTGTTATCAGAGTAGTGGGATGATACTGAACTGCAATTCATTTTATTAGCATGGGTTTGTGCTATTGTGACTACCCCATTTAAATCAATTATTGTGGACTGAAAAACAGAAACAACTGCAGCTTCCAAAAATGTGATACATGATGAATCTGTGCTGCTAAAACCATTTCAGTAAAGGCTTTTCTTTTGCTCCTGGAGGTGTCAGTTCATACCACAATGTGACTCCCTCTGGTGAGATTATGTTTGAGAGTTGTTCTGACGGTTCCGTGCACCTGAAACATCTGTTAACTTTTCAGGTTTACTTAAAATACCTCACCGCAACCCGTACAGGAAACACAACTTATTCTGTGCTCTACTTTTATGTGCTGTAAATGCTTGTCATATTTGACAAGGAAGTTAAACTGTCTCTCATTACACAAACCTATGTGCTGCTCTTAGAGTGCATCCCTGATGTCTCCCCTGACATCACTCTCTTATTAAGACCACTAGCACCCTCAATCTATGCCTCAATTCACTTCAACTTCAATGGTCTGTCCACACAGAAAAAAATCTAATGCAAAGAAACTGACCTAAACATGATGAATGTATATATTTCCCCATATAATCTGCAGGACACTTAAAAGAGATTAAGAGGACTGGCCATAAATACAGAAAAGAAAACCATCTCTGGACTTCAGTGCACATCAGTGTCAAGGCCCCTGTTGTTCACTAATTTCCATATGAATGATGATGTGGAGTCACTGCAGAATATCTGTTTCTGGGCCTGAAAGTTATGTTAACAGGGTTTAGGGCTGATTTGATCTTGTAATCTGGTGTAGTTAATGGGCTGCTGCTGGTGCAGAGTGAGTCAAGGCGGTTTGCGATCGCAGGACTAGGGGAGTGAGGCAGGCACAGAGCAGAATAAGAGATGAAATTAGCTGGAGGCGGCTTGTCGCAATACAGCCTCTTCAAGCATTTAATTTCCCAATTATTAAGCATTTCCTTTCCCCAACAGTCGCACGGTTGCTGTTCCTTACTGTCACTTAAACTGTGTGAAATTTGAGTTAATAAACAGAATGTGGCCCCCATAGCACATCGATGAGTCAGGATCCTATGCTTTGCTTCTCTAGTGAAAACAGACAGACAGACAGAGAGACAGAGGGAAATTAGTGCCAGGAGGACTGAGGGGACAACAACATGTCTCTTCAGAGTAAACACACACGTACAGTACGCAGGCAAAAGCCTCAGTGAAGGCTCACGATCTCTGCATGGAGCAGAGAGAGTCTGCCTTTGTAATGAGAACTGCAGCAACGAATACACGTGCACAGAAACAGAGACAGTTACAGGCCAAGACAGAGAGAGAGAGGGAAAGAGAGAGGTACTGTAAGTAAACAATGAAATCAAACAGAATCTCCAAAGAGCATCTGAAGAAAAATGAGATATGATGAAAATAAAGATGGGAAAAAGGGGCGAGGGGGCGAGGGGGCGACGCAGTCAGATCAGCGGAAAGAGAATGGGATTTTCCAGCCGCTGATGAGTCCGGGGATAAACAATGACTGTGGAAAGCCGAGGAAGACAAAGGGAGGGAGGGGGATGTCTTTATTCATTGGATTTCCATAGTAATAGAACGGAGTAGTTTCAAAACATACCGACACTATGGTCAGTCAGAGAGCAAGTCTTTGCATGGAGGGAGACATCAATAAATAAGTAGAGGCAGGGATGCAGGGAGACGGCAGCTTCTAAACTCATACAACAGGATGGCACCTGGGCCTGTTTTGACACGGGCTATTTTCAAACCAGACATTTGAAAGCCTCACAGCCTGGATGCTTAATACACAGAGATGCTGAGAGATGCACAGGGATGCTGTATAATTTGCTTCATTAAGCCCCGGCACATCTCTGCAGCTCTGTAGCTTCTGTTCTACCAGCATCCAAACTCAGTCTTACTGTAAAGCTATAGTTCAAGAAATCCACCGAGTTAGAGAAGCAGCAGAGTCTAGTCAGGATTAAACATGCATGCAGACACATAGGACAGTGTACAGAGAACATACATAAACACAAACACACAGTGGTAGCATCTGGAGGTGCTAGAGTGTGCAGCTGTCTATCTGGTACCCCATTAGTGGTGTGTGTGATGCCGAGCCATCAATAGTACCCAGGGGGGGATCATCCAGCACCTTTCCATCCTCATCAACACATCAGCTTCACTACCCAAATTAAACTGATTAGCTGCAATAATGACTGGGCATAAACTGAACACAGGAAGGAAAGAGGAAATGGAGGTGGGGCTGCAGGGACGGAGGAGCCACAGCGACGCAAAACTGCCCCTCGCCGTTCCTAGTTTGCTACTGTATGAGTGATGAATGTGCCAACGTGCCAGTCATTTAACGTAGCTCAGCTTTAAACTGAGGCTGGAAGAGTTTAGTCCAGGTCATTGTGATTATGGCTTTGTCACAACAGCATTTAGCTGATGAGCACAGCACACTTTTAATGGCTGGGGCAAAAGTGTCAGATTCAATCAAATGTCCTAAATTAAGCTTAGATCCACCGCACACACACACCCACACATCCCATCCCATCCCATCCCATATTCTTTCCCCTCAGCTGACAGCCCGTCCTCTAATAGCACCTTTTTCCTGCTTCTCACACAGCCATTACACCAAAATTATACCTTTGCCTTCCAGATCGATCACAGGGAGAAAACCTTCAATTCCATGCAAATCCTCCATCCTGCACTCCATGCGCCTTCCTGCCCTGATTCCCTGTCTGTGCTCAGGCTTTCGCTATTGTCATAGTTGGTTTGCACATAATCATATGGCTAATGAGACGGCTTCTGAAGGGTGCATTCAAAGGCTTGTCTGTCTATCAAAAGAGGTAAATCCAGGCCCTTCCAAGACGTCAGAAAGATGCTGATCATGTCCTCGCTGGCTTTTCTGTTCTCTATGGGATATGAAATGCTCATAATGAAGTGAGATACCAGGCTAAACAAGAGCAGGATGACAGAAAAAAGGGAGAAAACTCCATTTGTGCATGGAAACAGGCGAATATGTGTCACTTTATTACATCCCCTGACTCTGATTGTAAAATTAGTGGCTTACTGCCACCCCCTTGACCTTTCTATTTATCACATTTTCAGCATTGTGAAGGTCAAGGTCCAACAAATTGTAGAGCTCTCTCTTAGGAGGAGTTCAAGTTCTCCTGCATTTAAAAAAAAAGTGGCATGACACAATTAATATAGGAATTAATATTGTGTGCTTCATTTCCTTTTTTCAGGACATGCAGCTACAACTGGTGAACAATTCTGGAAGACTTCTGCATGTGTGCTGCAGCAGATATATGGACAACAGGGACCCGATGAGACAGGAAGCAGATGGAGAGGACAAAGAGCATGCTGAGCGGAGGAGCAGCATAGAAGTGTCGGCATTAATATCGGAAAATAATTTGTTTATTAAAGCTGGGCTGGGGATTATTATAGCCGATCTAAAAATGTTGACTTGCGGAAGCGGCATCAGGCATCATCATTTTCCCATCAAGCACTTGATGTCTTGCAATTCTCTTGAATGCTTGTCATGCACTGCAAGCACGAATACAAATCAATCTTTGTTCGTCCTTTCATAGATAGGTGTTTTACATTTACATTTTATATAGCATGTGATAATGTTGACCGAGCTGTTAAGATATTATTCAGAATGCAAAAAGCTGTGCACATGTCTTATTATGTATAAATAGACGAAACCCTGCCATTAGATTCATTCTGTTCTGTATTCTGAGCTAATATTGCTTCAGATTCTATATTCCCTTAGGCCTACAGGGTTAAATTGAAATTAAAGTTTAGAAGTTTCATTCCCCAATTTTGATTTGAGGCAGTAGGTCACATTACATTGATCTTTATTGGAATTTAGTAAATAGTGTTGGGGCATCTGTTTCTCTGGCAGCCTGCTCTAATATTCCACAGAGAGAAAGATGCTATTTGTACAATATATTTTCCTTTCCCGCTTTTTCTGCCTCACTTATCACTATCAAAACTACAGTGAAATGTCTGGACGTATGAATGAGCAGACATGGAAGTTCCATACAGTATATTTAAGAATGGCTGTGATTTGGATGGAGGCATGTGTGTCAGTGCCAGGGGCAGGGGAGTGGAAGGGGCCGATAGGGAAAGTGCTATGTTTGGCATGCAGCTGAGGCCCCTCAGGGCTGTCGCTCCAGCCCTCTGCCTCATTGTGTTGCCATTACGTAATGCTGCTCTTATGTGAAAAACTGGTAACTCCAAATTTAGGACTTTCCATGTTTTCACCTCAGTCGGATCAGAGGGATTACATACTGCTTCAAAAGATACTTCAACCCTTGGGCTTTTCAATTTACTTTAAACAAGCATGTTTGTGCGACAGAAAACAAAGTTGGTTCCTTAAAGTTTGACATTTTGGAAGTACAAGATTTTCACCTGACAGAAGCAATAACCTAAGCATCAGCCTCCGGTCTCCAGCTACTGCCACTGCTGTGAGTGTGGCTGTGTGGGGTTTAAGCTCTTCTTAACTCTGCAGTCATCTCCTTTGAAGCTGCCTTCAGCTCTGAGCTGAGGAAACTTGGAGCCAGGGGACAGCTCCGTGATTGAAGCCCCAGCGTTCAACCTATATCCCTGGGTAACTGCACAGCAGGAATATCAGCTTGGCTTGTTGTTGTGGTGGGGTGGTGAAGCATATGCCTGCCTCTGTGTGAAACTAGGCAGCGGAGATGGGCATAGTGGGTTTAAATTGGCTCATGAGCCTCAGGACATGGGGCTGGCATGTGCCAGTGAGCGAGGCTTCCCAGTCTACTTGGTGTTTATCACACACCCAAAACACACACAGCAACAGCAACACTATGACTACAAATGACCTTCCATGTTTACACCAGCTATAATAAGGCCTATAATAAGCATGAATCTTGTGGGTCTCACACTTGCATCAGTTCAGTGCTTTCGGTTGCCTTCAGCATTAGAATGAGGTATAAACATGCAAAATAAAGATGTCAGTATTCAGGGTATACGCTCCTGTTTGAGAGGCTCTTCAGCAGAGGCACTGCTGCGTGGTAGAGAAGCAAAGCAAATGAGGGACAATTAGTACTGAATGTAAGAGAGGCCAGAGAAGACGAGCCACAGGATTTCTTGATTTGAAGCCATTTCTCTCCTAAGGATCTTATTATGGTCAATTTTAGCTGCTCTCTTAAAAGGCCCGGACCTTTTACACCGAACACCCCTTTTTAAAAAGCTGTGCTGACAAAATGCTTCTTTAATTCCATCCTTTTCTCTCCATTTGCCACCCCCTCCCTCCCTTCCTCCCTCCCTCTCCCCTCTCACTCCACGCTCTGTCAAAAAGATGTTTATGCTCTTTGTCCACCCTCTCCCGCAGCCCCTTTTGTCTGTGTGGCTGCCTGATTGTTTTCACCTGCCCACTGACATGATAACTACTCGGTGCTGACTCACTGATGATGGGCCCATTCTATCAACAGCAGCTACTGTTGTTGATGTTGATGGAGCCGCTGTAGGAGTAGATACACTATGCTCATTCTATTAGGCAAGAGGACACACAATGCATTTAAAAAGGCTGCAGACGCACCATGTTCTTACAGTACAGGATTAATTTAACACAGAGGCGGATGAAAATGTTAACTGCCTTTTATGTCGCTTTTATGACCAAATTTTTCCTTAAACGTATTAAAGAAATACGCCAGAGGTCATTTCATAATTTCATTTGTGCTTGACAGATTCAGTCCTTGAAATGTGAATTGTCTTTTTCACAGGCAGATCTCCCTTATTCCTGCTTCACTTTATGGTGCTTTGCATATTATCCTTTAAAATAAATGAGGGAATCTACATTTTGAAGAAAGAAAGAAAAACCCAACAGGAATAATCTCAAAATAGTGTCATGAAACCGTCATGGGTTTCATGTCGGATTATGCATCTGCTTGTGAGCAACACGTTCTGCTCATCACATAATGCAGCGTACCTGCTCGCTGTGCTTGCGTGAGCTTGGAGTAGACCACATCAGCCGACTCAATGAGGGTCCTGCTCGTCTGGATCATCTAGAAGAAGAAGAGTACATGAAGTGAGTCATACCCGGATAGAGAAGCAGCCAAACCTCACACAGACTCACACTGCACAGTTATGATGCAGAAAATGATGCAGAAAAAATATTAAGAGGGAAACATTTCATGGGAAATGATTCGCTTGCGAAATATTTAGACTATATTTTCATCCCCCTCATCAGCTAGGGGTCACCTAGGATTTGGGCTCAGCTCATAGCTGCTGTGTTTATAGTCACATTCACAATTAAGCCCCAGACCAATTAAGGCGACGTAGCTGTCATGTTAATGTCTTTATCTAATTACTTTAATTGGGGTAAGATCATAATCAGAGGATGTGGATTCTTTCCAATTTACTGGGCATGTAAACAACACAGCTGAGATTTCATTTGCCGTGTATGTAAGTACAACAGAAAGCCAGATAACATTCATGAGAAAAGCTATTAAGTACTATATTGTTTAAGTCCGGCCTTATAGGCCTATATTGTTTAGTAATTTGACCGTAACAAACGGCGTGGTTTTGACCTGTTGTTCCTTAACCTCATACACTGCGATCTTATCTTGTCTTGCAGCAAATTTATTACTGACAGCATACTCTACATGTTCCCCTCAGGATATGCACATAAAACCACTTCAGCATGTAGAGTTACTTCTTATTCATACAATATTTATTCCAGGATCAACACTGTTTTGCAGTGGTTGCACCACAATCCTGTACATGCAGCACACAACAACAATCTTGTTTTCCAGCTCTTGCCCGCTAATAAAAGTTGTATGTTTGAGTTCACAGTATTTTGGCATATGTACAGTATGTTTATTTACAGTATGTTATGTGCTAATGATTTTTTTTTCTGCATATTTATCAGACAGTAAAATTACTATAGGCTACTTGGCAATAGTTGATTCTAGATATCTTCCAAAATATCTGTCAAGGAAACAAAGGTTGCATCTGACTTGTGCATCCATCTGACCATCACAGTGTGATGTAGTTTGACACCTATACAATATCCCACAGGCTGGGGAGGAGCAGTTGGACCAGGCCTGCAGCACCGAGGAGGAAGCTAATGAAGTTTCACACTCCTGTTAGCAGGGAGACAGGAAGTGGACTCATAATGTGTGTGTGTGTGTGTGTGTGTGTGTGTGTGTGTGTGTGTGTGTGTGTGTGTGTGTGTGTGTGCGTGTGTGTGTGCCTTTTCTTGTTTTCCTATCCTAATGAGAGCTGTTGCAGACGGTCCCTCCGTCAAGGGGAAGTTTTTATCAAAATCTAAAATATGCAGGACCTTTGATGTCTAATGTATTAAGTACGTGATGAGAACTGCATTTCCAGGAATTTCTCCACCAACCTCCAGAGAGTGTATATGACTACTAGTTGAGTCAAATGCGTAGGTGAGAGATGGAGCAATACCGAAAGCAAGACAATTAGCAAATATTTCCAAGAGCAACAAGGCAAGAGTCTTGAATTCAACTAAGCTGCACTGCATTCTGGTCTTGAATGTTGCATGCTCCACTGATTTTTAAAGTATAGAAATATTGGGCGTTTCATGTCTAAGCTTTTTGTGTCACAGAGTTGAGGTTTCAATAGAAGCCAGTACTAGCTGGTTAGCATGCGAACACTGGTAGAAGAAAAGGCGATAGAGACAAGAAATGTTGTATTAGTGTTACACCACTGATGTTTGTGGGTAAAGGAATAAAGTTTGTTGTTGAACTCACAATTTTTCTTCTAGACTGGTAAGTAAATAGCAGCTAACGCTGGCTATGTAGCAGTATTAGGAAAGCATACGGCGTCTCTTTGCATTTCTGTAAGGTAAAGCTATGTGACTCAGTGAGCTCGACTCGTCTTATCTCTGGAGACAGAGCAGCACTGTGCTGTGGCTTTGTCTTGGTCAGGGTTACAACACTGCACATTGCAGCCCCCACACACACACACAATCACACAGACACACACACACACACACACTGCTGCTCTGTTCTGGAGTGGGGAGAGTGCCAACAAGCCAATCTTTGGGAAGCAAACACAAACTGAGCTGACCATGCCCAAGCCTCAGTCAGGACAGGACCACTGGTTAATGTACCTACATCATTCTCAAGCACAATATCACTCATTGAGCCTGTAAACCTCTGATAAAACGAAAAACGAGTAAAAACATTTTTAGTAATTTGTTTTCAATATATATATTTTTAATTGTGCAACACAAAAACAAACAATAAATATTCTTATTTATACACATGTCCAATAAGAAAGTATGGGTGGCATGTGTTTTGTAGGTTGAACACCCGTTTCAGAGAATGAATGATCTAAAACCCCATAAATCTAAAATATGTCTTTCAGTTTGTCCCCAGAAAACTCGTCTTGTGGAGCGTGAGAGCTGCTCTGACAGTTCCAGGAAGTCTCCTGCTTGGTGCGTAGCCTCATAAAAGCCAAAGCAGATTCTATTTGGAGCTGCACGCTGCGTCGCCTCTGAGGCAAGCGCGCTTCTGTAGGTGTCGGCAGGAGGAGTGCCAATCGACCACAGCATCATGGACGCAACAACCTTGTTCCTCGCTTACGACCCACTTCACCGGCTCCCACCGCGTCTCACAAGGGGGAGGAGGGCAAAGGAAGGGGGAGGAGAAACAGCGGGTGATAACTAATTACAGACAGACTCCTTCAATCCCCTTTTCGGCCGTCCCAATGTCAAGTGGTGAAAAATGCAGTGTTCTTGTAAGATGGAGAAGATGTAGAAGGACATGAAATTATAAAAGGAACAGCTGTAGCTTGTATCCTGACTGGTCAAATAGGTGGTTTGAACCCTGTTAAAAGGCCTTGTAAAACATATTCAGCTGTGGGACTGTCTGAATCAAATGTTGAGCTATCTAACATTAAAGGAAAGTTACTTTTGTTTTTTTTATTTTTACAAGCACAGCGCCGATAAAACTGTTCACAGAGCGGGAAATGCAGCGTCTGATATCATACTTGAGTGCCTGAGACTGAGTGCTTTGACATTTTATCTTGCCTGAAGTAGATATTTGGTGAGATGTTACACCCCATAATAAAAGTGTTATTGTCTCAAAGGAGCAGAGAATAACATTTATTTCAGTGTGTGTGGATATGTGTGTGTGATTCCTGTAAAGGCGCTGTTTATGTTGGGCCCCTCCGGTCATGCTAAACGCACCCACCAGATGTCCCCGGACTTGGGGGGGGTGGGGGTCCATCTCTTCACCTGTTTCCCATTCTCAACTGACCAGCACACCTGGACTGTGGTTCAAAAGCCTTTTCAGGTTAGGAAGGTTCTTAACCGGGTGAAATGACCCGAAAGTATCTAAGCGGCAACCGTGATAAGAGTTGATTGGATTCTCTTTAATTCTAAGGAAAGGTGACTCGGTCCTTTCTTTCTTATCTCCTTCAGTATAGTAAGGATACCATGGACTGTCCTTTCATGAAGGGAATGAGTTCTGTCCTGCAGTTCTTTGCAACATTAAGTCATGGAGATGTCCAAACATCCACTGCTGTGCAATTATATTGCCTATTGTAAGTGCAGTCAGACTCTCCTAGCACTGTTGCCTTCACATCTTTGACCTCATCTGGATTTCCATCAGTGTTAAGGATTAAGAGTCAAGGGAGTCCGTTTTGCTTTTTGAGCAAAAGTCAGTTTCTAATTTCTGTCATTTCTGTTCCTTGTGCAGTCCACTCAATGGCCCACATTTATCAAACGTGCGTACGCCAAGAAAATGAGTATATGCCAAATCTACTGCAAGGATCAGCATTTATCAATGTGAATGTTAGCGTACAATGCAAAGTCCACAGTGGAGATTGTCTTGTTTTTTTGTCACCAAAACCCTGTCAGTGAGAGATCGGGCCGGTGTTTCACATCCCTCCATCAGCCGAACCATGCCATCAGTGCTGACGGTATGATTTCTCAAATACTTTAGAAGGCTGAACTGCCAAGAGCATTTCATTAGATTGCTGGGTTTCCTCACGTGATCGTTGATATCTACAAGCGTCTGCCTTCTTCCACCAGTGACGATGCTTTTATCAGTCACTAAACTATCACTCTAGTAATGTCCAGATATTTAATGGTCCCTGTTGAACATGCTTATTAGTAAAGTCCCTCTTCTTGGCCGTCTTCCGTGTCTCTATGTCATAAAGGGGGCAGGACGAAGCCTCTAAGGCAGGGATATATATCGGGGCGTGACATTTAAATTACGATCGTTTTCAGCCGTCAGATTTATCAACACCATGCCGAAATCACCTACACACTTTTCGTAAATCACATGTGACACTTGGCATACGATGATATTTACGCCAGAATCTACACCAGATCCTACACAAGTTTGATAAATGAGGGCCACTGTGTTTCGCTTAGTTTTGTTTATCGCCATTCGTGTTACCTTGCTTTCAACTTGTATTTAGTTTCCTGTTGTTTGTTGCCTGCCTGCCTGCCTGTCTATTCATCTGCTTGTCAGATCGGTCTTCATCAGTTATTCTGCACCAGCCTGCCTGTGCTCCTGCCACCTGCTGTGACGGTGTGTGCACTGAATTTACTTACACCTCAGTCCTGATTCACATTCCACAGAACAAACGTTCAGGTGTGATACCAAATTCAGATTTATCTACAAAAACACACCAGCCCACCTGCCTCTTGTTTGTTTGCTGGTCCATCTGCTCCTGTGTGTGCAGGTTACTCACCATGTCATAGGCGTTGAGCACTTTACGCAGCAGCTCCGGCACAGGACCCTGAGCCTCCATGGTGGGGTAGGTCTCGCTCAGGTCCACCGTTACCCTCAGTGACCGCTCGCTGTTCATTAGCCAGGTAGACACTGTCAGGATACATTGCTTCATGTTGGCCGCAGGGGTCAGGCCGCACAGCTCCTTGAAGGACACCATGGCATTCTGGGAAGAAAACATCCACAATGAAGGATACCAATCCAGCTAAAAAAAACTAAACAAATTTAAGTATAAAATAATCAAGTAAACAAATACGCTCAAATATTCTATATGTGTTGCTCTATGTCCTTGTGCATCTATCAACCTCCAACATAGCCAACAATGCGAAATTCCTGTAGAGTTACTGCACTTTGCAAAAAGCGATTGTGCTCCTGTTGGAATGGCAAATATGGAAACCGTTTTTCCAGCAGACCTTGAATGAGGAGCTTTAATGGGAGGGATTGTGATACTCCCCTGAGACACAAGATAAAATAGCAGCTTAGCTTTGTTTTTCTTGGTGACTGTAAAATTGGTTAAAAAAATTCCCATTACATCATTGCTTATTTAACAGCCCAGAGGCTCTAAAGCCAAACTTTTGACCACATCCTGGAGGTGCTAAGAACATTCAGTTTCTCATCTTTCTCTTTATAACTTTCTCCTTTTCCATATTATATATATTGTCTGTTGTTACTTAAGCTCCAAAGAGAAATCTGAGAGAGAGAGAGAGAGGAGTTGTAAAACTGTTAAAACCACAAATCTTATCTTCTTTTGGATCAACATTTCAAATTCAACAAAATCAGAGTAAAATGTAAGACCTTAAATGCTTTTCTATCTCTATATTTATCTTTCTGTTTTGTAAAAGATTAAGTAAATAGAAATCATTTCTCATCCTCATGTTCCTGTTTGTTGAACCACTGAACACTCTGGTTGGATAAATAAGAAAATCTCTATCTCGCCATGTCTTGTTTATTTTATCTTGTACCGATAACAAATCTTATTTCTCATCAGGGACCAGCTGCAGCTCAGTTAGCAGTCAAAAGTCTGTCATCAATCACAAGGTTAGTGATTATAAACCTCGGGCTCCTTCTCTGAAGTGTCCTTGAGCAAAAAAAAAAAAGCTCAGTGAAACTGCTCTCACCATACATTATGTATCACTTAGGACAAATGTCTGTCCAGTCAGATTTCTGCACAGCCGTCATCACTGCTATAAACCAATTAACAATGTCTGTTTTTTTCCCCCCAATTTGAATATTTATTTTAAACTTCACCTGCCCACAAACCCCACCTGGGAGAACCTCTTGACCCACACACCTAAAAACCATGTCTAACAGCACTTTGTCAGTCTAAACTCAATAATGTAGCTAGGAGTGTGCTGCCAGCCTCACTTTCCCTCTCTCTCAGTCACTCTTCACCTGGGACAGCCTGCATCCCAGTCCAAAGGAGGCAGAGTTCCTACAAGTCTGGGTTCAAAGTCTCTGGGGCTCCTGCAATGAGCCGACGCTATCTCACTGTTTCTGCACTTCATTCTCTGGCCAGCGTGGGGATTTAAGCGACCAAACCAGGTCCACTGTGTTTTGTGCAGCACTCCCATCAGTTAGCTTGGTTAAGTGACAGCATGAAAAGACAGAGTGGCAGAGAAAAGGGTATCGACAGAGAAACAAAGGAACAATCTGGGCTGAGGCATGAAGAGCAAGGTGTGCAAAGAGATGCTGTGAGAAGAGTCAGGACGATCATGGGAAGCAGTAAGGAAACATAAGTCATAAAGAGAAAAGTAAAACCTGGGGGCAGAAGAACAGTTGGGGGAAAATAACTATTTGGAGAGAACAAGCTGGAGTTGGTATTTGGGAATCAGTCCACACACACTCTGCAGTGTGGGAACCAGCTGTCTCCCTGGGCTGGACCTCCAGCTCTGCAGAAAAAAATTCACCACACATCCCTCCACCCGGGAGGATGTGCTGTCACTGCGGGACTCGACCTTCCCGTAGAACGAGAGGGTGGCCAGGGGACACAGTCGGCATCTGTATGCTGAGCCTCAGCCACAGTTAACACCTCGTGGGGCCATTGAGCGCAGCCACAGAGAAACACAATGGTGGAAGCGGGACAGCTCTGGATTAAAGGCCCTGGTGTGTGATTATGTGTGTGTGTGTGAACTATGAGCATGTATGTGTTTACGTCTCAGCGTGGTCTAAGCTGAAGTTATTAGCATTCATTATGTTTTGTATAATTCCGCGCATGTGTGTACGGGACCACATGCGTAAATGTTTTCTCGATAATTGTTGTGCAATAAAAGCTGTACTGTTTCCAAGCCGTGGTGTTACAAAACCCAATGAGAAGCTTGTGTTTTTAATTACTCCCCTCCCCCCGCTTCACTCCCCCTTCCAACATTCCCAAATGAGAGCTCTGTGTCCGGTACAACACAGCTTTTGTCTCTTTGTGCCCCCCCTCCCTCCCTTCTCTCCCTCTCTCTCTCTCTCTTTCTGCCTCTATCTGTGAATATCTCTCTCTCTGCCTTACAGCCCTGAGTGGCGGTGAACGGGCCTGTGATGAAACACACACATTTCAGCAAATAAAAAGAAACTCCCGGCTGTAAGCTCTCCTCCAGCTCCATCAGCACTTTATAAGGTTCATGGGCGGCAGCACTGTGGAAAGGACTTCATTCAAGACTCCCGCAGAAATAATTGATTTGCTGCCTAGATTCACATAAAAAAAAACTTGGCGGCCTATCATGTCTGCCCATTGGTCAATGTTCATGGATTTCCTCAATCTTTTTAATAGTCAAACACACTTCTCTTTCTGTTATTATTCAAAACAGGCCACCTGGAAGCTTTGCTGTTTGGGGATAAAAGGAATCTTAAAAGAGCTTCATGAGGTGAAATAACGCTTTTGACGGCGACATCTAAAGTGTGTGTGTGTGCTTTGCTTTCATGACTGAGGCTGTATGCCACGATATGTGGGAACTTGGTCCCTAAGAGCACAAAAGATGTTCCTCTCTCATGTTAATGTCTAATCTTGGCTTCAAGTCAGGACTGGGGTGGCTTCCAGAAAATGCCGGGTTGCTGCCTTGTGGGTTGTTGGCTGCAGGGCCGGCTGCTGTCCTGCCGATCCCCGGCACCAGGCTCCACACAACTGGCCTCTACAAAGCTTTTCACAGCTCTTCTTTTTTTTTTTTTTTTTTTTACATTTAAAAGGCAAAGGCCTTATTCCACCTTTATTATCCTTTTTAAAGCCTTCCTCTCAACTTCGCCTCTTTCATTTACTTGATGAACTTTTATCTTCTCGTTTCAAAAGGAAAAATTTACATTTCAAACCTGATGTTGGTGTGGTGCGCTGCCTGTGTCGTTTGATCAGCTAAAAAAAAACTGATTCATATTCAGTCATCTGTTCATCTGTTTTTTCATGAAGGCCTATAGATTAGATTCCAAAGCCATTTTTTATGAAATATGTTTCAAAGCCACAGAACAGATTAGCGTGTCACAGGGTATGTCTCTGATTATTTCCATATCTAGCAAGACATTGTTGACTTGGATTTTTACCAAACTCGGAATGTATTTGATTAGTCTGTGTTAGAGTCACTGACTGGATTCATTTTTCCATGCTGACTAAACTCAAACTGTTACGGTATCCATTTGTCACAAATTTCCAGATTATTGCTTCAAGAAACATTTTGCACACTGTTCTTCAGGTATTTGTAATGTACGCTTTTACTTTCAGTGGGTTTTCCTGAAATTGCCTTCCTGACATTCCTTTCATACTGTGATTTGATAATGTTACCACCTCTAAAATCGCCAGGATCAATTTCACCTCCAGAACACAAATATATTTCTTTCTGTGTTGAGGTCTTAGAGAGGAAAACTATATCAGCTTTCAGAACATGCCTCTTTCTGCAACTGAAAAATGCATGACAGCATGCCACAGGATCTCTAATCACATCTCTGCTTATTTAGTTTGGTCTGCTCTTTTTGTTTGCAGAGCCATTAGACTGAAGTTACTACTTAAGACAGACGGGCAGGCCTTGGTATTTATGACCTGGATGTATAAATAGGAGTATTACATCTATAGTAACTTAGCTATATTTCCTTTTTTACTTAGCACAAGCATTGTTCGTCTGTCATGTCAATTACATCCATTAAGTGCACAGTAGGATTATTTCTATCTTGATAACTGTCAGAGGAAACAAGAGAAAGCCCACCACTCTAAACTGACAACCAAACAACACAACACTTGGCATGTGAGAACTCCCTGGCTCTCCCCGTGTTGTGAGAAAATGAGACAAGCTTTGTATTGCACCCTTGAGTCAACACAAACAAAACACTAAACTGCACTGAAGGACATCTGCTACTGGTCATTAGCCAAATATACGCTGTGGTTACATATCTACATTTGCTCATCCAGAGGAGTTTTAAAGTAGTGCACTAAGTGCCTAGCAACCCAGCCGTCTCCCCTGAGCAGTAATTTGTCCCTAATTAATGATTACACTATTCATAAACCTTATAATTGTTCAGCTATGTCACTTTATTATCATTCTCTTCTACAACATTAATAGAGCACAATTAGCAGCAAGCCTCTATTCACAATGGCAAGTGCAATGAGTGCAATCAGAATTACTTGAATCAGTTTGGACCTATTGAAGCAGTAAAACACCACCGTTTTATATTTGGTGGACAAGGCTGCTTGTCTGACCTTTCTGCATTTTTCACATCTTGATTTAAAACCAAATACACAGACAGACTTTTATGTTCTCCAGAAGAGCTTGTTCAGTTCTATACCTGCTTGAACATAGTAATTTTGTTGCTCAGAAAACTACGATCTGCATCATTACACAATAAATGTAGGGAAAAGGTGTTCAATTTCACTAATGTGTTGTGTCTTTGTTTCATAAATACTTTAATTCTATTTCCTTACCTGCACATTTTCTCTGAGGTCCGTGGCCTCCCTGAGGGGCTGGGTGGATGCTCTGAAGAGCTCATCCACTACTTTGATCCCTGTGGTCTTGGTGGTGGTGTACTCCCGGGCCTTCCTGCCTTTCCTGACAGACAGACCCCTCTTATGTGCCTTTCCACCACCCCGCCTGTTGGTGATGGCCACATGGACAAACAGAGTGGTATTGGGTAAGAACTCTCCTGTAAGAGACTGTAGAGGGACATGTCTATAGCCTGGTTGTAGGCACTCAAATGGGATGGTGTACTGGCCAATGAACTCATCTCCAATGTAGTCATCATCCAGCACCACAAAGCGCAGTACGGCAAGTTCTGGTAAATTGATCTGGAACTCAAAACTCTCATCAAAAATAGGGTTGTCACCGTTCTGGGACACTGTCTTGGTTCTTTGCTCAGCACAGTCAGCAGGGATGCCGTGGATCTCCACATATATGTACGGCTCCACCACGTCTCCCTTAGCAGCAGAACCACGAGGCTTGGGCAGATTCTGCCCACTGATGACCTTGATATGAAGAAGCTGGGCAGACACCCCTGGTAGGGAGTCCCGAGCATTGGCACTGAAGTAGGACACCTCCTCCCTCATGATGGCCGGCCGTAACACATACCCACAGCTTCCATTCTGTCTGAACCAACCAAGGTTCAAGTCCATCATCAGGCCAGGGGTTTGGTAGTTCATGGCCACAATTTGGCAGCCACACTTCCAGAAGTCCTGGGGGTTCATGTTGCTGGCATCAATTCTCATAGGTGTGGGATACACCGTGGAGAGAAAGCGCTTGTTGTAACAGACAAACTCCTCTGGGAACTCGTTGGCAAACCTGTTTGCGTCCACCTCATTGAAGGAGCAAATCTCCCAATATTTTTGGTCCCTCTTAGAGATCTCAAAGTCCCTGAACTGGACTGACTTGCAGAGAGACACAAGATCAGAGAGCTCCCTGCACAATCTGAGTCTCTTGCAGCCCAAACCATTTAGCTGGTCCTTCTCATCAGCTCCCACTCTCCGGGACATCTCCAGACCCTCTTCTTCTTCCGTTACGTCCCCTTCAGGATCAGTGCAGTTAGGTGGTAGCCTCTTACCCTTAACAAGGATTTTACCTTTGAGTTTCTCAGGGGAAGGTAGGTAGTTGTCCTCCTTGTTGGGGGGTTCAGTGTACAGCTTGTCACCAAGAATCTTCTTCATGTGCTGTGCCATTACCCTCTGCTGAGGGATGCAGCAGTGGGTCACCAAGCAGAAGATCAGGGGATACTCTGAGCTCTCAAAAGCATATTGATTTATAATGTCCAGGACTTTAGAGAAAGCTAGCTGTGAGGCTACAGAACTACCTACATACACCACTGGTTCATTATCAGGGCCATCCCAAACAATGACCTCAATGCTGCGACAGCCCATTCTTAGAGCTCGGATATAACTGCTGATGTCTGACGATCCCCAGAAATGGTCCTCCAGAAGGGAGGCATTATGTGAGGAGTTGATGTAATAGTGGGACAGAGGCTGGGTCATATCCTGGCACACACGTTTGTGCTGGGGGTCAAAGATGTGGCATTCGGAGGAGAGGAGGTAGTGTGTGAAGCCATCAATAGAGAGGTAGCCCCTCTCCCTACCTTCGGCAGATGGCTCGAATTTCTGAACTATATCCCTGCACATTTCCTCCGTTACACTTTCCACACCTTGCTCCACATCTACGAATAGCATCAGATCTTTACTGTCCAGATACTCCTTGTTACTTGAGAACTGCACCATTAGGAAGAAAATCTCTGGCCGTGTGCAGAGCTCACAGTAGGCCTCCACAAAGGTATCCATGTTAATTGCCTCTCCGTATTGTTCTTTAGCTTTCTGGAGTTCCTTGAACTTCAGCTCTATTCTAGACTCTTTCATTCCTGGGTTCAGCCCCTTTATTATCTGGGTGGCCCTGAACAGGTCTATGTGTCCATCCTTTTCCATATCTGCTAGCTCAAACACTGAGCCAATCCATGATGTTCGTAAACTTGGTTGGCTGGGTTCCATCATGTCCACGGTGTGCCGGCCATAAGACACCAGATACCTCAGGCCCATCACCCAGGTGCTGACAACATCGGCTGTACTGGCGACCAGGTCTAAGGACTCATAGTTATCCCCATAGATGATTGAGAAGGCGCATTCATCAGGGAACTGATCTGAGAGGCCATTGCTGCGCAGAACAGGGGTTTTCTTTCCCAAACGGACTTCCTTAATGCTCTTGATCTCCAGTTTGGCCTTCTCTGAATCCTTCTTGGATGGCTCCCAGCGGAGCCAGTGCATGTCTGGATCCAGCAGGAAGTATCGGTTGTACATGCGAGAGTTGGAGCGCACCTTCTTCATCTCACAACCCTCCATCATGAAGGCCATGCAGGCGGCCGTGCTGTTGATCTTGCGGTCGCTTGGCATTGAGCTGAAGGACACTGTTTTCTTCCTCACCTGCCTCTGTTTGGAACCATCCTGGAAATAAAATGGGATGGGGGAGGATTGGAGTAGAGAAAGGTTTCTTGGTTAAACATTGTATCAGAATTCAGGAAATAGCAGTGACTACTGCAGTGAGATTACAATACATAAAAGAGGAGTAAGGAGATAAAAGACTGAGTTTGCCCTTTCATTACAGAGCAGCTTTACACCAAGGTAGATACATTATATGCACATTGAATTCGAGAAGAAAATCCTAAACAAAGCTGTTGTGCTGCTCAGGGAGAATTGCAAGTCACTATATTCAGGTTTAAGCCAAAAAGAGCAGCTAGTATGAGCAACTAATACAGCTAGCAGAATATGCAGCTGCGCAGCTTCCAATAAATTTAAAGAGACAACATAAATCTAACCCCTTCTTTAGCCTCTCTTCACTGGTTACCTTCTAACCCATGAAATGGCTTAGCTCCTAGTTATACTGTATTGTTCAAAAGCTGTTACCCCATGAGACAAAGTCAGCCTCAGATCTGCAGAATGGAGAGTCCTGGAAGTTTCAAAGTCCTATCTCCCTGTCTGAGGATGTGAGGCTTACAGAATCTGTTACATCTTTGAAATCACTCTTGTCAAAACTTGTCTTCTTTGTTTTTTTATTAGTTTATTTCCTCTATTCGTCTGATTTGCTGGCTCTTTTCATTATGGTGAAGCTCTCTCCTGTTGCTTCACATTTGTTTTGCCTTTGTGAAGGTGTTATGTGAATAAAGGTTATTATCATTATTATAGTTATTGTTATTATTATGATTGTATTGTTATTATCATTATTATAGTAATAGTATAAGAGAGAGTTGGAGATGATTTACCACCTCTATCAGTAAATTGTGCTGTACTATTAATAGACTGCCGTTAAACACACCAGTTATCAACTGTCTTTCTTTTCTATCTTTTCTCTCTAGCGGTTTTCTCCCCATCTTTATTTAGATGGGAGAGGTGAACGGGTACACTGTGGGCCCTCTTTGACTAACAGGTTGAATTATTAACAATTAGATAGATTAAAAAGATTTTAAAAAATAACCAGTATTTTTTGATAATATATTTATGACAGGCCAACAGCCTTAGAGATAATTGCATGCTTATTTAAAATGCACATTTCTTTGACTAATTAGTCAGCTCATATTTTAAATTGCATAACTTCATGTGACCTCTGGGCTTCTCCCTTGGGAGAAATGGTTGTGTAGCACGAGAGGTCTGTTTCTTTTTAAAAGAGGACAGCTTCCTGTAATGACAGGGTACAGAGCTGGAGATACAGTACAGTCTGGGCTTGGCTGAAGTTACAATAGTTTAATCTCTCAAACAAAGTTAAGAATTTTAAAATCTGTCTAATGTTACCTTGTAACTGCAAATTAGATTTACTGGTTAAATATTTATCCTGTGGGCAACATATAGGTCTTCCCAGTCGATTTCGAAGTCACTGTCATCTTTATTGAAGCTCTGAGGGGAATATCTATCTCCAACAACCCAGACAGAAGCCAAACTTCTTAAAAGTATGAACCCCCGCCCCCTAACACCACCTGCCAGGACATGGATGAACTTTTGCAGCTTTTAGGTCTGTGGGCCTAGCTGGCAGAAAGCAGACAGACAACGCTGTCCTATTTCCACACAGGGCTGTGGTTAGCTAGATAGCGTGAATGCAGATGGCCTGGTTTAGGGCTTGGAAAATGGGCTTGTTGAATAATGCATAACACAGAGAGCAGTGCATTAAAATCTAAACCAATCCACAAATTAGTGTTACACATAAAAGACTCGAGACACAAAGCCTGTGAGACTGTCATTGTTGAAACCTGGGCAGAAGAGAAATTCTCTAAAACCTTCTACTATCACAGCGACATCGCTTGCAACACCTCCAGTATTAAATAAATGTAACCAAAGGCACCTAATCCTTTGTCTCTGGTTCCTCCTGATATTTTCTTAGTTTAAAGAAAGAATGCAAGAGAGCCCTGAGAGCCCCATGGTGATGGAGGAGTCAATATGTCCCCCCCACCCCACCCTCCAAGACAGTAACTGCCTGTACAGGTCTGATGGATCTCCCCAGAGCATGGCTCAACACTTGCCACAGTGAAACACCTCGGGGCCATCCATCTTCCACCTGACGCTGGAAGAGGCAGATGACGCCTGGCACCTCATCACGATTAATGAGCACCACTTGACGCAAAGCTGAAGAAATGACACGATCATCGCTCTCTGGTTTTGCCCTTGTTTTACGACCTCTATCTCTTCTCCCTACACATAACTACTCGGTGTCATAATTTCCACATCTGTTATTCATCAGAGACTGGAGAAAAAAAAGGAACTTTAAATAGTGATACAGATCGTTCCTTAATGTGGATAAAAATGCCTTGTGGAAACTTTAGTCGCTGACCTAACACCAGATGTTGGCCCGACGATGCTGCGACCACCTAGGTCACAAGGGTTGCTCACTAGGTGTTAAAATAGAGTTATTCAAGCATATACTTTCCCCCCGTTGAGAAACACTTGCATGCAATTGTTGTGACAGCTTTTGCCAAGACCAACAGGCACATGGTAATGCATGTAACCTTGCCAAGACTGCAAGGGTAAGGAGGGTGCTGTTGGTTCAGCTGCACAGTACAACTACAAGCCTTTAGCGGACTATCACGGCATTGATATCTTTGTCTCACTTTGTCTTTGCTTTCATTTACTCCAAAAAGATCATCTGCTCGGCACACATCTCAGCGCTTGTGGTGGGAGGGATAAATCTGGAGGCCATAATCAAAAGATCACGTTTCAGCCCAAATGTCGTGCCCTTTAATGTCACTGGCAGTCTCCTCTCACATCATGTAACAGAAAACTACAGCTTTACAACTCTCCCCTGTTTTCAAAAAGACATACATAAAAAGGCACGTTTCCTCCCGGAGCCGTTTTTGAAATCAACCAGATGGGCCTGTACATTGACTGGGGGTATTGGGAACATGTGAGGAAAGCTGTCTCTGAGAAGGAACGTCGCAGACTGAGCAAGTGGCAAAAGGAGTGGGTGGTTGGAGAGGAGGGGGTGGGTGTGTGTGTGTGGGGGGGGGTGATGGCAGTTCAGGTCTGATTGTTTCCTTCCTTCTTTAGGGCAAATGAAGCCATCGAGGGTCAAAGTGTGTGTGCTGGGGGTGAACTTGTGTCTCATTAACATGCTGTTACAATTAGCCAGGCAGCCAACATCCTGTGAGCCTGAGCCTCTCAATCAAAAACCAAGCAGGCAAACTATGAGCTCGCTCAGGCTCATTTCACACACAATTGAAATTTAAACAGAGAATCATAACACAGGTGACCTCCAGGTACTGTAAAGGATGAATTACCCGGCTGGCCAGTGATATCTGTTTTGCAGACTTACGCATAAATACCCCCCAAAAAAACATTATGAATTGTTGAATGTTCTTTTAACAGCCTGTTTCCTTTTTAAATATTGCCTGTGTGTATCTCTCTATGCAGCTGTCAATTTCCGCTAAATCATCCACACTTTGCCTGCACTCGCTCTCCATTTCTTCACAGCCCCTGGGGTCTTTCCTGGTAGAGATGTCAGTATTTCTGTCCTCACACTCCCCCCCCTCTCCCCCCTCTTTCCTGTGGTGGTGCTGGCCACTCCCGGCTGGGTCAAACACTCCCTGATGGAAGGGTGAAGCTGCTCGCGGTTGGGCTCCCCCACTCCACTCCACTCCACTCCACTCCACTCCACCACACCGACCCAACAACATCCTCTGAAGGGCGGCAGTATGTCATACAGTACACTCCCTCTCCTGTCACTGTTGTCACACCCCGACTCTTGGGAGACAATTAATGCAACATGAGCTCTCAGGTCGCCTGTTACACTGCACTGCCCCGCTGAGTGAGTACGCCAAAACAACAACTCTTTATAATGGCACTGACTGTAGGGCAAAACAGTGGAAAAGCAACTTTTATAAACTAGTGTATTTCTATAATCATTAAATTTCCATTTTTATTTGGCTGTATCAACTCATATACATGCATAAATCTGCTTGGCCTCCCTGTATTCCCCCAGTGTGTTCGGGAATACAGCTAGCACCATCAGAGAGACTAATCCCTGCTTCGTCTATGTGTGCCTATGTTTGTGTGTGTGCGACACAAGCACCCAACGACAACTCCTGAGGGCTTCCTCAGCTGCCTGATCCCTTGTTATGCCAGGAAGCTCAAGCTTCCTAATATCAAATGTTGGTATGACCACATTGCTGAGCCTGATTTTGAACACATGGAGGATGAATCTCTCCCCTGAAGCTCTTCCTGTGGGACTCTGCACAAACTGCTTCTCTCACCACCGTGGCCCACTTCCCCCCCAAACCTCCAACCATCCCACCTCCTCATCACGGCCCCAGTGCTGGCTTCCTGCCACTCACTACTCCTTGCTCCTATCATATCTCAATTCTAAAACAGGTCTGCATGAAAGCAGTCAGGCACGGCTCAGTTGCTCTCGCCCACAGAGCTACTGTGTCATGTGTGTGTGTGTGTGTGTGTGTGTGTGCAATGTGCATCGGTGAAGAAGGCAACAGGGGAGCGTGGGTAATGGGGAGTGAAGATAGAACAGAGCAAAGCAGAGCGCTCTTGATGACGTGCTCTCCAAAAATGTGAGTCACAGTGCGTGTGATGTGTTTGCCTGCATGTGTACTGGGGGATCTCAGGATCAACGTCTGCATACATACAGAACATCCTGACAGACAACTAGTCACAGCTCAGACGCACATACTGACATGTCAAACACAGAGAAATCAAACACACACAGACACTACAGTGACACACACTTGTACCGTTGATGTTAAAGCACTGGTTAGGTTAGGGTCCTATTTATAGCTCGAGGATAATATTACTCTCAAGGCAAAAATATCTTTCCCTCCAATAATTAGATTGATGATTCAATCATACGCTCTGTCTGGATGTGGCGTCACCTGTCTGGATGAAAATCAGAACAAAACTTCAGTGTGTCCAGATGGGATCTTTCCCATTTTCATCTCTCTACACAGTGATAGTGATATCAACATCAAATATGTAGATTTTCTCTAACTTTGTATCAAAAAAGTGGCAAAAATATGAATAAATAATGAAATCACGTGCTGCAAAAGACCAAATTAACATGTGAAAATGATCCGACTTTTTTTCTTTAAGGACACCCGATGCTTTTCCCTGCAGAAGCGCCAGACGTGAAGAATCAGAGGCTTTTGCCTCGAAGCACTTCATCGCACCCTGACTCCGAGTCTGCACAGATGAGGTAGGTGGGAGGTCATCAGCAGAGCAGCCCCCCCTCCTCATCCCTCCCCTCTCCCTTACTCCTTCCCCTCCCTCCTCCAAAAGTCTAGGCCGCCCACCACCACCTCAAGGCAATACAGGGCCTCGTCCTTCCCACATCCAAGACAGTTACACAAACTGACATCTGAATCCTGCCACACACAGCTTGGGGCAGACATCGTTCAGTCCCTAACAGACTCTACTCCCTAAATCTGCATGGAGAGAGAGAGAGAAAGAGAGAGAGAGAGAGAGAGAGAGAGAGAGAGAGAGAGAGAGAGAGAGAGAGAGAGAGAGAGAGGAAGGTAATGTATGTGTGAATGCGAGAAATAAAGATAAAAGGAGCGATAGGCAAAAACTGAGAAAGAAGTTTAATGAGCTTAATGTTAACCTAATTTGTTTAGATGTTTTGGCGATGCTGTGCAATCCCAGTGCCAATGAGGCAAATTAATTCAAATTGAAAAACTAAATTCTCACAGGGGGGGAGAGAGAGATGGAGAGACGAATACGATGTCAGTAACATTTTGCCTTGGCAACATGGCATTGTTATCTGTCACGCCAGTAAAGCATCTTTGAAGTGAGTACAGATTTTGGAAATGGGAGAGGCGAGGGAGGGATGGAAAGAATAAAGAGAGACAGACGAGGGAAAAAGAGTCGGAGGGAGAGAGAAGTCGGGCCTGTCACTGTTTGTCATAGTAATCTCTCATGTGGGCGGCTGCTTAAAATTCGCTCAGCCCCAGTCTCAGCTGCACATTGTGCAACTCATCGCACCATCTTACAGCGAGTTTTGCAGAACGCGAACATAATGTGTGAATAGGCGAGAAAATCGGGGGTCTGAGAGGGACTCTGTGATGTGAGAAGTGAATGTGGGCAGCCACGCTGGTGTTTGCCCCGTTGCACGAATGGATTTACATTTTCATCCAGGTGGTGCACTGTGCACGACGCTCGTTGTGCCTTGAATGTAAAGCCTCTGCTCTTAACACTCTTTCTGTGCGCGGATAATAAGTAGAAATCCCTCCGAGAACTCCGAACAGGCCAAAGAGCACCAAACAGCCTCACTAATTACAGGCCCACAGAGAGTGGAGGGGTCAATGCTATCGAGCTGTGGAACCACAGGAAAAAGCACAAAGTGCTGCAGTCTAGCTTCCATACATCAGTCACAAAGCATTTGTGTTTAAAAGTCCATTTATTTTCATGAAACCACTCAATACATCCAGTGTGGCACGCCTACAGGTTTGGTCATAAATCACAGCACACCTTCCTGAGTTCAATGCACATCTGAATGCGCGCACACATGCACACCAACATCAGGCTCTCCTGTGGCTTCTCTATCACGCCACCCTCTTCCTCCCCTGCTGCTTCCCTCACGCTTTCCATCACCTCGCACCACCAATGGGGCCAATTATTTCTTGCAGAACCTATTTCATAAGCTCTGCTCAGGTGAGTTTGCGTGTGTGTGTTCATGTGTGCATGTTCTTGCTAAGCATGAGAGTGTCTCTCAGAGTGAGAGAAAGAGACAGAGTGAGTCTCCTCTGCAGGGTCAACTCACATCCCCTCCAAGATTTCCTCACAGTCAAGCATCCTGTCTGATCAGTTTGTGGTCATTCTCCTCTGTCGGCAAGGTGTCCGCTGTGGGTCTGGGCTCCCACTCACTCTGAGTGATTGTGAGCGTGTCAGGTCATGTTGGTTAACTGTGTAGAAGCTGTGTTAATAATAACAAAATAATCCTCGTATACGGAGATGGAGCTCGTCTGACCCTGAATTCCCTTAAAATCTCCTGTCGATCGCACTTTCCCCGGTTTTCCCTGGTTCAACCGAGGATGTTTGAAGGTTGTTTCATCACCTCATTTTCACCATCTCTATCTCACACCTCCCACATTGTTCAGGCTCTGCGTCCCCATTCTCCTAATGTGCCTGAGTGTCCCTGAACACAGCATACAAAGAAGACAGCATTAAACCACCCATACATATAAAAAAACAAAAAAACAAAACGCATACACGCATCAGTTTTACATCGGATAAGAACTTTGTAGTCATAAAATGAAAAAGTTAATCTCTTGAAGCATCCCAAGGTTTTCACTCCCTAAAGGCTGCACTCACCCCCTTATGATATAAAAAAAAAACCTTGAAAGTTTTGAAAAACTGTGTGAATTCCCACCAAAAATTCATATTCAACAGATTAGCTGCTACATGATCACATAATACTGAAGGCACCAGGAGGACAAGAGAGGTCAGGTGAGGATTTGCTTCGCTTCTGTGAAGGAAACTGTTTTTTTTCTCTCTCTCTCTCTCTCTTTGTTTTTCGGCTTGGATTAGTCACTTCCTGTGCATGAAAAACTGTGAGAGCAACTTTATTTCATCTGAGCAAACAAGCTGCAACTATATCACCTATGTTTGGAATAGGATGTTGTTAACTCTTCAGCACTTCTTCTTTGGATGAGTGGGAGAAGTGTTAAGTTAGTTATACGTTACCCGGCCATTCTTCCCTGAGCTCAATTTCACAGCGCACGGAGAGCTGCGCTTCAAATAAAAACATGAAAAAGAATCTCGAGTTGAAGCCGTACGCTAACACGCTCGCTAGCTGTGCGACAAGCCCCTCACAGTTATCACATGCTGGAGGCTCTCACAGGCTCCTCGCAGATATAACTATGTTTAATACTCCCTGGTCTGCATTGCTTTAATTAAACTGTGTTGTCGCATCTCAAAGCATTCCTCTCGTTACAATTATTACCAGAGCGCTTTCTCATTTCCCCAAATGGTTTTCAGCCACAGGCACCGGATCTGCTGCTGCTGCTGCTGCTGCTGCGTTCGCCAAAAGATGAGTTGAGACTGTGGCATCAAAGTGTGTTTGTGAAACAGATGACCAGCGAGGGGAAAATAGTGGATACTGGCACAATCAGACCTTGGTCTTCAGCCCATTGCTTATGCTTTCACTCTTGGTTTTCCTTCACTCTCCTACTTTATCTTTCTCTCTGTCCCTCAATCTTTACTCCTCTCGGTTCCTCTCCATCTCTCTCCTTTTCGAATAAAACACTAATAATAGGTTAGGCTGATACTGGGAAACAATTAAGGTCACACTAGTGGTGTACTGACTGTTTCCAGGCTGTAGGTAATGATCTATCACTTCCTCAATAATATCTGTCAGACAGAGGCCACTGTTTTGAGGCTCAGGCACAACAAAAGGGGAAGCCAGAGGAATTCTTTTGGGTACACACACACACACACACACACACGACGTGTACGCGCACACTTACACAAACATAATCAGGATGTGGAAATGTGGCCGTCCCCTTCTGTTTCTTCTCAGTGCGCCCATGGAGGACGGCAGCTCACTCTGAGCCGGCGTAACTACTCTCACTTCCTGTTCAAACGTGTGACGCTCCCAGATACGGCCTCTCTCTCTCTCTCTGATCCACTTCCAGTGAGAGTTTGGAAGCACCGACCGTGTACAGGCTGCGCTCCTCTTGTGTTGCAGTGTGGCTGAGACCGACGTGTTTATCACAGCCAGACAGAGGAAGCTGAGGATGAGTGGGGGCTGATGGGGGTGGGGGGGGGGGAGCTGATTAACAACAAATGTCACCCTACCAGTCCTGTGCTACACATCTGCGCGGCATTTACCCTCCACCTCAGACTCAACGCTTGTATGAAATGTCAGCCTGCCAAAAGATTACAGGTAGCTCCGCAACAAAGAAGGGGAACTGGGAGTGATGTTATCTGTGCGGTGTGAGGGGGAAAAAAACATGATGCGGTCTTTTTAAGCCGCAGAAACATCAGGTACCACTGAGGGGACTCGGTGTGGGATTTGGGAGCCTGAGCGTGAATGTTCTTTGGCTATAAATAAAAACCATTACAGAACAAAGAGGCCACAAGTTTCGCCAAAGCTTAATCACAGTGTCTCGGACCGCCTGCGCCGCCATCCTCAATCCTCTGGTCTGTCGATGTGGCCACACGGGCATAACCTTGAATACCGTCTGCAATGCAGCGAATGGCAGGGAGAGAGAAGTGCCCCCGCCTGCCACCAGAGAGCTGTACTGCTGCTGCTGCTGCTGCTGCTGCTGCAGTACAGGACACCTCTGCTACACCCCCACCTTCTGCCTACACCTCACCTCACTTATTTCTTTCCTTTTGCCTGTCCTGAGTGAGGGGGGGGAGATGAAGGAGGGGGAGCAGCATCCTGTGCCGTCCTCTGACAGATGTGCCTCATGGTGTTCACACACAACAACCACCACCGCACCAACACAAACACGAGAATGCACCCCCTGCCCCTGACCTTGATAGTGATTCTGTGTTCGTCTTCCATCTCGTCCGTGGTGTACATCGGAAAGAAATTCACAGGGGGACAAACATCCATTATGGATGCCTGCAGTTCCTGTGCCACAATCCTACAGAGGTTCTGTTTTTCCCCTCTACACCTCCTCGTCTCCACCTACGCGCATTGCCTCATTGCAAAACCCACATATTTTTTTTTACGGAGGTGCACACCTTCCCCCGTGTGCAGCACACTCACTGTCCAAACACCCACCATGCATGTATTTTGAAGCGTCCAGAGCTGAGAAGCTATTTAGATGCTGGAGTAGAGAAAGAGAAGAAGTAGGCTACAATTGGCGAGTGTTCACTGAAGCCCAGTCACCTGTGTAGGTGCAGAGGACTGTGAGTGGGTACAAGAGCAGGCAGGCTTACTATAGCACAGCACACATGGAGCCTTCGGTAAGGGCTATTGTTTTCTTCCAAAACCTCGTCTCTGCTCAGCGCTTGGCAAAAATAAGACCACGTCTCTGAACAGGCTTTGATCAATGATGCATTTTCTCCCTGACACATTCCACGCCTGTGTCCGTGAAGCCCACTCAACTCTATAAATAATCCCAGTGAGCCTGATCCTTGGCTGGGCTCCTTCTGTCTCGTCAAGAGGCTGGCAAACCGACTCTTGGACTGTTCCCGTGCCAGTGTAAAAAAAAAAAAGCAAAAAAAAACTGGCACGGTATCAACTCACGCTTATCTTTGATCTACAGAGCTATACAGCTTCTTACCTCTGCTTTTCTGTTACATAATCACTCTACATTACTTCATTGATTAAATATTTTTGGACTAGGCCACAGTTTTTTCACTTTACCTCTAAAACTACATCAAATAGTCAGCTAATGGAAGGTAGTTTACTCCAGTTAAGAACTAAAGTAAAACGCTGATTTATACACGAGTTGAGAGTATCTAGTTTATACTGCCTTAAAATTCGACCCCACTGGGGGAAATTATGCAAATGAGGATTTAAAAAGTACCCACCAACACATCAAATGGTTAAAATTAGCTCCACCTCCACTGGCTCCAACACTAAAACACTGCTTACCCAGTTACGCATCAGCAACAATAATCCAGTTATGTAATATATAATAATACAGATATCACTGCCATTCTGCACAATAAGAACTTTGAATGCCAGATTTTAATAATGTAATTTGTGGTGTGTAATTAGGATTTGAAAACTTACAGCATCGGTTTAGGCTGACTAGTGATAACCAGTGGGACCCGAGAGCAGTTTTAATAGCTTTCTCTTGCAGTGGTGGAGACAAATGTAGGACATGGGAGGTGTGTTTGTGTAAATGCACAGTGGTGGGAGGGTGGAGGACGCGCAGGGGCAGCGCGGTTCAATTTGCCCACTTTGCAGAAGAGCTCTGGGCGAAGGTGACCTTTGCGTTTGCTCGGAAAGCCCGGCTGGCAGAGACGGCAGCGAGGAGAATCGGGTCCATTGTTGGGAGACTGGTACTAACGATGGATTGGCAGAAGGAGCAACATGGGTGAAAAACCGTGGGTCTCTTGCATCAGGAAGACAGAAGGCAGTTGGTATGCAGGGGAAGAACAGGGAGAACAACGGCTCCTATTTTTAGGTCTGGCCTCACTGCTTTACTTGGGAGTGGGGGTTCCCTGAGAGAGATGTGAACAGCAGGAGGGGAGGTGAATCTGATGAGGATGCGTAAGGAAGCCATGCTGATATGCAGGACTTGATACAAGCTGACCCAGTTCCACCAGAAAGCCACGGGCGCCATCTTTACCATGAACTCAATGTCGGTAAAAGTAAAGTGAAGGTGACAAATAGAAGATCATGATCCAGTCAAAGGACCAGGTCCTAAATCTTCTATGTTAACTATCCTCGTATATTCTATCCTGTTCTAAAGGAAGGTCAGTACGCCTGTGACCAGCATAACTTCTCAAGCTTTCCCTTTTCCTGCAGGCCACATTGTTATTCTAATCTCAGCACAGTGGGGATGCAGTCGGCACAAACAATCAGCACATTTAATATATAATATATATAATCTTATGTAACGTGATCCTCAGGAGTTCTTTGGTACAAAAAACTGCTGTTGTTAGGGTTGTGGACTGGGCTCCATTGGGAATGCCATCTGAACATGCTGTTCAAAGAGTCAGAAAAACAAGTTATCCAAGTTCATTTCACTTAATCATTGGGTCTCTTTGGCTGGCTCAAATAGAGGTTATTTGTAACCGTATTATATTTGTTATTAGGCCTGAACAATAAAGAAACATCTATAATATTTTTGGCAGATATTGCAATATGAGTCACAATTTCAGCTGAAACAATCATTTTTAAATTTCATTCTCACTGCAAAAATATATAGATATAAAAAAGGTAAATAGACTTGCATTATATAGCACTTTTCTAGTCTCAGTGACCACTCATAGAGCTATTAGACACACATTCATACAGCGCTTCATTCTACTGTACATTTTTGCCCATTTCTATCTATCAAATCACACACATTCACACACTGATGATAAATCTGAGGCAATGTGGGGTTCTGTATTTTGCCCAAGGACACTTCAGCATGTGGACAGGAGGAGCTGGGGATTGAACCTCCAACTGCCTGGTTAGTGGACAACCCACTCAACCTCTACCTCCAGAGCCACAGATGTGATTTTTGTGGGTGTCTCTGTGCCACAACTTGGCCTTTATCAACGGCAGCTCCTGCAATTTGTGTATGTTGCATTTAAATGGTTTTTCAATTACCTGTGCAGTCCTAGTTTGCATGCATTTCGTGTAGTAAAGTAACTCAATAGAATCAGACAGAACTCCATGCAGTTTTACAGAGAAACTGAAATCTGAATTAAAACGAAGGAGCACCTATAATGACTTTGATAAGTGAGTGGAGCTATTTTAGTCCTCGGTGGTGTTATCTCTTCATGTGGTTGACTGTATAGCTCCCTGTGGAGCACAAAAACCCTGGTGCGCCTCTGGCAGCAGAAACAGAAGCTGTAGTTCCGGCAGCAGAACCACATCAGTGTTTAAGGGCGGACCTGGCAGGGCTGGGCCCTCAACCCCCATCATTACCGCTCTCTGTGGGGAGCTACACGTCCGGGTTCTTGCAGACTTTCTCCAACCAGCATCACTTCACTGAACACTTCCCAGCATTGAAACCTTTTTTCTTTTCTCCACCAACGTTTATGTCGAGTCCCTTTGAAAAGGGAATGGGAGGTCCAAAGTAGGACATAAACATAGATGGAGGCCTCATTTCAAAAGGTAGAAACGATGCCCAGAGTCACTGCATTACTCACATCTCTCCAAGGACAACATAAGCTTTTGTTGGGCATTTGGTTAATTATGGAGAGAAAGAGAGAGAGTGAGAGAGAGAGAATGCGTACAAAATGGTACTTGATGCCCTTCAAAAGGGAATAAAACTAAAATCCCAAAGCGGAGTCTTTTGGGTTTTGACATACCATGCTGAAATGTGTGGGTGTTACAAGGGCATGGAGGGGGGAAACCGGGGTCAGAACAGCTGTTGAGGGCTTGCAGAGGGCTGGGGGGGGGGGGGGGCATCACAGAGGAACACAACACAAAGCTTCATTAATTCAAGCAAACTATTTCCCCCTGTAGTGACAAATCCTGCTCAGTTGCGGCTTACAATAACATTTCTACTTTTAACACTGGAGGACCTAGTAATAACCCCCCCCCCTGGAAAAAAGGTTTTGTGTGTGTGTGTAATGTATATATATAGTGTAGAAGATATAATACTGTGTTTTTTTGAGGTCTTTTTTTCTTGCTAAAATGAAAAATCTCAGTGATCTCAGCAGGATTTGAGGCCAGTCCGCTGGACAGCCACATGCAGTAGAGATCCTACAGAGCACTCCTCCCTTCATCCATCTGCTCCTCACCCATGACCCTCCCTTCCTCCCTCCCTTCCTCCTTCCCTTCCCTCCTATTGGTATTATTTTTCCAGGTCTAAATAAACTCATCTGATGAATATTCCATCCTCACCAGAGCTAAATATGACCATCATTTATCTTGCGTTTTTGTTATTTCTCTCCGCCTGCACTGTTTACTAGAAGTTGTTCAATTACAGAGCTGTGCAAGTGGAAGCTCCTTTGTCACTTCCTGTACAAAAGGGCTTATTGTGATTTAACATGCTGCATCCGAGAGCATCCTGGCTGATTTACTACACTCATTAAGGACAACAGCAACGCCAGCTCTGCACTGCTGCTCCACTGTACAGGCTTAGTGTGCAGGAGGGATTTACTAGTACTGTAACACTGCAGCACGGTGATAACAATACCACTCAAGTTTTACCATGCGGCTGGCTGTGGTGGACATTAGGAAGTGAAGAAGGCCGTCTTTACTCTATTAAAACTTTTCTTCGCTTTAGGTCTTTGTTTGCATTACGAGGGCAGCTGAAGGACAGCACATACACACACAGTTCTATACATGTGGACACGCAACATAATGCAAATGCTTCAGCAGCTAATCTGATCAAACATAAGGAAGGTAGAAAAAACCCACATATATGCATAATCCTATAAGATTGTCATCAGTGAGCAAACATTATGTTAAAGCAGGACTCAGGGAAGATGAGGCAAGGGATTTGCTCACTTGCTCACGGGAAAAACAGGAAGCAGTCAACCACATACATACACATTCATTTTATATAGATCTTCACCACAGAGCAGCAGAGGACCTCTGCTCGCAAAACACTTTTCCTCATTGCTCTGTATACTATTGATTTCACAAATGCCTCCCTGAGCAGTGCCCACTCCCTATAAGCATCCGGATCCTGTCCTTCACATCCAAATGTTTTTGTGTTTTGTTTCCCCCCCCCTGAGCGACAAGTGAGCAATGTTGTCAATCAAAATGCAGTTGACTGCGTTTAAACCCAGATTACAATCAGCTGCCAATTTCTGGTACACAGGTAATTGAAATTCATCAGCAGTGACCTTTCTACAGGGGAGCCGGCAAGCCATAGCTGCATCCAGCGTTTTATTTCATTCACAAAAACCTGTGTGTGATTGATAACAGAAAAATGATGAACGGGAAAAGAAAATAAGACCAGCCAAATACAGGAAGCTTTTCCTCTAGTTTTTGTTTTTTGTCTATACATTTATTAAATGAAGGACAGAAACTGAAATAGAAGGAGATTTGTAGGGCTAATGGAGGTTAGGAGAGGAAGAGCAGATAACGCAGCAAATCAGACAATGAATGAAACAGCTTTGTTACATGATAACACAGCTATGGTGGCGGGCAGTGTTTCTGCATGGCCGGCCAGTTTTGGATTTCAAGCGAGGAAGTATTTTAAAAGGTTCAATATTGTATGAATTAAGCTTTCCATGTATTTTTTGATAAGAGAACAGCTCAAGGTTCTATATTGATACTATGAGAGTAAATCAAAGCCTCGATCCACAGAGAAATACACAAAGCCTGTATTCAGAAACTGAGCCTTAAAACAAGCTGCCACCTCTTCTGTAACTTTGTGATGTCACAAATCTGCTATTTCATTAGTCACAAAACACTTAACACTCAACTCATATGACCTTGTTGTTGCTAGAGCTGCAGAGAGAAGCCAGAGAGAGATGGTTTATGGTTCTTAAAACCAAAAATACATCTTATTATCTTTTATCACTCCAACTAAAACACTGGGAAAGTGATAAAATATGTGACCTTTACAACCCATTTTGCAGATGAGAAAAACTGGGACAACTTTTTTTTCTGGGTGTTTCTTCTCTGGCTTTAGCAGCTGCCAGTGCTGCTTCTGTCCTCCACAGACCACAAGGTCGGACTAACAGCAGGGAGCCTCGATGTGGGGCATCCCTGCATCTAGCAAATACCCACCAAGTCCCATATTGAGACATCACGGGGGAAGGCCAATCCCAAATACATGGGAAGCAAACAGGAGATGAGTTCAACAGGGGGTGGGGGTGAAGAAAACACTAAAGTGGCCTGATCAGCTTCCCTCTGTCATGGGAGTAGGGAAGCCTTTTAAGATAACGCTTTTGTTGTTTCTTTCTAGAAGAAGCTTAGCCTCAGATGTTCATACAACTATTCATTGTAACAGCTTAAGAGCTTACATGTCCTGTGCAGACTAAGAAGCCTGTACACCCCCCATCCCTCCAAAATAATATGGAACTGGCATCAATATCTCCTTTTCACCTCCAGCTAATGCTTTCTCCTCTCAGCGTTTCGCAGCATGCACGACATACAGCAGTGACGGACTGTTACATTCTGACTTCCACATGTAATGATTAACGGTCAAATTAATGATGGCTCTGTCGCGTTCAGGTGCAGAGATATAATCTTCCTGTTCACACAAGTCCCAGCATTTCATCATCCACACATGATATTTAAATCAATACCTGAATGTTATTAATGGAAGTTTTATGAGTTAATCTGGCTGAGAATCTCTAGCAAATTCCAGTTTAAACTCTAATAAGATTTTACACAAATATATAAATTATTGGTCGCTGGTTTGATCATGTACAGTATTGCATATTATTTGGCTACCGAGACGGTGCTTTTCTGTGTTTTAGCCTGAGAGGTGAAATGAATTTGACATGTGAATAGACTTTACTATAAATTCTGTTCCATACAACAAGCTAATAGGCCTACATTAGATTACCCTACAATGTTACCCAGATAGCATATCAAGATAAATGGTAAGAGCTGAGGCATGAGCAATACACATAGATATGAGTTGTTTTAAGACATTAGTGGCTATATCTAAGGTTATTAGAGCAGCTAATTCGATTTACTTGAGGACTGTGGTGGGGTTACCGTCTGAAAGCATTGCTGCTGCAGTAGTTACATTGATTGTAGCATATGGTATATACAATGCTGCAGCAGGTGGTCTGCTGGAACAATGAACTGGAATAAGACATGAAAAGAACAACTTATCTGAAAACACTGTTATCATCACAGTTAAGCCCGAGGTTTTAATTAAATACACTTGTGATCCAAATTGATGGCTTTCCTACCGAGGAAGTTGGAAAAACTGATCAAGCAATGAAGTAACTCTGAGCACATGGGAAGTGGCCTCTCCCCGTGATACGATTTAAAACGAATTTAATAAAAAATAATCATATCACATCATTAGTGAGAGGAACACAGTATTGTCGCTTACCAACAAAGATAAAGTTGTTGTCTGGGAGACTGGTAGACTTTGGTATGAAATGAATCATCTGGTTTAAAGGGAAACTACGCAAGCCCAATTTGCAAACCCTCTTCCCAGCCATGTGCGTTTGTTTTCAACAAAGCTGGCCAGAGAGCAATACACGTAGTGATGGATAAGGTTATTCATCATATACGCTTTACGACGTGTAAATTTGTGTAGTCTTATCTGTCATAAACAAGAGATTACTACGGGCCACATTTGTGTTGCGGTGCCGCTGAGACGAGAGCTGGGACACCAGGCGCTGATCTTGGTTTTTGATGGATGTAGTGGATAAGTCAAACACAATGAAGAGTTTCGACACCAATAAAATGTCGGACAGTAAATATAGTACTCACTTTAGTAAACAGGGGGCGATTTCAAACACAACCCAGCTTAATACAGCAATCCCATGATGCAATGTGCCACACTTTACAGATGTGAAAATGACCCTTGTGCTCAAAGTGTTGACATAAAATGAAGGTGAACAGCAGCTGTCTGAAACCAAAATGTATTTATCACTAGTGATTTATAAGTATTGAGTTTTTCTTCTTTCTTCCTTTCATACTCTCCTTTTGGAGCATTAATCATGAAACCTGTTTTATTGATTGCTCATTTCTTGATCTAGTTCTCCTGCGCTCAGCTCATTGCTAACCAACCACTGCTAGTCATCGAGCTAGTAGCTTTCTGAGATTTATTGTCTGTTTAGACAATCATCCAACTTTTTTCTGCCACCTCCTCCTGTTTCCTTGTTACTGTGCTAATTCAGTTCTACAGCACATTACTGTATAGCATTGCAGTGTTTTTTTAATAAATCACAAGCATTCTGGGTATTCTACAATACTGCTGGTTCATAGTTGCTTCCAGTAAAAACTTCAAACAAAATGAAATGTTTTCAACCTTTTACTGGAAGTGGGTTTAGCTTGTTGCATAGCTGTGCACTTACACACAACGGTCTGTGGTTTCTGTTGCTGTTGAATTTTACTGCACAACACTGAGGAGTATTTCTATTATTTGGTAACTAGACCTCAGAACTCATACTGCACTGTACTGTACAGTGGGCAATAACACATACTGCACTGTACAGTGGGCAATAACACACAACACAGTAGTACCATATGTGTTCATCCAGCATTTCTACGGTAATTCATTAATCTGGGCTGTAGAAAGAAATGTACAAAGAGGTTAATAGAGTGGCCTGGCTGCCTAGCAACTCAGCGGTGCCTTTCATCTGTTAATTTACACTCAAAGAAGGTCAGCGACTCAAGAGCCAACAGAGGAACAACTTCAATCCGACAAAAAATGACAAGGATTGGCAAGGATCTATAGGCATACTGTATATATACACACACACACGCACACACACACACACACACACACACACACACACACGTACATACACATACAGTATATCCTGACTACCAGTAATTCAAATTTGTCCTCTCTGGAGGACACTTGTAAACCTGAATATCTCCCACCCACTGCATACTTCTGAATGAACTCCTTTTGCTCTCTAAGAGGACATTTAGGGCTTTTCAATGATACCAAATGTGAAGGGGTGGACGTTTGCTACCTTTCTCTTCCTGATTCAAGAAAATGGCGTCCGTCAGTTCAAGTGCATTTTATTCGGGTCAGGGGTCGTGGCAGACATAATGAAATTTGGCAAACAAACACTGCACGTCTCCAAAACTTATCAGGCAGGTTTCCAGGATGCCAAGTAGCCTACTCATTTCAATGTAACAATTACCGATGAGAACTGGTGTCAAAAAGGAAGAAAAAAAAATCTTCTCGGACTTCATGATCGATTACCATGGCAATGAACGAAGCTTCGATTTTTTGGGGGGTCAGCCCTACATGATATATTAAAAAAAAAAACTTTTTTTTTTCAGTATTCTAATTACCTTACAAAGATTGGGGGGGATTGGTAGTCAGGATATCAAAAATGTTGATATTTAACCTCATGTCACATATTTTACCTTCTCATAACAATGAATCAACCCCAAAATTAGGATTTCAATTCAGTTTTTCCATGGGTTACACCTTTATGCATGCACAAGATTACATGACAACTACGTCCTTTGTGCTCACGTCAGTGCAATAACATGATTTCCTTGATCAAGCAGGTGTTTTAGGGAGGCCAGGATGTGTCATATAACCGCTATAATTCGTCTATTCTAGTCAGGATTTTTTAAGTGGTTTTCCCCCTCATAACGTCTCCGGCACCACTCACCGAGACTAGTACATCCAGTTCCTCAGCTGTGCAGAGGTGGTCTGAAGGACACCAATCTCAGTGTGTGCCACCAGTGCATGAGGAAAACAATGGACACGGGCAAAATGACTCATCCTGCTTTAACTCTGCCCAAACAGTGTGAAAATGCAGGAGAGGAATCAATACACAGGTTGATGGGGAGTGTGAGAGAAGGTAGGTGAAGCTGTGGGTGTTTTCTAGCACAGTGGCTAATTCAGACAGTGTGAAAGGCCAGATAATGAAAGAGCAAAGGGGGCACAGACGGAGCTCCGTTTGGAAGCCGAGGCACAAAAAGATCTAAATCATTTAAGAAAAAGTAATATCAAGCTTCTTTTTGTTCCCCTCTCTCACTTGATGTTCTCGTCAGTCTGCAGAGATTCATTCAGACATCATGTCACATCAGTGAGCTGCCATTAGTGCACTTACAGACTCTGTCTTGTCTGTCTTGTGTTTCTCTCCCTCCCTCTCCCTCTCTCCCTCTCTCCCTCTCTCACTCTGAGAATGCTGAGTCAGCATGATGCAAAGTATAAATATTGACAAAAGCCTGCACAATATCATGTCAACTGGTCGAAAAGACATCAACTGCGAACCCGTGTTTAGCCTCCCGAGCTCGCATATTTTTCATCTTCCTCGCCTTTGGGTCACCATGCTGTCCTCTCATCACCCAGGGTCCACTTGTCTGTTACTGTCCAGATGCACAGAGAGAACCTTATCACCTCACAGATGTCTCTGTCTCTCTCCCTCGCTTTCTCTCAGACAAACATGTGCACACAAATAAGGCCGACTCACCACTTTTTCCGGCTGATTGTTCAGCTTTCAGCTTCTGCTTTCTTAAAGTGAAGAGAAAACAACTTCCAGCTGCACATCCTCTTTCACTTTCTGTCATGCTCTCAACCCAGACACAAAGACGTGATGCCGCTACACAAACAGACGAAAATGAGCCTCAACTGAGCACAAAGGAGCTCATGCAATAATTCTAGTATCATCATGCTCATTGCTCATTTTTAAGAACCAGACCTCAATTTAAATTTCCAATTTAAAAGTCATCAATAGCTACTTTTAATAAAAAACCTATTGCATAGATTAAAGTATACCACAACCTTAGTATCTGAATCCTTAGTATCAGTAGTGCCTACACCATGGGACTGTTTTTAATTAAAAAGCACGCTACCTGTCATTAAGAAAATATAAGAGTTGCTGCTGAGGCTTGGCTAGGGGTTAATTTAGTGCCACAGATATGATTGACGATACAATAGCACACACTGCAGCCTGTTGGATGCAGATGAGCTTTAATCAACAGCAGAATGAATTTTGATGGATGACTAAAGTGGAAAATCACTGGGTAAACCAGTCAGGTGGCGATGCCAGTCTCCCTTCAAGGAATAAATCAGATTTTTTGGAGGGGGTTGGGGTGGGGTTGATGAGAACACTGACACACAGTAGCTGTTTGACTAGAGGCATGAAATTATGTGCCTTCTCCATCAAACATCCTGCAAACGTGAAGAAATTCAGGAGAGGCGTATCTCATTGATATGCAAGCAGCACTGCAGTCAGAGAGCAGGGACCTGAATGGGTTTTTGGAAATGTACCTGTAGGGTTGTCATTTCGACTTTTTCACAGGCACAATACAGTATGAATATAGCATGTCCTCCCGCTTCCACATCATGACCCCCATTTGCGAGATTCTCATTTCGAGACGACTCTGTGGGAAATGTTAAGAAGCCAGAGAGAGAAAGCTTTTTATTTTAACAAAACTCTCAGAGCTAGCATTAGCTTAACTGCCAAGCTAAATCTGTCACCCGCAGTCGCCGTTCCAGCTGCTTTTGTCTACCACTGTCTGAATCTGCCCCTGTTATCGCTGTAAATGGCATCATGGGCCATGCAGCAACAGAGAGTTTGGTGGGTCAGTGAAGGTCTCGAGCCAAGCTGTTAGAGAAGCCCATATTTTCAAGATGGCAAGGACCCACTTTTCTCCTGAGGGAGCTGAAAAAATAGGACTGAAATTGTTTGGAGGCACCCAGATCACAAAAAAAAAAAAAAAAAATTGCTGCACTGGCATCTTTACAGATCTAAAATGTTGCCATATTCAGCTGTCAGTGGGCTATTCAGCTGATAGTCACCTGCCATCTGTGACGGACGGCAATTTTCACAGCTGACAGGACCTGCCATTCCAGTCATTGATGTTATTTTAGGAGGGTTGCCAATAAATCCAACCGTTTGTTGTTTACTGTGTCATTTCTGGGAGCTGCTCTGGTATTTTCTTTTCATCTTGGTTGTCTCTGCACTGGTATTTGTTCCACTTTATTATTAATTCGCCACCTGATATGACATGTTGACTGGAAAGACACAAATGCATAAGTATGTGTAAAAGATTTCAATATACTGTACATATTTTATGTGTGTAACTCCTCCAGTGTCCGGGGCCCCTGTATGCATGTATGGCCCCTCCACCTTGCGGAGGCTGCAGGGATATACTTCACTTTACAGCCCCAGCTCAAGTCAATAGCATTTCCTGAGTGCGGGCCTCTATTTCAATTTACTTCCAGTCAAGAGCTCCATCAATAAGGGATGTAGCAATTGACCTGATACCACAAGCTTGCTAATGGCACTACATACATGACAGCCATAACAGAGGTATATCACAAAGCAGGGCAGGCACACGCACCACTACATCTCACAACTCTCTGTCAGACTGAAATCAATACTTGAAGTAGGGGAGGAGATGGTGGAGGTGCCTGGCAAGATGCTTATGACTGATAGCTGCCTGCCAGCTTCCTATATCACCTATGCGGCGTTGACTCTGGGAAATGTGATCCTCCTTCCTCTCCCTCCCCCTATCTCTCCCTTGTCTGGCGGCGAGTCGGGATATATGGGAGGGAGGGGCAGGAGCGGGAGGAGAGAGAGGAGGAGTAGCACATGCTCTTACAAGGACAAAGTCCTGCGCAGACAGGAAAGCATTTAACAATATTAGCAAACAGTGTGTGTGTGCGTGCTTGTCATCTAAAATCGTCCTGGGATGTGCAGGTTTGGCCTTCACCTGTGTTCCACTCCGGCGCTCCGAGCATCACTGTTTGATAAACCAGCCTCTAATCGGATAGCTGCGCAGTTATCAGCTAATCTAATGGCGCCTGGCCAGCCTCAAGATTTAGCTGACCATCACGTCAACCCTCCTCCTCCTCCTCCTCCTTCCCATATATCTTCTTCCACCATCTATATGTGTGGCTCTGTCTTCTTGTAAACACCTCTCACTCCCTCCAGCTTTCACCTTGACCTCTTGGCCTTGATGTCGGCCATCACTATCTCTTTTCTTCTTTATCTCCTCCATTACCTGCACGCCCCCATACTTCCTTGCTTTCCCTGCATCCACAGCCAGAACCTCCCTTCCTCATCCTTTCACCTCCAGTCTTTTCCTCCCCTACGTCCGCTCTGCTTGTGATAGCAGGCGGCTCCATGAGGCAGCACACGCATACATGCACACACGCACACACACATTATGAGTCCATCAGGGTCTCTGGAGTGTAGTGTGCAAGTGGCAGGTAGAAGAAAGACCTGGTATTGTCTTGAGCACCATGGATGCTTCTTCCATGATTCACACAATAACACACACACACACACACACACACACACACACACACAACACCCTCCTCACAGCCACAAGCAATGTAAACAAAGACAGGCGAATGGGGAAATGCGCACCTGTTTCCCACACGAGCACGCACACATGTGCACGGCCTGAGGGAGTTTTATTAGCCTCAGCATGAGGTGTCTGTGAATACACTGTGAATACTAATTACCCGAGGTGGCAGAGATGACTGACATGCATTCGATGTGCCTTCTCCCTTTTTTTTCTTCCTCGTTTACTAGATTTAGTAGTTTCCTGGAATACTCATTATTTTTCTCAGAACCAGAACTTCAATTGGTAACAATTGTGATCCCCCACACACACGCACTTCATTTGCTGTTACAAATACTCCAGAGCTGAATAAATAAACCTTATCAGATAAACATGAAGTGGAGCATCTTTTCTCTCAGTAATGAATTCCTCGAAAAAGGCTGGTTTAGAGGGATGAGGGTGCTCTCATTGCCTTCAGTAGACAGTCGTGGCCTAGTTTGCTTCCTCTGTCCAGTTCTCTGCGTTTACTGTCCCCAATGAGTCACTCCAGATTCAGAGCCTTACTGTCATATGGCATTGCACAATTAAATTGCTAATCCGCTGCACCTTCTGTTTGCAGTAAAACGCACAATAAGACTGTGACATTACAACCCTGATCATGGCGACGCTTATTTTAGCAGTTTATGAGTGTTTATGGGGTCCACTGACAGACGGCGACTTCCGTTGATTTGGCTTCTAATTGCTTGTGAATGCTCATCCTCTGTGTTGTGTAAACAATTACAGTAAAACGTGTGACTTGAATAAAAACTGAAAATCAAATGAGGGAAAAAAAAAAGGAGAAGTGAAATTCGGCACAGAAATACAGTAGGGTTCCTTAAAGCTTTCTTCTTCAGTGAGTCCATCACATAAGAAACTAAGACAAATAAAAAAAAGAAGGAAAAGAAACCTGCAGCAGGTTTGACGTCAATTCCTCAAATATTTAGTGAATAATCAATACATTTTTCAAGCAAGCATAGTTTGAGTTATAGTTTCTCAAACATGACAATCTCCAGTAGTTATTTAAGTCTCTTACTACAGTATTGTGAGTGATGCAGCAATTATTAAAATAAATAATCACAAAATGATTTAATAGATAATGAAAATAATCAATGGAGTATTAAATCCATTGCTCCACAACTATGAGTCATCCTCTTGAACACAGAAGAATAATCTAGTGATACATTTTTAAAGGATTCAAAATATTTAAGATGTTAAAAAGAAATTCATCAAAAAAATATTGGTTTTAAATTTGGATTTGGATCAGTCCTCAGTCCATGTGACTGAGAATCTCATTCTGATGGACACACACACATTCACAGTTTTGTTTTGTCTGACAAACCAGTTATTACACTTCATTTCAAGATGGCACATTACAACTGCCAAGACAGCGCACACATTTGCGCGAGTCTCTCGAGGCAGACAGGATCTGCCCATTCCTCACTCAAACGTTTTTTTTTCTTCAGTTGGAAACACGTTGTGGAAAAACTGCTTTTTTTCATTTCAAACCTCTCAAGGATGGAAAGACTAGGCCTTCTTCATTATATTCAAGTTAAACGAGGACGGGGAGACAGGAGGAGGAGAGAAGGGAGCACCCTCATGGCTTCAATGAAGCATGTGCATGCAAAATGTATGGCACCTTCCCTCTTTGCCTTCATCTGTGTGTCGGTTCTTCTGCTTCGTGACTGGGCTGTTGGGAGGAGACTGTTCAGTATTACTGCAAACTCTAGGTGCTAATGGTCTACAGCTGAAAAACAGACAGTGCCTCTCAGTTCCTCTATTTCTCTCCATCTCCGTCCCTCCAACTTTTCATACCGCTCATCACCTCTTCTTGACTCTTCTCGATTTCTCTCCCTTTCTTATTGGTGAGCAGGAATCAACAGAGCAGTCAGGGCATTGATCTGTATGTCATTCCCACCCTGCTGGTCCAGCATGGGGCATTTAAACAACCAAGCCAGGCCCAGCAGTATTTAGTAAAGCACTCACCCTGCAGTCTCAACAACCACCATTCACCTCTGTGTCCCTTTGTCCTTTGACTCTCCAGCTCTGGGTGACCACAGGACTCATTTTCATGGCCAGGGGGAATTCAGACTCTCATAAATAGAGCGTTATTATCTAAGCTTTTTATTTAATTGTTTGTTTGTTGGCTTTTTATGAGGATTTACTGGCACTTTCATCAGTGTTTCTTTAATTTAGTTTGAACATTTCAGTAAATACACTTTCTTGTGGAAAGTTGGATGAGCAGAGCCTCTAAAGCTCATTAATCAACAAGTTACATCTCATTATTTTATCTGAAAAAAAAAAACCCAACAAAAAAGAGAAGTGTTGCTTTTAAACACATGTACAGGCTAGCTGTATTGAGTTGTTTTCAGTTTTGTGTTACGCAAAGCTAACACATCATGACATAACACAACATCAGATCAGATTTCTCTTTGAATGCCAATTTACTCTGCCTCTTACAGAAAAACAACAACACTGAACCAAAAATGTAACTCTATAAAAGGCAAACTAAGCAAATTTGTGAGCTTACACATAAACAAACTTGATTACTGTTATTTCATCTTTCTTGTGTAACACCTTCATATCAAAGTCGTGTGTGCTTCAGATGTTTTGCATCATTATAGCCACAGTGAGAAGGAGCTCTTTATGAGAACTGAATTAGTTTGACTAAGATTCTTATGTTTATTTTTGGCCCATGCCGTGTGCCACCCACACCTCAGCAGCCGCCAACCTACTGATAATCAAAAGCGTGCGCGCACACACGCAGACACACACACACTGACCTTAATTCTCCTTGATTACCAAACCGACTTCCTTGTTGCATGAATGTCTGACCTTTTCACACAATCATACAGCCATTCACAATTTACTCACACTCATGTGCATACACCTACTATACACCTCCAAGACTGCCATGCACACACACACATGCAGGCACAAATAAAATTGGATTCCACATACAGACCATTGAAAAGTCTCACCTCTTCCATATTAAAAAAAAGCTCACGACAGCGTGTGCTCCTCTTGCACACCTTGCTAAGGCTGTTGACAACTGGGTCACCCTGTGCTGAGAATTTGTACCCACTTACTCAGACTGACCTGCTCTGTTCAGGCTAATTGGAATCTGACATTATACAATGGCATTAATAAGGTGCCCAAATAGAAAGGACATCTTGGCACTAGGAATTTATTAAAGAGCCATACTACTAGCTTAGCATTTTTCCCCCCATTTACTAGAAATTGCATGATTTAGATTCATCCAGTTCCATTATTAGTTGCAGATTCATTCAAGTGCTTGAGGCAAAACAGACATATTTATTTATTGTAACAACCAACCAAATCAACCATGCATTTTTTATTGTTGATTTTCTAGGGGTGATTTCCACACAACATAGTTCAGTAAATTATTTTTTCCCCAGAGGAATATCCTTCAACAGAGAGTTTTCAAACAGCCCCTCTTCACAGCTCTGTTACCTTAGAATGACAATGTATTCGAGTCAGCATATTCCCTGGCTCCGTGGAAGATAGCACATCAATCTTACAGTACAGTGTGCTATCAACTATGGTTGGCAATTAAATGTAGTGAGGGCTAAAATATGGAAATGTGCAAAACTGAATTGTGAAGTGAACCGCAGGGGTTTTACAGCTCTGAAATGACGAAGGGTTTTGTTTTTTTTTCACCACTTGACTTGTCCACTGCTCTGTAACTTTTATTGACCCTTCCTCAACTCATTCCTCCTCTAGCTGTGAGCTAAAAAAGGTGTTTGCTTCTCGCTGGGAGGCTCAGCTGGAGCCACAGCAGCCCCACAAGCAGAGACAAACATCAGGTAGTGGAAATAATATTCGTTTTAGATCAGCATTGAGCCAGCATCACCTGTCACGCCGGGCTGCATTTATACAAAGATGATGTGATTGCAGAGGCACTGGCCTGGATGTTTTTTTTTATTTTTACTTTATGTTGACTGGGCAGAACCTTGCAGCAAAACGTTATGTCCATTTTTTGAGTGAATTGTAGACATGCTGAAATATTTAAGCTTACGTATATCACTAACTTTAGATGCTTTGTATTGATCTTTACATGATAAAACACAAGTATCGTCAAACCCGAAATGGGTCTTATGCGTGAATTTGAACCTTCTTTTAACTACTTCTTAATTTTTTTTATGACAAAACCAAAACCAATCAACTCTGTATTTCTGTCACCATGGCCTCTCAGTCTCTTCCTCTCCTTACTCCGGGGTAGAGCTGACAGTATAGTATCACATTCCACAGTGTTAAGTCTGGTTTTCCTTCTCTCAAGACCCCTTTGCATAGACTGCAAAGAACACACATAAAATCCCTCATTTTGAAGTCACAGCAAAGCCCGGCCTGCTCCCCCTTTCACACACAAACTGTATACTTGCAGAGAGAACATAAATATACAAACTGATACACAGTACATTCACCAGCTGAGGTCTGGCAGGCCGGAGGCCCACAGCGGAGAGAGGGCTGGGATCGTACGAGAACCCCACGCCTGATCCTCCAATCCCTAAACTCATATCTTATATATTCCTAAAGCCGAGTGAAGCCCTTCTCTGTCAGTGACTACACACATCCAGTACTGCAAACCACACACACATACATACACCAGCATGCAACTTCAATTTGTGTCTCTGCAGCTTAAACAGAATGCATTATTGACAGTTTCATCTAGTGAAAGTGTGTTTTCAGCTTTGAGGGGGAAAGCTTTCTCTGTGTCTGTGTGTGTGTGTGTGCAGCATCAGTGGAATGTATGAGTGACATGCCCGCGCTTGCACTGTATCCTGCAGAAAGGCACCCTGGGGCGTTAAAGAGGACAACAAACAACCTCTTTGACAGCTTTAAAACAAGCCAGTGGCAGATGGCCTCAGAAACATCTGCACTAGATTTAGGATGAACAGCTAATTCATAATTAATAGCAATGTTCTCAGTGTAAGAGGAAAGTTTAGTGTGAGACATATGAAGTTAATTTGGTTCCTTCTCATTTTCCGGTTGCGTGGGCATCGCAGTTTAAAAATGGCCCATCGATAACGTCACACGTTTTTTTTTTTAAACGTGTGGGCAGCTGGTTCAACTACCAATAGATTTCAAAAACATTAAAAAAAGTGAAAAACACCTGACAACCACAAAACACAGAGTCAGCATTTTCTCATCTTGGATTCATATTCAGCAATATTGTACTAGAACAAACTAAAACTCACTCTGGATGGTAGATCACATGGTAAAGATGATTTTGAATAACACAAAAATATAAAAAAGGGTCAATTATCGCATCAAAGACAACAATATAATCGTCTATCGCATCCCCTACAATCACACACACACACACACACACACATACTCGGCTCATGCGCTTAAAGCCCATAATTTCTTCATCTTCTGCCATCTGTGCCAGGCAAAAGAGAAAAATGGTACCATCTGTGAAACGCTGGCAAAGTCTGTGTACCGCTGGCTAATATCAACCACAGTGGCAAAAAGATAAAAAGATGTAGAGTACAGCTCAGCGGACACGACCTGGCTCTTGGCTCCAACGACAAGCAAGCAGAGGGAAATGCACACAATTAAAGGTTGAATATGGAGAACGTTTATTAAAAGCTGTATTTCTTTTCAAAAATAATACATCCACGGCCGGGGCGTTTAGAGGGGTGCAGAACAAAAGTATTGCTTTTCCATAAAAAAATAGATGTAGTCTGAATTAAATAATTTAAGAAATATCGATGGGTTCGACAATGTCTTCCTGCTAAGCCTAAGTCGTGTGCATTTGTTTTCAACGAAGTCTTTGATAATCAATCTATGGATCGATGCATTATCATATACATGTTATGATGTGTGTATTTGTGTAGTCTTACCTGTCATAAACAAGAGATTACGGCCCTAGCAACTGTGTGTTATACTTGGCAACTGACTGTTGGAGTTATTTTTCTGTTTTTGCTATTCCTATCTCTGATGAATAGATGGTGTTATTCTTCTCATTCTCCAGACTCAACCTTTAAGCATAAAATGAAGAATCAATCATGTTTATTCACATAATATACAAAACCTGAACAGAACAACTAAAAATTTAAATGGACCAGTTGGTAGCTCAGTGCTGTTGCTGAGTGAGATGCTTTCTGGTGCACAATAAGCAAAAACCAAACAAAAGAAACAATATGGTGAAAAGTGGAGAGCCAGTGATGGTGTCAGACAGAAAAACAATGGGGATGGATAATGTTCGGTGCATATTGGATTGGCCAGGTGCAAACAGCTGCTCTAATGCCAACTCTGCCAACCAGGGCCTGATGGGAAAATGAACAGAGGCAACAACCAAGGACGCGACAAGCCTGGAAGCTGAGGCAGAGCCTGTAACACACTACTGACACTGCTGCCAGCTGCTGCTTTAGTGCTACGGTTGCACATTTGGTGAACCTGGTCACATGATGTCATTTTAGCAGCAGTACGATGTCTCAGTTTGACTTTTAGACGGTGCATCATGCATTGTGCACAGAAGTTTTTGCACTGCACTGCACTGCACTGCACAGTCAAGTATAACACTAAGCCAAAAACATGCCAGTGGCTCTGTGTGGTTGAACCCCGGCAGCTCAGCACTGCTCTGAGCCAAAAGCTGAGGTCTGCCCGTTAACAATGGTGTTAACAATGTCCACATTAACATGCAACCTCTCTACAGCCACACTGACAATAGTCCTCATGAGGCAATAGTTATAGTTAGCTTGTTCCTTCATTTTAAATATTTACACTTTAAGGCCGTTTACGATTTTCAGTAACAAAGCCAAAGCAATGAATAAAATCTGTGGTTGGAAAATTTTGACTTCAATGTGAAACTGTTTCATCAAACAATAAGAGAACATGACAACAGATCACACCGGATATGCCTGCTTCAAATGTTTGATGTTTTTTGAAAAATATAGTATATCTATATCTATTGAGGTTTGACACCCAAGCCGTGTTAGTTATGTGATTGATCATAAGATAATCTTTTAATATTGTCTGTCAACAACCTGAGAGCGCAGCAGGCTGCTCTGTTTTTCAGATCTCAGGAAAAGAAAAAAAAAACATTCAGATTGGTTGAATACAAGATCAAGTCTGTGATTAAAGAAAAAAAAAATCTATAAATAAGCCGAGATCTGAAGCAGACTGGAACCTGACATGGTGAGAGGTTACACAGAACCAAAGAGCATGAGGAACGCAATGAAAAGAAATAAAAAGCAAATACAGCAAAGCGGAGCAGACAGAGCCCTGGAATAACACTGGCACCCACACCGGCCAGAGTGGAATAATGTTAGAAACCAGACAGCATAAGAAAACCAGAGGCAATCTTTCTTTTCAGTAGCTGCAGAAGAAAAGTCTCCACTCAAATCTGTGGGAATTCAAACCTCCAAACACAACTTTACACTCTTGCATAACCACTGTATTTGACCTGTGGTGAAATAACACAGACACGAACAAACGTTGGCTAATGATCAATATCATTAACTTCTTTGCACTCATGATTACATCTACAGATAGAACACACTCACACACTGTGACACTTAATAATGTCCACAATGTCCCAGCGTCTCACCGCCTCTCACATGCCCTCACGCAAATCCACCCACAAGGTCAGACGGTCAGAAGTTGCATCACTTCCTTCCTCCCGTAATTCTCCGGCCTTATCTTCCATTATTAGTCTTCATTCATCTCATTGTGTTTTCTCAGGACGTAGTTGTCCTGTGTTCTGCCCTCTGTCACGTTCAGCCTCTCTCCTTCCCCTGAGAAAAGCTTGCTGCATGGAGACTGCTGGACTCACTATTAACATTCACTACCGTACCATTGCTTTCTATACCTGCCTGCAATTGACCACACACATGCACGGGGATAAAAAAAAAAAGTACATACACACACACGTCCTGATTCATCCATCACGCCGTTCCCTCCACTAATCGTTGTCTCCCTGTTCTGATCTAAAGCACGGAGATAACTCCACCAGACCACCTTGGGCAGCAGAAGGAGGAACAGAAGAATGAAATGGTGCGGACGTGAAGACAGTGCGCTCCCTCCGGCAAGCCAAACCTCACAGATTGACTGTCTGAGGAAATAAAGCGAGGCCGATGAGGACCTGGCGCCGCTTTTATTTTGCCGTCCCTTTCTGCTCTTTTTAATTTCAGTTGCATTATGAGAGAAGCTTGAAGAAACAAAGCCTTCTCCGTTTGCCGTGTATACATCCCATCAGTGGGATTACTTGGGCAAATTCGCACTTCATGTCTGTTTTCCATTGATTCTGCTGTTTATGCACGAGGCAATCAATCAGCTAATGTAATTGTACAGAAGCACGAAATGTAACATTTTCTTTTCCCATGACGACTTAGTCAGTCAGATATTTATTGAATTGAAAAACGTGCATGGACAGAATCTGCGAATATTAATGTGTGCTGCTCCTTTGGAACCGACTGTACGTGGTTTTCTTTATTTTGTTTAACTTAACTTCAATCACAAGTTTAATACCGTGCCTCAAGCTAATACCAACACCTTCAATAAAGTCTTTTTTACAAAAGAGCTCCTACTTATGCACTGAACTGATTTACTGACTCAGGTGCAGTTTCCCGGCACTTTATGATCTCCTAGGAGTCTAGTCATCCTATTAGGTGGATTGATGAACTTCAGCTTGGGTGCATTACTAACCGAGATTTGTGAAATCTTTTGGATGTTTTGCATAATGAGCTACACTTCAAAGTGAGACGTGTCATACAAATCTAATACTACTACGGCATTTTGAGAGCAGTCAAAGAAACAAAGATCCCTGATTGCAGCTGATATCCTGAGTCATCCGGCCACACAATGTTTTATTGGGCTATTACACACAACAGAATTGCAAAATGGACATGCAACCTTTTTTCTTATTTTACTGATTGATCATTACAAACTGTTTCATCACCCTTAGTCACACAGTAAAGCTTTGGAGTGTAGTGTCACATCCCTTTCCTGTCTCACAGCACATTACTAAAGGAGAAAAAAATGTGATTGAGAGGAAGTGCCGTATGTTCTACAGGAGGTTAAGAAAGAAAAAAAACATGTCAGAGCAAAGCCAGGTGGAGCAGCTCTCACAAACATATTGTCCTGTTCATCCATCAGACCCCTGTTCTCCCTTTGCCAAGATGAACCTGGGAAATATCCAGCTTGACAAATCTGAATATTACTCATCCTTATTCATGCCCTTGAACTGACAATAGCTCTTCTGGTAGAGTCAATATCATCCTGCGAGGCTGTAAATACTGCACGGCATCGTCTCTTGGTCAAAATGATGCCGTGCCAAGGATGATTTGCCTGATGATTTTTCCCTGTCACGAGGACCACAAATACTGTAAAACATCAGCGGCCTGCTGTCGCCGTGGTTTCATCACTGCTGCACACCTCCCACAATGATCATCAGGATGAGGTGTCACCCAAAACACATTCCTGGCAGTGTCCAATCAGATCAATTGTTCTCAAAGGAAAAAAAAAACTCCCTTTGCTGTAACTGAGGTTCCAGCACAAGTCATTGCCCATTAAAGGGATAGTTCAACATTTTGGCAAATTGGCCCATTGCCATAATCCCTATAGTCATAGCAGTAGGTTCGTTACCTATTTTTAGAACGGCGGAGCAGAGCCGCAAGCTGCTCAGAGCTAATGAGGCTAATGGGATTTCTTGGTTTCCCTCATCAAACTCATCAAATACACAATCCAACAATTCCAAAACGCTCTGGTGGACAAGTTGTGACCTGCACATTCACCACGCTATGAGATAATAAAGGAACGTTATGAGACAGAGTTGTTTTCGAGGCAAATGCAGAGACTACTTGCCGAAAAACTGTCCCTGAACGGGAACGTGGATCAGCGGTTTTGCATGAATTTACCTTGAAAACAACGCGAAGAAAGGAGGATGAGGAAACAGATATCAGATGCTCCAAATCCTTCGCAGCTTCAATACACATTCAGCAAATCCACATTAGTGCTGTAACAATGTAACTGCCTGTAAATAATAGGGACTGGATCACCCTGATCTGTTGCAAGTCTACTGTTGCGGAGTGTGTTTGAAAGCAAGCCTCTGATAAGGCCTCAGATAAACTCTCCACATCTCCAACAAACACTCAAGCTATGGCTCTGATCTGTTTAACTTTTCCTTCACCCCAGATTTCGTCTCCTTTCTATACTTTGATCTTAAAGTAAATGGCAGCAAAGCAGCTTCAAGGGATCAGACAGTTTGGAGAGACAAAGAGGTTCAAATAACACTGAAATAAAAAAACATAAAACATGCATAAATCACAGCTCCTCTTTGTTTAGATCCACTGCGTGGAGATGTTAATGTCTCTTGTTTCTAGGAATGCATGTGTGGCTCTTGAGCTGGGTGTTCCTCTCCCGGTGACCTTTATAAAACTGTTGATGTTTTTGCTCCTCTGTTCGACGCTAAACTGCGGATCCCAACACAAAAGAGGTCTATTTGAGATTGTTTGTATTTTGCAGATTGCCGCTTTGAGACAAGCAGCCAAGAGAGCAAGCGATGATTCAGCAGCCCCAGACGCCTGTAATCACCACCTCACATCTTCTGCTGCCTTTTCAACGCAGTGCAGATCTCTCCTTTCCAAAAATATCCAAGCATTCAGTACAGGGTGCTGCTGCAGGAGACATGGGAATTACTTGTGCTCTTCAAAGTCCTTAAAAGGAACGTGCGTTGTGCCCTAACTTCTGGGATCTCTACCCATATTCCATTACTTTAAATTAAATTTCTGGAGGAAGCTCTCATTTTTACATAAAGCCTGTGATAAGAGCAGTGAGGCGTGGATAGGCTCTTATTCCAATTCTCATCACCACCATCATCATCATCTCTGATGGTCCCACTATATGTAATCAGTGTTATTTGTTCTGGCTTGTACTGAGGCGTCCTCCGTCCTCGAGGGGATCAGCCAAATCTCACATTAGGGAAACAATAGCCTGGAGCGGAGGCAGCCTGACAGAGGGATCCATCAGGGGGCAAGAAATTTAAGACACTGCGCTCCTGTCTGACAAATCCCCTACAGCTACGCTGCCATCCAGGTGTCACACAGGTTAGTAAGTACACTTTGGAAATGCCACAAAGGAATACTGTGAATTCGGGGCACCTCCTGAAAAATGATCCAGTGCAGCTGAACACAAACCAACACACTGCATGTATAAGAAAAACAGATTTCATGTGGTGCATTACATTTCACAGAAATCACCTATAATAATAGTTTTGATATTAATTAGTTAATTGCTGCTGGATTTCTTGATCGTCATGGATTCAAACAGTCATGAGCTTTGCACCACAGTAAGTAAGCATTAAGTAAATGTTTGCAGTTTTCTGTTTCTCTTGGTTTCAATGGAATACTTTTGGTTTTTCATGTGTTGATCCACTTTTGCTCTAGAATACATTGGAGGGCATTTATCACAGAGCTCACAAATCAATGAGAAAATGATCAATAATTGTTAGTGGCAGCAGCCCTAAAACAAAAGGCTGGAGACAATAAAGTATACTGTATATCATCTACCTACCTACCTATCTATCTATCTATCTATCTATCTATCTATCTATCTATCTATCTATCTATCTATCTATCTATCTATCTATCTATCCATCTATCCATCTATCTATCTATCCAAGGTACCTACAATGCAACAATAAGGCAGCACCAAGAGGCCATCACTAATGAATACTTCATAAGATCATTGCTTTGAAACTATATTCAGGAATTCATCAGGCTGGGTTTGCCAAGCAAACATCGTTAAAATCATTGACAAATAAGTTCTTTACTGACAAAATCATTCCCACATCAAGTGAGTTCAAACAGTCGGGGATATCATCATCATAATCATCATCATCAGGTTGCAAATATTCAGCCTGTGAGAGGTGTAGACAAACCCAAGGTGGTACCGGGGAGCTGATCCAGGAGGGTTCAAAGGCAAAAAAACAACTTGCCATGCAGAAGATGTGGCCTCTCCCCCTCTATTTGCATAGGTCTGTATTTGAGTAGATAAACAAATGCTCTGGCAGCTCAGCTTCCACGTCTGTCTCGCAGGTGAGGCAACGACTGAAAATGTGATGAAAATCATAAACTGACAGAGAGGGGGTGAAAACGCCACGACAGTTAACATCTCATTACAAATGTGTGGCATGGTGATGAAATGTGTAGCATGAATGCCTTCATGCCAGACTGAACCTTCATCACACATCCTAACAGGACAGGTTGCACCATTTATCATCACATTTTCACAAGGATAACTTGCCCTGTCGCAGCGGAGGAATCGCCCCGAAATGATCCTGCACGGGGAACATTCTGGTAAAATTGCATTAACGACCCGGTGACCATACCTGACATCAATCTTGGCGAACCCCTGTGGGATGAACTTGAATGCACCATTAAAAGGACTATCCACCCATCAACCTTGGGCAGTTATGAAAAGCACCGATGTGTGCATGGTCAGCTGGAACAGTGGGACACCACAGGTCCTCTGTTGAGTCACAGGCGTGATGCGTGCACACGGCTCTTATCAGGGCAAGAGGTGGTCAAACACAGCACGGAACTGCTTTTTCTATTTATATGGTCCATGAGAGTGGGAGGAGTGGGAGGAGGAGGAGGATGACTTTAAGATTGCAAGGAGTATTTCAGTGCCTTCGCTTATCTGACTACATTTTTTGGATGAGGGAGATGATGCATGTGAGCCAAAATTATCTCTGCTTTTAACCCAGAGGATTTTCTGTCCTTGAGGAAACAGGAACACAGAGTTTCGCAAACTCTCTCTTTAAACTACAGATACCAGATTTATTTGACCTAAATATAACTTGTAAAACTCCGAAAGTGAAACTTGAATCATTCATCATTTAAACCTCTTGTAAATCAAAGAATCAGCCTCGCATCTCCTTCCTCTAGGATCTTCCCTTCTTCCCTCACTCCGAGAAGCTTTCGCTCTCCTCGGCCGAGAGGATTGACTCCTCGGTAAGCCAATCATTTGTGTCAGCCTCTTATTAAGCATCATAGTAGACTCTTGAGCTGATGAGGGGTCACGCTCGGTCAGTCCGGTTCAAATCTATTAGACGAGGTCACGAATGGAATGGTGAATTGATATCCTGCCACTCATGGAGGCACATTGTGGAGGTGGATGGATTTATGCAAGATGGACTGATGTACCATGTGATCATCTGTATTGATCTTTATTCACAATGGCCATTAACAGTGTTACATTACTGCTCATTGTGACTTTTTTGGGGGGATTACTTAAACTGTGTGTGTTTTTTTTGTTTTTTTAGATCTCTGAAAATAAACGTTTGACCTTTCAACAGCTGCTAAGGTTAAAGACTACAGTGTGCAAGGAAGCGAGAGGGAAAGTGGAGAAATGAAAGAAATGCCAAATGCTTGGGAGACTCAGCTGAAAACATGTTGCCCTTTGATTCTTGCTAAAAAATCCTGTTTGCTCCCTCTCTACTTGTGCCGGTTGTCAGTTCCCTCCGCCCAGCAGCCCAGCAGCCAGGCTGGAGCCGGCCTTGCAGCTGTCCACAGTCCGGCATTACGTAACAGGGCTGCATCACAAACCCCCCCTCCAGCCACTCTGCAGGCTCTCCACCATGACACTGTCACCCCGCTGAGGAAATGACAAGAGGACAAAGTTGGACGCCTGCTAGGGGGACAGACACACAAACCCCCCCCCCCCCCCCTCCTCCTCTTGCAAGGTTTGCTTGTTGAGGGCTAAGTTAATGAGGTAACGCAGAGCTGTAATTGCTCATTCCCCCCAAATATGGACCCTTAGCCCCTTCACCTATTATAGCTCCACTCGAACACACAGCAAAGTGCTGCTAAAGTGTAGGTGGGCGCGCTGATGCTATACATGAAGTCTAAAGAATGGCTGACCCAGTTTTCTAACATGCTCTGCTCGAACAGCGTGTGTATGTGCGTGCGTGCATGTGTGTGTGTACATGTCGTGACAGTAATATGTGATGCATCCTTCTAGAGGTGATCATAAAAAATTCTGCCTTTCTCATGCATACACATCTGCAGAACAGGTATCCAGCAGACTTTTGGCTCTGAACATCTTGTTAATACTACAACCTGTTCTACAAGACTATAACATGTGATTAAAAAGAGACAGAATGACTGCAATGACATTTACTGACTGGATTATACTGACAGACATTTCTCTTTTTGAAAATTGCCCCTGAGAAGGAAAAGACATTTGTGGAGTGGTGAGGTGAAAGGAAAACTGCAATCTATCAACATGCACACAGCACAAAAAATTCAATGTTAGTTCAGCACAGTGTGCAGAAGTGTTTTCTACAGCTGCGAGAGGTGGCTTGATATAATAGACAATTGCACAACCTGTGCACAATGCATCAGCATACAACTCCCCGTGCTTTATCACTTCAGTCAGTTCTGTCTTTCAAGATACAAGGCTTTCCCCTGCACACACATAATGTATGTCCGCAGTCAAGTGCAAGCGGTCACACAGTAGAAGAAGAGCCACGCAAATGCCAGCACACAATGCCGTGGTCATTACACGAAAGCGACACTCAACATGACATGAGCTGTGAAGATCACAGGACGCCGATATGTCTGAATTCAAGATATTATCGCACGGGTGATTTCCTCCCAGCGCAGCAAGGTCATGGGTCACTTATTGAAACTCCATAGCCTCGGGTACAGGGCTGGATTTTAGTGGAACTGCGCTGATGAATTCATTTTGTAGAGGCGTCTGTGGTTATTTCAGTAGACAAGACAGTGGAATTTGCTCACACTATGCTAGCGAAGCTCAGCAGGAACACTTTCTAACACCATATGAACATGGTATTCAGAGAAGCAGCCTTTGAAGATCTGTTATCAATCATATTTAGACAGGCACAATCCCCCCCAAGGCTTTCCTGTCTAGTTTTGCTCATGGGACACACAGAGGTGGACTGATTGTTCTGTGGGAAGAGGAGGGATTTAGGGCTTTGGAGACGTACAATATTTCAAAGTTGTGTGTGTTTTTCTTTTTACATTCAACGAACACATGTTTGTAGTAGTAGAAAACAATAGTAAATGAAGAGGAATAGCTTTATGGTTTAAAAAAAACAAAAGGGATGTACTTTTATTTCGATGCCACTGAACTGACAACCGTGAAGCAGCAGCAGACTGCGGCAGACCTGATGGTCTGTATCCACCTGTATGTCTAAACGCTGTTTGTGGGGGAGTGCATTACCTTCACTCACATCCACAGGGAATCTAATAATGGGGGTAACAAAGAATTAGCCAGTGTTTTGTGTCAGTTGCTAAGCAAACTAGGTCTGATATGGCAGAACGCAACTCTCCAGTGTGTCCCACCTACGCTGCTGCACTTCTATCTCCAGCAAGGACCCCATGATGCAGCCTGTCATGCTACCAGTGTTGTCAGTGTCAAACCTTCCTCTGTGGTACAAAAAATAAAATGGGTTATGGGTTATATGCACTGTAAGCAAAGTTGTCATCTTGCTTCTGGGGGCAATATGGACCCAGATCAGTTAATTAACCTCCAGTAAAGGGAGCTCCGATTAAAGCTGGGAAACCATTAGACATATATTAAAATAACACTACTTAAAGATAGAATATGTAGAGAGAGACTGCCTGCGGCCCACAAATCAACTTTATATAAGTTCAAGTTTTTAAAATGTGTGCACCTTCTCTTTCTCCAGGACCTGCATGCCTTTAGGTTTTAAATCTAACCCAACTGTGTACTGCAGTTCATCCAATAAAAAATGTATTATTCTCGCTATAAAATTCACCACATAGCCTACCACAGCTGAGTATGAGCACTATTACTAAATCAACAACTAAAAATACCTCAGCTCATGGCATGATCACTGTAAACTCCCACACAGAACAGATATACTACCGCTCATTGGTGTGTTACTCTACTGTTACTGTATGCTTTAATGGGGGAGTGATATGGTAAGTGCAGGAATAGAAGCTGATTCTGAGGAATGCAAACTATACCAGGCTCCCACTAAACTGCTACCTGTCTGTCTGGAGAGTTGGAGTTAACTGAACTGAAGGTGATCACTACAGCAGTTTGTTTCATGCAGATTGGGTTTGTCAAACACAAGGACATCCACATGTGAAGCCCAAAATACAAAGGATGCACTGGGGAAGCTTTGGCTTTACCACTTCTATTTCTGATGTTGCAGCAAATGAGGGTATTAAAGTCTAATTCAGGGTAATTCCTTTGTAACTTCTATGGAGGGCTGCCAAAATAAAAGCTGTTTAATGCTCGTGTCCCTCTGGTTCCCAGCGGAACTCTGAGGAACCCTCAAAGTCTCTGGCCCATGGTTTTAGGTAACTGGGGATTACGGTGCATTTTAAAACCTTATTCATGCTTTGTTTGTCTAAACTGTGGCACTGTCAGTTAATAAATGCCCATAGTGTCACCTTGAGAACCGTTGACAAGGAGAATTAACTGTTTCAAATCGACTAACCTTCATGATGCCGCAAGGCGTGTTTCCAGCTCCCTGACTTCTCTCGGCGGAATTATTACGGCTGGCACTCCCGGTCCTTGGACTGCCGTGCTCCCGGTACCGTCCGTTGGTGTAAACTCCCTCTGCCCCGTAGCCCTGCTGGCCGGCGGCCGACACCTCCAAGTACGCCCGGGTGCCGGTGCCGGTGGTCGCATCGCCGGTGATTCCCGCTGCGTTGGTCGCGCCCTGGGCTGCGGGATCCAGAAAATGTCCCGACACGGCATCTGAAGTGTGTACCCCTGCCATGGTCCCGGTGTTACAGCACAGCCCACCCCTCCGCCGTGTAAAAAGAGCCCATTTTCTCACGGCACAGTGGACTTGTTGACGTCCAGGTCGGACCGTCTCGTCTGAAGCCGGATGGTCACACCGCTCAGCTCAGCTCAGCTCAGCAGTCCTGGTGAAGACGCTGCTGTACCCCGCACGCGACCTTCTCCCTCCGACTGAGGTTTTCTGGAGGCGCGTGCGTGCTCACAAACACTGGAGACACTGAGTTGTGGTGAGAGGGGTTTTCTGCCCGCTACCGCTTGTGTTTACTGTCGTCTCCTTGTCCTCAGAAAAATCTGTTTCGCTCACCACGTCCCCTTGTGAACACACACACACACACTCACTCACACTCACACACACTCTCTCTCTCTCTCTCTCCGCCGCGCGCATCGCCTCGCGTCCTCTCCACTTTTGCAGCGAGCTTTACAACAACCCTCTCTCGTGCAACCGCGGGACAATTTCAAGACTTGAGAGAGCGCAATCGCAATAAGACCGCAAACGCGCGCAGAGGCCGGCGCGTGCGTGTATAGTCAGATTCAGCGTCCAGTCCAGCGCGCGCAATCACGGCTCGATTCGTCTGGCGTGCGCGCGCGCGCGAATACACCACCTACCCAGCAAAAAAAAAAAATCGACAAAACTGGAAGCTTCAGGGAGTTTAGACCAAACATTTCACGTTTCTCGCACTCTGGAGGTATTTGTCTTTGAAGTGCAGTTTTCCATGGAGCACTAAACTTACTCACAAACTCCCACTGTGTCTTCCAGCAGACAGGAGGCGACCCACAAGAGGGCGCTCAGGAGAGCCTCCTTAAAAAGGAGTGAAAATCATGTTAATTTTATAAAGAGGTTTGTGTGGAAATTAGTCCAAAAACACAATGCAATACAAATATAACAAATTCAACAAATTCTAACCCTAAAATTCAATCAGTTTACTTGTTATCAACTGCTCTTTTGGAAAGGAAATGCCCACCTTTGCACTTTGGTAAAAGTCTGTTGTAGTAGCATGGATTCTTTTAAAATTATTTTGTAAACTGTCAATACAATTAGCTCCATGACTTCAGTAGCCCATTAAGGTGAAGAATATAGAAAACTTTATATAATGCAGCCACCTACAGGCAAGTAAAATGAATGGTCCTGTAATTTCAACCCTCTGTCTGCAGGAATTGTGTTTTTTGTAAAGGTGTGTGAACAAATGTGGCATATATTTAACTTTCTGAACATCTGTGACCACATCAGACAATCATGTAAGCGAAGGAGAAAAGGTCACATGAAACAAGAAAACAAGAAACCTATGCAGATGTGTGTAGGCCCACATTTTTTTAATATGTACCCAGTCAGCGCAATAATAACACATGCAGTAGCTTCAGTAACCACAACCCCACAAATGCAACGGTGGGAAAGAAAAAAAAAATGCCTGCAAGTGGTAGAAGGTGTCATGCAAGCTGTAGCTGATACTGTCCTTCCCTAAAGGTGGCACAGCTTTAACTGGAGTCCATGACCACAGGGCTGAAAGTGTAGACGTTGCTGCTGTGCAACTTGATGATACTGATTGATTCTAGCCTCAGCGGCTTTGCTACAATCACACAGTGTGTCCTTGTTTCATTCTGTTTTACATTAAACTGCCATTGTAGCTTTAATTGTGAGAGGCCTGTTGACAATACATATGCTTTTATCCTTGAGGTCTTCTGTATTTGTATGTCCTGATGTAACATCATCTACATCTGAACCAGAAGAGCACAGAAGAGAAAAACAGTTTTCATGGTTTACAGTAAATTAAGCATGTATCTCTGAGGCACCATTTCAGAAGAGTAAATATATACTATATATTATATATTTTCACCTGGTAAAATGTGTAAAGAAGAGTAGTACTGTACCAACAAAAAGTAAAGGATACTATGATTATTTATTCTTGCCATTCAGGGTAATTCGAAAAGGCCACCGTTGCATGCCATTTACCACTGGCACCAGTGTTTCACACACTGTAAAATGAAGCATCTGGCTCCAACGACAGGCCAGAATAAAAATGAAACAATGGAGGGTGTAACATTCAAAGTCAGGCTGACTCACATCACCGGCGAGACATGGCCAATAAGCTGGGATAATGCAGCCCCATTCATAACCCAATGAGGAGGCAAATCAAATCACAGCCAATTTGTATGAAAGGAGTCATGTGCAGTGGAGAGCGGGAGCTCAGCGTCTGTTCATAATTGTCAAGAATGGCCAGACGCATCAGAGCCAAAGCAATGTCTTTACATCACCGTCCTTGTCCTACATCCCCTCATGTAAACTTTCTGGTAAATAGCAACGCCTACATAATGCGCTCAACAATTTACCCTCTACAAAGAGTCTCATTCAAGTGTCCTAGCGTCTGTGTGGGTATTCTCAGACCTTGGTGGTGATAAGTGGCCTAATCTGCAGCCAAAACACAGCCTCTCTAATCACATTCAATCTTATGAATGAGAATGACTTCACAAACACGTGAATACTGCTTGAGCAGCACAGCTACTTCTCAAGGACAGACAGCGCAGTGAGAGGGAGACATGAATGAAATCTGCCAATGTATGCTGTGGCACAGGAGGAGAGTGAAAAGCTCGGGGAAGGAATGGATTACTTGCTGTTAGACTGAGACAGTGAATGTCCAGGAAGGGGAGGCTGGAAAGATTACATGCCCCCTTCCTTTCCTTGCACAATCTCCCTGCTGCCCCCCTTCCATCCCTTGCCTTCCTTCTCTCAGGATCATGTATTATGCATTCTCAGAAATTATTTAACAAAAGTTCTGCTTTTAAAAGCCTCCACCGCCTGGCCCGGCTGTCTCACTTTAATGTGAAAAGGCCTCTGACGACCAGTCTCCAAAGTCAAACATCAGCTCCACGTGGATTCAAACCAAAGTGGGGAGGAAGAGGATCACAGCCGTTCACATGAGTCCACAAGATGTTACCGCAGTTGGCCTTGTTAAAGATGCCTCTCAGTGATACAGTACAGTACAAACACACATGTATGATTCACTGGAGGAAAATAGAGTCCCAGGCATGATGAAAGTAGATAAACACAACCTTTGTTCATCTGGGGGTAAAAAGAATAAATAAAACAGCAGGCTAGAGAGAAAGTGAAATAAAGAGTAGGCTGCGTCAGCACTCCTGAATGCTGAAAAGGCAATGTCACTCTAAAATAACAACCTCGTTGTTTTTCATTGAGGTTTGTGATAGTTTCCTGTGGCAGGATGTCAGCCATGGCTCTGGTACCGCTCCGTCCTTGCTGCAGTTGTTGCTGTCAGGCTCAAACCGATGGATCTGCACTGCCATACTTTCAGGCCTCTAACAGCTCCCTCCTCCCACCAGGGCCCATCAACAGAAGCCAGGCCATCGTATTGAAGACAGGCTATTGATCAAGTCTCCTAATCCCGGTTGACTACAGGGAAAAGAGGAGAGGGGTCACACGGTCAAGCGTTCAGGATTTATGACCACATAGGATTCTTGTAGAATGGCACACGTTTGTCGATTAGTCCCCTCACACCTTTATTTCTGCCAAGCAGCGCCTACAGCATCAGTTAAAGCTACCCCCTGCTACCGTCAAACAAAGAGATAGGCTACTGAGATAAAAAATAAAACCACAAGAACAAGAGCACGACAAACAACTGACAAACACACTTTCAGTTTATACAGTAAATTGTACATTTGAATGATGATATCTATAAAGGAAGCTCCCGCTGCTCACAGCTGGCGAGCGGAGGGTGTGTCTTCCTGAGCTGTGCCACCGCACTTCCTGTGCCGGCCCATGTGAACATCGGTCCAACAGGAACAGAAACTGTGCATAATATCTTTTACACAAACGATACAATACATGTATAGGAGGCTAATTTTATATTTATTTCCTTTAAAGCGACAAACCATGACAAACAAAACAGGCCCCCCTAACAACGCCGAACACGAACACAACACCAGAATGTGTGTGATGCACAGCCCACATTTCTGAATAACGACATATGTATCTACAAACTGGTACTGACTGTGCCATCTTTCTGTGACAAAATGGCTCACACATTAAAGGTTTATCTGAATTATTAAAGCACCTCTGCCATCTTTGCTTCACACTGATGGCAAGAGTAGTCATGCATCTAAAAGAACACATATCACATTATATTTAGACTTTTTTTTTTAACAACTCACTGCATTGTATATTTTATTATTTATTTATTGTTTATTTGAATTTGTGTAAGCTTTTTGTTTCCTATTTTTTTGATTTATAACAGGCAATGTCTATGTCATTTTCCCTACAGTGCTTTCACCCTTACAGCTGCCTAGTTGATACATGTCTCTGTGTCTGATCCATTGGACTTTACTGACACCAGGTGGTGATGTCGCTCAGGAGAAGGAGAATGAATATACTGTACACAATGTGGTGCTTAATATAATGAGATATAGTTTCTCTTCACAATAAAGTTTAAGGATTTTGTGATTGCAGCTTCTGTCCATTCAGATACTGCTTTCGCAATTATATCCATTATTTTGTCACATTACATAACTATGACATCATGGTTGAAAAAAAAGACCTATTACATTAAGTACAACATTCCTTTTTATATATTATCATGTTAGACTATGACGAACAATGAGATACAATCCCAATACAAGCAAAGCCAATGCCCTTGATTCTACCGTAAATACCATTAAAAATGTGTTGTGTATTCTCCTGATAGCTTGGTTAATGTTAGTTAGAATGGGATATTTAAATCCACAAAGCCTCAACACAGCCTACACAATCATAATTGATGAACCAAATTGCAGCCAAAGAGAAGGGGATGTACATAAATCACTGGAGATTACCAAAATAAATATCACTGAAGCCAAAGCGTATACACTGGAGGCTCCCTCACCACACTGAGCTTTTTCAATTCTTCTACAATTTACATTTTAGATATAAACAAAATTATTTATTCTAATGTATAAACTTTTTGCTATGATGTGTCATTCACTGTTTTATAATTATGTACGAACCACTCTTTAATCAGTCTTTTATCTGAACTATTTTATATAGAAATTGTTATATACATCAGCTTCGACTGCATATGCTGCAGCAGGAAACCCCTACTGTGAGACAATCATCACTTCAAATGCGAACCACGAAACCCATGCTATATTTCTGTTTAAAGCCCCTGTAATAAATGCAGGTTTAGTATCCAAGCAACAACCCACCGCTGACCTATAGGAGCCCTCCCCACTGGATTACAATCGCTGACCTATACACATTTGGCATAGAAGCCCACAGATAAAACATAATTAAAATAAAACTGACTGGTGTGCAGTGCATGACATGCTCAACCATAATGTAGTTTTTCCTCTAAGCAGTGAAAATATTTGTAGAGGTATATTCTGATAATGAAAATTAAAAGCAATAACTGGTCGGATTTCTATTGAATTTCATGCAAATTAGATTTTCTTATCACCTTCCTCAGGCACGTCACCAAGGTAGATAATTGATATTTAGACTTGAGCTCATATAAATGCACACATTTTTTTAAAGGCTGTGTATCTCCACCAGATGGCAGATTTGAGCTGTTTTAGACAATGTGGGAGCAAAGAGGTTAGGGCTGCAACTGACAGCTATAAAAAATTTAAGCTGTCAAAGAGCACTGCAGCTGGATAATGTGGTAAAACAGTATGTGTTACCTGTTATTCTTCAATTCCAAACCTGCCATGTCTTCCACATTTGAACAAACATTCAGTTTTAAATATTGATATGTATTAAATATCATCTATATTGCTTCATCTCACTTGCACCAGTATCAAATACACCATACAGCAGTTGGTTTACATTTGGACTGATACATGATGAAAATCAAATTGAATCTTGGAGAGTATGAGCTTTCTAAAACTCCATGGAGATAAATGCAACATTTGGATGTGCTACTATAAAGATTGGAAAACAGCTCCCCAATGTAAAGAGAATGAAGTCTCATATATTTGAGGTCTCCACGCGTACATGAATGTACATTACCTTTTTGCAGTCTGCAAGTTGGTCTATAGTGTAAACACAGATCAACAAGTGACAAATCTCAACTGTGATGTACTTAAAAAATAGTGAAAAGTCAGGTAGTATGTCTCTTTAAGGTAACCCCATTAACCCCATGCACTGTATTGGAACACATAAATTCCACGTCAAGTGTTATTGGAAATGTCTTCAGGCGATGGTGTGAAAGGTTTCTCTGCAAAATAGGGAAACTTAAATCTAAAAACACCTGTAAGAGACATTTCCCTCCACCCAGTGCCCCGAGGTTTTACCAAGCAGAAAGCATCACACCTTATATTAGACAGTGAAATAGTTTGAGTTCATGCATAAGCCCCTGTGTCCTCGTTGATATGACTCTTGATAAAATATGCCTTTATAATGTAAATGTTGTGTATTTATAAACCTTTTCGTCTGCACAACCAGGGAAGCTTGTGATGCCCAGTTAAATCGATGGTGGTGTCTGCACACTTAAAGATAAAAAACAAAAAATTGCTTTTTTTTTTTTTTTTTTTTTTTTGCAAGATGAAAACTGTCCGTACTTCTACAGGTTGAGTTCAAATTATTTATAAAACTTTATTGTCTTCTTTTCAACTCAACAACTGTTTCTCTTGGAAAACCTCCAAGTGATAAAACCCAAAAGCACAAACATGGTACATACATTGAACAGCACACAGCGCCATCTACATCATCGAAAAATACACAGTCTATGGTGGAACAAGCTCAAAAAAATGATGCGAGTTAATGGTGACAAAAGGTATATCACAAGACTGCCCGTGTAGGTTGAGATCTCAAAGATGAGGAAGGAAGTAAGAGATACAAAAGAATAAAAGAAGAAGAAGAAGATGCAGGAATATTTTAAATACTGTAAGTGTGTCGGACAAGTTGCAAAAGTACGTCATAAATTCTTCTCTGATTTCCAGTTGCTCTGTGTCCTTTTTCAACTAGTACTTCTGGTGACAGTGAGACTTGAAACTTCCGCTCAGACTGGGAAGGTGTTTGTATGTAAATCCTTGACAGGGTCATGCACAGGGGTTACATTCATTGGGGGAGTGCCAGAGAAACAATAATAAAATAGAATTATGATAGAGAAAATAAATTCATATATTCTGTATACATAGATCATTTTTCTATTTGGCTTATACATCAGCTAAGCAAAGCGATTCATTCCTGAGGTGCAAGGCTGTTGTCAATGACAGATTTTCTATTAAGCATTGTGTATATGCACGTGTTTATATCAGGAGGAGGCAGTAGGTTAATAGTCTCAATGACTTCCGCTACACTAATGTATTTCTTGTATTTTATGTGTAGCCAAAAAAAAAAAAAAAAAAAACGTAAAACAGGGGACGCACAATCTTGACAAAAGCCAGACAACTACACAGACTGACACGGCTCCACATGCTTGAGGTGCTATATGCAGCCCAGCGGCTGGTGAGTTTGTGCAAGCATTCGAAGCCTGCGCCTATCTATCTATCTATGCCTGGTGACTTCAACTGCTGGGGCAGCCATGCTGTCCCACAGAGACATGCGCACACCCAGTTATGTCACGGTGTCATGACACGACTAACAGGAACGAGTGGACGGAAACCGGCAGGCAGGAAAGAGTAAGAGAGGTGCAGCACTGCCCCCAAATGTTCAGGCATACCACAGGACCAGATATGACTTTTTTTGTTGTTGTTGTTGTTGCTGTTGTTTTCAGGTGTGCGGTTTCAAGCATAAAAACAGCCAACAGAGTCAGCCCTCAGGCAGCAAGGGGACCAATCTCCTTCACCATTATTAACACAAATTACAAGAGCAGAACCCAGTGGTCGTACTTGTACGCACTGCTGTGGATGTGGTGCAGAAACAATAACAGAAAGTAACAAGGACTGTCAGTAGAATAATGCGAGGTAGCATTGATGAGGGGAACAGAGGGACCTGAGAGGACAAGCAGGCAGCGCTGGGTAAATGCTTAGATTTGCATTTCTGTGTACAAACAGAAGACAAATAGCCCTGTGAGAGCGAGGGAGGTGCATAAACCCCTCTCCTGGGTTTCAGCTGGTGAACAAATCAGAACAAATACATCGTACACTTGCAGATGTGTACCGTGTGCTGATGTGTGTGTGTGTGTGTGTGTGTGTGTGTGTGTGTATGTGTGTGTGTGTGCTGTCAGGCGCAGAGAGCAAAGAGAGTCGCTCTGCCTTTAGGTTAGTGTATATGGATCTGAAAATCTGACTAACTCTGCAGAGCAATGACTCAGATTATGTTGTTTAGAGCAAAAGCAAAACTCTTCAGTAAGTTTCTTTTTTTTTGTCAAAGGGCAAGTTCAATGTCACTATCAAAATACTGATAACCCATTTACAAAGAAGAAAAATATAACAAAATAAAAACATTCAACTGTTAAAATGACTTCATACAGTAGCATAATATTTAAATCTGTTCAAAATCAACTGGAAATGCATGCACAATGTGAATGAACATAATTTCTTCTTCTCTTTTTTTCACAATACTGTAACATTGTAGGTTTTGCATTATACCTAGTCTGTTTTACAAACACTTACGGACACAAATAAAACTAAGAGAAGTCACTGACGTGCATGCTCTCATGCTGAAAAGAAAAATAAAATCACAACCATTATTAACATTTCACATTATAGCCATCTGAAAACAAAAGAGAAATGAGTGGAATTAAACCATGAGAAATGTCAATGCGAGTGGGGCATGTTGGGAGGCAGGTTTCGTTTGGTGTTGTTGCAGGTTCAAGAGGGAGGTCGAGGGTCATGACTGCTGCCCGCCCCACTGGCTGTCTACAGGCCGCCGGAGCAGCTCCTCCACATGCCTCGCCACGTCCATGGTGTCATCCAGGTCGAAGTCTCCGTCTGCGTCCAGCATAGAGTCGCTCCTGCCGTGGGACACAGAAGAGACACTCGCATTCAGACAAGATGGCAGCAAGAGCAACTACACCAGTGTTTTTCAACCTTGGGGTCGCCTGGAATTCAAATGGGGTCATCTAAATGTCTAGTAATTGATAAAAAAGAATTACTGATAAAAATATTTTCTTAACTAATTATTATTCTTTTTAAAATTATGATTAAAATGCCACACACAATCTTAAACAACTGTATTCTATACTTTAACTTTCTTGATTATAAATTGAGTCCAAATAAAATGCAGCATATACAGTAAAAATATCTGAGCTGGCGCATCTTGATTTTGACGGCCGCGATCACGATCATCGCGGGGTTACCAGAAATTTGTTTTGTCAAAATGGGGTCACGAGCCAAAAAGGGGTTGGGAACCACTGAACTACACACTCAAAATGTACATGCACATATATTTACACACACTCTCTTTCACAGCAGCTTATATTTCAAAGGATTTGTGGACTCACATAGACGGGTATATGCCATAGGTGTGAGGATGATTGACAGGTGCTGGGGAGGCTCCATGATCCATATAGGTTGGGTTCCCACTTGCTGGGTCTGGATTGGCTGTAGCAAACCTGCACACACACACACACACACACACACACACACACACACGTAAACCCAAGATAAAATCCTATGAGTCTATGCTCAGCAGTTGCCTAAGCAACTACCCTCAGCGTGTTTTCCGGGCCTCGCTGTATCATTATGGCGATTTTCTGTGCTGCGAAGGAACCAACCGCGGAGACAGGCAGGGAGCAGGGCATGCTAACTAACAAGCCTAACTCTAATGATGAGCGGAAGACAAGCTCGCTCAGGAACCCATGGCAGTCCGTAATTGGCCTCCTCCAACTGTAACAGCAAACTAATAGCTGATCTGAATTCAGGGTCCAATATTTAGTGATTAAGTATAAATGTTGCCACAGAGGGAAAACTGGTGGGTGGACGGCAGAGTAGAAGGAGAGGAAAGAGAGCAGGGGACAGAGGGACATGAGGACAGATGAACAGGAAGCTGGGTACTTACTCGGGCACCACTTGCTTGATCTGTGGTTTCACGTAGCCGTCCACTGCTTTGGCTTGAAAGCAAACGAGCACATGGAGAGAAAATGAGTGACAGTCCAGCGCAGTTATTCCACAGTAATTGAGACATCTCTTTGCTACGGAGGCACTGCGCCTGTGACATGAATGTTAACAGCAGCCAGAGGTTGCTTACAGAGCGGCGGGGTGTAATACTTGGAGAAAACCTCATCCTTCGGTCGGTCAGGGTAGAGGAAGAGGAGGTGATTGAGATCGCTGATGCGGTCGGCGAGAGAGCGGATGGAGAAGTCTTTGGTTGTGTAGGGCATGAGGTTCCACACCATCCTCTCACCTGGAGAAACACGGCACGACATCAGCAACAGCAGCAATAACATTTCATTCTGTATGTCCTGTCCACAGTGTTGTTTTTTTAGACACAGGTAGAAAAAGTTCAAGTAATTAAAAAAGTACAAACATAGCTCCATTTGGTCGATTTAAAGTCATTCCTTTTCTATGCCATTCAGTTTTACCAGCTCTTGAAGCACAAAATCACTGAGAGCTGAGTAAACAAATGGAAGTTGGATGTACTGGATATTATTTGGGCGGAAGTTGAGCAATTAATTAGCACTCTTATTTGTCCAAATCTGGTCATAGAGATGAGCTGAATGAGACGTCCCTGTTTCTATGGAGACCCTTACATTTTTGTGCGTAAACTTTGCTTGCTGACACATTAGTAACAAGCACTTGCAAAGTCCACATGTCAAGTGTATGTCAAGTTTACACAGTGTTTACTTCATTCATTCTGCCAAGTTGAAGGTCAAAGGGTAAAGAAATGTGTAATACAGTTTTGATTGAGCTAAAGGTGACAAGAATTTAGTTAAAAACTAATTGTGTCAAGTTTAGACAAGTTTACACAACGTGAAATTATTTATGTTCACACAACAGGGCTGAAACTGAGTGATTATTACAGTTATCTTTGGCCCGGTGAAAGACAGACCAGCTAAGTGTAGGAAATTGTCTTCTGGTTGTGTCAAAAATTGCAAAGCCAAACACCTGCTGCACTTGCTTTGCAGGTTCTCTCTCTGCCCCCTAGTGGCCAAAAACAGCTTGATGCAATTATATTTTAGTAAAACAAATAAGAGGGGCCAAACATTTCTATTTAGCTTTTCATGCCCTGTGGATTGAATCAGAAAATGACACTAAGTGAAATTCTGTGTCATACCTGCTTTGTTAGGATTTTCAGCCACCCAGGCTATTGTTATTCCTCCTATCTCAGAGTCACTAAAGCGCAGAAGGAAAGTACCGTTGGGTTTGGACATCAGCATGTCCTGGGCCTGCTGCTTGTTCACAAAGCCCAAGATAGCGCTAAAAAAAGAGAAAAAAAAGAGATATATAGAAAACGACATAAAAACTGTCTTGTGCTTTCCCTCGCCATTTTTATTATTGATTTCAATCCTTGTTTAGTGGCGAGAGTAGGTCTGGCTCCCCAGGTTGCCATGGAAAATTATGAAAGTGAACTACTGCCTGAGTTCTCTAGACTCACAAAATGGGGAGAGGAAAACACATTTTACCCTAACGGAACACACAGTCCAGCTGTCAAAATGAAAAAAGGGAACTAGTGCTTTTATTTTTCAGTTTTGACATATTTTTAAGCCAAAGACTGAAACGGTCAAACCCTCTGCAGTTTCCTTACCCATCATTCCAGTGTGGTTTGAGATGCTTTTTTGTGAGTTCCATCACGCCATCAAACCATTGCCAAAATGTGAAGTTCCTCCCTGGCAGGCTTTCCTGTAAAGGAGAAGGGTTTTGGAGAAAACGTTTTATAAAGTAACTACATATGTATATCTTTTAAAAGGTTTTTCTGAGATGGTTCAGTCCATAAACACAAAACAACAAAAAAAACATCCCCACCCCAGCTATGTGTATGATTTAAACAAGTGTATTTGAGAAAGAGGGGGAAAAAAGGGAGACAGGGTGAAAGTGCGTGTCTGTGTGTAGCCTACACACGAGGCTGTGAAGCGGCTGAAACTTGATGTTCCTGTAATCTAATGAGACCGATGGTGTGTGCTGAATGTGAGTGCGTTTTCTGCTATCGCCAGCTGCTTTGAGCGAGAAAATGAGGCCTCCAGCCTTTCACTGTGTGGACAAACAGGCCCATTAAGATGAAGACCTGGCTTCCAATGAGGCGTTCGACTCGCTCAAGTCAGCTACAGAATAGGGCGGTAGGGACACTGCAAATGGAGCAAGAAATATTCCTATGTATGAATAACCAATAGTAAATCACTTAGTGGTGAGTAAGTATGTGGGTGATATGACTCACTTGAAACTGGCCTGTGGGCATTTTCAAAATCGCAGAGGGGAAAAATGCAGTATGGTAGAAAAAATCCATAAATTAACCCAGAAATCCATAAAATGATGTGATTAAAATCAACCATAATTGATAATCAGTGTGCGCTTTATAAAAGCTGTCTGTTTGCTGCATTCACGGGAGCGGAGAAGAGGACAGAAGCTGGCACTGACCCTATTAAACTGTGACCAGGTCATTGTCATGTTGCGGTAGTCGTCAGGGTTGTTGCTGGAGATGCTGAAGGCCTTTTGAGCAAGGAAGACCAGGTTTTCCTCAGACAGGCCTCGGTTACTCTGCACTTCAGCCTTGTACTTCATGTTGATGGCATCACACAGCTGAGGCCAAAGTACTTTATCTGGCACGAGGAAAGGCACTCGTCCCTGTGGACACACATGAGACAGCGGAGGATTTACATGTTATACAGAAGGGAGTGAGGCGGCAGCAGAATGCCAAACAGTCATGGATAAAAATGTGTGAAGTACACACACAGACACACCCATTTCCACTACTTCATTGCTTCTCCAAGGATTTTTGTATGCAATATAATGTGTAGGTAACTAAGTTAAATAAAATCCTGAACACAACACAAACAGACACTCACCGGCTCTGCAAAAGCGTTGTCCCACAACACAGTTGCTGTGGCGTTATTGTCTTGGCTACCGTGAACTATCACCACTACAGGAAGAGATAACGTCTGTTTGGAGAGAGAGAGGAGACAGGCCATCAGTGTAATACCACCATAGCATCCATAAAAGCTGAACTTACTGCAAAAAGACAACCTTCCACAGATTTAGCAGGAGAGAGGAGTCATTTAAAACATCATTAGAAAACCGCTGGACGAAGGACACATGAGCAACGACTGAGGAGAGACAGCGCACCGCTTCAAAGCATGTGTGTGGGAGATGCTCAAGGTCTTGTGAGTTGGGCTCACAAATGAACAGATTTCTCTGATTGTAGGAGCAACAATGGATAGTATGTTTGTGTGACGAGGCGAGTGTCATCTCTTCTCCCAGTCGATCTACCTGGCCCCTCTTACCTTCACTTGAAAAACAAGCTCATTGCCTCCAACGCTAAACTGGGACTCGAACAGGATGGTGAACTTCTCTTCTGTGACGGATTCTGCTCCTCGCCTGTCCGAGCGCTTGATCCTCTTCAAAGACTACATGAGACAAGACAGGTCCAACAATGAGACATTGTATATATTGTACATCATGTCTACGCAGTAAGGCTGACAATGCCCACATCCTCCATATATTACTACATACATACTGTACATACATGCATAATTCAATTTGTGCATGGCTATATGTAAATAATCCATGCAGGGCTCTGGGGGTTGTTGCTAACAACATGAGTGATGTAGAGAAGGAGCCCTATACTCGTGCTGCACCATGATCCTCCAAAGCATTGCTGAGTTCCAGTGGGTGTGTGCAGTGCACGGCATGCTGTACTACAATACCTAGTGCATGCTGGTACAGTGCAGTTCAGCGGTGTTGCTTCTAAATCCCACTGGATCCCAGTAGATTTATTTTTAATGTAATTTCAATACATTCTCACTTTATTCTAGAAATCCACAAAATATTGGAACTGTATTAGTAACAGGCTATTTCATACCAGAGGGATTTATTTGCATTATTCTAGAACAAATATTACATATAGTACAGCTATGACATTTTCTGCTATAGATATGTGTCTTTATATAGATTGGCCTAATGACTGGCATTGCAATTGAGCAAGTGAGAGCAATCTACTTCCCTTCAACTTGCATAACACTCATCAATTCATACTCATCATTCAGTGACCCCTCATATTGTCATCTGGCTGTCTCTCTCTGTCTCCGTGCTGTATAATGGGCATGATAGTCATTTCATTTCCTGTTGCTTCCATCAGAGTTAACTCATGTAGAGTCACAAGGCCCCACTCACCATGTTCCTGAAATGGGCACTGAGAGTGCCCGTTGTCTGGTGGTATTCCATTACACAGTTATTGTTGAGAATTTCCCCGCTGCTGTCACTGTAAAAGAGAGAGAACATCAAGTAGTCAATTAGTTGCATGTGCTCAAGTGCTGAGAATTACAGTCTTCCCAGAGCAAATTAAAACATAATGACGCTCGTTCGGAGCCGGGTGAAAAGCCTGCTAGGCGCAAGAATGAAGTTCATACTTTTTTTCTTCTTTTTTTTAAATGTAGCTGGAAAGTTTAACTACCACCCTTCCTACCAGCCCGGTATGCAGATGTGCCTGGGCTGCAGATTGGTCGTATGGATGAATTGCTCACCCATTTGACCACACTGGCTGCCTGGCGGACATACAGTCAGCAGGTCTCTATTAGTCTGGAGGAATGTGGACTAAGGCTGTGGAACAGGCTAAATGTGGATTCTGCATCTACACCATAGATTCCTCTGAGGCATTGTTTAAGTTCCAGCCATGTCTCTGTGGTGAGGTCTGAAAAACACACTAGGCTAGAGTTCATCTGGGGGATCAAGTAATCCTTGTAGAAAACTAAGACTCCTTGTCTTAATGGCGCCATGGGAGCTCATTGCAGTGTCCCCACTAAAGGAAGTGGGGATACAAAAATATGTGCAAACAGAGTAAAGGAAACAGCTCCTGCTGCTCTGGATCTGTCTGGATGTCAAAGTGTCCTAAGGGCAAGACAGTGAAACCTCAAATTGACATCCTGTGATGTGTGTGATGGAAAAGCACAGTACGCATAGAAAAAGTGCTCTATAAATGGGATGATGTAGCTAGTGTAAAGAGCTTTGAGGGGTCGATATGACTAGAAAAGTGCATTAAAAGTGCAGTCCATTTACCAAGACGATGTGAAAACACTTGCCATGTGTCAATTCTTGAAATGAAGCCTTCAACATTTGCTGTATTTAACTGACAATAAGCTGAACTGTTAATGAATCATAAATCCACACTGACCTGAACAAAGCACTGGACTTACTTTCTCGTGTTCTCGTTCTTCAGCAGGGCCTTTGCTTGCTGTTCACTAATGATGGTGGCTTTGACTTGTGGAGGGTTCATGTGCACGTTGAGCTTCCCTCCCACTAAAAGACGCACTGTCGCAGCAAATTTGGTTTGGGTTTTTAACACCTGGGGAGGCTGTTTCTCAATGATGAATGTGCTGTGGAAAGGAAAAAAGAGAGTTGTACTACGGATCGTGTAGCATAAGTTTGCTGCATGTGATCTCACTTTATTGATTTGATTATTGTGTTGTTATTATCTATCCCAAAGCAACATCAAATCTCATTTTTCTTGTTCTTATAGCTTGTAGCCTAAAAATGAAAAATAAAACTGTGGAAAACTGCAGATACACAAAGCATGTAGAAAAGATTGGACAAATGTTTTATGAGGCAGAAAACAACTTCACCTAGTTCACCAACTGCTGCAATACCAAGTAAGTGTTTTTTGACAATGAAAACTCTGCAGGGTTCTTTTAAGCTCAACTCACCTGCAGGTTTGAGAACATTAGCCTGTAAAAACGGCCTCTATTGTAATTAATTGCGCACTAATGGAAAGTCATGAAAAGGTTGTTCAGTAAAACAGCAGGGTTCAGGATTACTTTCCTCTCAGGACTCTGCTCTGCTTCTCTGCATTGCTGTCTGCTGATGTCCACATTAACAGGAAAACTGGGCAAGGAGTCAGACAGCGGACGATGCAACCTAACGATTAAGCCTGCAGGCCTCAGACGGAGCTTGGAAGCACACACATACTGCTGTTATGAGCCTTTAAGCCCCTTGGTCTGGACCTGAACAATCTGATGATGAAATCACCTCAGGCTTCAGGGGCATCTATAGAAGATGCTGTTGAAGAAACATAACCGGTGTTTGTGCGACACGTGATAGCAGTGCATTACCGTCTGGCCACAGGCTTGTCTGTGGTCAGTCAGAAATTGTTGTGACAGTGACATGGCTTTTCAATGTGTTATGGGTCCCTGCAGGGACAAACTTCGGAGAAAGTGGGAGAGGATGCTGTCAGAAACGTCAGATTACCTCCTTTTCAGAGAAGCTGGAGGGCTAAAGGACTGTGGCAGATGTGCCGTTGGGGCAAAAATTAATGTACTGATACAGGGTGTATGCTTGTGTTTTATTTGAATCCCTTGCACACTGCATGCTCTGTGTCTCTGCACATTTCTTTAGGTGCCTTCAACTACCATCCTTTGCCTCTGGGCACATTTACATTCACCCTCCGTGTCAGGGCGGTACTGATGGGGTTTGAAAAATGGCTCCATGATGTAATGTGTTAAATGTGATCTCTCTTTGTCAGGAAGGGGGGGTTGCTTTACTGTAGCTCAGACTGTAAGACATATAGACAGGCACACAATTTCACTTGACAGCTTACAACTAAACTTGCTTTACTATAAAGGTGCAACGCATTCATTCACCACCCATGAATCCCAACACCACTACACTCTGCACATTGATAAATCCAACCGCATTGCAATCAAACTGTATAGTGACAATCCTTAAAGATGCTATTTGTAAGTTGTTACTATTAATGCACTGGCAAGGTCAGCATTAACTGCTGTTTACATGCCAGTCTAGAAGAAATATTGAGTTTTCAGCAGCGCTAACCAGTCAACCTCATCGTGGTACTGCTATTTTGCGATATTGTCCAGTTTGCTCTGTCCACCGTGAGGGGATGAGGAAACAGCGCTACCCAGAGGGCATAGTCTAACTTCTGGCCTTGTAAAAACAATGACTTAAGTGGTTGGTTTTTAAAAGTGACTATTATCACCCCCCCTCACAGGCTCCAAGCAAGACAGCATTCCCAGCAGCAAAGAAAAGTATACAGATAGCATGTGTAGAATTTCAAGGTGTTAACATTATGCAACAGTTTATCTCTCTGAATAATAGTTCACATCGACGACGATAAAAGAAAAACTAGCACCAAGGATTCACAATAAACGATGCAGTGCAAATTTGATGTCATTAATTACGGCCTCACTGTTTATGTTTGTTGCTTATTCACCTCACACCCTATTTAATCACTGCTGACGCAAACCGCACACACATCTTACTGTCACTGCCTTACAAGAAAGGCGTCCAACACGTCACACAGGGTGGCTTTTACACATGAGCACACAGAAAATGAGATCTACTGTATATGCAGTTCCTCTTAAAAATGTATCTGCAAAAGAGGAAGACATTTTCAATTTTTGAAAATTGAAAGACATTTTCAAAAATTGAAAATGTCTTCCTCATCAGTTATAAATAGGACAGGGAGTAAGGAAACAAGACATATGAGCGACAGAGAGCTGTTAAGTGAAAAGCTGCAGGCTACAGGACGCACACCTCCAACTCCGCTGCAAGGTAACCAACTTAACTGTGCTCTGCTGCTGCACAGAGAATGACTCACACAGTGAAATCAGATTGTGGTTTCCATTATTTCTGACTGACTGGTATTTTAACAACATACGTTTGTTTGGCTGTAAACAGTAAACAGATATCTCACACCAGTCGTCCTCTGTTGTGTTTCTGGCGAAGTGCCAGTTGAATTATTATTAAGATGCACTGTTATTATTACCATGGTAACCACAGGGGGCTTGAAAAAATTTACCAAGGGCTGATATCATAAGGATTAAGTTAAATGCTTCGACATAAGCAGATATTGCTCAAACAGTTCGTAGCCTTCTGAGTCAAGAGAACTCAAACAAACGCTCCCAAAGAGCCACACATTCTCCACAGTCATATTCAGTAGCTTCGCTCATGTGAATTGAATCAATAGATGGATAAAGTGAATGCCTAAGTAATTTAATTTTAGTAAGAGATGATATCTCTCGCTCTGTTGGCCACAAGAGCGGCTAGGGTTGTGTAAGCAGGATTTGCCTCCATGAGGGCCAACAGTGAGATCAGGAGAGGGCAATGCCTCCGTGTACATAACACACCCGCTCATTTACTCACATCCTCATGTTGAAACTATACTGACTCACAAATGTGTCTTTGAATTGGCTCTTTTACTCAAGATCCAGTGTTTGCAAGTGCAGATGAACTTACACACACACATATATATATATCTATACATAGACACACATGCAACACACACCTGGTGACCAATGCTGAGATGATATCTGTGATTGTACTGTTGAGTTCATTGAGCAGCTCTTCAATGGGGCCGGGGATGGGCAGCTGTTGTCGGAGGTGCTCTGCCCTTCGGATCTGTTGCCTGTTCTGCCATATAGTTTCTGCCAGCTTCTCACACCTGAAACACAACACAAAAACACACAGAAACAGGAAGTTAAAGTGGAGCTATTGCAAAACGCTCCAAAAATGGCAGACAGAACAAAACCAGGAGGAAAATAAAGGATGTCGGCGTACGTCCACCTGCGATTCTCCTATTAGGAGCCAATAAACTTTGGAAATAAACCCAGTGGTAGTCAATTACGAGCTTGTAAACCTGTGACCCTTTTGTTTCACGAGGGAGTCTAGCGGCTGTGATCTCGGTGGGAGGTAGAAGACAACCCACCAGGACTGCAGGATGTCCAGGCCTCCCTCCGGTGGGCCCCCGTTGCCTGCCAGCTGTTGCCGTCTCTTCCACTGGATCAGCTCATCATCCAGAATGATGGTCTGCTGCTTCCTCAACAGCTGCAGTGTTTTCTGGTGCTTCTCCGCCAGGTCCTGCACACAAAAAACAAACAAACAAATGAAAAATGCTCAGCCTAAAATCAGACGCAATAAAGGAGCAAAGAAGATGTGTTTCATATATGGATGAAGTGAATGTTCATGTCTCACCAGTCTGTATTTCTGTAGTGTGTTGGCCTCCCGGGTCAGCCATGCCTCCACAGTGGCTCTCTTGCTGAGAAGGGCGGGCTCCCGTAGCTGTCGGTCAGCAGGGGGCAGAGTGGCCAGGCTGGTCAGCTGAGCTGGAGAGGGGTGGGGGGAGCGGAGGGGGGAGTTTCATGCCATCCAGAGTGGAGTGGAAAGGAGAGGGGAGAGGGGGGGTGAGTTAGCGAAGGAGGAAGGAAAAAACAGAGAGGAAGCAAAAAAAAAAAGATCTCTGACCTGTGCACACAGTGTACATAACACAGACGTCATTAGGCCGATGTTGTTGTGTTCATATATGTAACATATGGAAGCTGCATGTACGTACAGTATTGTCTATTGATGATCTATGCGATCCAGCGTAACAGCTATGATTTTAATATAGTCTCACACATGATAGGAAAAGCTATGACACACTAGAATCTAACATTTCTTTTTTTCAGCAAGAAGCAGCGAGGCTTCAAACTGCGCACACAGACTTCAATTGACAATATTCTTTCTTGTATTAATTCTGCATATTTTGCTATAAATCAATATATCATTCAGGTTTCAATTGTGAAAAAAACCCAGATGATATGTTCACAACTGTTTTTTTTGTTGAACCTAAACTGGGAAAATACATTTTAAAAAATCTGCTCATTTGAGAAGCTTGAGATCTATGATAAATGACTTCATATGATAATTATATACAACGGGTTACAATTAATTTGACAGGCTACATGTTAATCTGCTCATGCAAGTCCTCAGGTCTCACCTTGGATGCGGAGACTCTCCTGGTACTGGATGATGAAGTACTCCTGGTTGTGCTGGAGCTTGCGCAGATCGTTCTCAGTGTCCTGGGTCATCAAACGAAGCTCCTCAAAAGCTTGGTTGATCTGTTGGTATTTCTGAGACATGCTGTCCAACATCCCGCCCACAGGAGAGCTCGACTGTCAATTACAACGTGATTGAGAGACAGGCGCAGAGAGAGAGAGACAGAGAGAGACAGAGAGAGAGAGATAGGAAATGATGGGTTTGGGAACCATAATTGGTGAGGTTGTTTTTCCATTGGATGCACTGCGGTCTGTAAATTCTCTGAATTGTCTGTCATTGGATTGTTTATGATAGTTATTAAGGAAAATGGCTGGCCGGCGTTGAGCCGAGCGCTGAGCTATGGGGGATGGAGTGGGGACACAGAATTAAGCTGGACATGATGCATTGACCTCTGTGTGTGGCGGCCAGGCTGTTTGACTGTAAAAAATCCCCAGTGACTACAAACAAAGTGGGAACACAGCAAACACAGAGCGGGAGGAAATGCATTTGGTTATCATAGTCAGGCAGACTGCATGGTCAGTTAAAGGTCTGAACAAGAGTACCATGGTGCCTAAAGGTTCAGGCTAAACAGGGTGGAATTCAATCAGCCCAAATATGCATTCCACTAATAGAAAAGGCATGTTGTGACTGGAAATCAATTCACCCCAGGAGCTGCTGAGAGTCAGATGTTTTATGCACTGCTGCCTTAATGGTTTTATAACTCAGTGCTCGTTATAAAGCGTGAAATATTCGACTTTCATTTTTGACTTCCCTCCGTAGTGCAGCGCGCCAGTGGTGAAATACAAAGATTTGCTTTTACAAGGACATTTTACGACGTGATTGTCAGTGTCCGTGGGTGCCCCATTTATCATAAACCATTGGAGCCTGGAGACTTTGGGTGAAAAACTCAGGAAACAGGAAGCGGTCGCACCAAGTTATTCAATCTCCGAATCACTCATGAAAATTATGTACATGAGCCTGTGTTTGCTTTTACAGGATTTGCACAAGGCTATGATATGAATAATGCATGGAGAAGCCACAGGTTTGTTTGTTTGTGAGAGTACATGCAGGTGTCAGGCAGCCTGAGCGTGTGTGTGTGTGTGTGTGTGTGTTTCACAGCAAAACACATGCACCCCACTCACATTCGTAGCCTCTCTGACGAGCCTCTGCTCTGTGTAGAGGATGTGTTTGATGCATCGGACCAACTCCAGAGGACAGCGGTCATACGTGCTCTGAAAGACAAGAAGCACATGTGCTGTGTTAAGGCCTGTTAGCCCCTGACGAGCGGAGCAACCACTGGACACAGGACTCGCCAATTTAGTCACATCAAGGAGGCTCGCTAAGTTGTGGAGCCAACGCTGTGGACACTAAGACCCATTAGCCGAGCCTAATGAGACTCATCTCTGAAGCCCGGCATACTTTATATAGAGACATGACTCATTAACATACACACATATTGTCACATACACACACATCATGCGCCAGAGTTGAGCGGCTTATGTGTTACAGTAAGTTTCTTTTCCTCTTGATGAGCAGTGTGACAAATTGCAGTTTCGCTTTCTGTTTCAAAGATACTGTGGTGAGTCAGTGGGTGATATTTTTGTTGTTTCCCGCTTTAAGTGGAAGAATGAAGTTGCATTAAAAATTCTGATGATTTCATCTCACTCAGTTTACAGGCAGGCGCCGACCGGGGCACCAACAGCACACATTTATATTCAATGGTGCACGGAGGGAACGAAGCCGATTGGCTTATACATAAGTTCCATCCCTATAACAAATTACAACAAGACAAATTTCTATGGCTAACAAATAAACATAGAAAAAAAGGAGATAAAGTGCATACATAATCAACGTTATATGAGCAAAATGAACAAAAATGAGAAAAAATGGAGAGATAAAGAACAAAGTGATCAGTAACAAATAGAGACAATAGAAATAAGGTACAAAAAATTAATTGAAATCATAAAAAGACAGAGTAAGGATGTGGGATATGGAGAGAGCGGGAAATGGGAAAAGGTTTTGAAGCATAACAGACACATAATCCAAATCATAAATAAAACATGGCATGAATAACACTCCGCCACATCCAATGTATGTAAGATCACAACCGTGGACAGATTAAACCAGTGTGGTAGGAATCTGGGCTTGCAGTTTGAGCCCCTTCAGACAAACAGAAGAACTGATCTGAGAGCAGGGAGCTCGATCATAAATAGCAGCGCTGGCTGGCTACCAAGGCCCTCACTTGGGCCGCCCTCTTGTTTTTCTCATGGTGGGATCCAACCTGTTCTTAAAACATTACGTGTATTGTGCTCTTCTTCTTCTAGGAAATACGGCAAGGGAGGTGTCTCTCTCAACTGAAGAGCTGTGCCTTCCGACTGCTTGCTTATCATCCTGTCACCTAGTAAACAATTAGAAACTGTTGGTTGAAAACACAGCAAGAGCCTGAGCAGGTGGAATTCAGAGTTTTATGTGAAATATTCCCCTGGAGTTGTTTTTGGCTTATTCCACTGCAGGAGCAGGAGGCACTTCTTGTTCCAGTCTTTTTCACTCTTCAGCTTCGAAATACATAAAGTATCACAGATCAAAGACATTTTTATGACAAAACAAATCAAGGTCAGGTATTTTCAAGTGCCAAGGAAACTTCTCCTTTGCTGATAAATCTGACAAATAGTTGAAAGCGCATTTGTATGAAACATACCGCCGTTAGGTCTTTAGGTCTGATTTCTGACATAGTAGCCCCTGGTTCATTTGACCTCTCTGACGGAAGACTAAATCCAAAAAGGCTCTCAATGAAACAGACCGTATGAATAAGACAAGTTGGCATTTTTTCAGCTTGCCAGCTCCAGACAGGTGAGCCAAAAGATAAAAGTAGTGAGGTGGTGTATACTGGTCATGCAGGGCTGCTCTCATGTTTCCAATCAACTTACCTTGAGCTGGTTGGCGTAGTGTCCCAGTTTGATTTTGAGGAGGAAGCCGTCTTCTCCCACCTGGTGCTCAGCCTTGTTCTGCAGCTCCTGTATCAGACTGTCCAGCAGGCGTTTGGCCTTGAACTCCTCCTGTGGGTTCTCCAGGTCTATGACATCCCTAAAAACACACATACCGGCACCCACACACACATACATTCACGCAAGACAAACGGGAAACACAGATACGTATATGTATAAATGCACGAAACATGGTTAATGAATGAACCTAAGGTATTGTAAAGAACAAACAAAGAACAGACAAGAGAAGAGAAGAGGAACTGTCCAAATATGATCTCATGTACAAACATGCAAAACAAACATTTGTTCAAACATGTGGGCATAACTGTACACACACACACACACATTTATTCTGTTTGCCCTGAGGAGCAACTCACCAGAGCTGGCCTTCTATCCATTGGGACAGATAATGTCGCACCTCAATGGGGAAGTGCTGACCGTACAGAGACTGCATCTGGTGCAGAGCATCTCCCTGGAGCTGCTGGGCCTGGATCCACACTGCCATCTTCAACACCCTTCAGAAGACAGAGACGGGAGGACGGTGATGAATCAGAGAAAAGGGAACAAAGCTTCCGAAAAGAGTAAAGAAATGACGCAATGTAGGTTGCGATAAGGAAAGGACAATTAAGGTCAAGAGAATGCGAAGATCTTTCACTTTCAGTTGACTCTTCCCTGGGGAGGCCCAGGTGAAACTTTAATTTTTTCTCCACCTGTTGAGGCAACATGCATGGAGATGTAGTAAGAGCAAAACTTTCCATCTAAAAAGTTTGGAAGAGTGGAGTCTTATATAGCCTTTTCTAAAAAAAAAAGAGCAGGTGCAAAAGTATGAGATATGGTTTAAAGATGTGTTAACTAAATAGCTTCCTATCCTCCAAGAGCGGCGTTAGTTTGGTGGGTAACAGGGTACAGGTGGAGAATCACAGTGGAACTGACCTTTGACTTTTTTGATATTAAATTGTCATCACTTCGATTTTATCCCATGAGACAGTTATGTGAAATTTTGTTATAAATAGCAGAGGTGGCACAAAAAGTTATAGTGACTTTTGACCACCAAATTCCAATCAGTTCATCTTCGCGTCCGAGTGAATGATTGTGCCAAATCACCGTCCTTCCAGTCCCCTTCATCTTGACCTTTGACCTTTGAGCACAGAATTCTAATCCGTTCATCCTTGAGTGTGGACATATGTGCCACATTTGGACGAATCCTCTCAATGTGTTACTGAGATATCACATGCATGAGAATGAGAGGAACCGACGACAACCTGAAAACATATTGCCTCAGACCACGGCTGTCTCTAGCATGGAGGCATATGAAAAAATAAAAAAAACAACCCTGATCCCAAACCTAGAATCCAGTCCTGAATGCTAGGAGAGTTTAGGGTAACCTTAGCCGCTCCATCATGATCTTTATTCGACTGCGGTAAGTTAACACTCCAGTAACCATAGCCAAAGTTTTGCCTGCTATTGCATTACAACACATTTGTTAGCCCTCGCCTTAACCTTTTCACTAGTAACCTTAGCATACAGTTTGACCAAGCTACTGGTTAAGGCTATGTTAACACAAAATACAGTCTAAATGCAGTCTGGTTCTCAGTCATGTGTGCAGCTGCCATGTGTTTACAATATTAAAGACCCGGTTTGCATGATTCCCTTTAAAAATGAGTCAGCTCACAGAACAAAAGATTAATTAGCTTGCTACAGTTGATACAATCTGTCAGTGACAGCTTTCATTTGTGGTTCCAGCAAAGAAAATGAAAATAATGGTTTTGTCAAGTCAAGAACCCTTTGTTTAAAAATTAGAGTTTATTTACGGTGGTAAATTTGCCACCATATCCCTGCAGAGGCACGGCACCAGGGCTATAAGAAATGTTATTCAGGAAGCTATTTGCATTTTTAAGAAAATCCATGTTGTGAATTGACTAAATCCACAACTAACTGAACCAAACTCCCTTTAACAGTTTACATTTGGTGAAACGAAACTTATAGTATAAAGATGTTTCTGGTTTCCCTCCTCTGTGCCACAGCGGTATGTCTTCACTTTGAACACATGAGAGCTTTAACAACAGTGCGCGTTACTGCTGAGAGGACGTCGTCGTGTTGGGTCACTGCTACCTATTTCCAGTCAACACACCCACTCACTCTTCTCAAAAGTGGCACAGTCACTGTCAGTAAAAGACTGAGCGGTATGAGTACGCGGGAAGTTTGCGGTGTAGGTATGTGTGTGTGTGTGTATGTGTGTGTGGTAGTAGGTGCTTGTGGTGTTGATGGTTGTGCTTGACACCGTGCGCATCTTTTGTGTCAATGTATATGTAATAAACAGACGAATACATTGCGTCATACACAGAGTCATAAGGCAGAAAAGAAAGTTGATCTACTTTATCTCTGTCTCATTTCACTCATCACACCTCTACCATACCCACAATGTTGAAGAGAGGTTTCCTTTTGCTATTCAGTCTTTTATTTTCTCTTTAAGAGTAAAAGATAGTCATCAACTGAAGCTTACAGCAATTTGGAGCCGTACACATTTTCATTGCCGTAAAAAAAAAAGAAAAAAAAGAAAGTGGATCAAATTCAAAATGATCCCATGACTTGAACAAATGACCTCAACTCGTCTGTCTGATGATGCCATGAGCTGACTGGATAATAAATCAATAGCTTTGTTAATTTTTTTTTCTCATCTGATCACCAAGCAAAGAGCACGCATGCATTATGCCACAAACTAGCTCTCACAGATGCACCTATATGTCTGCATGTTCCCCTACATCTACTGTAGTTGAGATGAGCTCAGAAAAAAAAAAATCCAGTTCCTATGGCATGTCAAACTGAACATACTAAACCTGTCAGCCTACGCTTAATGCTCCCATGCTTATATCACTCTGAATATGTCCTGAACTTCAACCTTTGACGTTCCAGTTTGTTCTTATCCACTTAAGATTTCAGATTAGAGCACAGACTGAAAAAGTGGTCTCATTCACACCTACTAGTGTAAACTCTTTAGTCGCTCTATGAGCCGCTCACCTGTCCATGGAGCAAATGCTTTGATCCATAAATCCTGACAACTTTTTCTTTAGAGGATAAGTAAATGTCACAGTAAAAGTGACTCTGATCAAATAAACATTTAGAATAAGGTATAGGTCTGCTAGCTCTAATAACATAACAACAATAACAGGTCAGTGAACCAATCAGAAGACAGGCTCATCTGTTTTCTGATTGGCTGAATGTTCGGAGAGCACTCAAATAAAAACATATCAGATTTCATGTACACTCTACACTCAAGAGAAACCAAACCCTGTAAGACTGGATGCTAGTTCCAGACGGGCCAGGCCTGGGGAATGGCTCAGGGCAATGACTGCATAGTTTTGACATCACAAATTAACCGAAATCCTGACAGCTCGACAGCTAGCTTAGCTGACAGCTAAGGCTCGATTTCCAAATTTAGGCTGTGTGTTTTTCTCTGTGGATTGAGCACTTTGATACCTTTAGAGCATTAATAGGGAACCTAAACCTGCTTTATAATATACATTTTTACAGTATGGGACCTTTAATTAGGCTACACCGTAGTTTGTGATTTTAAAGGTTGAATATGTTGAGTCAGTGGAGAAGGAGCAGAATGCCACCATCTATGTTTCAAGATAGGAATTGCAACAACAGAAAAATAATTCCAGCAGTTGGTTGCCAGACTGTTGCTAAGTATAACACACAGTTGCTAGGGACACCGCTCTGATCAGAGGAGCACAGAGGAGAAGACCTACGCAGGGTCAGTGGTGTGCACTGGCCTTGTGGCCTAATTGTTGAAAAACACATGCTTAAGCGCCAACTTGGGAGCCGAAACACGTGCTATAGTGCCCTCTTCAGTGCAAGGACGCGCTGTATGTGCCCCTTTTTTTTTTTTTCGCCCCAGCCCTTCAAAAAGTCTGTGTACGCCACTGTGCAGGGTTATTTACCTTATGTTTCATTTTTACCTTTAAACAGCTTCGGACTAATTGTGATGTTAGATAAATGACTAGTTGTAACTTGTTACAGGGAGAGTGGAGGCTCACTTCCACACTGTGGCTGAAAACCAAACCTCTGACCTGGTGTCCCAGATCCTGTCTCGGTGGCAAGTCCAGCAACCAGTAATCTCTTGTTTATGACAGATAAGACTACACAAATACACACATCGTAACATTGTATATGATGATCCATCGATCCACTAATTGATTATCAAAGGCGTCGTTGAAAACAAATGCACACAAACGGGAGGAAGGTTAACAAAACAGCAGAGAAGTAAGCAGCTACTGGCTGGTACGAGGTAAGAAGTCATTGCCGAGTCCGTCAGAATTTCTTAAATTAGTTATTTTTATGGAAAAGCAATACTCTTTTTCTGCACCCCTCTAAAGGCCCTGTGGATGTATTATTTTTGAGAAAATATAGCTTTTAATAAGCATTCTCCATATTCAATCTTTCAATCTGATGTTTTTATTTGTGTGGTTAAAATACTTAAGTGATTGGAGATTTCTGTAACTATGAATGATGAATCAACTTGCTTTGATAAACTTATCCTGATTGACAAAGCAATTTTGTGGATAATAAAATGAGTACATTGGTACCTGGGATGGTAGACTGAAAATTCACACAGATACACACAGAACACTAAATGCAATGTTATCTTTGCTGTCTCCTGCACACGCAGATTGTTTTCAGATTGTGTGTGTTTGAAGGCAAATTGCGGCCATAAGAAGCACGTATTCTCAAAAGACAATTTCAAATGACTAACCTGCATATGGCTTTATCTGTGAGGGCATCAGCGCTCGAACTATCAGCTGATTGGAGGAGGAGGTGAACAGGAAGAGCACGAAACCTTTTCTATCACCTCTCTCTGTGACACCCATTGTGGGTGCGGGACTGTCTTTCTGTGCCAACCTCTGTTACACAGACACACAAACATATAGCACATAAAGCATGCTGGGAGCCAAAGCTGTCCTGCTAAAAGACCGGGGAGAACCTGGTGTTTACTATACTGTGTATGCGTCATTCGCTGCTCTTTAAGGTGAGGGCTCCAGGCGCTGATTGCCCATCATTAGTGCCACCAATCTCACTTCCATGCAGGAGAATGAGATGCTTCAGAGCAGCTGTTTCACTCTGACTGACCGCAACATCCAAATGCCCTGGCGTGACCCTGAGATATGCTGTGAAACCTAAAAAACTCTACTACTATTGTCACTTTCCTCTCTTCACCAGAAACTTTCAGTTCTCTACACGTGGTCTATATTATTTCTACATGTATTTCTCCAGACTTTTTAAAAAATCCAGCTTACCTCTTGCCTTCAGCTTTGTGTTACCATGCAACAGCAGGAAACTGTAAAGTGGAGCACCACAAACCTGAGAAAGACAGAGAGAGACAGAGAGAGAGAGAGGGAGGGAGAGAGACAGAGAGAGACAGCATGAGAGAAAGCAAAAGGAGGAAGTGAGTCAACCTTGGGTGCTTCTGAGGAAGCTATCTTTTTTCAAGGACCGGTACATTAACAAAAACCATGAGAGATCGAGGGAGAGCTTAAAGAGTGAAAGGGAAAGTCCACTGAACAGATTTCTCTTTATTCCATTTGTCTTGGAAACGTCAATACAATAACATAGCTATTGAAAACGGACAAACTTCCCATTCTTCCCTTCCTGAGAAGTAAACAGGCATAGCTCACTTAGTGGTGAATATGGAGGGATCTTGGAAGTGGTGCAATTAAAAAGACATTTGTGATTAAACGACAGAGCTGGTAGGGACAAAAATAATGTAATCACTATCAAATAATTAAAAAATAAAGTTTTAGATTGATTTTCCTACCCTTGGCCCCCGCTAGTCACTGGATCTACCACTTATAATAATGATATCGTCTCCGAAGCACTTTCTCAAAGGCTGAAGTTGTATGTGTGTAAAACTACAGAACATACAGTAGGTCAAAGGGTTCTTTCATAAAATTATCTCTTTTTCAGCCCTCTCTGCTCAGTGTCCTCACTGGAAAAAAAACACACATATACAGACACACACAGCTTGTCCAAATTTGTCTCCAGAGTGGATAATTCTTAAATTACTGGCTTGTTATCTGAGTGTGAATGGGAAAAACAGAAAGATCGTTGCAAAATGATGCTGCCCAAGCGAAAGTCAGAGGCTGCGTGGGTGTAAAGTTAGGAGGAACCTTCTATCACCTTGATCCTTCTCTGGAATCAATCAGTTGAAACGTCTGTATAACTGATCACACCGCCCACTCCTTTTGTCGTAAACACAAAATAGTGTTGTTGTACATAGTGCAGCAGCAGCTTGGAAATGACTACTGATCAAAAGGTAGCATGCAATACAGCGATTAAACCACTGTTTTCATATCAAGCAACAACCTCTGTGGTTGGAAAGTCATCATGGGAAAGCCCAACACTGCAGTCCCTGCAACGGCCACTTGGCCATTGCCAGGTCGGTGGCTGCGAAAGCGAGTCAGCCTTCACGGACTCTCATGTTAAAATTTCCAACTAATTCTTTGCATAGCAAAAGTAAGTTCTAGCAAGTTCTACATACTTAAGGCAGAGCAGCCCACCCTGAGCTAATCCGTCCATCTTTGTATCCAGTCTATGTTTTCATTGGAGAAATGGGTTTTTGAGAACAACACATTATGAGTTCAGCTGCATTAAGATACAATCATCCAATATCCAGACCAGAAGAGAGCAGGAGGGGATTTTCAAACATCAATATTCAACCAAAGTTGAACAGGAAATGGGTCTGTAAACTGAGAGGGATGTTTCTAACTACCAGTTATAATAATAATTTTACAATCACTTTCATTTTCTCTTTCATATAAGTTTGATAGAAGAAGTGTCTGATTATCCGGTGGTTGCCCATGTCTCTTGCCCCACTCAATCTCAGAGGAGCACACATGCCGAGTGCAGTATTGGCACAACCAATGAACTTAAAGCAGAAGTAAGCGATATATTTGTGTTAATATAAGTCTTAAATAGTTATATCTTCCGACAGCAATCACTTACAAAGAGTGTTTGGACCGAAACACGGGTTTGTCAGTCACTCTGCTCTGCTCTGAGCCGAGGAGAAAACTTTCCTTGTATCCTACAGTTTTTATCCAATGAGGACAGAGAACGGCATGCAGGGCTGTGTGTGCAGCCAAGGGATGCGCGTGAATGTGGTGACGTAGGGACGAGGACTGTTATGGTGCGTTCAAGGCAGCCCGTAACTCATGTTTTTCCGACCTGTGAAGTCGTACCAGTTCGATCTGAGTGACTTTCACAGGTAAAACAGGTCGGAAAAACACGAGTGGGTTGCCTGGAACGCTGCAAAATTGTGAGTTGTGACTTGAAGCTGTAATTTACGGTTTCAAAAGTCTGCCTGGAACGCAGCATTAGCCAATGCACATAATATACAAAATTAAGCTTAAAGGTGTACAGAAAAGAAAATTGAATTTAAGCCCACACTGGGTCATAAAATTTGTGTAATAACTCATCTATCAGACGAACTTTGTGCAAAATTCTATTTTTGAGTAAATCCGGGATGAAAGTGTGTATTTTTTTTCTCCGCATTGGATAATGCAGGCGCACGGATTATACGTCAGCCTGCGCACGATTCACCAGCCACTGATATTGGATCCGTCATCTGTCATTCAAACGTCTGAGACACACACACACACACACCGAGCTCGGTTTCGCCCCAAGCTTTGAATATCCCGCCCGCTCGATAACGACCAATCAAATTCGTTTTCCTTACTCGGGTAAACTCGTGTTGCAGCTTGTGACAACTCGGCGCGACAAACAGGACAAACGGCCATTTCTGTACACCTTTAAGTCGTCACATGTTTCCCTTTGAACCATATTTTTCAGGAGGATGCATCTATGGAGTTAAGGCGATGTCAAATTAAAGTGGAGATCTACTGTACATAAAGGATACATACATACTGACAAATATTTGAGCTACTTTATTAAGTCTCTCACTGCTGTTCCCATACTTGTTTTCAGGAGACAGAACATTTTTGGCCAGATCAAGAGGCTGTAAAGTGTCTCGGCAGCTGCATTAAGGTTTGAACTACAGCCTGTCAGGGGGCTGTGCCTGTCATCCCCAAGCACACAAAGCCCATGACTCTGAGGTTTGGGCTTATCGTGTTTGAGACAGTTCTCATTCCTGGCTGGACCCTGAAGAGGCAGAACATCGGGACTGCACATGCTGGCAGAACTCTCCAGACAAATATGTGAGTATCTTTATTTTACTGTCTGGATCTGCCTTCCCTGGCTCAGTCCCACTTAGTTTCTCTGTCGTCCTGCTTGTTTGTTCAGTTTAACTCCTTCGCTACCTGGAGACCCCTGACTCCGAGACTGATAAGTTCAGCATTTCCTCAATTTGCAAAAGCAAATCTCAACAGATAAACAATTTAATCAGAAAAAAAATAAAAGTTGTGTCTAGAACTCGTCAAGGTCCTCCTGTGAGTATCTTGTTGCACTGTGGAAGGTAGCCCACGTGTCATGTGACTCTACTGCTCACACTTCATCCATCTATCTACAGGATCCCAAAATACTGTCCAAATGCTTCCTGAACCAAATAAATAGATGGGAAAGTGGATTATTAACACTATATATATCAATATCTACAATCACTGATTAGTAAAACATTCATGTTGATAGCAGCATGTGTAAAAACAAGTCTAATATCCAAATTTTAGGATGTCCATTTTTTTAAAGTTAAATTCTGTAAAAATATTGTTGTACATTTTTAACCAAAAATAATCATATGGTCACATTTTTTAAATTTTGTTTAATGCCAATGAAAAGCGAAATTACCATTCCAACTGGAATGGTAGCCTCATATCACAACTGAAATGTTTGCCCAATGCCCATATAGATATTTTTTTGCTTTCTTTTGCCTATTGTGCAGCCCTAACGGCATACACACACCCACACTCAGTCAAACACCACTTACAAAAATTCAAAGTTACTCACTGGAGACTGAGGTTTAGTGCAGCAGTTATCACAGATGTTTATTATGGGCCTTGTATTAACGCTCCCTCCCTAAGTGTTTCTCTTCCCATAACAGAAACTGTGAAGAGCGTTTGGCTCGGCTTTCAGGAAACAAAGAGTGATGCTACTGGAAAAGGAAAAGGCTTGTGACTGCACACAGGAGGTTATTATCTCAGCTGGACACACTCACACATCTTCACAGCGTCCCAGAGGAGAAGGATGGGCAGAAAATAATGGAGCAGCATAGTGCAGAATAGAATTACCCTTCCATAAACACTTGCATTTGTGAAGTTTATAATGCTCAGCTGTCGTAATTGGTTTGTGGCAGTATATTTGCCTCGCTCCACGGGTTTATTAGCATACTCGTATACACACAAATACTTCACTTTTACCTTGGCTGACATTTCAAAGATGATCAGTTGTCATTCTCCTTTATCTTTATTGCCATTCCTTCCCAAAAGAGTGAGAAAGACCTTGGCTCCATCTCCAAAGCTGTTCTCACACTCACTCATACTTGTGTTGTCCAATTCCAACCCACTGCACTGCCAACATATTTTTCCTGTCTGTCTCCATCTCTCTCTCTCTCTCAGACACACACACAACAGTGCATGCTGCGGCTAGACCAACTCAACACCATGGTAACAACGGACACTCATTTCGCTCAACTGATGAACTGCCAGTTAAATAAATGAATCCCCCAGTTTGGGCTGCCAGGGTTTCTACTCTCTCGGATGCCAAACAACACACAGGTTCAAACTAAATCAGTTGTCTCCCTCTGTCCCATCACACAACACTGGCAGAGATGCAAGTAAAGAAATACACTGGTTTTCATTTTCACCCGCTGAGCAGAAATCGTGGCATATTTTTGAGTTGAGCAGGCCTGGATGAGAAATCAAGAGGGTGGGTCCTAGCTTAGTATTTGGCGACTTCTAAAAACAAACAAACCAAAACTATATGTTAATGCAGCTGCACAGTATCGTCCATCCCAATCCAGACTAGAGAGGGTAAAAAGTAAAGGAGCGGAAACTAGTCCAGCCACAGTGGAACAACAAACTCAATACCAACATTTGTTTGACAGTGAATGCAGCTCAAGAAACAAACAGCAACAAAAAGAAAAAGCAGCCCAGAAGGAGAGTTTTCTGTGCAGGTGGAGCTGTGATGTGATGACAGCCTCTCACTCTTGGGATGAGGAACAACACTGAGTTACTTCACTTCCATCTGCACTGAGTGATTAACTAGCTGCTGCTGCTGCTGCTGCTGCTGTTGTTGTTGTGAAAAAAATTCAACTCAAACTTTGCAACGGTTGTGCAACGACATGTAACTTTGTTCACTCAACACTTGTTGCCACATAAGCACATTGACTCACAAAATGTGATTCTGCCCCTGCCCCTGAGTGTGTTTATTTTGGACTGACAGACAGATTTACACCAGCAGAGATGTCACGCATCAACAGCAAATCACATCATACTCATCATCGGTTCCTGGACCGACTCAATACCAAGCAGAGGAAAGCATAAAAGCTTTTTCTATGAGTCAATCAGCTGCAAGAAGTCAACAAAAAGAAATTTGAGTTTTTTGCCAAGCGCTCACTGAGCTGTTCTGCCAAAGATACAGAGGACTCAGTAGAATATGAGACAGTGTGTGTGTGTGTGTGTAAGGAGAGACTGAACAATGGAAGTAACAGACATCCTCCTCTGCTGACTGACATGTTCCGATCATGATCTGCACTTGTGAGCCGCTGCTTATTACATTAGAACTTTTTGTCATCCAGGCAACAAGCATCCTTTTTGTACATTGCCACCACCATCACCATCACCATCATCATCACCATCATCATCAGCCTGCAATGAGTGTGTTCAAAAGCCCAGCTGAGAGTTTGTTGTTTTGGTTTTTTTTTTCTCTTTAAATACCCCCAGCGTTTCAAAATCCGCGAGCATGTTCTCCAACACGAACAAAGCAAAATTAAACACCAACTCGTGTCACCCACAATTTCCTCTGAGGAAAAACTGCCATTCATCAACGTAAGCACTTCCTGTTAGGAAACTCGAGTGCCACCTACCATTCAAAGCAAACTCTCTGCTCCTCTTTACACCAAAGCCCTATACGGCACAACCGAAAGGGCAAGACGCCACATGATGCTGCAGCTAGTTTCACTGTGTCTCACAGGAGCAGACTGCTGCTCTGAAAAAATCATTCCTAATGTTACATTATGGATCCAAACAATCCTTTTATTAAATCTAAAGCCATAATAAATCAAATTTTCAATCATTTTAATAGAAAAAAATGGTTTGAATCTTATGTTTTGAGTTTCAGTCATGGATTGTGGAAGTTGAATGTTGTCTCTCAAAAGTTTGAAATTTACGGTTTACGAGTGACATTTTGCTGTCTTCAACTCTTTCACACTCAGTGCAGCAGTTCATAGTGCAGACTCGTCCAGATGGATACATGCAGGGGCTTGTCCAGCCCTTAAACACATCAAAGGCAGCAACCTGTCTGGTGGGAAAAATCCTCCTGAACCTTTATGTCAGTGTAAATTTTCTGGGTTTGATTTTATATTTGGGTCAACATGTCTCATACAGCAGGAACATAGTGAGAGATCAGCTTCATTTCATACAAAACCAGTTACGTGAGTCTCATTTCTGTAAAAAATTCAGTTTCGTATTAGTGAAACCATAGGAATTCCAAAAATAACATCTATATTCCACTTTAACGGTGCAGGAGCCAATTGTAAAGTTATTTTTGAAATCTGTTATAATTATTATTATTCCTATATATTATTCCTCATTTAATTTACTGCATTAGATGACAAAACTACACAGTTGAAATTAAAAAAAATTGTATGATATGAAATGAGATCGTCAATGTCAGCTGTAGGAGACTGTGTCTCCAAAACTGGCAAAATAAATAAAATAAAAAAAATCAATGGTGGAATAATAGGGATTTAACACACATGATAATTATCACATAACTGTATTTGAGGGTTTAAATAAAGGGCACACTAAAATAAACACTGTCTGGCCTCTCCCCTGTCTCCCATGACCCTCTGTCCTCCCCCAGCTGCTCCATGGCAGAGGCTATGCATTATCACACCCACCCTGAGGCAGCATTTATAAATAACACCTCAGAGTAAAGCTGCCAAGTGTAAAATTAAGCCCATAACTTACTTCCGGTGTTATGCAGTGTGCATATGGCTGCAGCTATATTCACACAAACTGTGGCTCATTCAGGGGTATTATTATCAAAAAGACAGAGAGAAAACAGAATCATGTAAAGGCCGAACCTGTCGCCTCCACACTATAACCTTCAAAGAACATATGGGTATTGGGAACTACCAAAACTTGACAAGCATTGGAGCGCACAGCGGCAGAGACGACACAACGCAACACCTCTATTCTCGGCAGCCCAAACATCCTCATTACATCACCGGCACAGATCTGGCCGACTGCCCTGCAGGCAAACACTGCAGGCTGGGTACATCTTGTCAACTCATCAACTTCTTCAGCACATACAGTACACAATAGCCATCATGAATCCTCGTTGATTCTGTGACCAGTTCAGTGAAATCTACCTTGGAGCTTTACGCTGTTCATTTATTGACCTGTTCCTCGTCCGCTGACATGCTGGCAGAGAACAAGATGATGAGGAGAAAAGAAAGGTATCAAACTTGGAAAACATTTCAGAATAACTGACGAAGCGTCAAGCAAAAAAAAACGTGACAATCAATTCACATTGAAGACACAAAATCAAAGGGTGATAGAAGAGGAAGAAGACATGAGGAGATTTGTTGTCACAGAGGAGCACATGACAAACGAATGTGCCAGGAGCAGAGAGGGAGGGACAGACGGCTACAAGAGGGTCTTTGTGCTGTCCAACCTGCCCCGAGGTCCTGTTGCTACGCTCCAACCCACATCCCATCACGCTGTCAACGTGAGGAAGATCACTCATTAGCTCAGTAATGTGCTTGTGTAGATGTATGTGTGTGTGTGTATGCGTGTGCACTATGCCCGCACTGGCATGTGCAGGTGGTGACACGGGGCTCGTCCATTGTCTCGCATTTGAATGTGGAAAAACTTTAATTAAATATGGCTCATGAGCACAAGACTGAATTAAAACTAAAGAGGGAAAACACTTGATGGCTAAATCACATTGAGAGCTAAACTCTGCCCCGCAGGCCTCTGCTATCAGACACAGTGTAAGCTCCTGCTGTTATTTCTCCACGCAACAGGCTAAATAGGGACAAGGCCAGAATATAGCTGCCACAATCTCACCGCCACATTCGAAAGATGAGCTCATTTTTGACAAAGACCAATATGGATCACGCAGTTGGAGGTAAAAAAAAAAAATGTTTCTGAGTGTCTGCCTGTGTGTATGTGGTCGTATTAGATACAGTTTAGCTAATGGAGTTATTGGCCTCTTGATTTTCTACGCTCTTAAAAGAAGCAACATGACGAACATGTGACACAGTTTAAAAGTGAGACTGAGTGATTCTTAAATGGAAAAGTCCATCACAACAGTTTAACATTGTTAGAGCACAGATATCATCACATGCAGTAATCTAATGCAGGGCTGCCCAGTTTGGGGCAGTTGGCCCGTGACCCATTACTTTTGGCCCACTGCTAATGAATGCTCGAATTTTTAATTTTTGAAATTATTATTATTTTCCCACTGTGACTGTGTGTACGTATGACTCCGACCACTACTGTAGGTGGAGTCTGTCACCAGTGTTAACCTGCTGGGAGTGTTCCTAAAAGAAGAGACAGGACGTAAACAAGTTGTTTTGACTGTCTCCAACATGGATCTAATACATCCATGGTCTCCAACCAAAGCTTTCTGAAGCACTGAACCACTTTGACAGAGTTTCCCCGAAAGTGATGCACTGCTTCGAAGCATTCGACCAAATTTATGTCATAATATTATTGTAGTCAATCCAAATATTAAAAAGAGAATGTTGCAATAGAAAGACTGATAGTGAGTGCTTGTTTTGTTGGCATGAATGTTTGGTTTTGGCCCGTGAGCCTCCACCTCGATTCCTTTTTGGCTCTTCACTGAGAAGAATTTGGGCACCCCTGATCTAATGGGTCTACACTGAGGAGGCTGAGAGGTTTGTGAATGTGTGCAGTGACAATCACAAAGCTGAGTTAGTAAAAGTTTTGTTTGATTAAACCACACAATGGACTAATTTTATCCACAGAAATCAATTTGTGACTTGTAAATGCGAGAACTTGCAGGTTCTGCAAAACTGTGTGAAGCTGCTCTGACACTAGAGCACAGAGTCATGAAAATCAGAAATGGGTGCTTTTTTTTTTTTTTTTTTTTTACAAATACTTGTGTTTCCAATGTCAATGTATCAGTGTTTTACAACCTCTCTCTCTTTTTTTTTTGGAGGGGACATTAAGTACTGAACAACAAATCGATGGATTATAATACATTCATGCAAGCTGGGTTGGGTTCATTACTTTTGTCCCCTGGAAGCACTTCTAATGTCGACTTTGTGGATGATTCTTTTAGGTTTCAGGCCACTGAGCTCTCAGGCCCAAATGATAGAGAAAATATGATGATTTTGTGATTTATTGCAAAAAAATCCAGAAAAAAATGCACTGATGCACTGTTTAGGAAACATCTGCCAGATGCTAAAATGAATAAAAATATACAAAAATATACATTGAAAAGATACATTTTCTTTTACATCCCTTTTTTTATGGCTGTATCATATTCAGATTTAACAGAGGAAGAGACAGCAGTGTGTTCCTGGCATCAGTATCAGCACATCATTGATATCAGTCCAAATGGCAACGACCGACAAAAAACAAACTGCGCCTCACATGTTTCGAAAAATCAACAGCAATTATTAATGATTCATTTGAAAAATGTCAGAATCATTTTTTATAAGGAACATTTAGGTGAATAATAGTCACTGATTGATCCGTGCATCGCGCTGAACAGCTTCCGTCGGCCAGTCTGATCAAACAGATGGCAGAGCGGCCGCTGTGACAATCCTGCTGTTATTATGTTCAAACAAAAGTGCAAGCACTTCCACACTGGAGCTGAAATAGAGCCGGTTGTATTGTGCTCACAGACACGGACACACTTCCGACTGACAGACCAAATGTAAAGATGTAAAGACACATGCTGCCAGGCCAGTCCCCCTACAGTGCTGCAGCGGAGGTCTGGGGAAGCACTGGCTGTGATGATGAGCCACTACAGATAAAGAAGATAGTCTTAGACACTACAGCCACTTTCACACAGATGATCTATGGACAGTGGGGGGCATGTTGTGTGGATACTCTCAACACTGTGTGAGATATCAATGAAACATCAAGTCTCAACACAACTGTAAGGAAAAGTATTTCCTTCACCTTAAATGACACTCAAGACAATGAATATTGTTGATGCTTTGACTCCTGAGAAACAGGAAGTATAAAGTTGCCATAGTGTGGGTTGATTTTGCAGTTCTGTCTTTAGCCTGTAGTTTATATGCTGGATTAACTATTAAAAATTCCTATTTTCAATGTATCTATCTCTCCACCATTAGTGTCACAGGATTACTCTGATACTGAAGAAACAAAAGGACTCATTTCTGAGTGAATTTATGGATGTTTATTTGAGTCCGACATCAGATGTAATGATATTCTTGGGATGTGTAAACTGCATCTGAAAATATCTGATCCCTAGTGTTTGATTTGAGTTGTATGTCTCCAAATGTTACGGTACACATGTGTTCGCTTACGTAACCACTGACTGCAAAAACACAGTAAAAGTCATTAGTGCAAAGATCATATCACACATTCCTGAGAGATAATAAAGTTATAATTGTCAGACTTTTTGCTCATTATTATGGTGCAACCAAACACCTTCAGAGGGAGCAGATCAGACAAAAGGGAAAAAAAAAATAATTTATTTTCCTGTTTAGTGCAAAAAGTGGTAATGGAGAGAGGGAGAAAAAAGGAAAAACTATCTTTGAATAGTGCCAGGAATGAACTCATCAAACTCACAGTCATTTATGAAACACATTTTCTTCAATTATACAACTTTCACAATAAAAGAAATGCTCCCCCCACCGACAGTAAACCACAGACTAACAGACTGCTGGTCAATTATCTGCCTTACTAATGGATTGTGTTTGAATGCGGTTGATGGCGTGATGCTGTTGCTCAGTTATCATTGTGGTATGTGCCGCTATACATGTAAGTTCTACATTTGCACTTTGTTTTTTGACCGGACCAGAACGACAGGGTCAGGGTCATAAATGTGATAGAGTTAAGTGGTGAAGTTACACCATTGGTCAGGTGGCTGAGTGTTGGAGTTTCCCCCATTGGTTGTTTCTCTTCAAAATAGAGCTGCAACAATTAATCGATTAATCGCGCAATAATCGTTTATTAAATTAATCGTCAACTCTTTTGATAATTGAATAATTGTTCTTTTTAAGAAAAAAAGTCAAAATTCTCAGATTTTAGTTCTGGTTTCTTTGTTTCTTTATGACAATAAACTGAGTATCTCTTGGTTTGTGGACAAAACAAGACATTTGAGGGCGTCATCTTGTGGTTTGGGAAACACTGATTGACATTTTTTGACATTTTATTGACCAAACAACTAATCGATTAATCATTTAAGTAATCGACAAATTAATCGATAATGAAAATAATCATTAGTTGCAGGTCTACTTCAAAATGATCTGGCACAAATACAACATGGCAGTGTTGCCAAATAAGTATAACTATCATTTTCAGTTACAAAACATAAAACATAGCACCAAAATATAACTAAACTAAACTAACCAAAGTCACCTGCACTGCGCTACGACCATCCTATGTGAGGTGGAGGCTGTGCACTGTGTAAGATACGAAATATGAAGGATAACTCCAGCTGTCTGATTTACAGTGAATCCACTGCAGTGCCTCTGTTTCTCCCCGACTGGTACCTCCTCTGTTTCCCTGATGAAACACCAGACTATAGCAATCTGTTATTTCTGTGTCACTGGCTGAAGCTGTGACTGAGCAGAAAAGCCTGCAGGTTGAGTGATGGAGCAGCAGTCAGTATGAAGAGGGATCAATCAAAGAGGCATAATATACTGCAGGTGACAGCGCCCTGTCGGACTGCCCTACCCAGCATGAAAAAAAATGTGTCATCGGCCGACCCAGGGCTTCAATTATACTCCCTTTTGGACGTGGACATGCACAGCTACTAGGCATGTCGTTGTTCTTATGTTTGTTCTAGTCAACATGTGCAGTTGGTGTGGTTGTAACGTAGTGGCCATGAGGACACAACATTTGCTTTACAATGACAAACATGCTTGTAGCGAGTCCAAGCATTTTAGCCCATGGTTATCCCTGGTTTTTTAGATAACAGAGAAGCTTTAGTTCAGTAGTGATGTCGCAATGGCTCCCTTTTGCAACCTTGTGAGAGCAACGCACTATTTAAAGGAGGAGGTCTGGTAGAGAGGCTGAAATATCTTTTTCATTCTGCTGAGTTTAAGCGTACAGAGTGAATACAGTGAAACACGGTAACACGGTGTCCTTATGAAACTAAAATGGTATAAAATCACAAGAACAGTTCATCCATGTCTCCCATTTGCTTATGTAGTTTTGAATAAAGCAGGAGGCTACCGTATATAATTAATTGTGATCGTTGTAGTAAGTATTTCTCAGTGAGATGTACTTTCTCAAATGTCATATGTCTGATATTTGTGCCAAACTTGAAAAAAATGACAACATTGCAGGATAAAAACATTGTACAGTGTCATTCAGCGGTTCACAGGGAGGGAATGAATGCCTCTTGCAGATCTCAATCGCTGTACTCTCTGTACTCTAGTCTCTGGCAGTGTGACCTCATTGTGCTCAGCTGGCCTGCTAGCCTCTGAAACCCCCACCCTAAACCTCTTCCAGCCAGAGCCTGACCAGCCAATGATCTGCTTTGCTCCCTCCACCCCTTCCCCTCCCTACCCCCACCCTTGCCCCGGCTCACACTCTCTCAACCATCTGGACAAGCGCCCAAGAGAGAGTCGGGCTATTTGAGGTGAGAAAGGCTGCAGCCTATATGTGAAAGGAAACTGTGCAGTTTTGGAATAGTTTCAAGTGCGAGACTGAATCTGATGTTTGTTCAAGCGCAGCACAACCTTCATATTGTACAGTAGGAGCACTAGTTGTACTGTTTAGAGATAATCTGCCTGAAAGCCCAGAAATATTTTAAAAATTTCATAGCACAATGAGAGGTGAGCTCAGAATTTTACTTTTTTTATTATAAATACTGACTGATACTGACACGAGCACATGTAAGCAAAACACAAAGCAACCACTGTGCTTGTTTGTGTGCATTTATCTACCATAAAGCAACAGAGGCATATATCATCCACACAGGTGACACAAGCTTGCAGAAATAACACATTTTTGTCATTGTGTAAAATATTACCATTTATTCTTCTTATTCCATTCAAAATGCAAATACAGAGTGTCCTTGAATGCACTTGCAGCTGGCCTCAGCTCCAACCTACTATAGTAGACCCTGAGTGGTGTAAACATGTGTTTACATCTGCAAGTTGGTAACCACAAAGGCTAACACATCAGAGGCTGAAGGTCTGTTCACAAGAGAAATAAGCACTAGTGGTGTGTTTTTAGAAAAGTTGTAAATGTATTAAAGTGATTAAAAGAAATGAATGAATGGAATCACTCACTGCAACCAAATGCCACTTAACTGAACAAAGGTGTGCGGTTCAAGTTTATCCTAAATTACCACTTACACTAGGATTAGGCAAGCCTACTGTGTCAATTTACACACTGTAATGAGATAAACCCTTTGTGAAGTGGTAACACACTTTAATCAATGTATGTGCCAAATGAACTTTTAACCTCTTGAAAAAAAACAGAGAGAGTATCCATTCCCAAATATCATTATCATTCAACAGATCAATAAATAATAATGTCAGGAAATTAACAAATGATTTGATGAATGGTTTCCCCCTTCTGTGCTTTGTCAGTCCACTGAAAGGAATGAGATTATGCAGTATCCTTCCTCCTTTTACTTTTTAATACCATAGCATGCTTTTCACCTCCTAATTTGACGATAACAGATTATTCATAATTCACTAATTTATTTCACTAGAGTCTCAGGATTAAGACCCAACAATTATGGTTACTAACCACAAAAAGAGCCTTTAAATCAGTGCCCGTCAAACACACAACACCCTCATGATGATGTTGCAAATTGTTGATCACCTTCAGCAGGTTCATTTCCTTTTTGTAATGGCATGAATGAAAAAGAAGGGGCTGCCTACTGGCCCTTGCACTGCAAAGTACTGTAGTAACATAAGTGGAAAGTTCACACACATCTGCCCTGCCTTCCTCTTTACAAGACAAAAAAACACCAGTGCACCACAACTTCTTCTTCTTCTTTTATTAATATGAGCTACACAAATGTTGCATAGATTTCTGCAACAAAAAAAGGACGTAATCTTTATCCATTATCATTCAGTACTGGTATATGACAGCAATACTGTATATTTATGTGCATCTTTTCATGGGTCCCTCAGGTTCGTTTGTCATTCAATTATCAGTCACATCTCAGTATTTCAAAATGACACCAGAACACTACAGATTAGTGTTGAATTATGGACGCTGTTACTTCTGTGTCTTATCTGCCTCGTCTGCAGCAGTGACAATGCACTCAGCTTCCCTTTCCTCACACAGACACAGAGACAGAATTATGCCCATGTCACATTTCTGCATTTCTGCATGCATGAGGACTACAGTACAAGTCTCTGTGCGTGTTTTGTTTATGTGCGTCTACACATGGATGTTGTGCATCCATGCGTGCTGGTGTCAACTGCAGAGAACCAGTGGGTGCCATTATATAATCTGGGGCCCAGAGGTAGTGTTAAATGTGGACATGGCCTGTAGCTCCAGTACGCAGCAGCAGGAATGCCAGCTTGTTGGAGTGGAGCCACTTTTGGAGCAAAACCCTGCAGACAGAAAACCACTGAGCAGAGACAGACAGCAGGGACGACCAGCCAGTCAGTTGTCACTGTCCAGCAGTCTGCTATAATGAGATTAAGATAGCGTCCGTGCACTTGTACTGTAAAAACAGACATCGGCTCTAAGCCTGACCTGTTACCTTTGCCATTGTGCCAACCGATAGCTTCTGTCACTGCTGGGTCATGATGCATCCTCTAAATAGAAATGCTTGTAGTTTCATCTTAACTTATCCAAAGATGTTATAGAATGTAAATTAGAAAAAAAAATCCTATCCGCACCACAACTGAATAAGTTCATCACCAACGCATGTCCCATCCCCTCACTAAATTTGGTGCAAATCAGTCCAGTACTTTTTGCGTAACCCTGCTGACAAACAACAAACACGTGACCTCCTTAGCAGAGGTAAAAGTGGCTTACACTTGAGATATTCATATTTACATCTCAGTCACACATTTTCACTAACAAATAACATCATTATGAAACCACCTCAGACCAGAGTTGATGAATGTGCTGCTCATTCTGATGTCATTGATCCTTCTTCCCAGTTTTGTAATTGCAGAAACAAAAAACAAACTGTTCTATCCCGAGCAGTGAATTCAATTAAACATATTACTTTCTCAAGAAATCACATCATCGACATGACATCCTAACACCATCCAAATACCAAATTACACTGTTGGGCTCGGTCAATTCTCAATGAATGCTCTCCAAATTAAAATGTGTGCCTGCCTACAAATTAATGTCATTCTTCAACTGGAAAACATGTAACTAACCAACAGGGAGGCCCTTGCATCTGAATAACAAACTCTGGGATGACAACATGCACGGAGCAGAAGGCTTTAGGCTCGCTGCTGGTAAGAAAGAAAAACCCTCTCCAAAATAATCACCCACCAAGAAGCTTAACCTACATACAGCATGAATTGGAAACAAAGAACATGAAACAGATCCAGACAAATAAGTTCACCAGTCCATGTGTTAGCTGAGGGCATTTGGGGTAATTGTCATAACGTCCCGTCTCCCTCTCTTCTTAACCAAACACATGCAGTTGGAACTCTAATCTGCTCACACAGACGTTTGGCAACATGGTGGCTTTAAACCCCATAGCTGTGTCCTCTCCACATGCATACAGCATGACTGGACGTTACAGCATGCCTTCTGTCACCAAACCAAAGGCATGCAAAAACAAAGGTTAAATTTGCTGATACATTGCCCAATAATATCCTTTTGTCAAATATCACTAAGCCATTTGTTTCATAACAGTCCACAAATTTATTTTTTTATTACCTGGCAGGAATGCTTTTTCATTTTTGCCTTGAACATAGTTGAATCAAGATATAGAGAAAAAACAGAAGCTAGTGGAGCAGAGCAAAGCATCAGCACTGAAGCTATTGTTCAGAATCAGGCCCTGCAGCAAGGACCCCGTGCCCCCCTGCCACCAGTCATTTTTCAAGGCCTGGTAAGAGGGGCCCCTGAAGAGAAAATCAAGCCAAATTAGTACCTGACACGTGTGTATGTGAGCACAGACGCAGAAAGACTATCATCCTTCAGCTCACCACACAGTATGTAGTGAATGGGGACCTCATAAAACAATTTATATCAAAAGATGATAAAAGGTTTTACATGCATCTGTATGTTTTCGTATATATTACCTACAATGTGCACAATAATGTACAAATCCATTCTGTAGAGATTGCCATCCAAAATATGAATGCTTACAACCACATCAATCACAAACGACTCCCTAAAAGGGATTTCAAATACTGAAACGTTAGAGTTTAGAACATTACAGATATGAAACATACTTAGAATTAAACAACATTATCTCGGTGTTACGTTTGAACTGATATGGAGGTTTGTTACACAGCAGACATCCTAGGATTGTTTAACGCATAAAGATCCCATTCCTTAGTTCCCTTTCCAACAGTTAGCCTTTGTCCTTTTGTGGTAAATCACTCAGTCAACAGAAAAACAAGTCTCTCATGAGCAGCTTCTGCCCTTCTGGTGCAACATCTCATAGCCACACACAGGCGTTTGTCAAAGGGTCAGACGATGACCAGAGGACACACCGTCTGTTGTTGATGTATGTGCCAGTTAAATTGAATGAAAGGGATTTTAACAATATAAAATCATAGTCTGGACATTGAATGAGACTATTTATTTTTCTTTTTAACCTTCAAAAAGCAAAGTCACTTCAAAGTATTGAGAACTATTGTACCATGCTTGATTTTATTTTGAAAACATCCTCTCACCCCTACTGATCCTACCCATCACACCTCCCTGCATACCCCAGACACTCCAAGCCCTTCGTCTTACACCACCCTTGTTGTCTTCCCAAACAGCGAGTCAAATGGCCCATGACAAGTGAATAAACATCATGGGGGCCCGGCCCTCCATGTCTCTAATAAGACCAGGGGGACGGGGAAACCCCAGACAGAATGGTAAACAGAGGGGATGTTGGTGGGCTCTGGGGACAGTCATTGAAAAGATGTGATGAGGCAATCACTGTTTAGATATTCACGTTGTATGGCAAATGAGGAAGCACCAAAAACCCCGGGGGTTGTAGAATTCTTGGACTGGACTTTCAAAACGTAAAGTCTGATCGGAAGAGAGAGGAAGAGATGAAAAATCTCTGAAAAGGGAAGATGGCATTTTATCATTACTGGAAAGTCAACAAGCAGCCGGGAACCTTAATGGGTGGGCCTGGGAAATTCCAGTATTCAGCGGTATGCATGTTGAGGGGCCTATTTGTGAGTTTTCACTGTGGTTTCTTGGCCGGAGCAGGCAGTGGGAATTGTTCCTCAGCCATTGTTGCATTTACAATACAAGAAGGTATAATTCACCCTCTGAACAATCCTTGTTCGAAGAGCTGGTCGGAGGCTACAGTGAGTCGCTATCGGAAAGTGACGAGAAGGGCCTAGCCTGAAGTCAGCATGCTAACTTCGATAGAACATAATGAGAATAGAGCTACATGGAAATTCTTATCCAACCACTGGAGACATCGTTGCCAATAGCCGCTGTCGTTGCTGGTACTGGTGCCGAGCAAAGCTCCAGAGCTTGGGGGAGGCTGGTCGGCCATGCAGCCCAGTACAGGGCGCTGGTGTGTGGGTGAGAGGAGCGGGGAGACTCACCACTGTGTTCCTACCCGCGCAGGGGAGTTACATAGTGCAGTTTCAGCTGACGTAACCCCGCTCAGGCTGCAGCAGCGGCACCATTCACCCTATTAACCATTTTTCTACCACTTCAATGAGTTTAGAAACATTATTTTAAGGTTTTAAACTACATAGTGTTGCTTTAAGAAGACTTAATGCTAACACTATCTATGCAGCTGTAGAACAATGTTCAACAAATTCCTTTACAGGTACATTTTTAATTAGGAAATAATGACACAAGATGCTGGTGAACTTCGAAAATATTTTTTTATAACAGGCAAAAGCTAAGCCTGAAATCAGACATTTCCTTTCTCCAAAACAAGATGCTCTGTACTGCGCCAACACCTGTTGCTTCTTATTTCACTATAGCCTAACTCAGTAATGACTCACATGCAAACGTAGTTTAATATATAGCTAAAAGCAATCATTAAGTTGGACCATAGGTGTTAATAGAAATTATTCAGATTTTTTAGCTCTTGATTGACCTTTTTTCTATTCATTTGCTAATTGACCTTTTTTCTATTCATTTGCTAATTATTTTAATTAGAACATGTTTGGATGCTGCACACTTTCACATTCACCTGTTAATAACACAAGCAATATCCTTTCTGAATGGTTTTCAGTAGTACCTTAGCATGAGCAGGCATGGCTACAAACCGTTGTTAATCTTAGCTCACCAAGCTTCAAAAGGACTCAGCCTGGCCGGGAGAGACAAGAGGCTAAAGAAAGAGCCGAGGGCAAAAATCAGAGCAAGGCTGTCTCTTTGCCCTGCGTCGGGGCTAAAAAATGAATTTAAAAAACTGCCCCAACGCTCAAATGTGCTACATAAGCTCACTGTCAGCGAGGATGAAAGACAGGCCATTATTGATTTGCCAGCTGACAGAATACAATATTAGCATGTTTCCCACTGACACATTGCTTATCACCAGGTCAGCTGATTGCCCGTCCATTCTCTCTCATGCTGTCAAGATCACTCCTTTCTAATCTCATACACATACTTTATCTGCCAGGCCATTTCTGTTCCTTCTGCTCCACTGCGCAGCGCTTCTATCTTGCCATCAGAGAACAACCGACCTGACTAACTGTGAGCTGCCGGCAGTCACCGAGCTGCAGATGTATGGTAATAGGATCTCACTGCATACCCCTGGCTGGTGTGGACTCAGCCATCCTGCTGTGTGAGGAGTTTGGAGGAGAAGACTATTCACTGTGTGAGCTCACACTCATAAGGAGAATGATCACATTCAGGCAGACAAATCAATGCTTTTCATCAGCTGGAATAAAAGGGGATGTGCTGCTATATTAGTTTAGCCGAGCCAGGCACTTGGCATTTACATGTGATTACATCAACTAGCCCAACTTTAACAAAGTTATCCTGCAAAATTCTATTCAAAGTTACACCTAATTTGTCTGTATTAAAACACCCTAACTCTATTAACCCTTATCTAAAGGGCTCATGTTCTCGTCCATTTCCTCTCTCAGTCATGCAGACTCAATCTTTGTGTGCTCCCTGCTTGACAGAGAGGGACACACAACTCTGGAAGAATCAAGGAGAGGTTGTGAGTGTGTGCATGCACCGCCTGCCTGTCAGTGTTTGGTATATGACAAGGAGAGAGAGGAAGAGAGTAGTATGGTAAATATGGGTTATGTATTGTTTAAACATCTTCTGACTGGTCGAACGACATTAGTCACAGGCAGCATGTGAATGAAGAAGCACAGGACTTGTTTTCTTGAATCTTGTCTAATTTTAAGGTTTGATGTTATATCATTATTACGCTTCTCTAACTTCAAGTCCCTGCTTTGACTTTGGTATCCCCCCCCTCTCTCCTTTCCTTGCGCCCCACCATCGCTGCTCCTGTAAACACCAGTGCAGGCAGCTTTGGAGAGCTGTGCCCTTTGATCTTCCCAGCTTGTCATGTGTCAGAGGTCAGAAAGCTGTAGTTTCTCACACACGGTATCTAACCCAGTCACCAGAGCTCTGCCGACCCCCCAACCCCCATCCAAACCCGGCGCTGTTGCTCCCCTTACCACGTCTCCCCTCCCATAGTGGCAGGCTCAGTGCTTTCATTAAAGGTCAACTCCACCTTTACCCCACAGAGGTCTTTACCACCACTTCATGGCAGATGGGACTGTTTTTGTTAACAGTGTGCAGAGCTGAACACTCACAACCTGGGTGGCGTGACAGGTAGGCCTGTCAACTGAAACAATTGAATGTGGTTACTGTTGGGAAATAATCTTCTTTCTATTTTGACGCTGATTGAAGTAACATTGAACTATCTATTTTTAGTCTTTTCTTTGGCTTAAAAAAATAGATCATTCATGCAGCCAGTGTCCCAAAAGTCAGTTTCTCTTTCATTTCCTTTGCAGTAATTTCAGAAAATCCCCACTTCAACTTTAAGTCAGAGAAAGGAAGAACCGTCCACATGATGTCCAGTTGTTTCAGAGTAAAAAATAAATAGATAAAGAAATACAATGGCAAAGAAGGTCTGGGGAACCTGCCTCGCTCCCCAATTCCCATTTTAGCTTACTCATTAGCTCTTCTATGCGTCAGTCAAGCAATTGCTTCCACCTTGATCAAAACACCACACTCAAGACAGCTACTTGTTAACATGTGATTGAATTTTCATTTACTTCTTAGGAAATGCACAGGCTTCAGGACGGCTACTTGATTGCTTCAATAAACCTTATTGTGCCAATGTGTTTCAGAGAAAACCGTCTCCTTCCCCAGGCGAAAACAAAGCCTACATTTATTTTTCTTCATCTTTACTGACAGGACACTTGCGTCGAGTCTCTGCTTAGTCACTGGAAGCACAGCAAAGGGCCAGCCAATGACGAGGCCAGGGTGGAGATCTCCTGACCAATGGAAGAGCAGAAAGCGAGCACTCTCTTGTTTACAAACTAAAGTAGGCGTTTAGAAGTTGTTCTACACCATGTTATATCAACATAGTCGAGATGCATCCTGAATTAGTGACATGCAGAACTGAACTGTGCATGGCCTCGGCCACATCACTGAGGTCCAACTGATTGTTAAAGACCACAAAGAACTTCCCTCCACACAGCACAGTGTTTAAAAGCATGAATCAGTCATGATAGAACGGCTGATTATATTAGAGGGAATTTTCCCTTTGCGACAAATTTACATATGCATTTTATCACTACTTTTTTGCTGTTGCATCATTTTTTATAGAAACTGCTGACACACACACACACCATCCTCACACACTGATCCACCAACGATCCAAACACATTATTTGTGTGTCTGTGTTTTAAGCTGTCATAAATATATCATTTTATTTTTTATGTTACACTTGTACGGTAAGATCTTTGCTGTTTTTCCTATATTTAATGAACACCCAATTTTATCTGACTTTGGATTTTAAACTGCAAGTAGCATTTCACTTAGCATAGAAGCTAGTTAGCTGATAGACCGATGCTTGCTCTGAGATCCATCAAAACTGTTTCTTCATTTCCTGTAATTAATGTTTTATTTGTCTTGTTTTATTTTTACCGCGGCAATTTTATCACATTTCTGTGGGGTATAGAAAACACCACAGAAGTAAAACACTCTGTGTTACATTGCTTGTATGAAAATTGCTTTAAAAATATGTCCAACTGATTGACTGACTGAAATGTCATACTGTTGCTATGTTGCCTTGCTGGCCTGCTGCTGGGTCTCAAGCAAACACGGCTCACGGGTAAAGGGCTACCCTTCAGAAGCAGAAAAACGGGACAGAGCGCTCATCTCTGTCACATTAAACAAGGAAAACAAAGGCATCAACCTTATGATGCTGTGTGCATGGCAGCGTCTGAGTGATTATGGTAGTGGCACAGGGATAATCTGGATAAGCTGAGCATGAACACTGAAGTAACACACACGAGTGCCACAGCCACGTCCATCACCCTCATTCCCCTGCTTTTCCCCTGCATGAGATGATTTCCTAATTCACTTGTGTATCCATGTGAAATCTATGCATTGTCACTGCAGTTCAAGGTCAGAAAACACATGATAAAATAAAAAAACCTCAGAACTGACTGCCTCCTAATGCCTTCTCACACACAACCTAATCCCATATTACGTTTCATGACAAGTCTTAAGGTCTTTTTCTGGCATCCCTCCAGGAAGCATGCATCTTCACCAAAAGTGAAGAGAAAGGAAAGCAGGTTAGACCCTGTTCTTTTGAGCAAAATCATTCCATCATTTATCAATTACCGTTAAGTACTTCAGTACTTTAGAAAATCTGTATGTATTTACTGTGATCCACAATAGTGTGGAATAGAAATAGAGATCGTGCAGAACAAAGACAGCACTGCATTCCAAATGAGGCCTTTTCATTTTCCTCTTATTGTTCAATATTCCTATTCAGTGAATATAGAGGCCATTTCTTCCGTTCACACATCTAAATAGGATCCTTTCTGTAACCAACACAAAAAGGGGGGTGTGAAAAATGACAATGCAAATTCCTCCTTATTACTTCCACTACCATCTACAATTCACAGTTCATGCTGCCTCATGCCTTGCAGTGTGCAAAAAACAAAGAGCAAGAGAGCATCGTATCATGTGAGAATAGAAAATGTGTTTAATCAGGTTGGGGTGCTAATCCCACACACCATGAGCCATGCTGATGCTACACACGGTGTTCTTCCTCCTACTGTATCTCTCAGCATACATACTGTACATGTGATTGACTCACATGGCCCAGTGCCTCAAAGAGGTAGCAGTGACGAGATGGTAAAATGAGCAACAGATGGAGTCTAATTCTCAAAGTGTGGGGCAGATTGGGATCCCTGATGTTTCTTTACATGTGTAGGCGAGGCTTAAAGTCATTTTAGTCATAAAAACTGATGTCACGTCTGATACATCTTCATGAATAGTAGCAACATGACCTCACGCTAGACCTTTTAGACCAATAACTTATCAGTTGCATATTTTATTATAGGGACTGAAACTAGACACTTGACAAGTGCACTAAGTCACACATACTTAGACGTGTATAAAAAGGGGAGGAAAAGGGAAGTGAACCTGCCAAATCATCATCTTGGCTTCAACAAAACTTAATATCATTTACAACAGACTGCATGTGGTTTCCCAAATACATTTTTTGTAAGCATTTATGTATTTATTTTTTATAAAGCAATTAAAAAGTGTTTTGCTGTGGGAGTAGCTGGCTGACTGGCCGGTTGGTTGAAGATGTCGTGCAGAGCTCATATGCAAGCCTTGTTAGGCAGAAGCTGCCGGGGGCACAGATGAGTTCACAGAATCAATACGAGATAACAGCTCCCCAAATCCAAACACCGACTTTGCTTTATATTGTACCAGTGCCTTTACAAGTGAGCAAAAGACAGAGTATTTACATCCTCATGGGTGTCAGTTTAGAAAAGATAATGTGCAACAAAAAGAAAAAAGAAGAATCAAAACTCACACATTCCTAAAATAACACAAGGTATTTGTTTGCCAATATAGTGTCCCATTACTCAGCCCTGTTTATTCTCTAATCCAGCACACTTTAATCCAGTGTACAACTAACATAAATGAGACATAAGCATCAATAAATGAGGACTTGTCTTTCCCTGGTGGGTCATCATAATCATTTTTTAATCAAATGCTCCTTGCATTAATCTTACACAGATGTTAGCTCTTTTCCCAGACTCAAAGGAGCATCCATGACCTAAATCTAACTGAACAAAACAAATGCAGACACGCCACACACACACACACACACACACACACACGCAAACACACTTTCATTCTAACAAGGGTCATGAATAATAGCAGAGCAAACAACGAGACCTAAATTGTTTATGCCCCCCACCCCCCCGTGTGGATACATGCGCTACTTGTGTGTTGTCAGTCTAGTAGGTACATTTTGTGACATGATTTCATTTACTGACAGCATGTTCTCTGTTTTCAGACTCTCTGTCTGTTATCCACTCTCCCCATCTACAAACACAGGTATTTGTCCATTGGTTTTCCAGTCCGTCTCATTTGCTGTAAGCCTGTAATAGGCTTGAACATAGCGCTTGCGGCAGCAGCAAGAGCAGCTACCTCTCATCCTGCTCAATTAAAACACAAGTGTCTAGACCCTAAAGCACACCTACTGTACATGCTTTTAGCTGCTACGATATTGTGCAGAAAAAATACTGCAGAACTAATGTTACTTGCAAAAAGAAGCCTGGCACTGAACTTACTTATATTCAGCATATTATACATTTCTCCCATATAAATAACAACAATTAGAGCCTACTAAGCATGATTTGCTTCTGTGTCTGTGACCATAAATGACCCTGGCCATCTGTTAACTGACTTTCAAGATTTCAGCTGTGAGCTCATATCAGGGTGGCAGTTCTGCTGTAACTCCTCTGCTCACATAATTGCCATTTGTGATGTTTCACCTGCCTCGCTATTCAGTTTCCCAATGCAAATCCATTTACTCATTTGACGGATGCTTCTACCCCAACTGAATGACATCAATAAGCTTCAGTGCAGTATAAAACCTTGTAAATATTAAGATTTAGCAAGTAAGTGCAAGGATATTGTATAATTGTTTGGCCTGTGATTGCCTTGTGTACAGGGATGGCAAAGCCAGATGACATTCCTTAAAGGAACAGATTGGCCCGAGAAGGAACATAAGACTCTATGATCGAGTTCAAATAAATGGGGGCAGACCCCCTAGTCACTCTGAGGGCACGCATTAGTGACTTGAATCTAAGCCGGGGCGGTTATGGATAGCCAGTGTGGTCAGTGGGTAATGGGATGACTTGTGCCCTTTTGAGCTGATTGAAGACCAGGCATGCTGTTGCATTCTGGACCATTTGTAAGTATTTCTCTTTGCACAAAAATGAGACCATCAAACAAGCATTTCAGTAGTGAAGGCAAGAGATAGCCATGGCTTAGACCAAGAGCTGGGTGGGCCAGTGACCAAGGAGAAGGAAATCATCACAACAGATGGAAACAACATGGTAAGAAAAGTAAAACTGGTCATCAAACATGACACCCAGGTTTCTTGTGAGTTGGGGTGTGGAGGAAAAAATGGAGAGGAGATTCTGACGCCTAGGATCCACTGGCGTCAATGCGATTTCTTGCCGGACGCGACGCCTCCAAAAAAACGGACGCTTCGGTAGGCGGGAACACAGACCGGTGAGTTAACGGACAGTGGACAAGCAGACCCCCGCCCCCCTGAGCTGTTCTCTATCTCGCTCCCCATTGGACAGTGACCCTGCGTCGGACGCATTCATTTGCATAAAGTTGAGCTCCGGTCAACTTTTGGACGTGCCGCAACTGCTCGAACGGACGCGCCGCCTACCCAGAATGCTTTGCGGGCGCGTCATTAACGGTTTGACGCGTCCCATAGAAAATGAACTGGCAGCCGCGTCGCGGCGGACGAAACGAACGCCAGTGGATCCCAGGCGTGAGAGAGACTGATGAACCAAGGTGAGTTGAGTCTTTGTCAAGTTGAATGCTGCATCCATTCATCACTGTAGATATGTAAGAGAGATAAGCTACAGTAATGTCTACACAAACACAGTGGAGTTGTCTGGTTGCAATAATTGGTTGACAGCGTAGCAGTGATGTGAGTTTGGATAATTGGACCCAAGGAGGGGATGTAATTAAAAAGCTGGGGTCCTGGAACTGATCCTTGTGGTACACCAGTTGGAAGGGAATGGGCCATGCATATTTTCCCTTGCTGCAATAAAGGAGCACCCAATGAGATTCAAATTCAAACCCAGAAAGGGCTTTGCCCTAGATGTCTATGCTTGAGAGTGTGGATAGTAGGATGAGATGGTTCACAGTACCAAAGGCAGCTGAGAGGTCTAGCAAGAGAAGAACTGAGGACTGACCTGCAGCTCTGGCTCCCTTTAGATTTCCTGTCACAGACAACAAGGCTGCTTCAGAGTAGCCCAAATTAGGGATGGACATTTAGAAATTTTTTTCTGACGATAACAGACACTCATTAACTGATTAACTGTTAACCAATAAGATTAAAACGCTCACGGGGCGATCGACAATGTGTTTTTGTTGTTGTTGTTGTTTTTTAAGTTAAAGTTAAAGTATACTTTATTGTCCCATGAAGGGAAACACGTCTTGGGCGCCAGGCTGCTGCATTGCACACGTCCATCACAGTAAGAAATAAAATCGATCGTAATACACATTCACACATTCATCACAGTTAGAATACAGTTGTAATGAGTAAGTAGAAGAACCCATGGCGAGGGAATCATGAAGTGCTGTTTCTTTTGTTTCCGTTCAATATGGGAATAAATGAGTTTTCATACTGATTTAATTTGCATCTAGGTGTTCTGAGCTGTCGGCCTGAGGGCAGGCTCTCAAACTCTGGGTTCAGAATGTGTGTGGGATCATCCAGATTCTTCGGGGCCTCCCTGAGTACAGAGAACGGAACGCCGTCTTTTTTCTTCTTTTTTTGCAGTGCCGTTGTTACAGGTGATACAGGCACATTATGTCCGTGTTCGTTGTCTGACCTTCCTTCACGGGGACTGTGCTGCATAACTGGCACATACTGTCCGTACCTCGGTTTTTGGGTCATGGTTTTCGCTACAGTTTTGGTACATATTTTGTGCATAAAGAGATTTTTTTTTTTTTGTCACAGAAAAAAAAAAAAAATTAACAGTGTTTCACTATCTCTCATCTCTGTCAGTCAACCCCTCCTCCTGCTGGACTTGATCTCTCTCTCACGCGCGGGCACGCACGCCCGTACACACAAACACACATCACGCTGGAACACTAATAAACTAAATGTGCTAAATCGCACTAATTGTACAGTGTTCAAATAACCCCGTGATCGCAATCAGCGGCCGCTCGTGCTGCCATGTCTGTTTTTTTTTTCTTTTTTTCCCGCTTCTGTGTGTGTCACTTCAACCCGGCTCCAGTTGCAACAGTGTGATAGGTGGTTAGTCACTGTGAGTAGGTGGAGGTACAACAGTGATTGGACATTAACTTGTGGGGGAGGGGACACACACACACACACAGTAAAGCAATAATTAATTGTAAAACCAAAAACCGCACTACATGAGGGCGTATTGTTCCGTGTAGGGTGGACTATATGGTTCGGTATTTTACCAAGTGCCGTTGCATCCCTTCTGCATGCATGATTCTACCTCCTTGTCTGTTGACTTGACTTTGTCAACTGTCTTAGGAGTCAACAATATGGGTCTGTTCCCTGTCGCTCAACACCTGAGCTCCTAAAACGCTAGCCCACAATGTGCTGAACTCTACTTGTCAAGGTGATGTCAAAAACTGTGACAAAAAACCTGAGAGCTGGTATTTTTATACCAGTGGTGATGGATACGGATGGATACCTCATTATATGTGACAGTGTCGGGGTGTGAAAATGACTGACTCAAGATAGGAAGGGCAAACCCTTTCACCTCAAAGTTGCACTGCAGCTTTAAAATTGACTCTGCAAAAAAACTACTCCAAGTGCAACTAACCTATAATTTTGACAGATAAGACAGGTGGATTGCCAAACAGATGGATAATAAAGCATTGCGTTGCCCTGTCTATTTAAAGCTGATTCCCCCTTTCTCTGGGTTGTTAAGACACAAGGTGTCAGCCAGTTCATGCATGGTAAAACTTTCTTTTCTCAAAAATCACATTCCTTGACCCATTTTAAGAGCTTACATGTTGCTTTAAAGAGGGCATTTAAGGACAAGTGAACAATATTTTTTTCAGTCATGAATCTTAAATCTGCTGCTTTAAGATTAGATGTAAGATAGAAGAAACTTTTTACTTCCAATTTGGTGAATGTTTTAGTTTAGTTTTTAGTTTATTTATCTATTTATTTATTTATTTATTTCATTTATCGAGCATAAAAACAAAAATCATAAAACTCATTAAAAAAAATGACAATACTGTAACTCTTGAATGAAAGGGGGCAGACAGAAGCGAACTTATATTGTCAGAGTGTAAATACATCTGTGTCTAAATATGTAATCATGCAGTTTCACTTTATATTCATGATCACACAGCGTCATCATATACAGCGACTGATGCACCCTGCACATGTTCTGTGTTTAAACAAACAAAACATGATTCCCACATTTTCAGATTGGACTTCACATGATACAAGTTCCTTTAGGGCCTAGAACAAGCCATTCGTTCACATAATTAATGCATGAGAGATCAAGCATGACTCAGGGCCCAGGGCACTAATAAAATACAAAAGAGGTTGTGCAGTGCAACTATGAAAAAATGTCAGGGATCAATAACTCAACAAATGAAAAATAATCTGCAGATTTGAGAAAACAATTGCACTCAAATTTCTTGTGCAGTGGCACCTTGGAGAGGTTTTGAGTTGTTACTACTATTATCATATTCCTTTGGGTTAAAAAACAGCCAGAGTTGGTGTGCCGTCACACACTGAGCCAGACTTGGAGTAATTCTGAGGTTAAGATTCTTTGCTGAAAGAGCAAACTGATGCGGGAGGAAGAAAAATTGCTTCTCTTTTCTGGCTGCGACTGCCCAGCTCCTCTGGGGAGTCAAATGAAAAGGCAACTTGCCAGTTGTTCACAAGCTTGGCTTTCACTTACCTTCCAGCTATCAACCCTCAGCTGGGTGTGTGTGTGTGTGTGTGTGTGTGTGTGTGTGTGTGTGTGTGTGTGTGTGTGTCCAACAGAGCGAAACAACCTCGACCATGCAACAGGGTGAGATAAAACTAAAGGAGTTGCATTGTAATTCACTGTTATCTAAATAACTAAATGAGCTCCTTTAATCAATTCTAAATAAGCAAGATAAAGATGGGCAGATTATTCGTATCAGTGAACCTTAGTCAGCATTTGTTATCATACATGCTTCTGATTAACACACAGCAGCATGTACACATGAATATGGGATTTTGTGCCTTATGGGTGCTATGGACCAACAGCAGTAAATTTCAACAGCATTTTGCTCCTGTGTGTTTAGGCTTGCAGAGGAGCATTGTGTAAACACGAGAAAATGATTAATCCAGACCACGTATATCCATTCTAAGTATATTCTGAGCTGACCTCTGTCCGTTAGCTCCTTACACAATTCAAAAATCACAGTGGTAAAAAAAAAAGAAAAAAAAAGGAAGCACCCTGAGCGACATTCATGGGATTTCAAAGCCTGCACTTTCCTCTCTTGATTTGTGACTTCCTTCATATGGCTCAGCACAAAGTTGCCCTTGAATGTTCTGCTCATTCTTGTTGTGTCACTGAGATAATAACCCAAGGCCTTATCATGCTTCTCAGTGTCTGCACGAGTTTGACTGTCAAGCCCCCCTCCCCACTTGACTCACTGCACGAAGACAAGGGAAATTCAATGGAAGACAAAAAAGAAAGACAGAAGCAGAAAAAAAGGATAATAGGACAGACACAGCGGCCACAGAAAGGGCAAATCTCACGAAGCTGCTAATAAATTCCTGCAGAAGTAACTAGCTGATGGCAATCAAATTTGAGTCTTGTGTGGAGCAGCCAGTGATCATGGGACAGGAGTACACGCTGTGGATGCCAACAATCAGCAACGCTATTTGACAGATGGATCAGAGCGCTCCTGGCCTAGACCCGGCTGAAAGCTCATGGTCACGTGACCAGTGGATTAGCGTTCAGCCCAACTGAAAGGGGGAGGAGGTTAGGGTGCATGTCACCACATGCTTCCTGATCACTTCCCTTAGAATTTGTTTCCCTTTTTTTTCTGTCACTGAATCTCTCCACAACCACCCGCTCCCCCCTTCCTCTATTTCCCTTTCACAGTTTTATGAATGTTAAATTATTCACGTGACAAAAAAAAAAAAGTTCCATCAGAGAACAGGATCACAAGCAAAGGGAATTGTTGGTCTTCTTCCATATAACTTATTCATCCATTCATCCTCTCTTCCTCTGTTGAGGCCAATCAGGAAGCCTCAGTGTTAAGCACTGTCATTAGTGCTTACATGATCCTCACACCTTTGACTCATATAGCTCAGTCAGATAAAAAGAAAAAAAACACTGCTCTAATCAGCTCACTTCCAGCTACTCATGATGTCAGTGCTGGGAGCATGTGTCCTGTCCTGTCCTTCCCTAACTGACCCACCACCATCACCACCACAGCCACTCACCAACTTACTGTACTGTACTCCAATTTTCTCATCAGCATTTCCAGGCTCACTGAACCCTACACTTGTCTGGCAGCGGAGAGAGTGAAAAAGTGAGAAGCACAGACAAGCTTAAGGACATACCATGCTGTGAGCACATGGCACAGGGGGCTTGTAGGATAAAACACTGCTTCCCCCCTCTGTCTCCCCTGGTGCTGCTGCTGCTGCTGCTCCTGCATCTGGATCTTTCTGTCAGGGACACAGTGTGCCAGCCAATTCATGCCTGGCCAGCATGCCATGTTCCCGTGCCAGCCCAAAACACCCTCCTTTTTCACAGAAACCTGGGAAAACCCTCCCTTCCCGTGCACCATGCACAGCAATGACAGAGGGAGCATGCAGGGTGACGCCACGCTTGCCAACAGGGTTAAATGCTGAAAGGCATTGACAATTATTTTCTGTCCGAAATGTTTTATAGACTCAGAGAGCAAACACGCAGCAATTACTCACAATAAAAGACGTGTGGCGGGGGGAAATTCTTGAGTAATTAAACAGAGCCGTGCGGCAACCGCAATGACAGAATGATGAATCAATTATCAAAATCTTTGTCGATATTTGACTAATTACAGCACCGCTAAAAGCCAAACATGAAGGTGTCTTCATCTAATCTAATCTAATCAAAAGTAGTAATTGACCCCATCCAAACCTTTGACACCGCAACCTCAAGGGGAGACATTATCACAGTTTGCAGAGGCTGTTATTATCACAACATGTAATTCACAATTACCAAGATCAACAAGGGACAAAGTCAGTGCCAGCTTGACGTCACGCATCTAGAACAACCCTTTCTGTAAGTCCAAAGGAAATCAGAGCTACCAGGCATTCAGCCAATAACAGAATAAACAAAGCATGCTATCTGGAGGGTGCAGTATATTGCAGGTATAAGCTCATCTGCACACTCACAAATACACCAGCGCAAATGCATATACACACACACATGTATGGCACATTTTATTCCTGGAAATGACATTCTTCAAAGTGTCTGTGACATTTCAATTCTGTTTGTAGGCAAGCACAAACACCGGGGTCTCGATTCTGGAGTCGCGCCTCCCAGCTTTGACTGTCAGCTCCGTGTTGACCTTTATGAGCCACCCTTTCATGCTTTTCCATACACCACACATCAACGGGCAAAATAAGACACGACGAGTCCTCTGAGCGCTACAGCGGATGTGCCAAGGATACTCCTGTTGAATTAACACTCAACACCTTCAGATTTATTGAGATCATGACAATGGCGACCTGAGGAGAGCTGACACAGACCAGTTAGGTTATATCAGCATCTAAGTCTCAGTTTCTCTAGAGTGGGAAATAACTGTAGTGTTCAACAGTATTTATACTGTAGCAGTGTTATCATGCTGCGCTTTTAGTCTTCTTTTTTTATCTCCTGTCATAAGAATTATGACCGAATTACCTAAAGGTTATGAGTTACATTCATATGTCACACCCACATTCCCATGATATCCATGCTTTTCATGAATCATCATTTATCACAGAGCTTTTTTTAACAACTTACACCACAACCTTTTGCTTGATAACTAAATCTTTACTAGTAAAAGTACAAGACATAACAGCAGTAAATTGATATTTAAATACCAGAGGAGACGGCAGCCATTCTGGAGAGGCTATTAGATAGGATATGTCAACTGGTTCTACTTATTAAACCGCTGGTTGTAGCCTAATTTAGACTAATGCACCAATTTTGTGCATGCCAAGTCTTTATCTTTACAGTAATGTCAGCAGCAGTCAGACAAATGTCAGGGAGGAAAAAGAACAAACAAGACTTCTTAGGTGAGGTAAAGGTATAGCCCACATTACCAAATGGAACATCCCAGTTATTAAGGTATAGACTATTTAAACACAGGAGGACAGGTTGTCAGCCGGGAGTGTAGTGTCAATTGTGTGACAAAGGCAGTCTCTCAGTCAGGCTTTCACCTGTCAAACTTTTGAACTGTGTGTGCGTGTGCATGTGTGTGTGCGAGTGTGTGCTGCAGGTTATCTTAATGGTCCTATTTCACCTCATTGCTTAACACAGGTTCACCTACAGAGGCAACAGGAGGCTGGTGGGAAGGCAGCACAACTTCGCATTAGTAACTAGACAGACACCGTTAATGACAGTGTGGGACCTTGCCACTTGTCATACGTCTTGTTTACGATTCAAAAGCAGTATATGGTAACGGGATGAAAATGGCAACAAGTAGCCTACGACCGGCGGGTGACAGCAAACTCAGCACTAACACGCTGTCAGTCAGCCCGTTGAGGGACTAGGCTATTATAGAAATAGATAGGCTACCACAGGTAGACCTGCCTGTTGATTCACCGGCTTTCATTAGAATAAAAAAAAAAAAAGAGAGAGAGACAGAGAACTAAGACACAGACAAAAAAAAGAGTAAAAGAAAAAGTAACACACAAGCAAAAGCCGACAGGAACTGATATTAGACGCATCCAAACAGCGTCTGACGGGCGGCCGCCAGCTCCTCTCTCTCTCTCTCTCTCTCGCAGTTTGTTTACAAAGCGCTCTGAGAATAATTCTTTCGCAACGAGGGGACAGTGAGCGGGACAAGGCGGAGGACGCTTCACGGTCCTGTCCTCCGCTCCGGCGAAACAACACGTTCAACTCAACAACAAGACGAGACAGCGAAAAACTGGCCGCACTTTATTACTACTCACCTCCGCGGAGCGACTTGGAGCTGCGGAGTCCTTTGGCTTTCACATAAACTGCGCGGAGAAGAGGTGGTGGTGCTGCTGCAGCGACGTTAGCGACCTTACAACCCGGGGTGTGGGGAGGAGGAGGAGGAGGAGGAGGAGGGGGGGTCTCTCAGTCAGTCAGTCAGTCAGTCAGCCAGCCAGTCTGTCAGTCGGCTAGTTTCCAGCAGTTCGCCTTACAGTTCACTGATCTCCCTCTCTCTCACTGCGCCTCTCTCTCTCTCTCTCTCTCTCTCTCTCTCTCTCTCTCTCTCTCTCTCTCTCTCTCTCTCTCTCTCTCTCTCTCTCTCTCTCTCTCTCTCTCTCTCTCGCGCGCGCTGACAAACCGCCCACTTCCGGCAGCTCGTGCACTCTGTCAGGAGTAACCTAACAGTTTCTACGGATTTCTCTCCTGGGGATGATTGATTTGGAGTCAGGGTAAACACAGCAACTTAAAGCCCCCTCCTGTCAGGTAGCAACAAGACCCAGCAACACCACAAAGTTTTGCACGTGTAGAGAATAATAGCCTATTCAATGTTTTTTTTATTTTTTTCATTTCATTTTATCTTATTTTGTCGTCTTTATTCTGTTGCTTATGGTATCTGCAATGTTTTGTGCAGGTCTAATATTAGGACACTAAACAAAGCAAAACTATTACTTACCACTGTTAGGATAAATAGATAAGTCAATTGCAAAAACCTTAATAATTAAAAATAATACTAGCACATAAGTGAATTGATGACTAATAAATGAATAGGCTACTAATAAATAGCCTAAATGGTACTTAAATTGGCCCCTGGTTGCAGCAGGTCATTAAACTCGGGTTCACTTTTCCCTGACTTGTTCTGATCAAAGCTGTTTACTGCTGAACTAGTTATTAGATTAGATGATTAGACTTAATCTATTCTACAGTGCAGTAAATCTTCTGTTCAACTCAGGGCAAAACTCGCTTCCTAATCTGTCTCCCCGGAGATCTGGAGAACAGCGACCCCTTCTGGTGAAAAATAAAATACAATCAAATAAAAAAGCTTGATGTAGTCAAGAAAATGTTATTTGTTCATAATTGTGTGCGTGTGCATGTGTGTGTTTTAAATACTTAATACATAATTGAGTTGTAATTAATGCTTGTTTTGTTTTTTTGCCCTTTTCCTCACCTTTATCAGTGAAATGGAAAGAGAGTGAGAGGGTGAAAAAAAAGAAAGAGAGAGATGAGGTGGCAGGCACCAAAGATAAAGCTGCCAAAATTAATTAAATGAATTAGAGGACAATGTGAGCCTGAGGCACGTCCAGCCTATAGAGAGACACATATTGCTGGAGACAAAACACAATAGGCTGCACATAAAAGGGCAACAGGCAGCACATGAACACTTGTTGTCAACAGCTGAGGAAAAGATGCAGCCTGTTTATTCTGCTCTCTTGCCTTGTTTATCTCACACAATCTATATAGGTGACAGTTTACATTTTACTGTATGCAAGAAATTCTACAGTAACAAACATATAACTCCCAATATAAGAAGTACGGGTCCTTTAAAATTGCACCCATGCACCTTATGTGTGACAGTGCAGTTACAAGTAGTAACACAATCAACAAGAAACAATAGGATATAAGTCCACAGTTTGTTTTGATGTTGCCATTGACTGTGATATGATAAGAAAAGCCCCATGTCATGCTGCAAAAAACAAAGGACTTCATTTTCCCACACCCGTGTCAAAAAGGCATTATTTATACACACACATACACACACACACACACAGTTTCATCGATTCTCTAAATCGATTGGCCTCAGGCCAGAACTGAGAGGTGACAGTTGCTTCCTCAGACAGCTGAATCAGCAGCAGTGACGGTAATAGATGTTCATCTCCTCTAACCAGTCTGTGTTCATTTCCTATCACACAGACACACACACACACACACACACACACACACACACACATAAGAGGAGACAGAGTGTGAGTGAAGCAGAGACTCAGTGATGCAGAAGCTGCTTCCTTACTGTTCCTCTTTGTTTAGCTGTTGTATCTCAGCTGTCACATATTCTCTAAAATGATCTCATGGGAATCCCAGCAGTCACGCCGCTGCCCATCACATCAGTGCTGCACTAGAGCAGGGGATGTAGTAGAGCTGCCCACACACACAATACGGGGTTTCCAGACAGGAAAGTCCAGTGAGTGTGAGTTGAGAGTTCTGACACCAAATATAGAGAGAAATGCTCTCGGCCTAAACAAAATAGGAAGTGTTACGAAAGGTCATCTCTTGTCTATGAATGAATACTGAATGCAAGATTGAAATCCCAGAAACGACGACACATTTGTACTTCAACCTCAACCTGCAATTTGTTAGAAATAATTGATATCATTCAGCCCCACTTGAAGTTGTGTTTCTCTTTTTTTATTTAATTATTTGTTAGAATATCAGTGAAAAGAGTGCATGGTTGTTGTTTTTTTCAAGACATGGAACTGGTGTTTGTACCCAGAGTTGTGCAACATCTCTGATTCATTTATATTTCATTCCTACAGTGGGTGGACCAGATCAGAGGCCTCCGTTTCCACAATCTGCACAATGTGTGAAAGTGCTTCAGATATGATCACATTAACCTATTTGTAATGTTTACTGTTGATACAAAACATACTTTCCTGGATGACCAAAAGAGCACTGTGGTGCCTGTCTGTATCTTTTTGAGCAGCATCACAGACCATGTCCAGATTTGAAAATAAGAAACAGAGCTGCTCTTCTCCAGCATCATTTGATCTGGTGCTTTATGTTCTTTACTGCTTTGTATCTGCAGCATTCAGGACCAATTACTAAATGATGCATAAATGATGAGACTGTAACATGCTGAATGGTTGAAGTCTCAGACAATAAAACATTAATAATGGCTGTATTCAAGTGTTGCAGAAGTGATCCAACATGTAAAACACCATGAGCCTGAGAATGAAGCAGCTAAATGGGATTTAGCTGTTTTATATTTAATCGCTATCATTTAATTAGCGTTGGCGCTTTTCTTTCTCTAAAATGTCAAAACTCTTGAGGTGACAAATCCCATTAAAATCACACTGAGTGGGTTAATGCTGGGATGCATTCAAAAAAACACTGATGTCATAACCACACAAAGCAAATCACTCTTAATTCATGAACAAGTCGTGCAACTCCTGCACAATCCAAGTTATTTTTGACCTGTGTTTCTCATGCCACAAGGAAACCTTTCTGTTGCACTTGATTAACTTCCTTCCATCACGTTGAATTTTCCTTTGACCGTCACGCAGCTGTGAAGCATGAATATTAAGTACAAGCAAGTTTGCCATTTTTAACTTAAATTTTTTAGTTATTCATTTATTGCCCTTGTGGATTATTGCCAGGATTTTGCATGTGGTGTCTTCCTGTTATAGTATGGACATACAGTATATTATATATACATACAGCATAGTACAGTAGGCCTAGTGCATATTGTGTGGTCTTCATCTTAAGTGGTAAAACAGCTCTGGTTCCTGTTTGGTCAGATAATGTTCAAGACTGAGTTTAGTGCCAACTTGTTTTTATTGCCTTCTGTCAAATCAGGAATAGATACAGTATATTTTACAGAAAACCAACATTTCTTGGCTTGACAGACAAATGCGTGGCTTGCATTAAACTCAACTCACTCAATTGTATGAAAGGTTAAAAGTCACCCGCTACACACTCTACTGTGTACATTCTGTTAGAGTGAAATATCTTTCTGAAACATCCATGATTATATAGTTAAAGAGTTTGTCCTAAAATAAAAAAAAAAGTTCATTACACAATTTATCTGATTGTGTCATGTGAATTCAGACAAAAGACGAGGAATAAGAATAATAATTTCAAAATGAAGTGCAATTCACATAATTTCAAATGACAGTATTTAAGTGGGATTGACACAAAACTGTTTTCAGAGCACCACTTATATCACATCATTACTCACAATACTACGAGGGGGAAAGAAAGCTTACAGGAAAATAAATTTAGAAGTGTCTGAAATTCCCTGTCTTTCCTTCTCTATACAATTTTAAAATGGCTATGGGAAATGTAAGAAAAATGCCATGTTGTGTAGAAAGCATCATGAAACAACCCATTTTAAATGAAGCCAAAGTATTTTGGAACACCTGCAACGATACATTTGGCAGGGAATAAAAATGCGACAAAACATACCATAAAAAGACCATTAAATGCATCAAAATAAAATCCTCAAAAATACATTTCTTAAAGCGCCATAGCTTATACAACAATCATTTTCATTACATTTTCTTATTCAAAGAAAATAACAAAGGAATTGGTCATTCCTTTTTAACAAAATACAATGTTCTCAAAAATACAATTCCTGATACTTAATGGTACTTAGAGACATCTACAAAGTTGGAGAAGTACTGTGTGGAGGGACAGTGAGTAGGTCAGTATCAATCAACAGATTCACACACTAAGTGTACTGTAGGTGTACAGTCAAAGGCTAAATTAAGTGGCAATGCCTTTTTAAAAGTCCCTACATCCCCATTCCCTACCGTGCTAACGCTGACACAGGAACAAGAAGCAAACTGTACAGGCTGGATGAGAAGACAGAGGCCAGGATAGATCATCAACAAACCCTCTATCACAACAACCGAGCATCCAAACCCCCCCTCCAAAAATACAAGGAAACTGGGGAAACTTTACAGTTTCTTCACATAGGTGATGCTACATCCATGTCCAAAGTGAGAGAATCTGTGGAAGAGATACAAACACGTTTGATCAGTATTAGTTATAACTCAAGATCTACAATATATTCTTTGAGAGGATCGCTTTGGTTTTAGTCTTGAAGCCTGTTTTTATATGCGTGTCTAACGCGCTCACCCAAATGGCCTGGATTTGCCTCAGCTTCGTTGTGCATCAGAGAGTCGAGGGTGCGAGGCGACATGGGGAACAGGTCACTGGTGTTTCCAGAGTTTGTGCTGTGAAAAAACAAACAAAAGAAAGAGGACGTGCTGTTTATTGTTATATTATTTGTTCAAGTCAAAATACTTTCAACATAAACTACTATGAAAATATCTTTACCATCCCACTTCAAAACAAAAAAAGAAAAAGAAAAAAAGACACCTGCAGCTGCCACAAGTAAAAAGGCTGTCAGTCCACCAGTCTCATCATACTCTAATTCAGCATTCAGTGTCAATATGCAAAGTCATGAAGGAGAAAGAAAGTAGATGAGAGGTAGGATGGTTCTGTGGTAACACAACTGAAGTATTTAGACGTAAATAACCGAAATACACGATAAATGAAACCAGGACAGACTGGGCAGGTGTTGAGGATGAACTGTAACTTCCCTACTTTTATTCGAGGCCGTACGAAGCACACTGACATGAAAAGCTTGGTTAATAACAGCTACTCTGAAGTTAATTTCATAACAGTTGTTGGTTAACACAGTGAGTTAGGTGGATCGAACAGGCCATTACTCAGAGCTTTCTTTAGTACATTGTCCTTTTTTTTGTTTCAGTCTTCTGTTGGACTTTCGTCTTGCTTTTTCTCCGTTTTTGATTTGTTTGGAAATCAAAAATACTCCTCTTATCGCTTTTCCTCAAGCTACCACAGGAAAAAACTGTTTGGTCAGTTTAATCCGTGATTGAAGAATCATAATAAGATGTGTGGGAAACAAGAGTGTGACCACAATCAAATGAAAACTTGATGAATGGCAGTGAGATGCTCTTGAGTTAGAACCAGGAAAAGTGGCTGTGAGACACAAACGGCCATTACGTGAACCCACCCACCAAACACACACACAGAGTGAGGAGATGCACACACAGCCCTACATGCCACTTTATCCCCCCCCCCCCGGGTTCCTACCCTGGGAATCCGTTCCCAAGCAGCTCACTGTCCGGCAAGTCCATGAACACGGAGGGACACCTATGGAGACAGGTCAGGATCTCACTGAGCAAACCTCACAACCCACCAGGACGCCATCAAACCCACTAGCAACCAAAGCGCACAAGGCTGACTGGTCTGTGTATACACTCCTCTCAACGCACTTTGACCCTCCCCTCTTGCTCCCGCCTCATTTATTTTGCAGTTAATCTCAGATATTATGCAAATAAATTAAAAATGCTCATTCAATAGATATTTGGTGACAACACAGTGTTTCTAAATGTCTGCATTTGTAATAAAAAACAAATCTAGTGTTAGAATTTCATAGATTAGTTTTCTCTCTTAATGTTAGTTTGGTGTTTTGTTGCTGTTCTCTTGTTTTAGTCATATTGGCTTCTGACCACTTCTAAAAAGAATCGAAATGTTAGGCTGATTAAAACCAAAATAAACAACAAACAAATTAAGCACAGATGTATCATTTGGTTAGGGTAAAATTGCTCTCTGACAGCTGAGGGTTTTTTTTGTTGTTTTTTTAGAGCATTTTGGCCGCAAGCATGATTTACAGAAATGAAAACACTACACCCAGATTATTTGCATACTGAGTATGAAAATTCATTCCCATCAACACAGGAACGATCTGATGCCGGCAGCGAATTACACTGTGTTTTAACTGGATCTACGGAGAAGCTGCACACTTTGGTCTGAACAGTGTGATGGTTCCTGCAGTGACAGCGGTGACTCACAGCGAGAGTGAAAACAGCTTTGTTCTCTTTTCTTTGAATGTTTAGCAACAGTCGCTATACACTAAAGAAGTTTAGAAAAGGGAAGTGTAGATCTTGAGCAGGAACAATCAGACTTTTGGCTTTATAAAAAGGACACACTGACCAAACCAGCCAACAATAAGAGAAAGGTAATAAGGAGAGGTCACTGGGTGGCATGAGACCCTCCTGTTAATTGGTGTCTTGAAGATAAAGAGGGAGGGACAGATACTTACGGTGTTACGCAGATGAACTTTGTCTTCAAGTATGGTTGAATAACTGAAGGGAAAAGAAAATGTGTGTTAGAAAATGCACACGTAATGAAGAAATGTAGTATGAACTGTTCTTCTTAGGGCGGTGACTTACTACTCGTGGAGTCTCCCTGCTCAAGCTCGGGAGCTGCTTCTGGCCTGCAGTATTTCCCGAAGGCTTCCTCTTTGGGGATTTCGGGGTAGAGGTAGACGAGCGGTGAGACCAGGATGTTGGTGGCGTCCATGATCTTGTAGCCCATGATGATGTCGGCGAAAGACATGCTGTTGAGCTGCTGCTTGGTGTAGGGCTCCACTGACTGGATCTGCGTCTTTCCTGTGGTCACATCAGGAAAGTCAGTGTCACGACAAATAAAAACAGAAAATCAAGCCAATATTATATAACACATGAAGGTCCAGAACACTCACCACTGATGTCTTTCTCTACCCATGTAAAGGTTATGCCCCCCTCCTTGCTGCTCTCACTGAAGCGCAGCAGGAAGGTGCCAGGAGGTTTTGGACTCAAAATGGCCCTCTCCCTCTCCTTGCTGATGAATCCCATGATATACCTGTACACAGAGGCAACAGGATGCTGAATAAATACACATTGAATTTTAAAATAGTAACTCTATTTTAAAACTGTTGACCGCTGCACGTCAAAACACTTTCTATAATACGAAAGGCAGCTAACAGCCAATTGTAGGGCGCTGCTCAGGGGACCTGACTGTAAACAAAAGACGACCTCTCACCCTTCATTCCACAGTGCCAGGATATACTTCTTCACCAGGTCAATGATGTTGTCCAGCCACACCCAGAAGGAGAAGCCTTTACCAGCCATGTTCTCCTGAAGAGAGGAAGGGAAGAATGACTCACACGGACTACTACTTTAATGGCAATACCACATGTGGGTGGTGGGTGAATTACCTTACAGAACTTGGCCCAGGTGATCTGACAGCCAGAGTAGTTGACACAAGGTCCTAAACAGACGATTATGAAATGACATTAGTTTACAAGATGTTCTGCGACAGGGACGTGCAAAGTTTCTGGAGAGATTCAAGCGGGTTAACCCACCTAGTAATTTCTCAGCCAGTGTGGTGAGCTGTTCGATGGTCAGGCCTCTCTTGGTAGTGGAGGAGAACTGCCAGCTCAGCACCTCGGCCACCTGGTCCCATGTCCCCACTGGAGGCTTGGTGAAGAAGTTCACGTTCTGTGCAGACACATCCAGGCAAAACATGTTGAAAGACAATACCATGTTTTTCTTCTGACTGTTATGTTGAACCATTCTGCCCCTCTCCAACAGAGGGTGCTGTCTTACCTTTGGGTGGTTGGTGAGCATGTTGTACCACAGGATGGAGGCCCAGGCGTTGGGCATCTGACAGATGTTTGAAATGACAACCACGGGCAGGGAATGGGTCTGCACAAATGAAGGAAAACATTCCTCAGTATATCTGTCTTCTTTTCTTTTAAAAACTTTTATTTTTGTTTCCTGATGGATAGATGGTCCTGCTTCTATTTCACTACATTATTTTAAACCCTTATAACATAAAATCTATTATGTCAAAGTCACATAAAATACACTAAATGCATTTCATGTTTAACCTGCCTTTACAACAAATACCATCAGTCTGTGGGAAGTCATGTTTTGCCATGAAGGAGAATAATATTTGTAACAGATCCTGGAATGTTGCTTTGTGGCTGTCATGCGTATTTACTGTCAACGGGAAATGAGGAAGTATACAATGCATGACAGATACATGAAAGTTGAACTCATAATTTACTATTGTCACTGTGACTAGTACTGCATTTCCCAAAAAGAATCAGGAAGAGCTGTAAAAATTCAACTTCAGCTTCAAAAGAAATATTCTGTGCAGGCTACTCCGCTCTTAGCAATGTCACTGGGGTCAGGTCAATAAATGGATTGATGAGAGAGCTTTATCCTTCAGTAAGAGTTCAATTAGAGGGTAAGCAGGAGATGAGATGACTCATTTGTCTGGTGACTTTCTTTGTATGAGGTGCAAAAGAACACAATGTTATTTAGTGAGAGATATTTCAGTTTAGTTTTGTTGACGTCCGGTTTGACATTAAAACTGAGAAAACAAAAATGTGATGCTTACCTCCAGATCAATCTTCAGGCCTTGGTGATAAACTTCTGTCTCAAAAGTGATAAGATGCAGCTCTTCTGTGACAATCAGAGAGGCCTAGAGAGAACAGATAATTAAAACTATATTGTAGAAAAATGTATATGTATCTGAGGTTCAAATAAATCCTAAAATATTTATCTGCAGACAATACAGCACTCAAAAAATGCTTTTTTGCAATAAATTAGGCATCAGGAAGAGAACTCACATCACTGTTGGTCCGGCCACCATTACCACACCTCTGTTCTCTCAAGGTCTGTAATAAACAGGAAGTCAGTGCTCCATAGCAGGCCTTTATCAGAGAACATCATTGCTGTTACTTCTCAAGAGCTTTGCTTCTCTAACTCACCAAGTGTTTAAACTCTGCTGACAGGCTGCCATTGTTCGATTCCTCCATGTTCATGACTTTTGTGTTAGTGCCGAGGATGTTAAACTTTCGAGACCTGAGAAGATCAAGTACAACAGAGAGTGAGACTTCTTTCTAAAACATTACACAGTGAATACTCCGGCTCAAAAAACGTTGTTCTTAAAGGCATACCCTCGAATTGCAGCCACATCACCGGATTCCCTGAAAAATAAAACATAGAAAATCAGGAAGACAGTAATTTTACTTCTCCAATGAATTCAGCGTCTTTCTGATCAGGGCATAACATAATTAAAAAAACTCACTTGTCAATACAAACTTTAATTTTCAGCTGGTAATTGAGTTCAGGAAACTTAACCAGTAACCTGGAAAAAGAGAGAAGATTTTGAGCACAAAATTCATCAGTATTGCATTCCCCGTGATAGCGAACAGATAAAATGTTGCCATGAATATTTACCTGACTTTATTTGTGAACTGCACTCCTGTTTTGATAACCAGAGGTCTGTCTGGATGCATGGGCATACAGGGCTGCCTTTCCACCACAAAAGCACTACAAGACAGAGTGGATCAGGTTTCAGACAAGATTTTCAGCAAACTTCAGAACATATGGTGAAGATAACCTAAGGTCAAAGGTCCATCTACTGATGAGACTTATCAGCTTTCAAATGCATCTCACATTCAATGCATAGAGCTGGCTCAGATGCTATCACATGACCGCAATGTAAACTTGATCTGAACCTGCTCAAATATGATCTGAGCCAATCCGTTTGCAGGATGAAGGTGAGATATGGCTGAAAGGTCCATATCATTAGTAAGTTGTAAGTTGTGACCATAAATTCTCTTCATCATAAATTGGACCCAACAGGTTAATAGGGAACATCCATGCAGTTCATAGTAACACAAGTAAATACTGTCTGGGTGGACGCACAGTAAGGATTAAACATATGTTGTACCTCTTCATCAGATTTCTGAACAAGTCCACGATCTTCTCCTCCAGGGCAGGCCGGTGCTGAATGATGGGGTCTCCTTTGTAGGACACCTTCTGCTGAAGTTCCTCCAACTTCTTGATCTGCTGACGAATCTGGAGCTGAGACTCAGCCAAGGATGTGATCCTGGTCAGAAAATGAAGCCCAGTACAGTTCAACAGCAGACCAGGAGCATGTATGTGTATGGTTGGCTTTTTAAATCAAATTTGATAAGATACGTTTTTAATTTAATTCCATGATTAATCAACATAATTTGCTTCCTGGTTACCATGTTTCGAGGCGATCCAGGCAGATGTTAGGTGGACCTCCGATGCAGGCGATTTGCTGTCTTCTCTTCCAGTCTGCTAGCTCTTCATCTGTCAGGTTCTTCTGCACATAATCCATGGCGGTCAGCAGCCCTCCCATCTCTGTCACAATTTGCTGCAAGAAATGAAGCACAGCATATGTCAAGCACCGACACTCCTTTTTACGCCTTTCTGGCATCTGCATCTACCATCTGAAATGAAGCAGATGACAATGACACATGTGGTTTCACAGGAGTAACTGAAGAAAACTCCTTCACAAAGCCACAGTTATTAGTCAGAGTGATGAGGCGATCATTTTACATTTTCTCCTGAAACTTGTACACACTCAAATATACAAGTGCACATTGTGATACTTTACCTTTTTTGTGTTTGATCAATTATCATATTCTAGGTTTTACTTCAGTCAATGCAGACTGTTACACATTTTTAACTCATACAAATAGTTAGACACCCACCCTCCTGAGCTGGTCCAGGGCACTCAGCATCTGTTCCAGCTGAGCCATCTTCTGTCGTGTCGCAGCTGCCTGACTATTTCCATTCAGGTCCTGGGACAACTCTGTAAACAGGGCAGACATGTCACAGGTCAGCTGACAAATTCAGATGTAATTAATCTATAATGAAAGCATTTTAATAGTTGTTATTCTGAGACAGTGTTACACAGCATTACATCAATGTCAACATACCTCCTTGGCTTTTCAAAGTCTTATAATTGAAGTCAAAGTCATCTTGCAAGTTCTCAAGCATTTTCATCTTCTGCTCCATATCCTGTTGAAAAAGATGACAATGATTTACATATGTATTTATAACAAAAGTAAGGTAACAGAGTGGTGAGTTTATACTCATTTTTAATATTGCACATGAAAATAGTCAAAGCAATGAGTCTCTGAGAGAAACTAACCTGCACCCGCTTCCTGATGTCTTGTAAGTTGTGCTCCAGAATCTGCTGCTTCTCTGTCACAACCGTCCCAGTGGGATGGGCTGCCTGGCCATCCTGCAATGATAAAAAAGAGATGTAAAACTATTGTGCCACCCCACTGTAATTAATGGCTTTTTTTTTACTGGATAATAACAAAAAAGCTAGGTTTATGTCACTGTGCAGCTACCTGTGCCGCAGATGTGGCAGTCTGCAGGAGCCTCTGCTCCTCCCATAAGCAGCGGGCAACAATGCGGGCAATATCCATCGGCTTCTCCAAGTACTTGCTCTGCAGATGCTGTTTAATCCTGCGCAGGTTATGCTGGTAGAGTACATTGTTCTCCTGCAGGAATCGGCTATATTGCTGGTCTATCTCTCCCAAGAGATTGTGAAACACCAGTGTAGCATGAGACTCCTTGTTGGCAGCGTAAGCCCTGTTAAAAAAGAGAAAGATAAATACATAAATACAATGGAATCATCTGTGATCCATGATATGCATGAGATTCCTGTAATGAAAGGAGGAAGAAAATGAAGAAGGCATAATAAGGAAGATGTTAACAATGAGGGCTGAGTGACAAAACCTTTTCATGCAGTAAGCCAGTCATGGTGCATGGCCAACCGCCAATTCAGAGGGAGTGGAATATAATAATTCATAATAATATAATGGCATATGCTGGCAAACAGGAGAGATAAATCAAGGAATCAGATTATTCCTCACCAGTCTTGGCTCTCAATCCAGGGGGCAAGAAACTGCCGTAGCTCCATGGGGAAGCTGTCGCTGTACAAGTGGTAGAGCTGCTCCAGATACCTGGTCTCCAGCTGCTGTAACTGGTTCCACTGGGCCATCCTGAGTCTCCTTGAGTCTACATAAGAAACAAAAGATATATCAACATAAATGAATCTAAGCATATATATATATTGCACTTATTAACAGTGTGACATCCTAATTGAGTAACAATTGAACTGACTGGACAGAGACAGCTAAACTTATCGGTTTTCTCTGAAAGTGATGACAAGCCCTCGAGAAGCCTCCCTTTCAGCAGAATCACTTCCTGTTCAGTGAAATGCTGCGCCTCCACAGAGAAATGTAGGCCGACACGAACAGCTGTAACGCTCTTAGTAGACAAGAGTTAATGATCTTCCGTCTGGGTTTTGCCCCAGTTGTATACACGAGAGAAAAGGAAAACCACATTTCCCCTGCTGAATTGTTACCTTAACTATGGAATTGAAACTAGAGGAACATTTTCTTCGACACACAAAGGGTCGGCTTTTTATGTTTTCTTCATATTAATTTTCCTTAAGGACAATTCAATTTGAAAACATGCTCTAAATAAACCTCATTCGGTTGCTTGCAGAGACAACTATTGTCCATCTTAGGCAGGGTCTGCTACCTGTATCATCTTACAGCAGGCTGCACTGTTCCCCAAAGGGCTCTATCCACTTTGCACTAACAATGACCAGACAGTGAGTGGAACAAAGAGTTGTATCCTCTGCCATACTGTTTAAATGATCGACTGAACCTTTGTTTAAGCTTTAGCATTACACTATCATACATGGTCTGAATACCTCACTGTACAGTCAGAGTCATTGTGCAATACTCAGTCGTGCTGCATACTCATGTGTCTTAAAATGTTGGGGTAGAATTTTATCACATCTTTGAACACTGGTAAATGATGACTTGTTCCCAAAGAGAAATATGACTGCACTCTGTTACCAGGAGCCAAGAGGACAGAAAGTACAGATATCATAGATAGTGTGGTTGCTAAAGATTTACAACCAACTCTATTTGTGCATTACTCACTGCACTAAATAAAACTCTTCATTGCTTAATTTACACACTTGTTCTGCCCAAACCCCATTTTTATCAGAATAAAAGAAACTCCTCTCAGTATGATCTGCAGCAACCCTCTGCAGAACCACTTCTATACAGCCTTGATGTTTCCTTTACAGTTAATCATGTCTTATCTGACACAGTGTCCAGAAAACTGAACTTTAAAAGCTCTACAAACACTGCATTTATTGCAAGGTTACGTAATCTACATCCTTTCTTTCACCTCGCAGACTTTTAACAAAGGGCACATGCACAGGTGCGCTAACGATCACTTTACGTCCCCACCTAAATGTCACTAAATGAAGGCCCATAATTAATCTCATTAGTTACACCTATGTTTGACTCTTCAAACAAGTCAACAGAAATCAGTGGTGGCAAGGCTGCAACTCATTGTTTCAAGTTACTTAACTATGTCTTCAAAGTTTCATTAAAAGCAAGTCAGTGGAAGAAAGCCACAAGCATCCAGTGAACAGTTGACTTTTTGTTGCAGTTATTCACACTGATAGCACATGGGTAAGCCGAGTCTTATTTTTCGATCGTATGAGGCTACAAATGTGACAGGTTTGCAGTGAGATAATATGTTCCTCTTTCTTTAACAAATGAAAACGGTGCATCTGCATGGTGTGAGTTTCTGGGCATGTGAAAACCTCAGGAGGCTCACATCAAAGAGTAGCTGAGTCATCGTCGTCTCTAAGGATACATTCAGTTTCTTTATCATCTGTATTAAAGCCAACTAGTTTCTATTGTTAGTAAATTGTGGTTACCAGCACCTATCTCAACTTGATACTTTTTCAAACTTGTTCAAATTCCTCTGATACGCAAAGAAACCAACACCTTCTGTAAAACATCTTGCACACTTTCAGTTTTACCTTGAATTCCAGTGTTTTTCCATGTATCGAATTGAATTACAAAGTGGGTTTCCAGTAAACTCACCACCTAAATCGAGTGGCTGAACTGTTCTGATACACACTAGCAAACTTCTAAGAACTGCAGGATTATTAATGACCCAGTTAGTACATCCTTTTCATATCACACACAACTGTTCAATTCAATTATTTTTTAAATCATTTGGCACTAGGTTAATTCCACATAATCACTGGATTCAATGGGTCCAAACTGACTGTTTTATTAATTAGCCTATCATCATACCTTGTCTAGGGCATTGACATTATAATTGAGGGCCAGGAGTCCTTTCCTAAAAACTGATCTATGTACAACAGTTAAGGTTTTTAACAAACACCATTATCTTAGATGTATGCATGTTATAACCAGTTGAGTTTTGATACTCAATATGTAATACTCAATCAGACTCCTTACAGTGTACTGCATATTGATTCCTTAACTCATGTCACTGATACTCCAGGAAGTACTTCCTGGAACAACAAAGAACCCTTTAACCATGCTCACTTTCCAGTTTTATAGTTTCTGTAAACACAGTTGAGGATCAAAGACCTCCAGTGTATGTCATTAGGCCAAGATGTATTAATTTCATGACAGCCATGCTTTCGATCTAGGACATGTATCAGTCAATAAAATAGGAGCTTATCTGACAAACAATATCACTTTGACTCGGCAGCTGTACTGCCTGCAAGAAACGTGGTATCGTGAAACTCTGCCATGCAACCCACAAATCTCAATCATCGTGTAGCCTACATACACAGGTGTATGTGATTTTATCTCTGAAATCTCTTCGTTGGAAAGGAGGAAATTGATGCTAGGTTTAATCAGACATGTTGGCAAAAGGCAGGGAGGGAGATGGGCGTGACAATTCCGTGCAAACACAAAACAATGACCTAAATTTGATTGAGTCCAAATAAAACAGTTATGCAAGTCTAAACACTTCCCGTAGGTCCAGTTGAACGCAAATGAACGTATACATGGCCATTATTTTACTAAGAAACGACGCAGACCCACGTGGAACATAGAAAACAAAAATGAACAACACCAAAACTGAGAGCTACTGAGAAATAATACTAGCAGGTTCACGTGGAGCAACAGGCCTGACTTAGCTTCAGTTGAATGGTTTCGACTCTTTTAGTACTACTTATAACCACCATGGTCACACAAAATGGTTTCTCCAGCATGAATAACTTATAACGTGGCTACTACAACGATGCAGCTGTAGTTCAGTTGTTATGGGTGGCAACGTTAGCCATGCAGCAAAAGCCGTCTGCTGTGACACACTAAAGAAAAAAGAACTGGATTTGAGAAAAAAATATTTAATACAATGATAAAAGCAGAAGTCGGTGTTGTCGCTTACCTAAGTTAGCTCGTTCTCACTCCTTTGGAAAGTTTCTCCGAAGAAAAAAATTTATCCGTTTCTACTGAAAAACACTGACAATAACCGTCAGTGACAACTTTTCCAAAATAAAAACAAACCGAACACCCAATATCGAGCAAAGGGACACGAAAGAAAAGGTCGCAACTCTTTAATTCTTCTGGCAAGCTCGAGAAACACTTCTCCCAGACACGCATAAACCTCTATACCCAACCCATCACCTACATTGCAGTCTTTCCAGCCAGACAAACTCCATAAACGGCATGATTGACATGGCTAAGAACCAATAGAAACCGGGGAATCCTGCTGTGGCCAATCAGAATGTAGTCTCTACGCAAGAAAGGCGGGACTTCACGGCGGCTTGGTTGAGAACGTCGTGTTTACTGCTGTCGCAACTGCGCTGTTCCCATCGCAACACCCTCCCCGCAAGAGGAACGTACAGCACGCTCACTCACGTCTGTGCGGCGGAGGGAGGGCGAGCGCCTCGACGGAACAGCCAGCCTGGAAGTCATCTGAGTTACTGGCAGTGCCGACGTCATCATGAGTTTAATAAAACCAGTGCTGTTCATTATTGCCCTCTCCTTATCACAAGTCAATATCTTATTTACCCAAGCGTCTTCTGCCAGAGGTTGGGCAAATATAATAAAACAAATAAGATGACAGACAAGTGCAGGAAGTAGGTATTTAAGAGACTAATAAAACACAAATAGTAGGCAGTATGTATTATTCATTAAGCTTTTATTTATATTGAAGTGGTTAGGCAAAAGAGCCCTTAAACACAACAGAAAAGGCAAGCTTCATTGAGTATGAATTAATAACACCTATCTATGGTTATCATGTAAGACACTGTCTTATGTGACCAATATTTTTCCCCCAAAATGACAGTGTTTTTATATAAGCTGTGCATAACCGACATCACACTTATTGCAAGCTGGTTCCGCTTTTTCAATAACCAGTACCTTAAAACAAGGCAAAATATACATGGTGGCAAAAACACGTCTTTTTCAAAGGGACCCATATCTTACAAGTGTTTCAATGTTCGATGCACAAGACAATGTACATATTTTTGCCAAAGAAAGAAAAAAAAATCAATAAAAAAAACATTACTCATGATGTCATAGGCCTGCAATTGACTTTTCTTTGCACCGTTTCTACTTGATACTGATAAACTTGGGAGTCTTATGAAAATTAGTGTGGGTATATGGTACGCATATATTCTTCACAATCTCACAAACACACACTCACACTTACACACACATATACACACCCTCTCTCGTTCTGCCCCTCTCACAGTTCCCTACCCTGCTCAGTGCTCAGAGGAAGCACTCTCCTTAATTGCATTCCCCAGCCCATTGATTATTTTAATGGTGTTTCATGCTACACAGTGGGGTTCTGCATGGCTACACCACATCAAGGTCACATACAGTCTCTAGACTTGAAAAAAGAAGCTGTACATTCACCTTGTTTCCATGTCTAGTCGTGTGTGCTTTCCTTCCGTGATAAAAAATGGCAATAATTGAGCATTGCTACTGTCAGTTTACATCAGAATAATGACAATTAAATTATCATAGCTTCCTCTAATCTGCAACCTTCTCCAAAATCATAAACTCATTTTGTGCATCACTGTCAGACAGATTTCCTTCTTTCATCGTGGACATTCCTTTCATAGTTCAGAGGAAGTATACAAGATTGCACCAGGTCTCTGATAAAAAACGTTTGTGGATCATTCATAATACCTGGCAGTACGCCGTCTCACTTTAACCACATTTAGGATGACATTTGTATCTCCGTGTGTTACGTAGTCAGTCATTAAACTGTCATCTTGCTCTTTAGACCATCATTTTTCTGCCAGCAATTACCTAGAGAAAATTTAATAGGGATGTGCAAATGTGAGCTGTGACCATGGTGACACAATTGTTTTTCGCCTCCTCCGCGCAGCACTTTGCCTGGTGAAACTTGGTGAGTACAATATGACCAGATGTTATAAATACAACATGGTAAATGAATGTGTCACAGTAAATGATGCCAACAATGCCAAAAAGCTTACATTCTCAATGTATAGTATTTCATTAAATTAAAGCTGAAATGAGTGACCAAGCTCAAGAGATATTTGGTTACATAATACATTATAACTTATTAGTTGTCACTAGCTTTTTTTTCATAAAACTTAGTTTTACAATAACTGTGACAGATTCACATCAGATTCTGAACTCATTTACTGAGGGGCTGTCAGTAAGTGTTTTCAATTTATATAATTTAAAACACATTACGCCTCTATTTTCAGTACTTCACATCTGCAATATACATAGTGAAAATCATTATGTAGTAACATTTGACTGGCAGCAAATAAGCATTGTGTATATAAAGGATATTGTTTGTGTAAACTCTTCAAGTCCATTCTCTCTCCTCCTGCCTCCTCTATTTTTTTATTTCTTATTTCTTCGGCCTAGTCCTTGCCTTCATGTTTGTTTCACTTGCACATTACATCACTAAAACCATCAGTTACTAGTACATACAGTACATCTTGCTGACAACTTCCTGTTACCATACCAATCAATGTGCTTATCATACATGGTTAATATTATATTATACATTACATCTCAATAGCAAAGACTATTTATACCTTATAGTCACTCAATTCATCATCAAATCAGCAACAAACAGCAAATATCCTAAACATACAGGTGTAGGATATCCAGTCAGACTGCAGCAACATTTCAAAAGCTAGCTTTGTTTTTGTTTTGTTTTTTCTTATTTGTGTGCTAAAGATGAGCAAATATGAAAGTCATCCCTACTGGGTATAATAAAAAGAGAACAGAAAACAAAGAAGATGTCATCGATTGTGATCACGTCTAGAAAGTCCCTACGACTAATTTTGTGTCCTTTGTGATTTAGACTCGTTCGTCAAGACTTCCTTCCCTTCTTCATCCTTTCATCTCTCCCTGCAGAGCCGGGGCGCTCTACTCGTGTGCGGCCTTCTTTAGGTGGTCCTGCTCCACCATGACCAGCTGAGAGTCCTCAGTCACCTCCAACAGAGCCGCCATCTCTGGGCTGTCTACATTCACCAGCTCCCCTTCCTCCACCTCCACGTGCACACCGAGCCCGTTCTCCTCCCCTCCCGGCTGGGCCTCGTTCTCGGTCACCTCCACCATTTCTGTGGTCTGCACGATCTCCTCCTCGCCCTCTCGGACCTTCTTCACGTGGAAGGTGAAGGGGGGCACGCGGTACACAGTGGACTTGGAGCGGGCGTACTCCGTGTGGTCGGGGGTTAGGGACTTCTTCACCTTATCTTTGGAGGTCTTCATCTTCGCCCTGCGCTCCTGGTTGGGGGTCATGCGGGTCCCGAGCTTGCCGATCTTCTTCTCCAGGTTGTGCTTGGTTTTCTCCAGGTTGTCGCGGGTTTTTTGTCTCGTCTTCTCCAGGTTCTCGCGGGTTCTTTGCTTGGTCTTCTCCAAGTTCTCCCTGGTCTTTATTTTAGTCTTCTCCATTTTCTCTTTGGAGAAGGCTTTCTTTATGTTGTCCACTTGCTGCTTGGTGGAGCGTTGGAGGCGTTTTGTGCGAGATTCTTCAATAATCTCCTCAATCTCCACCTCCTCGTCTGAGTTGATATTGGCTGGGACTCCCTCTTGTCCCTCCTCAGGTATCTGCTCGAGCCCCTCCACAGCTTTACCTTCAACTGCTGTCTCGCCTTTGGATGCCTTTGGTGCCTTCATATGGTCCTAAGAGAGAAAAACATAATGGAGAAAACACAGAATTACATCAAGATGTCACAATGTGTTAACAAAGCAGCATCTCCACTTTGACACTTACTACAAAATTAGAAGACGTGGTGCTACGGCAATTGTGTTTTATGATGAATGTAAATCATGACATTTCATTTAATATGTCGAGAGAAAATTATCATCCTGAGAAAGTCTAGTTAATGGCCTTTGGGTGAGAAATGAAATTGAAAATATGAGCATGGTATTTAAGTGATTCATGTGTCATCTGCACAGTCAGTGAATAAAGCACCTCGCTGCTTGTAGCAAGTGTAGAGTGCCATCTAGTGGTGCTTTTCATATTCCAAAGAATTCATGCACCAACAGGATTACATCCAGTTATTTTGTAAATCTTCGAAATAAAAAACATGTGTTGTTTTGCACTGTCTGACACATCCTTTGAAAATATAAAAAAAACTATGAGTCTTCAAAGAAAATCTATTTATCATCGGCAGATCTACAGTCATATTGAAACTAAAGCCAAGAGGCATTAACCTATAACCGCAGCTTCATTTCCTGCTACTGAGCCATCATTTTTTCATGTTTAAATCTTGAATTCACACACTTTGTTATGACATAAAGGCCTTTTCAGAGTAATCTACCGATCCACAAAAATGAGTTAATAGATAAATTAGTTTGGATAAAACAAAGATTATTTATAAATATATTATGCTCTTTAATTATAATGCTGCTTTGACTTCACAGGAAAGACTTTGTGGTTAGAAAAAAAATTCTACCATATGCTGTGCAGCATTAAAGCGATATCACACCTTGTATATAAATGTACCTAAAATGAGGGCACAGGCTTTAGTTTACACTTGCATACAGTACATTTCTAGTTATTCATTTTACCACTAAAAAATACGATTCAGTTATGCAAAGAGTTTTTTGTGACATTTCCATGTGTTTACTTTGTAATATCAGTTGATTGAGCAGCGACCGATATGCTGCTGATATATTACAGTCAGTCACCAATCAATCAATCAGCAGCACTGCAGCAAATATATTTTTATGGTGTTTGGCAGATCGCTGTGAGTAAGGTACCAGATATCCACGCATGGAGACGCAGTACCATGCAAAGAATGTGATCCTCCTAACTGGATATCTGTGACCTCCCCTCCCCATGAGGGATTAGTGGTCCCACCCCTGCTGCACCTCAGAGCCACACCTCACTGCTTCTCTGTGGATTTCATCCTTGCACCTACACCATCTTTACTGAGTTTGAAGATAACATCATGTACTTTTAATCAAGTCTTAATATATACATTTTAAATTGTATTCTTATGATTAATTCTTATTATTAATCTCCAGCCTGTCTGAGGGTTCACTATCAGATTTTTAGCATCAGGTAGAAAACAGAATATGCTCTCTTCTGGAGAGGTGATGAAAAATCTGGTTACTATCAGCTTGTTTCATAACACGGCCTCATCTGAAGTAGACGTTACAGCACTGCTGTTGACTGCAGATGCTTGTTTGTCTCAACACCTATTCATTGGGGTATACTTCAAAAACAAACAGTTCAATAAAGGCAACAGTAACCTGTCAATTAATCACCATCCCCGTGTCAACAGCTTAAATGAATGCATCACCTCTGACGAAAGCGAGCAACCTCATCATCCAATCTCATTTGAGATTGGATGGCTGTCACTTTAGATTACATCGCTTCAGCTTCTACTTTCCATAGAATGTCATTTTTTCAACACCTACCCCTCCCATCATCTCCTGTGACGCAACAGACGAGGACTTCTTCCCCTTTAGCCTGCATGTAATGCATTTTAATGAAAACGTGCTCCCTGAGATAATATATCAAACATATATTTCAACATGCAGGAGAGTGTAGCCGGATTAGATATACCTCCAGAATTCAGAGACGGATTAGTGCGCATGAGACAAGAATGAACACTGTGTGAATCTGTGATTTTGGAATATCAGAAAATGTTAAAGAAACTATAGTTTGTCTCATTTACGGTTTTCAATGTAATTTCAACTGGTATGTTTTTCCTGATAAATAAAAGGTCAAGGCAGTGTTGGTTTATCGCTGAAATATCAAAATTATTCTAGACTAACTTGAAGGGGTGTGCTCTGAAGTATTAACATGTAGTATTTCTAAAAATGACATGTCAGTTCTGATATCTCACTTGTGATAGACAGACACCTGTCAGATCACATGAGCAGCACATCTCAATATTGCCACACAATCCTATAAAAAAAAAAAAAAAGGAAGGAAGGAAGGAAGGACCCTGCCTCCTTAACTGGTGCTGCATATGGAGTGGGCTTGTACGACCCACTCGGTATAGGTTTATTTTGGTCTGGCCTTTCCCTCTCATTGGATTCCATGTACTGCTCTCTGGCAACCAGCCACTGCAGCGTTCACCCCCCACCCACCACCACCACCACCACCACCACCACCACCACTGACTGCACAACGACTCCCCTCCCCTCCTGCACAGCAACAGATAAACACAACGCTCTCTCACCATGGCAACCACCTTCCTCCTCATGTTGTCTCTGGTGGGCAATGAAGTTTAGCTGGATAAACAGCTGAGATCTCTACCACAATATAGCCTACCCACACGAGGTTCTCAGTTGTTGTGAGCACGTTACAATTAAACTTAAATTAAACACTGCACCTGCTTTGCAGACACCCACCCTGGGGAAAGTGAGGCCGGTCTGTAATAATAACATAAATGAGAGATATTTTTGTATCCATGAGCGCATGAACCCAACGCAACATTTTTCCATAGGTTTCATCATAGCAATGTAACACAGACTAGACTGAACAGGAGAAGTACACTAGATATATTTAAAACTTATGATGATATTTAAGATAACCTCTGCACAGTAATCCTGTGTTCTCAAAGTACACAGAAAAACACAGTGAATAGCTGTGTAAGAAGTGACCTCATACGTTCCTGGCAAAACGTGTTTGCCGCTGTGGGGTAAGTTTGGCTGCTGGGCTAAAACTGAAAGCCAGTGAGTTAAGCTTACATTTTAAAAATACATGTATAAGTGCATCTCTTGTGTTCCTGTAAAAAAATAACTCTGAGGAAAGACAACCTGGGTGTAAAAATACCCACGAACAAATGCACGAGTGTGAGCCCAACCTCACACACACAGGGGCACAGGCACAGTTTTTTTCCATGAAGCCAAACTGTGAACACCTTTCATAAGAAATAACAGCAATCCCAGAACAGGAAGGTTCCATGGCAGATGGAAAAACAGCAGTGAAGTCATACAAAACAGGGACATTACAACACGGACAAGGATCATGTCAATTTCATACTAACATTATGCAATCATCATGTTTTTCTGGGAACAGGCAAATATTTATGATTTATAGCTGGTGGCTGATGGAAGTCAAAGCACCCCACATGGTGTAGGGTTTCTATACGTACTCAAAGAGTTTTCTATAATGACCTTAAAGCAGAAGGAAGCGATCCGGTGGTTTTGGCTAACTTCCTGTCAGTCGATGGAGTTAGCAGTCCCCGCCCTCGTCCCTACGTCACCGCATTCACGCACATCCCTTGGCTGCACACACAGAGAGGACCGCCCCTTTATGCCGTTCTCTCTCCTCATTGGATAAAGGTTGTAGGATACAAGGAAAGTTTTCTCCTCGGCTTACAGCAGAGCAGAGAGTGACTGACAGACCCATGTTTCAGACCAAACACTCTATATAAGTGATTGCTGTCGGCAGATATAACTATTTAAGACTTATATTAACACAAACATTCCGCTTACTTCTGCTTTAAGGGTCTTTTTTGGTGGATTGGGTTTGAATGGCTTTATCATGTGATGCTGGTCAAATCCTAGCATTATTCCACATGATTCACACATGCAATTCACCAAATTGCAACCTGGTTCTCCGATTAAGTACTTTAAAAGTATGACTGATGCACTGAGTTTTGAGGCCAATGCCAGTATCGGGCAATTAAGTGTTGAAAAAGCTGATAAGGACATGTTGCTTGACAGTAATTGTCCAAAAAAATACCTCGATTCGTGGGAACCCATAATAAAAAAAAACGAAACTTTCCTAGCGGGAACATTTTGTTGTTTACATTCTTACAACCTGACTCAGTCCCATGTATCTGTGGAAATGGTGATTATATCAGCAAACCCTGTTTGGCTTTTCACTGCCTGATTACAAACCAAGAGAAGCTTGAGGAAGGAGATGGTAGCTCCATTAGTGTCCCTGTGTTACCTTCCTCTCCTCCCACCTACCGGCAGTGGAAAACTCAGAGCTGAGTTTGTGTGTGTGTCTAAGTGTGTGTTTACTGACAAAGGCTAGGGGAATGGTGACTGAGTGTACGTGTGCTCTTCTCAGTGAGAGGTTCTGTTGGTATAAAGTTTCTTTACTCCAAGTACAGTAAATCATACCTCATGGAAAAACTGGCTCAAATATTTGTGAACTCTGTCCCTGTCTCTCTCTCTCTCTCTCTCTCTCTTTGATTTGCTCGGACCATCCAGCAAACTTTTTTTTTTACGAAGGAGGGACAACACAGGAGCTGCAATAAAAAGCCCCGGGTGACTTTGAAGAGAGATTCTGGTAAACAGCCTAAGACCGCAGCGTCTGGGGGAATGAATCAGCCACAACAGGAAAGGACATAGTAAACTGGGTGTTAATTTATTTCCAAGGTATTTTCTCAGTTCATAGTGAAAAATATTTGTTTCAAAAACCCTTGTTTTCGAAGTGTTTATATAACAACAGCATTGCTTTTTTCATTGTCTAAATATTATCAGAGGCAACTGCTCTCTGTGTGACTCATACAAGGACCTGGCGGTAATTTAACTCGCCGGCGGTTGCCACGGACAACGGAGCAAACAGTGTTCTCTACATGAACTATATAGAGAACACAGCAGCTTGGACTAAATCCACAGGCATTTACCATCCTCTGTCTCTTGAGCTACTGCAAACATAAAAATAAATACAAATAACCACAACATACTGTTCAGAATATATTGTGCATTCAATTTTTGAAAATGTATAAAATATATTATATATAGAATGTAATGTATTACGTGAGTATTATATATCAAATATAACATTAAATAAATGATTACATTCAGCTCAGACTGATTGCAACAGTTTCCATTTTGTGTAGAAGCCGAACATTATTAACAATATTGCAATGTTAGCAATGTGGATTACAAGTCTGTGCACAATAATATTCACTGTACATGCACACACCACTCCTTGAGGAGCCGTGTGTGTCTGCCTTATGAGGCAGCGTGATGAAAGGCCTCCGTGGTGAATCACAGGAGCAGCTGTCTGATCCTGTCCAGTCCTTGCAGCTGTGCACTTAGCTTTCACAATGAGTGATATCACACTGACCCATGTGCCCATCCAGGATAGAGGGGGCGGGGGGCAAGGGGAGGGGGGAGGAGGAGGCCAAACGAAAGATTGACATGAAGCAGAGGTGTAGGTTCGCGTGTCGGAGCGCTATGCAGTCCAGAAACGTGATGCTTTGATCTCTAAAGAGTGGTCGCAGGCTAAAATAAGGAGGCTAATGTGCTCAGGTCATTAATATTGAAGCCTCCCACACTCACCTTCATCAGGCTCAAATCATTCACAGCAGACTACTGGACCAGCTGCCCACTACTCCAGGCATATTGGGGTTTTTCACAATGCAAACTCTGTTCATGACAACCTCCTCTGGTAGCAGCGTGTGTTGGGTAATGGAAATATTAACAACCAATCCCGATCCGTGTACGGACAGATTCATTCAAAGAGAAGGGCCTCTGTGTAAACCCCACAGCCGCCATGGCGACGTCATGTTTGGTGCCCACCACAGGAAGGGAGTTCTTTGGTTTTTCTGTCACGGTGATTTGCGATTTCACACACACACGCACAAGGGGGAAGCCCTTTTCCACAGCTCAGCCTTCCCACATCCATGACTCTGTAGCCAGTGGAATCCCAGGGTCAGTCCCATGCAAAGACAGCAAATGTACTTTTCCATTTATGTCTCTGTGTGAACTGACAGCTACAGTGCTGGAATATATTATATAACTGTCCCTTTCTCTCTAATGGTGCCATTCATATTGACACTGAAGGGGCGCAGTTAAGTTTCAGCCAAATCAAACACTCAAATGTTCCAGTCATTTGCCAGAATGATTGACACTATTTTAGGCACATGCAAGAATTCCTACATCCTACTGCACTGAACAAAAAACATGAAGATGTTGAAGATTATAATTGTTTTTTATCCTTTTTTATGTGCACAACACAGATTACCATTTTATAGGATAATGTGATGTGAAGTGAGAGCATGAAAAATTCACCAAAGTGAATATAGGACTGGGCTGAGCTTCAGGAAACTGTAATAGCACAATTACATTACATTAGGCCAATATAATGATTAATGACCAATTACTTCTCCCATATAACACCTGGTAATGGGAAGGGCGGCATGCAGCCATCCCACAGTGCTTTGTGTTCTGAACTGAGCAATTGTTTGTGTGAGAATGACTTGTATGGCCAGGACACTTTAGATGGAAAAATTGACAGCAGATTGCACAGATCTTTTTTTCTCTTTGCTGTTCTAGTGTGCAGCCTCGCTACCAACATGCGCGGAAACACATCCATTGGAGAATTGATTAAGCATTATATTTACGATGCATAATAAATTAATTCAGAGTGTTATAACCTTAAAGCAAACTGTCCAGTTATGTGAGTAGTAATACCTAAAACAAAGAAAGAAAGCCAAAGTGGAGCAATCCTGGAATAAAACAAGAATACCGTCTTCAAATAATTAAAGGTTTCCTCTTACACCGACAACATAATTTAGTACCATTTGTATTATTTATAGAATAATCATCCTAAACATCCATGTGCATGCAAAACATAATCCCAAGGGTACCCAAAACCCACGGGACGTCCCGCCTCTCTCTGACAGTCTATAACTCACATCCTGGTGACAATAACAGCGAGCCGCCGCCGCCGCAGCAGCAGCAGCAGCAGTGGGAACCAGAGACCGTCTTGCGATGGAATCACACCAGCTGCGGTGCCCGTCAACATGTAACCGTTGCCACCCTTGAGGGCTCAGAAGCCATTACTATGTTTTTACATTGAGTACTCAGTCTGTGTGCTCATGGGTCGGACCACACCCAACTCTTCAAAGCCTTCATTTTGATATCAGCTACCAACCTGTAGTTTTGTGTCTGTATCTCACACAGATAAACATGTCAACACCTGCTGAAGCACTCGAGGCACGTCTGTGGTCGTTCCTGCTACAGTAGGTAGGCCATGATGACACACACACACACACACACACACACACACAGACTGACAAGGTGAAAACAATATCAGTCACACATCGTCACACAGAGTAAATCTACCTTCAGGGTAACCTAACTGTCACAGACTTTACTTGTCAAAAGCACTTATTTTATTAATGATAAATGTATGGATAAAATAAATAAATGCTTTTAAATGATGTCTGTACTGGTATCTGGATATGCAGACAATACCAGGAGTTTCAGTGGAAGAGGTTTTGAGATACCCACTGCACTGAGAGCAGCTGCCCTCCATAAATCTTTTTCAATTAAGGTAAATAAAAGAATGACAGGACACATGCACTGTAAAAACTCACAGCATGAATCCAAACAGCCACAACGCGCACACACACATTCATGTGGAAACACAGCCACACAGCCACACACACACACACACACACACACACACAAACACAGATACATAATGTAATTAATCAATCAATTGGTGCTTGTGTTTCTAAATTCAGACCGAGTCAATGAAACAGGACACTACACCATTCCACTGCTTTACTGCTGGTGTATTTATAATCAAAAGCAACATAGTGGTTTCCCTTAATATACTGAGGCAGAAAATTTAGCCAACTTTTAATTTTGGCAATGGGCGAGTAGATCAAGGGTGTGCCTACAAATCTTGGAATAAACAGCATGGAGGGTATCAGACGCCTACACAGAGTAGTGATGTGGTATGAGGACACATTTCTGTTCGCTAGCCAAGACGCTGGATGACAACTACGACTGTTCAAATGGAGGGGTGACCTGATCGGTGTCCCAGCTGGTAAATCCTGTCTGCTGCTGCGGGATGGGGATGTTCAGTGAGACGGCAGTGAGATCAGGCATCAGGGAAGATAAAATCAGTTCTTACAACAGGAGCAGTATCTTCTTGTGGACCTTAAGAAATATCTCGCAACCCAACGAAACAACTGGACTGTAAGATGTTGTACACATGCAAATTTGCTGGTGTTTGCTAAAAATTGCTACAGCATAGTACTGCGATAGTTTGGATGGCAATATTTTATAGATAAACAAACGCCAAGTATCGATCTGAACAGACTATTAAAGCAGAAGTAAGTGATATATTTGTGTTAATAGAAGTCTTAAATAGTTATATCTTCCGACAGCAATCACTTATATAGAGTGTTTGGACCGAAACACGGGTCTGTCAGTCACTCTGCTCTGCTCTGAGCCGAGGAGAAAACATTTATCCTATCCTACAGTTTTTATCCAATGAGGAGAGAGAACGGCATGCAGGGCTGTGTGTGCAGCCAAGGAACGCCGTGAATGTGGCGACGTAGGGACGAGGACTGTTATGGTGCGTTCAAGGAAACTCGTATTTTTCCGACCGTGAAGTCGTATCAGTTTGATCTGGTACGAGTTCACCGGTCGGAAGTTACGAGTGGCCGTTATAGTGACTTTCACCGGTAAAACAGGTCGGAAAAACACGAGTGGGTTGCCTGGAACGCTACAAAGTCGTAAGTTGTGACTTGAAGCTGTAATTTACGATTTCAAAAGCCTGCCTCGAACGCAGCATTAGCGAAAACGACCGGACCACTTACTTCTGCTTTAAGTTTATCTTATTAGAAAAAACAAAGTTTTCATTTTGAGACATAATTTGCAGTTTAACCCCCCCTCCCGAATAAATCGCAATGTATCGCAGCATGCTGCAATATTTTTAATATTGCAATAATATATCGTATCAAGACAGAAGAATTGTGATAATATCGTATCACAGACCCTCTGGTGATTCCCACCCCTAGTGTTTGCACACACACACACACTAGCACTTGTTCAAGAACTTTCTAATTGCCATACCACATAAATTAATATAACAATGTCTGACCTACATAATGTAGATCACAGATTGTCTGTAAGTGCTGTGGGAGACTCCACCTGTGCTGATAGAAAAGACACGCATACTGTATATTAGATATGTAGATCTATTTACAGTCAATAATAATTATATACCATGTGTGGTGTTTCCACGTGTTGGTGAAGCACAGATCCTCTTTCTGCTGCACATATATATGAATTACAGGGACACGGGATAGGCTGCAGAAACACTGTCAGCAAATCTACCCCCTATATTGCAAACAGTGTTGTATACTTGATCTGATCTGAAAAAGCACAGCCCGTAACAAATGTAGCGTAGTGATAATAGTCTGGTTAGATACATGCAGTCTCTTCTGAGTCTTAGCAACTCAAACTGGTCGTTGTTGTTGGAAAACAGAGAAGCAAAGGGAACAATAGTCGACAGAAGCTGGCTGGTGCACAAGTGACATGAAAGACAGAAAGGTTTTTAAAGCAGGAACAATGGTTTTGATCATTTCAAACCACAAAAAGTCACTTGTGCAAGTCTGCGTATGATAAAAAGAAAAAGAGAGGGTGGGGTCGGGGTGTTTTCACATCCACATTCAGTTAGAGAAGCCAAAAGAAACCAAATTCTGGCGCCATGGTGTCGCTGATCCCTGCTAAAACAAATCAGACGAGAGGAGGGAACTAGCAGAGAAGTCTAACTTTAAAGGAGTAGTTTGACATTTTGGGAAATTGATTTGCCTTCTTGTCAAGAGTTAGACAAGAAGACTGAAGAAACAGAATGTGTATATTCCCTAAAATGATGAACTTTTCTTTGAAGGGCAGGTGTCCTCAGAATTTTAACTCAATTTTTTTGACTCCCAATTATGCCATAATATAAGCAACCTGCATGAACTACTAAGAAATCTTTTGCATGCAGGTGCTCACACGCCACCAAGTACTGGAACTCAGCACTGGCTCAACATAGTAGCTGACATGCAACAGTGAAATGTGGAGCCTTCCAGATATCTTTCCACTCCACTGAAAGAGAGGACCAGAGCGGGAGAGAAAGACAGAGAGGAGCGACAGGAAGAGAGCGACATAGTGAACAAGCACTCTGGCAAATAGTGAACAAGCCGTGCCTTTAGTCCTGGATTAGAATTGTGAGTGGGAGTAAAAAGGGGCTAAGTCGACAGTGGTGGGGGGGCGACGGGGCAGAGAGGTGAGGGAGGAGAACAAGTGGGCGTGCTGGCAGGAGAAGCGCAGAGATGCCAGCAGGATGAATCACAACACCAACTTGGTGCTGCTAGTTGAGTGCTTCGGTCCTCCTCGGCTGCTTACTGGTGCCTGCAAGAGGCTGGTTAAGAGCTTTATAACTATCCTGTATGTGTGTATGTGTGTGTGTGATGAGGCTGAGATCTGATTTATGTCTGGAAACAAAGATTCAGAGCTGAAGCTGCCAAAAAAGGCTTTGGCTGAATCACCGCGTCTGCAGTTAAGTGGAATTGAGTTATTTCATACCCGTCTGAGTTTGGTTAATGGATATTAAAGAGACGTGGGCTGGGCTGGGCCGGGCTGGGTCGGGGTAGTAGTGAGGCTTGTTAGCTATGATCCGAGCTCCGGAGAAGGTCTGTGAATTCGGTGTTGAATAAGTAGACTGTAACTGAGAAGTCTTACATCGCCCTAATAGAGTTGAGCACATGGCTATCACTGTCCTTGAACCACAGCCAAACACGCTGAATCCAGACACACACAGCTCTGTCTCACACTCTTGATGGACACACACTATCACGTTGCAAAGACTGGATTAATCCACATAATCAAACGGATAATGTGCATTATGACAGACACACAATACTCTGGTTCTGACGGCTGAATCACACCTTAAGGAAAAGGTTTTATAAACATGTATCACTGAAATGAGAACTCACACTGGGACCTGCAGGAACTACAGTGTTTTACTGGTTATAAAGAACTTAAGCTGCCTTCAAATTCAATGCATCAACATGGAAGATGTGGCAAATTCCACTTTTCTAGCTGGTATTAATCACATTTTTTTTTTTTAAGTTGAGGTGGAAGGCTGTGTAATGACACACAGGAACTCCTTCTTTCCTGTGGATCATCCAGATATAGAGTTCCTCCCTTTTCTGCTGCTGTTGAACTGTTAATACATCTTTCACAATCTACTGCCACTACAGCTAACTTACATTTCCAGTCACTTCTGCACATCTCCATTAGTGCTGTGCAGTGCTACCAAACTACTGTTAACAAACTGACCCACGTCACGCTTTCCACGCAGTCGTCATCACTTTGTACTTATTTACTTCCTATTGCCCGGTTACGTGTTGAGCAACTAAATTGAGCAATTAAATAAAATAAAGGCAGACATTTGGTGACTGGCTGTTATGACTGGTTGATCGGTGGATGTGACTGAGCTTCCAGTTCAAAGAATTTCATCGGATTCACTTTGTGACCCCACTGCTGGTGTAGCATTGGTTTCCAGGAAATGAGTGACTTCTCTCTAGGCATCGTAAAAGAACTAAATCAAATTAGATTTATAGCAAATCAGGCAAAGACAAATCTCCCTCTGTGGCTTCTGTTTGCATGGAGAGGACCAGCATGAAGCCGGAGCCATCTGCCTGGGAACAGACAACCCTTGGAGGACTGTGTCTGACCCTGTGTCCTGAGCGCTCTGTTGTAATTTGTGATATCTGTGGAAAGAAGTGTTGGGGCTACTGCGGAGACCGCTACCACACAGCAGGCCCCTCTTCTGTACAAGCCTCCTACTGTTGCCTGGACCGGCCGCATGGAACACATGGAGGGCTGAACTAACATTTTTTGGTTTAAACAACAAAACTAAATCATATTTTTTACATTTTTAATCTTGCATGACTGAGGGTAACACACTCCTAAAAATATATATACCGTACACACAGTTGGAATAATTTTGTTTTCAGACACATTCCTCTATTTCACAGTGATATGTTTGGAAGAGATTGATCAATAAAGTTTTTTAGAATATATAATAAATCACACTGTCACAATAGTTTCACGAGAAGAAGTAAAAAAAAAAATTATTCTAACTTTATAAGTGACAGTGTATATAGATATACAAATTTCCAGGCCTGAATAAGTAACAGTAATACAGGACTGAGAAGGAAATTTGGTTTTATTTATTGATCTTGCACTCTTAAATCATGTTTTATCTTGTTTTTTTTATTTATCGTACTTGCTTGCTTTTTTACCCCTATTTTGTGTAAACGGAGGCCGACTCACTTCACTGTAAACCGAATCTACCCACAGAGGGCACGAATAAAGTGACTTGTCCTTGTTGGCAGAAACAGAAAAGCCACCACAAATTCACAATGATTATATATTACCATCACTGTGCATCATAAAAGCCACAGTATCTCATCAGGATCTTGTTGTTGTTGTTAACAGTTTCCATCTAGGTTTATTTCCTGATAATTTGCCATGAGCAAACGCTTCAACAGGAAATTAAACCCCCAAGGCAGAACCAAAATACTCAAATCTCGGGCAACGTGAGACTAACGGGGAAATTATGGAAATAAACTTGAACCACCGCATTTGCCTCTCTTGACGCCCAGAGGGAAGACACATGCAGACACAGTGTGAAAGCAGGGCTCAAGTACATCAGTGTCCATTTGTGCTCCACAGGGTTCTGATGACCCTCAGCTGCTACAAGGACACTCACAGTCAGGGGTTTGTTATTCTAAAAGCCGGGCTTCACAAGTCCTGATAGACACCACCCAAGAGGGGGGGGGGGGGGTAAATGTCCAACTGTTGTACCTAACATACCCCCAAAATGTGAGGGCAATCCTTGGACAAGAATGAAGACATGTGATTAGGGACGCAGCCGACGCACCACGCTGCTTCATATTTCAGCCCCTTGAGAAACCACAGCAACATCATTGTTGCAGTGTTAGATCAGACATGTAAAGATAGACCGAGGTGTGTTAAAAATATTTTTGACTATATCAGATTTGTACTGGTGGAATGCTACAAAGTGCATTTACTGAAGTACTGAACTTCAAAGTCAAAGTTTTGTTTTATTTTATGCTATTTCGTATACTTAAACACTTTCTGTGATCTTGTAGATTCAACTCCACTAGATTTACTTGGTTAAAGGGATAGCTCAACATTTTGCCATAATCCCTATAGTCATAGCAGTAGGTTTGTTACCTTTAACGCTACGCTACGGAGGCTCATGGGATTTCTTGGTTTCCCTCATCAAATTCATCAAATACACAATCCACCAACTCCAAAACGCTCTCATGGACAAGTTGTGACCTGCACATTCACCACGCTATGAGATAATAACGAAGCATTACAAGACTGAGTTGTTTTCGAGGCAAACGCAGAGACTGCTTGCTGAAAAACTGCCCCTGATGGAAACGTGCATCAGCAGTTTTGCATGAATATACCTCTTCATGGGCCAATTTGCCAAAATGTTGAACTATCCCTTTAAATAATTTAGCATATTACAAAGCATAGTCATCTAATAAATTAGTATGTATCATTAATTCATGCTACCTAGTAAAATATAAAGTAGTTTGAGTCGGACTTCCATCTGCAACATTAGTAATGCCCATAAATTGATGTAATGATTATAATCTATTGGGATATTATTATAAATAATGAGTACCTTTACTTTTTCTGATTTATGTGTATTTTTGGTGCAAATATTTTATTTATTTTATTGAATACTACAGTTTTACTTTAACTTGTAAATGGTGATTAAAATGATCTGAATACTTCCCGCACCCCTGCTGAGACGACTTCACTGCCACACCCTGCTGTTGCCGGGGGATACTGCGTGCCACCATCATTGCAGGTTTAATTATAAAGCATCACTGTCAAAGTCTTTCCGGGTAGAAGTCCTGCAGTACGCGGCTATTCTCAGAGAGTCCACAGACAGAGTGACAGAGGAGGGGAGGATAAATACTGCACCTGCAGTTCAGAGTCAGTATTGGCTTCACAAAGCAGAGTGTAACGTCCTACACAGCAAAAGTAACGCTATGAAAATGTTTCACTTGCCTTACTCAAATTCTAGCCTCACTTGACATTGACACTGTGGGTGAAAGCCAATATTGGAGAGGAATGACCACACACACACACACACACGCTAGTGTTACTATACTTGAGAGGATACTGGACTACCTTACATTAATGCCACAGACGTTTACGGTAACCTTAACCATAACCTCTACATGCTTAACCCTAACTCTCATCTCGTCCCTCGACTAATACTAAGTCTAAACGTATCCCGCTCTAACACATTAACACACAAACAGACAGTGGAAAGTGGTAAAACCTGACTGAGAGCCAGTGTTGATGTGCATGGGTGCCAATATCTGACCAGCCCATTTGTCAGTCAGTTAAACCGGACACGGCGCGGCCATCCCCTGGCAGTAAATAGACCGGCGTGGGAGACCGAAACAGCTTCTGCGCCATGGAAGCTGCGGCTTTTACAACTGCTTTGTTAGTGTGACAGACAGTCGCCCGGTTTAGACGGCGATAAGAGCATCGCATCTTCAACAGGAAGTGGTTTCTTCTGCGCCTGTTGAAGCACATTTCAAACCAGAATCTCAGAATAGAAGCATTAAAATGTCAAGCTTTATAAAAGAGTGCAAGAACTTGAAACAAGATCCACATCTGCAAACTGTCAACTCCTCTTCTATGTCCAGTATCCTACACTTTAAATTTTGCAATTGAAAAGACGAGTACAGTGCCACAAACAGCGGGAGGCACCTGCTTTGCGGAGTAATTTATTAAGGCCCAGTGTCTATGATTGGATTTCTGCTAGATGCCGATAGTGTAACCTGCTCCCACAGTGGACATCCCGGGAGGGGGACGTGAAAAATTTCGTGCCTGCTAACGCAGATCCTGAAGTAAGCTCTCCTCACGAGAGGCCTGCGAGTCGCAAATTCACTGCAGCTAATGCTTATTTAAGAGAATCCTCTCTCTGCACACAAGGTATGATACGTGACGTGTGTCAGGTGACTAAAACTGACAGTTTTTTGTGGCTGTGTGATTTGTGGTGTAATGACGAACTCCAGATCGAGAGCTGCTGCTGCTGCTGCTGCTGTTCGTGCACGCTGAGCTGCAAGCTGCAGGTTCACCAGCCAGACATGACAGCACGTCCGGCTAAAAAAAGAGCTGCTCAACAACTTCTCAGTTGCACAACAGTAGTTTGTGCTCTCACATGTGAAGTAATATTTTTTGATTATTCATTTAGTTTTGTTTGATCTAAACTCTTTCCTAGGGAGACGATACCGTGCTCCCTAAAAACAACAACTTTGGAGACATCTTCATAATATAAACGACTTTTCATTTTACAGCAGCCGGCCAACTTTGTGTCCTCTAAGCAGTCGAGAGGTTGGGCGTTGCTTCTGTCTCAAGTAGCCCCTCATGCCAGTGTTTATAGGCCTTATATTTTTATTTACACCCACAGGTCTTTATATAGTCGGTTGGGTAATCACAGAGTCCTGTGGAATGGGAGAGGTCAATACCTGCCTTCTTTTTTCCATGGAAGCTACTGGTATTCCCTTCACTGGTAAGGAGGAGGAGGAGGAGGAGGAGGAGGAGGAGGAGGAGAAGCCCACACCTCACTGTCTGAGCACGGACACACAAACTGTCCAACAGTGGAGAGCAGTGTGCGATACTTCGTAAACATCACGGCCTCGTTTACGTTGGAGGAAAAAGTGATTTTTGAAATTTATGTCATGGAAAGCGCAGCAGAGGACAGCTGGCGGTTTACTAGGAACACCGAGCTAATACTAACACACTCTAACACAGCAGCAGCAGCAGCAGCCCTGCAGTAAACTCTACCTCCATGGCAGCTAAGACTGTTTTATAGAGGTGCTAATTCAACTTAACACACATTTAGGAGGCTGCAGGAACTGAAAAGCGACAATTATTTTCATGCAGCCCAGCGTTTGTATGTAATGCAATAATAAAAAGGTTCAGCTTCATGAAGGCAGGACTTGGTGCTACAGTGACACAGCTCTGACTCTCTCTATCTGATGATGATGTGATGTCAGAAGCTTGTAGCTCTTCAGGTGCATTTCACACTTCCTCCCGACTTTCCTTTGTGATGTGGGGAATGCAACACACCCCTTCTCAGGGTGAATGTGTAATTTCAGCGTATGCACTTCAATAGTCACATGCAAACTATTAATCATGTTCATTTTCCAAGAGTTTTTGATTAAAACATTCTCTATCTAGAACAAAATGATTGAAGAACCAGCTCCTACTCCGCCCCCCACCACCACCACCACCACCCCCACCACCCAGTCACCTGGTAGATGAGGACTTTGAAGTGGCGCCTCTTGAGCAGCTCGTTCTCGTTGCTCTCCAGCTTCTTGATCTGGCCCGCCTGCTTCTCCAGGTTGCTGCGCACCGTCTTGACGTTGACGCTGACCTTGCGCACCTTGTCCAGCATTTTGTTGACGGTGTTGGCCGTGCCGACGTGATTCTTGGACAGCTTGGCCAGCTCGCCCTGGATGCTGGACACCGACTTCTCCATGGCCTCCTGCCGCGCCTCCAGGCCGTTCTGGGTCTGCTGGATCTGGTCCACCACCCCGATGATCTTGTCCAGCAGAGACAGGACCATGACCCCGTTCATCTGGGCTTCGCTCTTGCCTCCGGAGGCCAGCACCAGGTCCACCTCCTCTGTGGGGTCGTCGTCGTCGTCGTCGTCCACTGGGGGTTCGGTGGCGGCGCCCACCAGAGCCACCTCGTCATCGTCGTAGGACACCTCCACCAGGCCTGTGTGCTCCTTCTTGACACCTGCATCCGCCATGACTGTCAACTCCAACTTGCAGCCTCACTACAGATAAAAATACACGACTGAAAAACAACCTACGGGAGCCCTGCTGCGCAAAAACTCAGTCCCTGATCCTTTCTCCTTTCCTTTTGGACAACTTTCTCTACCTCTTATTTCCCTCTTCCTACTCTACTTTACACTTTATCTCTCTCTTCACCCTCAGTCTCTCTCGCACTCTGCCCTCTCTGTCTCTGTGTGTGTCTCTCTCTCTGCCTCTGCTCTCGGATGCCAGCCAGCCAAGGGGAGTAGGGCCTCTCACAGCTGAGGCATGTGTGCCCTGACTCAAATGCCTCTGCTCCCTGTGAAACCAGCCCGTCAAACTTTTCCCTTCCTACGCCCACCGGCCCCCACCCAGGCTTCCCTTTGCCGCTGGGACTCCACCCCATTCTGCCCCCCCCACCCCACCCCTAACACCCAAGCACAGGGCAGCATATCTGAAGTCTCCACCTCTTCATGGTGACATGACACTCCTCCCTAATGGGGAAAAGTGACGGCCACCACAGGCGAGATCCCGTCCTACAAAAAAAACAAAAAACATCAGTTTACAATGAAACGAGCGATAAAGTTTTATATGGAAAAAGCACATTGGAGGGTGTGAGTAACTGCTGAGCTCTCTGTTTACAATTCTGCTATTTAAGCCACTAATTCATTGAAATTATCCCCCTTTTTTATCTGAATGTGTGAGCCAACGCTGTGCACTCAAATCAAATCAACATACAAATATAAAGCTGACGCAGTTTCAATAAATAACTTTTTTTAATTAATTATCTGGATTATTCCCAGCAAGGAATGTAGAGCTGTGACCACAGGAGAACAACATAATTATTTGATCATATTTTTTAATTGACATACTGTAATTTGTTGATGAATTGACTTCATTGATTTGTCCATTTATTTTGAAGATTTCAACAAAAGTCTTTCAATGCAACCATGCATGAGTTACTGGTATATTAATTGCCCTTCATTAATATAAACATTGCCTATTTTGATTTCACTGCTGTAATTTATAATAAACACACTAATCAGGAGCTGCACAAACATATAAAGTGAAATTTGTAGAATTAGCTTCAATGCAGACATGCAAACTTCTTCTTCTTTATTGCAATTATGCAACCAATAATAAACTGCAATTCCTTTTATTTGATAAAGAGGGACAATGTACATTGATAAATATTTTAAAGATAAAATGTAAATGTACTCAATTCTAGCTAAAAGGCTAATTACCATCGACAGTCCCCCTATACTGAAAACTGTAAACAACTGTAATTCATTATAGCTGCACTTGTCACTGTCATTTGGTTTGGTCAAATAATTGCAAAGGCTAGCCCAGATTACACAGGACCATGAACCTTATTGCAGTGTCCTTCCTTCTTACTGCAAACCATACGACACCAAAATATTTATGACAACCCCAGCTAGTATAGTAGTAATATTTATTTCCCTGTTTATGATAAATTACAAGAGGGGTTTAAGTGGGAAATAAATTGTCTATTTGTTGTGCAAGAACCAAATAGTTGCAAAGAAGTTACAATGTTGTTTTCAGTGATGAATTATTGTTTGGTTTAACTTACATTCATTACAAGCCGTCATGAAGCTCACGTTGTGAGTGCACTGTGGTCACTAAAGAGTTATTAGCTAGTTGACTTTAGCAGGTGTAAACTAGCTGCCTTTATAACAACATTTAGCCCATCTCCACTTACACTTGTTTTGTTGTAGGTCAAGAGCCACACGTCGAGCTATTGTTATCACCACTCCTTGTGAGCTTGTCCACCTGTAATTAAGTTAAATTAAGTGAAATGACCGGTGAAAGTAAGTTACGGCCAATTAGCTAACAATAAGGTCGTAGTCTCAGTTTACTGCCCTCGAGTGGTCATGGTGCGCAACTAAATATGAATTCAAATGTGTAAAGCTAGACAAAAAAACAAGCAGTACTTCTGGTTCGGCCAACCAAAATTAAAGTTACAACAAAACTCATACTATGCTGAGCGATGTAAATTCATAAGGTAGAATAAATAAAACCAGACGTTTTTGATCACTTTGTGATTCCCCATCATCCTTCCTTGACTGTTTTCAGTATGGATTGAAGTTCAACGTTAGCTAAATGTGTCATGGTGTTATTGCTGCTGTTTGTATTGATGTTATTAAGATTTTTATTTATTTTTCTATCATGACTGATTTTGTTATCCTCTGTTAGAAAACAAAAAAACTATTAAACATACAGTACAGATACATAAAGATAGGGTTGTATTTACGTCTTATCTCCACCGGGAGGCGCCAAACAGTCAAGCGGAACACAATGAACACAACTTCCGGTATAGACATTCAGAAAATAAAGTGCAGTCATTAGAAAGGAGTGCAGGTTAGCGCCCCCACGAAGTTACCCGAGGGTTGGTACTGTAGTAGTGTAGTTGTTCATGTGATTTTGGCCTCTTGGAGGGAGGCTTGCCGCAACACTTCCTCTTTGAAAGGTCGATACACAGTCGAGTTGTCGGCTTCAAACCAGCGATCAGTCCACAACAAACAGCGAGCAGGAAACCAGAGACGGAAAGCTAACATAAAAAGAGACGGGATTTCCACCCACTTCTACAGTAAGGACACATTTACTAATATATTGCTTGATCACAATTACAAGAAGTGTAGAGACTAGAGACGATTCAGCGGTGATGTTGTCATGTAATAATGGGGCTAAGTTAAAATATTGAACAACAGGTGCGCTAACGTTAAGTTAGCATTAGCTCATTTTGTTAGCCCCAACATTAATTTAACTGTAAACACACGTACTAGGCGTCATATAAGTTATCTAACTAACAATCTGACATCGTGGAAAAAGTTCATATTAATACCGCAACTCTTAATATCCTGTTATATGACGTTTATATGGTTCTTAATAATGAAGTTTAACTTGCTAACACTTGCTAATTTAACAATTAGCAACCGTCACATAAAAAGTTTTTTTTCCCGCTATGGTTTAATAATTTTAAGGCTGAATTCGCTTCATATGTTGTGTTATCATGCTGTAGTTTTGTTGGCTTCGTGTCTGTGTATTTGTATCAGTTCCGGTTTGGTTTATTAGTAGCTGCTAGCTCTCCTACACCTTTCAGCTCTGACAGGTGAAGCTGCGGCTAATTATAACAGCTGATTGTCAGTGTTTTGGGGAATGAACCTCTTAAACGTGATAAACCTCCAGCAGTTTTGTTACTTCTTTTATTGTTGTTGATGTAATTATACGAACTCGTTTAAGTCAATAAATGTGCACTCAGCAGCATCGATGTATTGTGTATTGAGGCTTACTACAGCCACAGGTCACATGCTACCTTGTAATCCACAGATAAGCCCTGTGTGGTCGTTTTTACAGTTGGAGGTTGTGCTGATTAGTCTCTGAAGAAAATCTCCACCTTTCCTTTTCAGCTTTAACCTTAGAAAAAACTACTCTATTTGCCATTTAATAATGTGCTTTGTGGCCTCAGTTTAAAAAACCCTTGAATTTAAAAACTGTGTAGTTGTATTGTATGATTGCAGATCAAACTCTGTTCAGCATAACATTCCTGCTGTGATCATGGGATCAGCATGCTGGTGTACTTTTTTCTTTTCTCTTTCTATCACATGTCTGCTTCTCACATCTATGCTACACTAACACTGAACTGATATCGACATCCACTCATTAGTGGTTTTCACACATGCATGCTATGCAGGGAACGGTTTTACAGTAAATGTCAAACTAAAGCAGAAAATCTATGTTACCGTGTGTTTGACTGCAACTAATGGATGACATTTTTTTGTCTTGCAGGGGTTCTGGTTGATTTTTTTAAGGCGGCAGAGAGCTCAAACCCTTCAGCATCATGGGGGAACTCTTCAGGAGTGAAGAGATGACGCTGGCTCAGCTCTTCCTCCAGTCCGAAGCTGCCTACTGTTGTGTCAGTGAACTGGGAGAGATCGGGATGGTGCAGTTTCGTGATGTAAGTCCCATCATCATGTCGCCACCTGAACTAAATCACGACAACAAGTTCGGATTTGATTTGCCATATTGCACAACCTTAAAACTTATTTTCCAAATGTGCAAAAAGAAAAACAAATGTTAATCAGTCAGTGTTGTTATCTGGCATTGTGACAAAAACAACTCCATCAGTCCAACTGTTGAGAAAGTGCATGCCTTCTGCATCATGTCCATCATGTGCTCACAGCTGACCCCTCATTCCACGCATGAGAAACCCATTCCTAGGCCCTGAGGGAAGCTTTGTGCTTGTATTGGATGGGCTGTAACAGAGTGGGTCTGTGCATCAACAGTGGTGTCTTAGTCTTACCATCGAATTTTACAATATAATAGTTTCTAATGATAATTAGAAGCAATTTGTGGGGTTTAAACTTCTGAAGAGTTATGGATAAACTATCATAAAGGTATTATAAATGTCTTTAATGTCAACATTTCAGCACATCATATAATTATAGGTATCAAAGCAGCTTATGGTGCAGCTTATGGAACATTAGTGATGCAATTTCTTTATTTTTTCTTATGCCATGTCTTAGAAATCATGAGTCCATGCTCTGTTGCTTGATGCTCACTCCTTTTATTTTTTTTCCCTTGCAGCTAAATCCTGATGTGAACGTGTTCCAGCGAAAGTTTGTCAACGAAGTACGACGATGTGAAGAGATGGATCGCAAACTGAGTGAGTGAGCTTAGACGTAGCAGATCTTTTGCCTTCGCAGGAGCCACGGGTGGGAATTAACAATGGTGCAAAGTCTTGTTTCCTAACCCACAACAACGCCTTGTTTATTTAGTATCCACCCTACAAAACAGAAGCTACAGTACAAGCAGAGGCAGGCACCTATAAACTTCTTTACCCAGCATGAGTCAACCTGCTGTTTACCTTGTTGCTTCTCACCTGCAGGGTTTGTGGAGAAAGAAATAAAGAAGGCAAACATCCCAATCGTTGACACGGGAGAAAACCCAGAAGTCCCCTTCCCAAGGGACATGATTGACTTGGAGGTGACTCCTCTCTCTCTCTCTCTCTCTCTGACACAGATAAACATTGAGCTCTATCACCCACCGCCTCCCTCTGCTGACCTCTCACTCTGTCTCCCCCACAGGCCACATTTGAGAAGCTTGAGAATGAGCTGAAGGAAATAAACACAAACCAAGAAGCCCTAAAGAAGAACTTCCTGGAGCTGACTGAGCTCAAGCACATTCTGCGCCGCACGCAACAGTTTTTTGATGAGGTCAGCGTCATGGCGCACCGGACAGGCTTTAGTTGCAATGTCACAACACTGTGGTGGATTGAAGAAGTGATTAGTGAGAGATGTGAGACATTTCACTCCTGTAGGTAGTGTAGTTGTATGTGTGGATTTGTATTAGAAGAGGTGGAGCCTAAGCCAAGTCATCACAGCGTTGTATTGGTGTGATACAGATTGTGTGCTGATAAGATGTCAGTCACGCACACAAACACAAAGGAATACTTATTTCAGCTTGGTTTGGCAAAGGGTGTTTCAACTCATGATCTTTTATAGTTTCTCACATGACCTGGGCCCATTCACACCATCTATTCACACTATTTAATTCGCTGTAATCCCAGATTTAGTTCTGTGTGCATACTGTTTATTTGCCGGGGGACAATCCTTGTCTTTTTCACCTTTGCTCCGAACATCAGTTCCCCTTCACTGCCCTCACAAGCATGTAAGTGATCCTTTACAGCGCTATGAGCTTTGATTGAGGTCAATCATTTAGCCAAACATGCAGCTGTTCAGCCATTAACTGATCCAAGTTCACTGTCTGTGCTGGAAGTAAAATCTGGCCCTGGTTCCTTATCTCGCCTCTGTCCCATAGCATTTTATGTAAATTTTATGTAAATAAAATGTAACAGCACAAGTGCACATAACTCATGATTTGTAACCTACTTTAACTATTCCAGATGGAGGACCCCAGTTTACTGGAGGAATCGTCCGCCCCGCTGGATCCCAATGAGATCAACAGAGCGGCTCCTCTCAGACTGGGGTGAGTCGGTTTCTGGGGGTTTTCTCTCAGTTTTAACAGGATTAAACTCATGTTGGGAGATTTTCACTCTGTGCACCTTGGGCCATCTGCGTCCGAAAACTGTAGCGTAACCAGCAGCCAATCATCTCCCACACACCAGCTCAGACTGTGCCAAGATTAACCAGGCAGCACGGGTCACAACAAATCCATTCAACACACTACAAGTGTAGGCATCTCACTACATATCATTTCATTTCCTTCATCTTAATTAAATGAAACTGTCTGGTTAAATTCTTTGTAATGTAAATGAGCAACAAAGGATTTTTTTCATATAATTTGAAAGTAAAGACTGAAGTTGTCACAGCCTTTTCCAGTCATTCAGGCAGAAGGACCTGAGTTATACACACTAAATATTTAAACAGCGTTAACTGTTTTGTTGTCAACATGGCTGAATGATATGAAATCCCATTGCATTTTTTTTTATAGATATATTGAATAAGATGCAAGAGAATACATGATTTATGATTTAGATGGATAGATAAACTTTATTGTCTGTCACGAGTGACAGAAATTCGTCTTTGACAGGCTCGTATAAAAACAGTAAAAAACAAACAAACATTAAAAACAAAAATGTTGTGCAATCATGCTAAAAGGAGGAGGGGGGTGTTAAAAGCAGCAGTGTTCATTTTTGATTGTTCAGGGTGGTTATTGCAGAGGGATGAAGGATTTTTTGTAGATGTTTATAGGCTGGGAGCGTCTCTGTAGCACCACAGTGTTTCAACCACAGTGTTATTTTTTTGTATTTGACTCTAGCAGCTCCTCTGATTTGGATATTGAACTTGGCTATATTGCAGTTTTTATAATATTTGATGTGATTGTCGTTGATAGATTCGTAGCTGGAGTCATCGGCAGAGAACGCATCCCCACGTTTGAGAGGATGCTGTGGAGAGTTTGCAGAGGAAACGTGTTTCTGAGGCAGGCAGACATCGAGGATCCACTGGAGGACCCGACCACGGTTTGTGCCGTTAACACACACAAAAAAAGTTTGCTCAGATGTAATCAGGCATACATCACCGTCATCCTAACCGTGTTTGACATTTCCACAGGGCGACCAGGTGCACAAGTCTGTCTTCATCATCTTCTTCCAGGGAGATCAGCTGAAGAACAGAGTCAAGAAGATCTGTGAGGGGTAAATCAGCCGACGTAGCGACATCCGACCGTGCAAATCATCAAAGTGCTCTCCTCTCATTGAACAGACCCCTCATCTGCGTTTCCTTTCTTTCCTTTTCTTTCCTCCTCAGATTCAGAGCGACCTTGTACCCGTGTCCAGAAACCCCCCAGGAGAGGAAAGAGATGCTGGCAGGAGTGAATGCTCGCATTGAGGACCTGCAAATGGTAAATACACTGTTGGTGGAAGCTCCCATGCTCTGTTGAGTCACAAACACAAACTTGCACAAAAACACACATGAACTGGTTAGTTCTCTTTTTTTTTTTTTTTTTTGCTTCCGTCTGGTCAGCAAGATTTTCTTCATCGGAAAGTGTCGATAGAGGAAATTTCATAAGGCATAACGACCATTTGTTCTCAGCCTCTAATCCCCATTGGCTACTCATGAGCAGGAAATGTATTTGAATTAGATTTCACAAGTGACAACTTCACAGAAAATGAACCCCAACCCTTTTTTTGGCGTTGGATATGACCACATCCTTCATGACACATGTTCCAATCACCACCAGCAGCAGATAGTCATTTAAGCTGCAGTTCTCCCTTGTCACCACCCTGCTTTGTGTGTTGGAGTAATAATGGCTCAGTGGATCTTTTCAGCTGTCGATCAACATATCAGTTGTCCCACTCCAGCCCCTGCAGGATACATGGCGTAGTTTATTTGCAACTGGATATTTACAGAGAGGAATATCCTCGGGCAGGATCCTGCTACTGCTGCAAGAAACTACACATATAGTTGCCTGCAGTGTTGACTTTCTTCATTTTTGTTGTGCTCACCGCAGCCTACATGTAGCGTCCAGTCCCACATACTGACCGTTACACTCGAGGTAGCAGTAACGGCGACAGGGGCAGATACCTGACACTTTGTATGTATCGGGGAGGTGGGGGGTGGGGAATGCGTGTCTTGGTGTTTGTGGATGCTGTGTTATGCTTGTCGCTACGTGGGCGTGAGAGCTGAAAGACAGACCGGCGTGGATGATGAAGAATGTCAAGCTATTTGGCGAGCTGTCAGCAATGTGTCGGACATTAAGCCCCTCGACAGCGGGCCAGACTGTGCCCCCGTAGAAGGAGTTTAAATATCCTGCCATTTGCTAATCATGGGACTCGGCTTAAAATGTGAGTCATACAGCAGAATTCCTGGGAACATCCTATATCTCTTATGGGAAAAGCTAATGGATCAGGCGGCTGCTGCGCTGTAACATACACTGTGCAGCCCCTACATGTATGACTCACGGTAAATGTAAACCCATTCTTTGAACATAAATGAGCATGGGAATCATTAGCGCTAATTTTAGTTTGATGACCTTTCCTTCTAGTGACAGTTTACAGTTGGAAAATGTCACTGATAATTTGCTGATCAATTCAAAGTCTCTTTTTCAAAAGTGTCCTGACTAAATATTGGACAGACAATACAAGGTGTGAATCTCCACGTATAAGACAATCATATCAAACTCTCGTCCGCCCCTGAAGGTGCTGAACCAGACGGAGGACCACAGGCAGAGAGTCCTGCAGGCCGCGGCCAAGACGGTCAGAGTGTGGTTCATCAAGGTGAGGAAGATGAAGGCCATCTACCACACCCTCAACCTCTGCAACATCGACGTCACTCAGAAGTGTCTGATCGCCGAGGTGTGGTGTCCCGTGTCCGACCTGGATTCCATCCAGTTTGCCCTGCGCAGGGGGACGGTGAGTATCTGAACCCTGCATCGTTAGTAGAAACTATTCTGGCATTTGGTGTTTTTCGTCTACATTTTATAGATGCACTCCGCCAAAGCCCTGCTTTAATATTTAGAAAGTCAATTCAGGTCTGTGTTTACCCATTTTATATGTAGCAGAAGAACTAGTCTGAAAATAATGTGTCTAAAACCACAGTATTGTTAGTACAGACTGGTTTTTCAGTGAGCTTCAGCTGCTGTGTGTACTCAAATATCAGCACCCAATACTGTTTAAATGGAGCAACATTAAACTCCACCACATTGAGGAAATTACAAGTCAAGAGCAGACACAGGAAAACAAAACAGGAAGGAAACTGTTTGAAATAATTTATACAGATGTTTTAAAGCTAGAATCTGTAGGTTTGTTCGTTGCAGTTTGTAAACACATCATTCAATTTTGGCTCAGCTTTGCACTCAAAATTCTCCTTTTAGCGACTGGACGCCATCAAACCGGGAGACAATGCAGATGCATACATTTACATGCATACAATTTGCATCATGGACAGCTGTAAACAGCTATATTTTAGGTGAGGTGTGAACAGCCCTGGTTATACCTGGTATTAAAATGCATTACAGATGATCTGATCACAGCTCTAAGCACATCAGTTCACATCTGGTTCAGAAAGCGGCAGCAAGATCTCAATGTGTCTCGAGTGTAATCGGTTGTGCGTTTATGATTGGACCAAAGCTAAATACTGCTGTTACTGTACATCCAGTGGTTCATCATTGTTCATCATCATCATTGTTTTTCTGTCCTGTAGGAGAAGAGTGGCTCCACTGTGCCTTCCATCCTCAACAGGATGCAGACCAAACAGACCCCACCCACCTACAACAAGACAAACAAGTTCACCTCAGGCTTCCAAAACATCGTGGACGCCTACGGAATCGGCAGCTACCGTGAGATCAACCCCGGTAAGCACGTGCCACGCCTGAATCTGTGTGTGTGTTTACTCAGATCATCAGTGTGTTTTTTTTTACCCTGCATCTTTTAAAGTGAAATTCCGGTGTAAGTGTAAACCATGGTCAAACACACCGTAACACCGAGTTAGACCCCCCCTCGAGAGATCAATTTGCCCGACCGCTACATTCACGAGATCCACCAACTTCAGCAAATACCGCAATATCGCCACACACGGCGCTCTCCGGATCCACTGTCTGACCGCAACCAAAACGCCACCATTTGCCCAAAATAATGCTCAGAACTGCACCAAATGTCATCAATAGTACACACAGGGTCCCAGCACGTAGTACGAGTTGTCAAACATCTGCTAGCTTTGCCTGTTTTCTTTAGCAAGGAGATGCAACTCAACTCACCTACTTCTCCTCCGGGAGCCGCTCGTTGGTGAGGAAGCCCTGACGAGTCGATCACCGAGTGCACCGGAGTTCCGCAGCTCAATCAACAATTACCTCATGGAAATACAATCAGAGTTTTTTTTTTTTTTATCTTGCATATCACTTTATAACTATTATTATCGAGTGCTGGCCACGATATAGGCGCAAATGAGCATTTTTAAGAGCTGCGGAACTCCGGTGCACTCGGTGATCGACTCGTCAGGGCTTCCTCACCAACGAGCGGCTCCCGGAGGAGAAGTAGGTGAGTTGAGTTGCATCTCCTTGCTAAAGAAAACAGGCAAAGCTAGCAGATGTTTGATAACTCGTACTACGTGCTGGGACCCTGTGTGTACTATTGATGACATTTGGTGCCGTTCTGAGCATTATTTTGGGCAAATGGTGGCGTTTTGGTTGCGGTCAGACAGTGGATCCGGAGAGCGCCGTGTGTGGCGATATTGCGGTATTTGCTGAAGTTGGTGGATCTCGTGAATGTAGCGGTCGGGCAAATTGATCTCTCGAGGGGGGGTCTAACTCGGTGTTACGGTGTGTTTGACCATGGTTTACACTTACGCCGGAATTTCACTTTAAGACGGTTGAACTTTTTGTCGACTTTGGCGTTGCACCGCAGTCACTTCTTCGTCACACATTCTCACTTTGTTGGGGACACGCCGTGTTTCATGACTCATCGCTCATTTGTTGTCGTTTCACTCCTCATGCCACGTCTCATGTGATGCCTTGCCTGCCTCCCTCCCTTCCCTCCTTGTCTCCAGCACCATACACCATCATCACCTTCCCTTTCCTATTCGCCGTCATGTTCGGTGACATGGGCCACGGTGCGCTCATGACCTGTGCTGCCCTGTACCTCGTACTGAGAGAGAGCAGGCTCATGGCCCAGAAGAACGACAATGAGGTATGCATCCCATCATTTCCACCTCATCGGTCCTACACCATCCTTACTATTGATAAACCCCCGGTGTATGAGCTTTTGTAGAAACCTTTTTGACATTTAAACCAATTGTTTTGCGGCAGATGTTCAGCATGGTGTTCGCAGGCCGTTACATCATCCTGCTCATGGGAATCTTCTCCATCTACACGGGCATCATTTACAACGACTGCTTCTCCAAGTCCCTCAACGTGTTTGGCTCTGGCTGGAGCGTCAGGCCGATGTTTGACGCCCGAGTAGGAGGCAACTGGACGTGAGTGTCACTGCTGTAAAAGGCTGCTTGTTGCTAACGGACGCCTGGTGGAGGCACACAGCCACTCAAGTCAGAAAATTGATGTGTGTTGTGTTGTGTTGTTTTATCTGTTCAGGTTTGACGTACTTAATGAAAATAAAGTTTTGCAGTTGGACCCAGCAATAGATGGAGTGTTCAAAGGGCCATACCCCATCGGGATAGATCCGGTGAGTATTTTTCTTTCATTCTGATTGTAGGAGCAAAAATATGTTTTGCCTTGTTGTTTTTTGCATGGGTTTGCATCATTGCGTTGTGATACATTGAGGGGGTGTGGTTATTTTCTGTTACTTATTCTGTGTGGTGGCGGGAGTTTGAACTATAGACTGTAAAAAGAATGGACGTAGCGTCCGTGACGTCACCCATTGGTTTGGGGGAGTCTGTTTTGTGCCGCTACTACGGGGGTTTGAGCCGCGCCATGTTGGATTCTACTTGCCATATTTGGAGCGGTGCGGCCGTTGGCCGGCCGAGAGCCCGCCCACTGGCCTCGTAGCAGCGGTCTCCAGACCTGTCACTCAACGGTTCTGCGCCCTGATTGGCCAGAACTTTAAACCTAATAATAGTAAAACGGTAGAGTTTAAAAAAAATTCACCCCCCTCAGAGTGTGTGCGGGGGTAGAAACTATCGATTGAGACCAAAAAAATAAAATGTACCAGGCTGTAAATATGTTTTTTTAAGCTGTAAAATCGGCTATTTTAACATGGGGCTCAATTGGAGTTGCTCCCTTCTGGAGCCAGCCCCCAGCGACAGCCAGGGGGATTGCAGGTTTTTGAATGCGGAAGTGAGCTTCACTTCTCAGACCGACAACTGCCCCCTTGGTTTGAACGCAAAGGAACTAGTAGCTCAAATATTTTTTACCGTTGTAATTACTTATTATTTATTGAGACACACCTAGTATTATTTTTCCTTTTTGCTGTAACTGCTTGTTGGATCTTTTGGGGTTTTCTGTTACAATAAACTCTTTGAAGTGATCATGGACCTTTGGAGCTGATAGCTTAATAAAATCATGTGATGTCATCTGCACAAATGATTCATATTAGTTAAACGTCAGGTAACGTTTGTTGCATAAACTTGCTGTTTTACAAACCCCGCTCATATTGTCCCTCAGATATGGAACATTGCAACCAACAAGCTGACGTTCCTCAACTCCTTCAAGATGAAGATGTCTGTCGTCCTGGGAGTCATCCACATGCTCTTTGGAGTATCTCTCAGTCTCTTCAACCACCTGTGAGATATTTTTCATCCTCATTTACACTGTCACGTTGTTGTTGTTTTGTCCCTTTTCCAATTTGTGCGTCCCTGCCGTGGTGACAAATCGTCTGCTTGTGGTTCCCTGCAGGTATTTCCAAAAGCCACTGAACATCTACCTGGGATTCATCCCGGAGATCGTCTTCATGGCCAGTTTGTTCGGCTACCTCGCCATCCTGGTCTTCTATAAGTGGGTGGCGTACGATGCGCGCACCTCCCGGGACGCTCCCAGCCTGCTCATTGCCTTCATCAACATGTTCCTCTTCAACTACAATGACCCCAGTAACAAACCTCTCTACACAGGACAGGTCAGAGACACTCACCAGTCACAGACACCCGTTCTGTTGCCCTCATATGAACCACAGAAGGATAACCTTCCCTTTTTCTTTTTGGTTTTCCCGTCTTTCTCCTGTGTATGTAGATGGGTGTACAATCACTTTTGGTGGTCATCGCCCTGGCGTGTGTTCCCTGTATGTTAATAGTGAAAACACTGGTTATGCGGAGACAGTACCTGTGGCGGAAAAATTTGGTAAGATAAAAACAGATGTGCAGCCTCTCTCACTCTATGGAATCAATTATTTCAATCCATTTCTAAACACAGCGCTTGATTATGAAACCTTTTTTATTTTTTAATGTTTTTTTTCCCCCTACAGGGTACACAAAACTTCGGAGGGATCAGGGTGGGCAACGGGCCCACTGAGGACGAGGCTGAAATCATCCAGCACGACCAGCTGTCGCAGCACTCGGAGGAGGAACCCGAGGTAAAAGAGACGCATCCTCCTCACCAAGCAAACTGTTTCTCTAATTGACTCTGTGTGCATATTTGCATTTGCTCCCACTTCCCCACAAAGCTGGACTAACAGCAGACTGGCGGTTACACAAGTTATAGGATCTACTTCCAGATCTGAATTATTCAGACACGGTTGGAAAGAGAATCCGATACCTCATGTTTCCACACTGTTGCAATGAAAGATATTAATAATGGATTGGGGGGGGAAAAAGCTCCTATGTGGGTCAGTTCTTTAGTTATTATTAAACCCTTTTCCATTATAAATGCTATTCAGAGATTCAATTGAAGTGATGTCCTCTTTGTCTCTGTCCACTCTGCTTTTCTGTACACTTTTCTAAGTATAAACTTCCCTTCTTTGGAAGTGTTGTTGACCAGTCTGGTTTGTGTTGGACGTACTGCAGAGCCGAGACAGAGGATGAGTTTTGATATCGTTTCTTTTGTGTGAGCAGAATGTTGTCATTTTCTAATGTTGAATTCCTCTTGTTTCCCATTTACTTTTCCTGTTTACTGATGTCTGTCTGTTTGTCCGTCTGTGCGCGTGCCGTCAATAACCAAGCGTTGCCTTTTGTCACCTGCTCTCAAGGCCCGCGAGGAGGAAGAGGTAGGACAGGAGCTCATGCTGCACCCCCACCCTCTTCCCTATCCTCCCCTGCCCTGTCAAAGTGCATGTGTAGCGTTTTCTGTTTTCCTTCTGCCCCTCGCGTTTTGTCTCCTCTGTCTGCTGTCAACCACTGCCTGCTGCTCTTAGCCGTTGTCTGTGTTAGTCGGTGTGTGTGGTCAGCGTGTTCCAGGAGTTTCTACTTGGAAACATGGGTTGACGGGATTCCTAGAGCGGTGGGGGCCACTAGGCCGGTGCTTCTTTACAGACTCGGTGGTATGCATGAGGCATCAGAGTGGCTGACTCGCCGGGTTCACAGGGTCCTAAGACGATGGTGCCTCTCCTAATTTGGGGGGTTTTCTTGCTTGTTCTACAGGGGCAAACGGCTTTCCTGTCTGTTATCTGCATAATTGTGCACACACAATGAACCTTCCATGCAGACACCGGGACCTGTCGTTGAGAGGGTGTGATGTTTTCTAGAGTTTGAAGCTGAAATGCCTGTTTTGATGTCATGTGTTTGTCTTACAGTTTAACTTTGCAGATGTGGCAGTGCATCAGGCAATCCACACTATAGAGTACTGCCTGGGCTGTATCTCCAACACTGCCTCCTATCTGAGGCTTTGGGCCCTCAGTCTGGCTCATGCACGTAAGTCACACACACATTTACTAAGATACATGAATGCTATTTACATTCAGATGAAAAACATGCGTTGTTTTCTTTGTTCCATGCGCAGAGCTGTCGGAGGTGCTGTGGTCCATGGTGATGCACATTGGCCTTTCCAGTGGGTCCCTTGGAGGCTTCGTGCTTCTGGCCATAGTCTTTTACTTCTTCGCTGTTCTCACAGTTGCCATTCTTCTTATTATGGAGGGCCTGTCTGCCTTCCTGCACGCACTGCGACTGCACTGGTAAGATGTTTGTTGCATTTGTTTTTCAATGTGTATGTTGCATTTTCCTCTCTGTTTTTAAACCAGCACTAAGGAACTTTTCAACCTTCATAAAATATTTTCATAACTTTTGTGATGATACATCGACTTACAACAAGTTGAATGACACCTCTGTCGTGGTCTGAGGGGGTCTGTATCTCTTTCTCTGGCACTAAGCAACTTTGAGGAGTGGCTCTCACTTTACTTTCACTTTCGCGAGTCACAACAAGGAGGCAACAGGCAAAACGGCACTTCAGCAATGGATTATGTTTGTGTTTTCACTTTGAAATGATCCACTGGAAACAGAAACTTAGTTTTGATGTCTTCTGTTAATTTTAATGCAAGATATTTACAGGGCTTCACGCTAGTGTTCATGGGAAATGGAGTCTTCCTTCAGGCAAAACACTACCGCTTTGGTCCACAGGCGCCGCCAAACTCAACCAAAACTGAAAGTTCTTTAGTACTGCTTTAATTGTTCCAAGGAAGCTCATTCACACGTTTGAATGGCTGCTGGTTGATAATTGATTTAAAAAATTAAAAAAAAATAGATTGTAACATAACCTTTATGATGAAATGACTGACAAGACTGCAAACTATAGATCTATAGCTCCATCTTCAGGCTAGACCTTTTTTTTTTTTTTTAACTCTCTTGGTCCTCAGTGAGCCGTCCCTAGGGACACAGAAAGAGATGTGCAGATGAGAGGCAACTGCTCCTGTTGAAGAGTAATTTAAAACTATAGGTCAGCATCTTCCTTTAACCCAAGAAATCAAAACCAAAACATAGATAATTTGGCTATAATACATTGCTATTTCAACCTCACTGCACTACCAGTTACCATCAGAGTCACATTGTGTTCAGGCTCTGCCCCAATTAGCTATCACCAAATTGTGATTCACTACCACTCACTCACTTTCCTGGCTTGTGACCAGGAACATGTCTGGCTCTCAGTCAGTGTTGTCTTTTTCCATCTATGCTGCACGTGCACATGTGCTGTGTGTGTGTGTGTTGTGTGTGTACGCACAGAGCCAACTCCTTGACTCCTTGCTATGGCACAGACAGGCCTTTGTCGTCCCTTTGTCACTGTCTTTGTCTGTCTGGCTATGCTGAATGTCATCCTGGATCCATAATCCACTGGCACGTCCACAGAGCACGTCTGTGCTGCAGCCACGTTTCTCTATAATTGTCCTTTATGCAGGAATGCTGGGTGACTCAGCTTTCACTCGGTGGCCATCGGGCATAATCGGTTGTGAATTTTTCCGCACAGAGAAGCTTATAATTAATCATAATCTTGTGTCTGTTTGCCAAACTAAAGGTGAATAGAAGGTGTAGTTGTTGACATCTCCCTAGAGATTCTTGCAGTTGCAGAGGTTTCATGGAGCCATAAAATGTCTTATCTTATAGTATACGCCAAATCAGTAAGAACACAGGCTTATAATATTAGAAGAATAAATGTATGTCAATGTCTTTAGCAAGAAAAAGTGCAGGAAGTTATGTACAGTACAGATGGACTTAGGGAATGGCAGGTATCCGCGGGTCCTCAGTTAAAAGGTCACCAGGCCGTCACTTAGCAGTGGCCTTTTTTAAAAATAGAGCCTGATCGTTTTCCAGACAGGAAGAGGCTTAGGTAACTGGCCCCCTCGGTCGCGGTGCAGGAGCAGAGGTGTAGACATGAGCGGGTGCAGGTGGGGTGCAGACTGCGGAATGAAGAGCAGAGGTCATCGGCCACGGCTGCTCGGTTCAGCATTTACCCCCCCACACCGCCCCACCAACCCAACCTGACAGCCATCACCACCATGAGCCCGACGGTGTTATCGTGTACCAGGCTTCCTGGTCATTGTGTTTCTGATTGGGTCTGTATTTTTCTTTTTCAGGGTGGAGTTCCAAAACAAGTTTTACTCAGGCCAGGGCTTCAAGTTCCTCCCCTTCACATTCGAAAGCATCTTGGACGGGAGGTTTGAAGAATGAGCTACAACTCTTCTTCTTTTTCTTCTGTTAATGTCACTTATCTGTTGTGAATCTGTGTGATTGTTGTATAGTGATCTCTCTTTTCCTTAGTGATGCAGTTTCCAACATCCTTAATGTCACCACACCTTCTTGAGATTATCTTTCAGTCTCCATTTGTTTCAAACTTGTCATCCTTTTCCAAATCAATCTCTAAATCTGGAACATCAACTCAGAAATTATATAATCATCATGTCATTAATTCCAGAGAGAAATAACATGAACTGCGATCATGCGATTATGTGTGTGTGATGTCTAAGTGAAGTCCTTTTTGTTTTACCTGTGTTTTATTTAGTTTAATATTATTTATGCAGAAATTCTTTATAAAACCTACATTGTTCCTATGTGGGAGTGTTGCAATACAGATCATTATGTGCAAATTTCTCGACAGATGAAAAGATGAGTCTTTTCCACATTGCTGTATCTGAATTGTCTCTTTCTCTTTGTTACTGGCATTATCCTTCGGCAACAATCGTGCACAGAGCTCATCTGTTTTATTCTAAAAACACACACACCCACTTTGTACAGCAGACACCTCCTATTATATAATGCGTACTGACCTCGCACATAGAACTATAAGGGTCTAAAGGGAATACAAATGAACCTCCATCAGGGTGTCAGTCAGTTCTGTGCAAATGAAGATAAACCGACTTTTGTCGCGTCATGCTCTGACGTTGCTGTAGATGTGTTGGTGTGGATCCACATGGAGAGAATTGAGGAAGGATCTGTAGGTGGATGTTCTCTAACAAGCAAACAGGCTAATATAATTTGACATTGTCAGTATTTCTGATTTTTGTTTTTTTTTGTTTCTCATGCTGATTTCATTTGTACATGAAAAGTTTCAAATGTTTTCCTCACACTTAGAAGGGAGTACAAGAGTGAGAAACAGCAGACATGTTCAAAATAGAACTCATTCCTCAGAAATGGTTGGGCACCCTCATTAAATGTGCATCTCTTTGTCAATAAAGTGGAAAGAGGTGGTTTAAGTTGTGGTGTTTTTTTTTTCTGCAGCATTGATGGAAGAATTCAAAGTCTTTACTACAGCATAAGTTAAAGTAGTACCGCAATCTAAAAATACTGTCTTCTAAGTTCTGCATTGAAAAGTCTAAGCACAGAATCACCATCAGTTAACTGTCAAAAGGAGAAGTATTCACTGTGTAGAAACGGTATTATTTACATGTATTTTCTTATTATATATACCGGTATATGTGTATAAGAAAGTAATGCTGATTACAGCTCAAGTCAAATGAAGAGAACAGAAAGAAATTTTAAAAAAAACTACTCGGTTAAGAACTGAAGTTACTTGATAATAAATCACATTTCTCATTTGAAGGACGACACTTTATTTTGGTAACTTCAGGAGTGAAAAGAATTACTCCCTCTAATATGGAGAAGAATTGACAAGAACCTCAGTATTACACCTTCATCAAACTGTATTTACACAATACATATATACAGTATGTGTGTGTAAACGCATATACAGTACAGTGGTATGTGTTCTGTTTTTGTTCTCTTTGTTTTTTAGCTAAAAGTTGTTTCAGTGGGCAATAAAATAAACACTAAAATAAAAATAAAAACTCAAATTAATAATGAAAAACCTCAGTCAACACACAGCTCTAATGGCCTAACAGAATACTGCAGTTGTTAATATCAGTGATGACAGACTGTGTGCTGTATCTGTATGCTGGTCCATCTGTTCTCTCTTTGCTCCTCTTGGTGGTGCTGTTGAATAGGCTGTGCTCCATGAGGAATGAGAGCTCCTCTGGTTGCTGGAAGTTATAACAAAGCACCTACCGTGGTCTTTGACAGATGGATTGTTTTGATTACCTGCTCTGCTGCTGAACTCTGCCTGAAATGGGATATTGGAAATTTATTTGGCAAACTAAAAGGAAATTACCCATAGGAGCACTGGCTACACTGGAAATTCATCTACAGCTATGTATTTTTTGCGCATAATGGGCCTTTTCTTCAACATGTCACTTTTTGTGTAATTTCCCCCGTCCAGCCGTCTCCAGGCAATTATATTATAATGTCCAAACAGAAGTGTCCGTTTTAGTCTCCACCCGCTTTGAAAGGGTTTGTTTGATTTTCTCAGTCCCGTCGAAAGCAGCAGGAAATGATCAGCTTTGCACAATATCATATTTTTATAGTTCAGTGGTGATGGAAGAATTACTGAGACTTAAAGTAAAGATGTATTACTGCTGCATAGTTTTATATGGACGTCATTCAGTCAGGATTTTCCTTACTTAAGTATTGGCTCGTGCACCAAAAATGCCAAGAGTACTCTTTTTTGAGAGAGGCCTATATCAGTTTGTACTGTAGACTATATAATTTTACTTTATTGGAATTACTGAAACATAGTTTATTTGTTGAATATCCCTTTCACTGTACATACACATTTATAAGTGACATAGTGGGGTAGGAGTTTGACGTAACAGAAAATAAACACAGATACTGTAGTACTTTAGTGCAGGGGTTCCCAAAGTGGGGGGTCAGGACCCCCTGAGGGTCAGGAGGCGCCGAGAGTGGGGTCGTGAGATGATTTTAACAGAAATCAAATAACATTTGAATACTATTAGAAATGCTGCATTTTAGCTGTAATTGATAAAATATAAAAGTAGTTAAAATTAGAAATGATACCATACAAATACATTTTCCCCCTCATGTTTAGATGCCTACAGATTGCGTCTAACATGGGAGATGATCGTGAGTGGCCATCTCCAAATTCAAAACAATGTTCACTCATAAGTTACATGGATATTACTTTGACTGAGATATTCTGTTTTTATATAGTTATGGCACTGTTATTTTGGGGGTCGTGGGCTGAAAAGTTTGGGAACCCCTGCTTTAGTGCAGTGCTTGAGTAAATGTACTTTGTGTTCACATCCACCACTATTCCCTCATGAAAGAATAAGTGTACCACATAAGAGGAGATGTTTTTGAGGCGTTGCTGCCAACACAAAGTCTAAAACTGTGTCTTTTTTACTGACACCAAGTATGAAAACCTCCGCTCACCCTGCGATGAAGAACATCATGTTCTCTGTCCTGTGTATGTTTTCAAGAGGGGGTGGGAGGTCTGCTGTTAGTCACAACATCCCAGGGTAATAATAGAACTCTTTATTTATCATACAATTATTTTTCTTCAAAAAGAAAAGAAAAAAAAGAAGCTCATTTAATTTGATATTTCCCAGCGTGTCATGTGTAAACGAGGATGAGTGCGGGCTTGCGTAAGACCTTCAGAAATCCTGCCGTGTTTACACTCGCAGATACTTTTACTCAGCATTTTCAAAGCACAAACCCCAATGAGATTGGATTTATTATTTTGCTCCTTTATCTAAGTCAAACATTAAGTGCACTTTAGTTTGGCAGAAACCAATTTCCAGGAATGTTGTGTTTCTCGTAAGGTTACAGTAGATTTTTCTCTGGGATAACAAAGATGCTTTTGCAGCTGTTGGTGCTGCAGGCCTCCGTGGCTTCTTGATCCAGCCACAGAAAACAGGGTTCATGATGTTGTATAAGCTGAAACCAGTGGCGACTAAAAAAGAGAAAATCCATGCTTTACTGCATGTGAAATAACAATACTATTTGTACATTAGTGTATCTGCAGCCTGAAGAGCTCAAACTGCAGTAGGTTTGGGGAGTCTGCAAAAAATATGGCGTTGCTGTATTCTTGCTGGCGTGATCCTAACATCTTACGCATCTTTGTGGGATGACATAGTTATGAGAAGGGTTTTGTTCCTTGCTAAGGTACTGTGCGCTCTGCAGCTGTGGAATAATAATGGTGTTCCTTTTTTCTTCTTTTTTCCACCCACAGACACACTTTCACGCTCAGTGTGAGACTTCCAGACAAACAAATGATGAAAATGTGAAAGTAGGCTATCTCTAACCGCCAAAGGACTTTATGGATGAAATCATGCATGATGCGTCTTTTGAACTATATCTCTGCATCTTTAGGGAAAACTTAAACAAAACAAAAAGAAATCTCTTTGTGTCAATCCTAGAATGCAAGGAACATTTTCTTTTCTGTCAGTATGAATACTTGAATTGCTTATGTGTGGAGGTGTAAGTTAGCCCAGTGGAAAATAACTCAACAGATGCAAAAAGTTGTTCTCTATCTTTTAAAGTGTTAGCACGCTAACATCTGCTCGTTACCACCAAACATACAATAGAAGATGTGTATACCATCAGTTTAGCAGCTTAGCAGCCACTGGCTTCTTAGCTGATGACCAATGTCTTAAGAAGTCCCATATACTTTACGTGTGTTTTATTTGAAGGTTCGATGTCAATAAGAGGATGTCTGAGCGTCCTGCCGTGTATGCATGACACAATAATAAAAGTCATTCATTCATTCATTCATTCTCATTGGCTGAAAGTTTCATAAAAAATAAGAGATTTTAGGTAAATGCTCAAAGAACCCAAATCCTGCAACAGTGGATAGTGGGTTCAGGTGGGCGGGGCTTAGGCTACGACTGTGACTGTTCTGACATCACTGAGTTGCAAAAGTCCTGGTGATGGCTTGTTTTAAAGTTTGTGTTTATGGACTGTGTGCATTTCTATGTGGACTAAATACATTTTACTGAATACTGAAACGTGTTCGCTATATGAATCATATAGAACCTATGCTGTATTTTTTTTTTTTTTTTTTACAATATGGGGCCTTTAAAATTTTAACCTGATTAACTCAGGGAATCCCTAAGTCTTTAGGCCTCATGCTTTATAGGCAATTAGCGTACATATAAAATTTAATGTGAACCCTGCCAATAGTTTAGTAGTTAAGTACCAATCAAAGTCAGTGGCTTGAGCTCTTTTGACATCCTCCTACAACCTGCTGTCAAGACATTGCCACAAGCTGTCACATCAGGGAGCATGGTGGCTGTCGGAGAGCAAAGGTAAAATTGTTCATGCATGACATGACTGACATACTGGTCCATTCTTCTAATAGAAAGCCCAGGTGAGCGGAAGCTTCACTTTATACTTAAACGGCTTGTACCTTTCCACACCACCGGGGTTTTATTACAAGGTCTCCAGATAACATTGTTCTTCAAAGACTTTTCCACGACCTGTTTGACCCCCAGCTATTGTTTCCAGGCTCTTTTTTCACACACTGATTTGGCCAATTACATCAGGAAGCTGCAGACAATATGAAAATTATGACAGCAATGACGACATTGAACACACACGCACACAAACATGCATGCATCTCCATACATCTGAGGAGAAGAGTTGCATAACCCAGAAGGCCAGGAGAGATGGAGAACAGGAGGAGAAAGAGAAGAGAAAAAAACAAAAACAAGCGACAGCCACATAAAAAGATGTGACAGCTGACTTTTTGGCTAATTAATTGTTCCAGACTCCAGGAAACCCTGGAAAATATTCCTGGAGACGGGTTCCACTAAAAAGTCAGCAAGTTCCAAAAAGAGATGTTTGCCTTTTTCTTCATTCAAAATCCCCAGTCACTCCCACAGAACTCATAATACTGACAAATTAAAGTCAGCACGCACTGCCAAAACAGAGCTGCCAGACAAAGTCTTTATCACATATATACAAACACTTCTCCAGTGTGAATGGTGCCTTGGTGCAGACTGAAATATCTCAACAACTGTGGGATGGATTAGCAGAAGACTTTACTTCATAAATTCGTGGTCCCCAGAGCATGAATCCTACTGACTGCAGTGACTGGCTCCAGTATCATCATGTGAAATTCCCACTGCTAATGCTACAGTATGCCGTTGCATGGATTTCCATCATGTTTTTTTTCCCTCAGGATGCATTTAATAACCGTGGTGATCAACTGAAGTTTGTTGCACAAAGTCCAAATGAATTCAGTATGTAGTGTAATTGTGATTGATGATTGTGCAAGCTGTGTGTGTGTATGTGCGTGTGTGCTCTAAATTACTCCCTAATCCAGTACCATAGTAAACAAGGAGAGTGCTGTGGGTTGAAAATCAAGAGTTTGCAGAGATCCAGACCGCCACAATCTGTTCCCCGTCAGTCTGAAAACCTGGACTCCCTCCTGAGCTTGTAGCAACTCAGCGGGCAGAGTTCACTGTGGGTGCTCTGGCAAGTGTGTGTGTGTGTGTCTATAAACTACAGTTTAAGTACATGTGAGTGGGCATTCGTGTGCACCGCGTCCTGCAAATCCAAACAACAGAACTGGCAGTGTTTTTGTTTCTTTCCATGAGCTTACCCACAGTGAAATTGAACCTTTTAAGGATTAACTTAGCTGTGTCCCTTGTTTTGGTTGGGTTTCTTACACAGCGTTTGAGTTGAGAAGTTCTCCCTGGGCTGAGTGTGCCTATTGTGTGGCTCTCTGCAGTTCAATGTGTGCCAGTAGTGCCCCGATGCTGAGGGAGGACATGTTCGCCGCAGACGGAGGGAAACAGGCAGCAGCATCAGGTCACACTGCTCTTTGTTGAGAAGGCTTTTGTTGTTCTACAGACGTTTCCAGGGACAGAATAAATAGCCCAGCGTAACCAAAGGCATTTGCCTCTCTCACTGCCATGAATGCACCACCATGAGAAACATATTACCTGTGGTTGCGAGTGTTTTTGCCTTCTCTGGAAATTCTCTCTCTCTCTTTGTTTTTCTTTTTTTCTTTTTTTTTTTTGCAAGAATTTCTGGGACACATGAAAGAAATGTTCCCCATCGTTGTCCCGGTCAAACATGTAGTGAGCATTAGCATGGGGAAATTCTGCCGACTATGATTTCTCATAGTTTGTTTTACAACATATTGAGATGTTTTTCATCCTTTTAGATCCAGACACTGATATCTATTAACATCAACAGGCGGCAACTCTTCCTACATTTTATGTAGATCTTAAATATCCGTAGAGAATAGCAAAGGTTCACAGATTAACCCCAAAACGAGCTCTAAGCAGGCGTGAACTTATTCGTAGGCATTGACTGAGAGGTCAGAGTACTGTGCACTTCAACTGAGCGCAGGCATGAAATGAGACTCTAACACTGTTATAATCAATGAGTTCATCGGCCCGTGTGGTTATGATGTAAAGGTGAGCTGAGGTTACGTTCATGACAGAGACAAGAGTTGAAAATGTGAAAAGGGCCGGCTGCCGGAGGTTGCAGATTTTCCAACCTCAGAGGAGGATAGATTTTGTTTTTTCTGATTTTTTTTCACCCCCCCTCAGTCTGTCTTGAGGTCTCTGACATTAGTGTACTCGCTCCGTAACAGCAGTATAATCAGGAACATGAGCGTAAAGGAATTTCCCCCTTATGTAAGGTGCGAGTGGAACCATACTTCTGAGAAAGCTGGTACACTCAGAGAGATCTAGAGATAGTGAGATTGAGAGAGACAGGGAGGGAGAAAAACATGACAGTTAGAGGAGACAGAGGGACTCAGCTGGAGCTGGAGGGGTCAGGCGGATGGAGGGGTGGAACGCTATGAGGAGCTGGGAAACGCTCCCTTTATGTATCACTCGTGATGGAAATAGGCCATTCCTGGAGACAGCAGGCTGGCCTAGAAAATTAGCCTCTAATTGATGTCCACTGGTCGAACCGAGAGGACTGTTCTGTACTGTATGCTCCGTTGAAATGCTTTTGAGTAAGACCCCATGAATGCTTCTTCAAGGGCACTGCTCTGGCTGCAGGACTCGGTGTTTGCAGTAGAACATATTATCATACACATGTGTGTAACTGGCCTCTGTGTGTGTAACTGGTTAGGATACAAAAATACTTGGATTCCACGCCAGGTACCAAGAAACAGTCAAACCATGTGCTACAAATAAAGCACAACAAGGCACAATGTATCTCAGAAAAACACACATCTTACCTAACATGCTTTGAACCAGTAGATTAACAAAATAAAGGAGCTACAACTCTTATCTGTAGCTCTTTGTGCTGCTGTTGTTGCACTTTCTATTTGCTAGTAAAATTCTTAGAGATCTATGTGGTCCTTCATGTAAATCAATGGATAATGTCCCATCTTCAGTGAACTATTCTAGGGTGCTTAACGATAAAATATTTGACTATGATGAAGAAAATGTCTTTACATAAACAAATATATGAGTGCAGTCGTGACAGCATCTTTGAAACATGCTCCTAAGCCGTCAGTGGCACATACATGTGGATGGAAAAGCCACAGTCCAAACATCACCCTGCTGTCAAACAACATTAGGTTATATAACTGATGGTTTTGACCTTTTTACGGTACAGAACGCAGCCTTTCCAGCTTTTCCAAGAGGTTTACATTTTGAAATCCCAGGTCCGGATTTTCACGAACCTCAATGGATCAAAGTATGGCAGCTGCAAGCGTCGACAGACTTGCGGCCCCCGTTAGCGTGAGATGAAACAACTGCTGAGAGCTTACAGCAAAAACAAATTGATAGAGTGCGGAAAATCAGTATTTGTATCATTGATGTTGTGTTTTTTTTTTCTTCTTTTTTACTGTTGTTACACAGACTCAAGAGAGACAAATGGATTTTGCAACATAATGCGCCTCATTGCGGCGTTTCAAAGTAATATGTGTTGCCTTCAAAAACCATTTAGCGGGGCCTTAGTTTCAATCCACATGGATTGTTGAGAGCAGGTTATCTGGATGTCACGATAAGCTTCAGTGGGTTCTTTCTGTTTGCTTGGATCTGTAGCGAATTTTGCAGTTCACTCACTACATCTGTCTTAAACTGTCCTCTAATGGTCACCCTAAATATCAAAGTCATATGGAGTGATCCTGAGAGTCCTTCTAAGAAACAGTCACTTAATCAACCACTTCAATAACCACATGTTTATGTGACTGTGTGTGAGTGAACACAGCCTCCCACTGAGAAAAAAAACACAAGGAGGATGAGAAGGAAGAGAAACATAAAGGACAAGGTTTGAAAAGAGGAAGGAGGCCAGTTATGAACATTTCTGACATTCCTTGGCTCCAAGACTTTTCTTTAGGGGAAACGGTGAGTCCAGCCAAGAGCCACCAGAGCAGGACCCTGCAGGGAGCCTCGCTTTCTCCTTTCTGGCTCGTCGCCGAGCCCGAGAGGAAGAGCACATTAAAGCAAGAATTCAGGATATTGTCAGGAAGGGTTGTTGTTGAACCTGACACAAGCAAACAAGCACAAAAGTGTCAGCATGAGAGAGAAAGGGACACAAAGGGAGAGAAAGAGAAACTTCACAACAGTGGAAAACATTACTCGGTGTTCCTCTTCACAGGATGCTGGCATTTCCTGTTCCAAGAGGCTGCTGGATATTTGTGGAGGACTGGCTCAAGAGAATACATTTTATTTTCTTTATGACGCTCTGTTTCTAGATACAGTGAGAGGAAAAGCAGATGCCTCAGCAGCAATATGATCCAAGCATAATCTGTTAAGGTATGAGTTCTGTTTTTTTTTTTTTTTCTGCCGAGGGACTACACACACAGGTGAACCATCAGTGCCAATGAAACTGAAACACTGAGAGCTATTGCTGTTGATCATCTGCACTGTGTGAAATGAGAAATTGGATCATGAGACGGGGGGTTTATAGAGGGATAACAATATACACTGTGGTGGCTCAGAAATGTGAGTAATGGTTTCCAGGGATCCTCCGAAGGGTCGTCAGATCAATCTGAGGCATCTCAAGTTATTGACCAGAAGAAATAAGATCTTTTTTTCCTCTCTCTATTGTTGCTTTTTTTTATAGTAAAATACTGGAGAGTTTTACTAGGTCGGCCCTCTAGAAATGATTCAGCTGAAACAAACCAAACTAAAATTATTGGTCTTTGTCAGAAATACATTGCTTCACTTTGTTTGAAAAGTTGGGAACCACTGCCGTAGAGGTGCACCCCAAGGAGAGGCAAACCAAACAAATGGGGCCAGAAGAAATAAAAAGGTCCTCAGTGACCCCTCATATTGGAAACTGTAACTTTAAGCTAATGCCAGCATCAGCTTTGCTAATATGACATACTGTATATAAAATCATGCATCATCATGCATGTATAGTAATTTGCCGTTTTAAAAAGAATCACACAGACATTAGAATTTGATACAAAATGCACATGTATTTTCTTTCCTTAGTTACATTTTGCAATGCATGCCATCAACATTTATTCATTTTAACATAAAGTCCACAAGGACAAGTGCAAACCGGCCTGAAATTCATAAGCAAAAAAAACAAAACAAAACAAAACAAAAACAGGATTAAGTAAAAGTTACACAGGTACAAAATAAGAAGTGATATAATTATGTTAACATTCATACATTGGTAGAAAAAAAACAAAAACATCAATTAACAGATGAATTTTAATACTAACTCACAATATACATTTCAGTACTTTTGAGAAATTCTCATTTCTCTGCTCCCGAGTTTCTCAAGGCAAATATCACATATTTATACAACTCTGGGCTCTTCAGTTGACCGTGCTGTGGTTTTTCTTCTTCTAACATCAGAACTGAGCCGATGCTTTCAACCCCTTCCCTCTTACAATGACTGATGTTTTCACAATATTGAGCAAGAGCATTGAATCTAATGGCAACATCGCAGTTAAGTACATCAAAAAGAAAAAAACAAGATTTGTGCAACTTGTGCAATAGCCGACAAAAAAAAACATCCGAGTAAAACTTTAAACTGTAATATCAACACAGAAGTGAGGTTGTAAATGTGGCACTTTGTGAAAAAAAAAAAACACAGGTGATGTGACATAAACAGTGGATGGTGGAGGATATTATTCATATTTACAGTACATTGTGACAGATGACTGTGCTTGATGAGCCTTTGGTTTATTACCATTACACGGACGTTCAATAACAAAGTAAAAAAAAAAAAGTGCTCAAGATTGTCCTTAAAAAAATAAGAATGCTACCATGTCCATCTCAAAACTTAGGCATTGATGTGGCTTTGTATATTTAAGGGGCTGAAGTAGTAGAACAAACACATAAATAAACTTATTAAAAAAAAAAAGAAAAGTGGGACAGTTTACATCTGGCCTCAGCATAGGTGCTGTCCATCGCTTTAATTCCTTTGTTAAGTAGAACCATCTGTCAAAACCCTTTGCTTCCTTCAAGAAAACTCATCACAGAAGGTATGTCTGGGTCAGCTGAAGCATAACTTGTTTTGATGAGCGCACACAGTGAGTGAAGTCATTTCCCAAGGAAGCAGGAGGCTGTCTCTCCTCCTTTAAAAGGCTAATTGGGTAAAATAGAGAAACCAGTGTGCGTGCAAGGGGTGAACTATGTCACAGTATTGAGCTGAGTCCGGTTCAGTTCTGTCACTTTTTTAAGGCAGCAGACAGTGCACTCCTGTGACACAGCCCATGTGTGTCTTCTCCCACTCTTTCCTCCTGCATCTTCATTCCCCTCACATTCCTGCCGTGCAGTCATAAATCAGCATGGAGTCGCATGTGTTATTCTCTAAGTCACACACACATACACACACTCACACATGCATGCACGCACGCGGAGGTATCAAACTACACACAGCCTAGCTCACAGACATCACAGCAGTAGAAGCAGCCAGCAGCAGCAGGCATACAGCATCCATATAGCATGGCGCCCATGTCAGATCCAGACCAAGCTGCAGGCTCACTGGCTCTCAGCGTCTGCTCCGTTCAGTTTGAAGTTGCTCAGTTCTTCTCTTTCTCTCTTTCTCCATTCAGCAGATCAGCTCCTGCTCAGGTCGTGCGGGGAAGAGGGGGTCGCTGAAGGAGAAGGCGTCACGGCCCGTCTTCAGCCCACCCTGGCCCGTGCAAGTGAGGTATGACTCGATCAAGTCCAGCTCAGGAGAAGGAGCCGGGCTCTCGGGCTCCGACTCAGACTGGCTCAACTCGGGCTCGTCCAAAGACGAGGCCGTCCTGTTGTGGAGGTGCGGGTGAGGGTGAGGGTGAGGGTGCGGGTGGGAGTGGGAGTGGGGGAGCGGGTTCAGCCAGGGGTGGTTGAGGCATTCTTCTGCCGTGGCTCTCTTCCTGTACACACAAACACAATAACACTGCGGATGAGAGGAAATTCCCGCACAGTTTACATAACCGATAGATCGCCTGGATCTTCCGATTCACCCAATCCATTCTCTTGCAAGACGTCGGCCATATTAGTTTTCAACGTTTGGTTTGGAAAACCGCAAAAAAAAAGCAACTCTTTTTGCACTCAAGATTTTTCCCCCCTGCTCCGTCTCACAGCGATTACTCAAACACTGAGGAATCTTCCACTTTTTCCAGTGCCACCACTAATCTGCTGCAGTTAAATGATACTGACTGGAGATTATGGCTCTGGATGTGAGACAGAGGCTGCTGCTACTTTACATCAACAAATTGTGCTGACGAAATAATGACTCATGTGTTGGAGCTCTCAATCAGAATTAGGGTTAGAGTCGAGTTCATCAGAGTGATGGGAACATAGGAAATGACCTTTTGCGTGGTGACACTTAAAAGGTGATGTGTCAGAATTCAGTGTAATGACAAAAAGAAGGCTCTGTTTTCGTAATTAAGTGAGATTACAGTACAACCACCATCAGCAAAAAAAAAGGAAATGTATTCTTGCCTTAGTGACGCAAAGCTTTTTACCACACAGCCTTATTTAGACGTACGCGGATGTGCTTCCGTGTTGCGTTCAACCTGACTCACATCCTCAGTGTGTAAATCAGCTCAAACTGATGCTGATGGAAACTTTGCAGTTGTAATAATCAGACATTTGATCATTTTCAGTATTACTGTGAGAAAAAAAACTGAGCTCACCTTGGGGTTTTTACTAGCAAGGTCTTGATGAAGTCAAGAGCCTGCTGGGAGATTCCTTCAAACGTGTCTTCTGAGTAGTCTACGTTGACTTGGGAGATGTTGAGGTATGTCTCTTGCTTGGTGTCGCCCTGGAAGGGAGACTCGCCTGTCAGCATGACGTAGATCAGGACCCCGATACTCCTGGCAGAGAGGGACAGGGGGAAGAGGTTATGAGGTGATTTGTCATCTTTAATGGTTACAGAATCGTTTGCGAAACATCGTGGCACAACAGATCTGGCCGTCTTCGACTACGCTGCAGTCATTAATTAACTTCCAGTATGAAGCAAAGATGGTCTTATGGTCAAAGGTCTAGACATGCTGTCTGCATGTTAAGAAAGTGATGTCACTGCCCTGAATGCGTCTTTATTCCTGGTTGTGGAGCGCAGGCTAAATGACTTCTGCATGAAAATGTATAGAAATAGTCTTATTAACTCCAGTAGCACACACTTACCACATGTCTGTAGCAGTGCTGATGGGTTCATAGCTCAGGATCTCTGGAGCTGCACAACACAAAACAAAACACATGGCCCCTTATTAGTCATGTTAAATGAGCCTCCAGTTGAAAAGACACAGGTGATTCTGGGTTGTTTTGTAAAGGTCTGGCAGCAGGACTCACCCACATACTCTGGGGTACCCAGGATCTCCCTGACCTCTGTGATTTTGTCCATACGTCTGGACAAACCAAAGTCCACGATACGAATGTCACCGAGAGGCCTGGCACTGGTCAGCAAGATGTTCTGGGGCTGGGGATGATGAAAACACAGGTCAGACTGAGGTAAGCTACACGACACAAGGACTAATGATTATTCAAGAAGCCCGACGTCTGACGTCCGATGTGATTAATTATATGTTTCTGTGACTGTGTTAAAGCATTCAAGGTAACTGGTCCCTTAAGGATGCGGGCTCTGGTCCGTCAGCCAGAGCGCTAGTAGCTCCTCTGCGCTAAGATTATCCACTAAGCCTATCAGAGCAGAATGAAAACAGGTAGTCCTGCCAGCAGTTGGCTCCAGCGTGCAAATAGTGAAGTCTACGCACAACTGTGTTAATTCTGGGTGAGACTGGGTCCGTGCCAGCGCTGGCTGGAGCTTTTAAGATAAACACAAGAGGAGAAGACAGGTCTGGACCACTTCAGTCCATCTAACCACAAGAGTAACTGAAGAGAGCATGAGATTCACCTCTTGAAAAACACTTAGCCTCACACCACAACATGTCATTAGACACAAAAATGTCTCGCAGCATCCGCCGTGCTGAACCGTTGATTTATTGTATCTGAGCAGATCATTTAATCTAGGGCAAACACAGTTTTTTTTAGTTTCTCATTTGCTTTTTAAAGAATTGTGTAACCTGTAATGAGATACCAGATGATGGGCTACATTTTCAACACACTTAAGTAGGTGGAAAGCCTCGATGATGACTTCCTTTGTACCTCAGGGTGCATGAAAGAAAACATGATAGTCGAGCGAGGTTCCTTTGCAGACTGATTTCTCATGGGAACGGGGTCATAACACACTGAACGAGCTGCTCTTACACAACAGAAATCATATCTCGCTCTGTCTGCCACTCCGGGGAATAACGCCATCTTATATCATCATATAAGGTTACAGCGTTCTTACTTTCAGGTCCAGGTGCACCACATTGTTTCGGTGCAGGAAGGCCACTCCGTTGAGGATCTGCTTGGCCAGCCGGATCACATCTTTCTCCGTGAAGGCGTCGTCGTTATCGGCAACACACTGGTCGAAGATTTCGCCACCGGCGGCGCTGGAAGGAAAGCACAGGAAGGAAAACTGAGAAAACAAAACAAGGATAAGATGTGAGGAAAAGAACTGTGCATGGATAGCCACCCAGTGGAGTTTAGCTTGGCTTACTTTCATTTTTTGATTATTCATTTTAACTTGTCATAATAAATTGCACCTTAAACTGTACAAATACGCCCTTTCCTCTCAGTTCGAATGTTGACAATGGTAAATTCCAAACCCATCCCATAAGTACAATTTTACTGAACAAGCATCAAAAATCATTTCCAGTTACTTTAAAATTACACAACTGCCCGTCTCCATATTAGTGTACTTTGGCTTGGAAGAACAAAGAGTGTCCACATCTACGCATGTGAGTCCAACATAAATCAATATAATTTTTGGTACTCCGCCTCAGCATGTACTTTTCCCCTTCACAGGAATATTACTGGAGATAAGAGAGGTCATATCGGCTTACGGCACATTCAGATAAGCTCTTATATAGCCTGATATATTGCCGGTTAACCTACTAAATCAAAACAGGGGGAAACAGCAGCAACCCGCCAAAGACTAAACATTTTTTTAAGTGTACAAAGAACTGATGTTAAGTAATAAAGACGCCGGAGAAGTTACATAAAAGGGTGGTGGGAGAGCAGTGTCATGTTGGTAACAAAATACCGTTCTGTATCAGCCTCAGCTTGCATAGTTGTCCTCTTGTTTGCCCAAAACAACCCATGAGACACACATAACACATCTGGAATTTAGTAATTAAACATCTCAATGGTGACTTTTCACATTTTTGCGGATGATATAGTCAGACTCTTTCCTGCCTGGTCTTGCCGCTCTTGTGTAACACACCAATAGGTAAAGCGGAGACATGGTGGATTTACATTAGATGCTCCATCAGTCAGATCAATGCCTGAAGCTGACAGTTCGCTCAAAAAACCAGAACCATGTGTGGGGGATTTAGATGGTACACATGCTTTTTATCTTCAGAGGAAAAACTTTTTTGTGACCAGGCCCTAGGCTTGTATGTTACATAACTAACACCACCCAATAACCCCCCCCTCCCTCTACCCACCCACCGCCTCCATCTCCCTGTTAGCCTCGTAACCCTGGGCTCTTTACTATCCTCAGCTGTGAAAATAGCACACATGTTTTGTTGGATTTGGAGGATATCCGTCATTGGTCTTTATAATCTTTTCTTTTGCTCGCAGCACCAAATACTTGACCTTCCACCTACCCCACTTGTTACAAACAGGCTCAATCCCACCCAACAACCCCCGGAGAGTCCGAGAGCAGCGGAGACTTATACGGTGGAACCCTGCACTCCATTTGTTTACATTGATCTGCTCATGTATACCAAATGCAAGCAAGCCTGGTGTTAGTGTTTTCATTTGGGAGAGGAAATGAAAGACATGTGAGCACGGTTTGATGGACGCTTTTGATTTGAAAAAGGGGAAAAAAACAAACATTAATGCCTCTTGTTGAGTTGGTGTTACATCCAGAATGAACTTGAATCTATCAACTTGACTTGTACTGGACCTGGAAGCATTTACTGTACCTGTCTGAACAATTAAAGACTTGACGTGAGGGAGTGTTTTAATAGCTTCATTAAGCTGTCAGCAGAGTGTGTGAAAGGACTGAAGATCTTGATAAAGACCATCTTGTTTAAGGTTCACCAGATTGCACACATTCTCTCCAAGCACTTAAGAATGATCTGATACTTCCCTGAGCTCTAAATATTGTCTCTGCACACTCCACTCTGCAGGAGAGTTTAATGTTCTCACTACTTGTAGTGTGTGGGCAGACGTCCTCCCCTGCACCGACACCGCAAGAGTAAAGAGTAAACCCGCTGTAACCACCATGAGCGGGGGCAACAACGATTTCAAGAAACGAGCTGAGTCTCAAGAAAGCAGAAATATCACTTCTCTATGTCACAGTCAGTCCTTTTTAATCATTTTATCTAATTAAAGCTACTCTTGGCAGTTGGCTGACCACCAAAACTTCACTGACGTCACCTCAGCGACAACCTGTTAACCAGCTTCCACAAGACTAACCTGTCTGCCGGGCTGAAATTTCTGGGCAGCGCTTGTACTCCAACGTACTTTTCCAATTATAGTCTGTTGAGGACGTTAGCTCTCTGGGTTACATCACATGCAAGGAGGGACATTGGAAGTAAAATTTACACGAAACATGCCTCTCTAAAGAAATTGAGAGAGGAAATTAAATGAAATTCCTTGTTAAAGAGAATTATGCAATTTAACAGACACCCTGTGAAGTAAAAGTAATAAAAACCTGCCATCTGGAAATGACTGGGGTCTGTTAGGGTTTCTATTTCTTTGTCTACACAAGTAATGTCCTATTCAACCTTTTAAGCAGCTGAATAAGGGTCATCACTTTCCTACAGTGCATCTGGGGAAAATGCTGGATAAGGAAGACTATAATGCTTCATGGCAAACTCATCACCATGTGATCGTTTTTTAGCTACTGTGTGCACAAAATAAAACTTTCATTGCTCAGAGGTGATGCACATTCGTTTCTCCTCAAAGCGGCCATCGCTTAAACTAGTAATTATGCCTGGGAGGGGGTTTCTATGGAACTGACGCACGCCGGAGCTTCACTTTGAAAGATGATTAGAATTCACTCGCTTCCATTTCTCTGACATTACCAAGGATGTGGTTGTGGCTGTGTGAATATGTGTGTATATGTGTGTGTCTGTATGTGTGCGTGCAACACTTTATACCAGCGTGGTGGTGTGCTACTTTTGGGAGCTTTGCTCGCTGCTCACATTTAAAGCCACAGGAAATGGAAAATGGTTTGCAATTCTCGAAACTCATGCTGAGGTCAGACTTTTTTTTTGCGATGCAACAGTCTCAATGTGAGGAGCATTTAAAAGGACAAATACAGTACAACTATGTCACTGACAAAAGCATGAGCTGGTGTTTTAAAGAAACAAGCTCTTTTTAAGCATGCATGTGCAGCCTGCGTGATTAGATGCTCAACGTCTGCAGCTCCATTTGGCAGCTGGAGAGGAACTGTGGACCAGTGCTGACTGACCTCCTGCTATGTTTTCTCTGCAGGCATGCAGGGGTGAACCGTGGTGCTACTTCCCCTTTCACACTTCAGCCAGAGGTCAAACACAGCCCCACTAAAAGGCTTTTGTTCTGCAGAAGCATTCCTCGTCTGGGACGATGATGTCTAGCGAGGAGCAGGCAGGAGACGGCTTCCTGCCCGAGCAGCGAGCGGTTCAGAAACGGGGTCGGGGTAACGTGGTTCAAGTGTAATTGCCCAGTGTTATCTCCCTCTGTAATGAGGCCAACGAGGTAATTAAGACGCTCAGTGTCCTTTCCAAATCCTAATTAAAGGCCATCACTAGATGCATCATGTCATTTAACACCCAACCCACAACAGACCAGAACCAGAGCCAGACAGCCTGATGACCTTGCAGGGTCACTGAACGAGCAGCTCGTCTCGGCCGGTTTGTCCGCACGTTCAAAAGGCAACAAACCGCACCATGACCTGAGCAAGAAGTTCTCAGAGTAGAGTTTTAAACTGACTCATTTATAGCTCTACATTGTCATTTTCTCACAGTGCTGCGTGCTGCAGTTACGCCACAGTGGTATTTAAAAAGCCGCTCGCTTCCTGACAGCGTTCAGCTGAGGTGCTGAGGCCGCGTCGAGATGAGCTCCACCACAAAGAGACACAGTTTCCATTTAAGGCAGGCTAAATGTGCGAGGCTGTGCGTTTCACACGTGTATGGTTTTTGTTTTTTTTTTCTTTTAGGGGTGAGTCAGACTCTGACATGCAGCGGCTTCTGAGCAATTAGCACATAACTCAATGCGGGGAAGCAATTAGAAGAAGTTTTGTTTTTCTTGTCCTGAGATCAGATAAAAGCTGACAATTCACTTGCAGACACGTCACGTCAACAGTGACATTCTTTATCTTCTTATCATGCAAAATGCAGGATGTTGCATGATGTGATTTGCTGTGAGGTTTTCCCCCAGTCAAAGATTTCTCAAAGAAAATGTGCTTATCAAGTAGAAATGAATGAATGTGAAAGAAAGTTCTCTACGAGCCAATTTGGTGGGTTATGGTCCATGGGTCGGGCAAAGAGTTTATAGTGAGTGATTAAAAGATAGTCATTTCCCTAATGATTGAGAACCTAAGCATTTTATTCCAGTTTTCCTGGCACGACCCCAAAGCCAGGGAAGTGAGGAAAGTTTAAAAGGCCATTAAATAACCATCATCATCATTTTCTTCTCATATCAGTGGCGGTGCAAGCCAGGGCTGGGTGTGTGCATGAGGGTCTGAACAAAAACAAACTTTGGAGACAAACAGGCAGGGCCACTGCTTCAAATGTGTTGTGTTTCTTGGTGAACTTTTAAAGACGGTCGTATTTTTCTTTCTGTAATGCCATCTGTCTTACCACTCAAGAACAAGGATGATTTCAGTGGTGGTTTCGTAGACCTCGTGCAGTGCCACCACATAGGGGTTTGCCTTGGCCGACTCCAGCACAGCAATCTCGTTCAAGATGTCCATGCGGCAGTCCGCGCCCTTCCGTCGCTTTCGCAGAAACTTGGCAGCGTACTGCTTCCCCGTTGCCTTCTCAATGCACTTCTTCACCACCGCAAACTTTCCCCTGGGAAACAAAGAGGAGGAGGGGGGGGTGAGAGAGAGAGAGAGCGAGTGATTAGTGAGGAGACGGAGTAATGGAGACCACATTACTGGCTTTTTCAAATAGATCTGGTCAGGGACGGTTCTATTCTGCATCCAAGCGGCCCAACGGGACCACTGGAGCGTATTTAGGTCATTTCAAAACTGCAGCAAATGAAAGGCTAAAATTACTGGACATACTCATCACAGATAAACGGCTATGAGGTGAAAGCCAGATTACAGTGCCAGACAGTTTGGGTAAAGCCCACCAACAAGCCACGAGTGCAGCGCTGTAGGCGCGGTTGGAGAACGGCTCGCAGATAAGAGATTTCAGTGGCATCTTTTGAAAAAAAGAAAAACCGCAGACGCCGCCATTGACCACTGATACGCTCAGCTGAGGAGGCGTCATCAGACATCCCTGCTTTTCTCCTACTTTTCCTTTAGCCTTCAGGAGGGTCTGACAGGAGGCAGATAAGGCTGACAGTTTTTGGCAAGAGCTGCTGACTGGTGGGCAGGGACCTGATAAGACCAACACCACTTCACAGATCATGCAAAAAACTAAACAAAAGGGATGCAACGGCGTCAATGTTCAACGAAGAGAAAAAGAAAAAGAACATCCACTCATCTCTGCATTCATTTTTTTTTTTTGCATATACACTGATAAATGCATAGCAGGTGTTAAGGGTCACCCGTGGGTGTGGGCAGGATGTCCGATGTGTGCAGAATTGCCTCTCTGTGTCAAGCAGACCATAATCACCAGCCGTCCCCTCCCAGGCTGATAATGAGGCCTTGTCCGTTTCCCTTTCTTCACAGCTGACAGCAGCACGGACAAATGGAATTGTGTTGACGCCTCCGCCCAGACCCTCGGCCAGACCCAGTGCTTCTCCTTTTGACAGTCGTACAAAAGCTGACCAGTCGGTTAACACAGCAGCAGGACCACCCACCTGACCGCAGCAGGGTAGGGCCAAGCAGGGGGTCACCGCTGTTACAGTCAGGTTGGAGCCTGAGCAGCATGCCAGAATGGATATCACAACCTCAAAACATCTATATCCAACTAACAGTTTCTCTGTGTTGTAATGAGCTGCACAACTCACAGATACATTTTTAAGGAGCACTGAACACACAGGATGTGAAGAGATGACTGAACTGTGCAGAATCTAAATGAAGTCAGAGAGGTCTAGTCAGCATGGTGCCAGTCATTTTCCCACACTGTGTTACTCCAAGCCCACTGTGCTGCGGACCAAAAACAGCAACTGTTCTGGCCGGAGCCCGGTTCTGTTTTGGCTACCGCTACAACTGCTGTGGGGGTCTAACTCTGCTCCCTTCTCTTTTGCCTTTTCTCAGTCTTGCAGCATGGTGACGACTCATTGTTCCACAATGAAAAGGCAAAAAAAAAAAAAACCCGTCAGAGGCTTTTCATCCTTAATTAGCCAAGTTCAGAGCAGCTCACTGTGGGCTGGGAACTACATATGGAGTGAAAAGGAATGACCGCCGGCCACGGAAAAGAGCAACAGGAGGCCTTTCAAAGGCTGACAACAGGTCAGAGGTTACTTAACACGGCCATCTTCCAACAGGCTATATTCACATTCTGCTATGTTAATGGGCTGACGCACAGAAACTCCTGGTTTAAGCATAATGGGGCTTTAACGTACATATTTCATGATTTGGGTTCATTTCAGGTTCGAGTTAAGAAAAATTCTGACTAACACTGATGAATGTTTTCTCAGGCATCCTGTCTTGCTCCACAAATACAGTTATGTGCAGCTCCAACAGTTCATTTGCAGGGTTACACTCATCATCATCTTTACTCTGACACACGAAACTAACTCCTCTCCAGTGCTGGAGATGGTGATAATTTGATTGAGAAACTGGTTTCCTGTGGTGTCTGCGTTTTTTGTTTTTTTTTCTTCTCCTTCTTGCTCTCTCAGTGGGGCACTGACTCATGTCTGAAGTGTACTGACAACCGACAGCTCTCATTTGCCTGCTTCACAGACGGCCTGACACGCAACATGAGTTCCTCTTCCTGCTTTTAAGCAACTCAACAACATTTCATTGTGCACGGTTCTGCAGGGGACCACAGCTCATGATGCAAAGCTCGACTATGACAGCAGTTTGGACAGTGACGCTGATGAGTCTTATTGTTTCTGCTGACTTTAAAAGAGAGTTGAAAGGAACAGTGAGCGGAAAATTCAACAACTATTTCTAATATGATCAACATCCTCCCTAATATATTCTACAGAATGCATAGCTGATCTCCTGGTGTGCTGCACTACGTACATTCCTCCCCTTAATGGGATTATGAGGCCTGATCTCAGGATGTTGTTGGGTTGGAGCCATGAGAAGAGGAGGGAAGAAGGATGAAGGGCTGAGGTATGAGGGTGAGAGGAGAAACTTCTGTGGCCTCAACTTCATAGGCAGCGTCACCGTGGGTTCTGGCTGCTGTCCCACAATGTCCTATGGTGTCTGACAAGCTCCTAACACACTCTTTATTTAGCTTGTCCCACCACACTGTGCAGGGCAGCAGACTTTTAGACTGAAGGGAGGGAGTCACAGGGACAGATGCAGATTTGGCCCGAGTGGTAATACAAACAGCTGTTGCATTTAATGGAACCCAAAACGTCCTCTGTGGTTTTCTCATCTTAATTTAAAAAATACTTTCCGGGGATAGTCATTAATGTCTGGCAGGGTGGGAAATCCCAGCACAAATGGCACAGAAGTCAGTGTCTCTCTCTGATACACATATCAATCACAATCAGCATGATACAATCCCCCCCGAAATGCATTTAGTTGTAGAGAGAGACAGAGATGTGGCAGGATGGGATGTGGTAAATTTCAAGTTGCAGCTCTGGGGTGAACTGTCAAGAGAGTGAATCCTGATAGTCTAAAAAAAAAAATAAAAAAAAACCAAATGCCTCCAAAAGCCATAATGTCACTTTGTTTATCTCATCATCATCACATTCAAAGCAGAAGTTTGGATCTTACTTTCACCACTGTGCACCAGGCTCCACTAGAGCACAGGGAGAGCGCCAGCAGAGGCAGCAGACTAATATAAGACTATGACAGAATATGATGCTTTCATTTTTTGTTACATGGCAATCATAAGAACAATATGTGGAGAGTCCCAAAACTTCCCAAAGCATCATTTTCACACGAATTCAGCACCATAAAGTCCCAACTCTTTATTACAGCTTCGCCCTGCAGCCAAGACGCACAAGAAGCGCGCATGGCCAGCGCTCATACCGGGGTGCCAGAGTGCCAGAGCGCGTTTCCATCAGCCCGGGGAGGAATGCGGGGCTGGAAATGTTCAATTAACACGCTTCCTATTAACACGTGCACGAGGGGGTACAAATCTAACACGATTAACTCGATTTGACATAAGCTGATCAAGATTGTGTTGGAGGGCAAAAGCAGCCGTGGCGAGCGCACAACAAACACACAAACACACGCAAGGTTTCCTCATCATCATCATCATCAGTGAATCCTGGATTAACACACTCACCTGCCCAGCTCTTTGCCGACCAGGTCGTAGCTGGCTGTGAACGGCTCTGCTCTTATCCTCGTGTGGATCTTGGTCACCATCCCGTTTCGACTCATCGTTGCTGGATCTGGCATTGAAGTCTCGCCGTGAAGTAAATATTTCTTCCTCCGCCAAAACAAAGCAAAAACAAATACAAGCCCCACCAAAAAAAAAAAAAAAATGCAACAAAGATGACTTTCTGATCCGATCAAGTCAAAACTCGCATGATAATAATAATAAAAAAGAAAAAGTCGATTAGAGCCCAGAGCAGCTGTGTTGTCAGACCACCGGGAGGTTAATCCAGTCGGAGCGGACTGATGCCCTGCAGGAGCGTGACACCAGTCGGTTCGGTGAATTAGTTTGAGTGCTACTACACATTCCTGACAATAAACTCCTCGTCAGGGCCCGGCCCCTCCTGAGATGACGCTCGGCTGCGGAAGCCAATGAGTTCGCTGAAGAGGATGGACCCACGCTGCGAGGCGAGCCAGCTGGCAGGCAAAGTGGTGCGTTCAAGTGACAGCAAAGGAGCTTATTAAGTGCAGGTTCACAAACATAAACAAACACCTTTATCATTATACCTCCAGTTTGACGGTTATTAGGATGATTTATGGTTGAGCAAAAAAAATGACTTGTAATTTACAGTTGTGAAGTGTGTAAGTGCAGATTTGTGCTCATTCTATCTTCAGCACATGACTGTAGCCAGGCTACTTTAGGAAATATTTCCTTGCCTCCACCTACGTCTACCCATGGGAAGAAAAACAAAGGGTCAACATAACTCAGTGTTCAGATTTGCATGCACAAACATCTAAGGCATCTCTGACGTCCTGGTATGTGTTTTCCTGCTTCTTGTTCTGGGCTGGGCTGCAGGTGAGGCCTGGGTTTCTTTTTTTCTCACACGACGCCCATGAATGTGAATGTGCCCTCGGGGGGTTATGAGAGCTTTGTCAAACTGTTGAACCTATGCGTGCCAATGAAGGAGAATTCAAAGCATGCCATTTAGATAATGTGTCACCTAGAACATCCTGTGGTTTTCATGTGCAGCTGCTACAGTACACTTTCTTTTTCTACATAAAAAAAAACATAAGTCATTGAGGGAAACGTTGGTGCTGGTATGTGTGGCCCCACAGAGAGAGAGCAGTGTGACGTTGACCCGGACTCCATGGGAAATGTGTCACCTAAGCTCGAGGGGCTTGCGAGACATAAACTGTTAAGCTGTTAGAAAGACAGAGGCCCAGACTGACCCCAAGCAAACAGGACATGCAGGACCCCACCGTCCACACACACACACACACAATACTGCAAATCGCCCACAGCTGAGAGTCAGCCGTACACAATAAGGAGAAAATGGTGGTGGATATTGTGGTTTTGGCCCCCAGTTTACATCTAGCTACTGTATAGGGGGCATGTGAGGCATGTGAGACACTTCCTCAGTAAAGGTGAGCAAAAAAAAGCCACAAGCAGGATATCAAGTAGCCATTGTTAACACTAACTGACATTTTCATCATGGATAATTTTCTTAATTGATTTAAGTCCATCAATCATTTGAAAAAATGTCCTCAGATACCGGCTACTGATATTAAAGCAGTTTTACATTTGTAAATAAATCTTTGTCATAGCTCTACATTTTTTTCATCATTCTTCCAGTCATCATAGCAGACATATTTCCTAAAGAAGGGAGGTGTCCCATACCAGTCTGTATCTTCTGTATTCCTCTTGGCTAAATAAGGACATTAGTATTTCAGCTTGAATGACAGGATGACATGCTCCTCATACGCTGATTCTATGTCTCATGGTTGAGCACATTGCAAGTGGCTGGTCACATGCCCTACATAGCTGCTATCTATCACACAGAGCGGGATTTGTCCGAACTTACCACGCCAAAGCTAATTTTGTTGCCACAAACAGCAACTGATGTAAAAGAGACCTATTGAGAGTGGACATTCCTCAGGCCCTACCGAGTCATTAGTGTCCAGCGACAAGGTTACATAACCTGTTACGCCTCCTCCTCAAATTGTTACCTTAAGTCCAAGCGAGCCCTCTCTTCAAGCCTTGACCCTCTTCTCTCTGCCAGCCTTCCCATTAAAGCCTGGGGTCAGAGTTCAGAGGAGCCACGTTAGAGAGGGAGCGCTACCTGGCCCCCGGAGACTTAATGAAAACACATACCAGCGAATTAACCTGCCAGCCTGCAGTTCAGCTAACATAAATATGAGAAGTTCAGCCGTGACCTGGGGAACGCGAACGCTTTCCGAGCAACTAGGACAAATAGGCCTAAGTCAGGACCGGGTCGGAAAAGACGGCTCTTGTTTTTTGTTTTGTTTTCTTATAGCAAGATCTTTAAAGTCTGGGTGTATTCCAAAATAGTGCCCATACTGTATGGATCTGATGAGGTTTGATGACTTAAAGTGGTGTTGAAAAGTATGTGATAAGATATCAACGTTTGCCTCAGTTGCATGTTGTGAAAAATTTATCAGGTAATTGAATCAGATGACATTCTGTCTGGTCCAGTGGGCCGGCAACGTGCTGGAGAAGGTCTGCCGGAGCGAAGGGAGGCAATCCGGTGTTAAAGAAAGTGACTATTGCACGATCAGACTGAAAGTACACTATTAAACTCTCTTATGACTCCCTTAGGTAAGTGTGTTAGAGAGACAGACATTCTCTTGTCCACAGTTTCAGAGATATCCGTTCTCTCTCCTCTCGTTTATGTCGCCCTAGGGAGTGTTTAAAGGAGAGGAGGAGGGAGGGCAGGGGGCAGTGGTGGTGATGGTGTGTGTGTGTGTGTGTGTGTGTGTGTGGGGGGGGGGGGGGGTCTCATTATGTAAGTTGTTCTCCTGTGACTCTGTACCGTTAAATGTTCACTTATGAGGGCGCTCGGAGGCCCGCGCGGTTGTGTTAAGATCACTGCCTCCGATAACATCCCAGACTTCTCCTTTCTGTTTGAACCACTCTAACAGGAGGAGGAAGTCTGCCATCCATCCAGCATTGTGAGAGTTATGAGTTGTGCAGATGAGTCAGGTGAATCAGCTCTTACTAATAAAAATGGCTTTTGAGTCTAGTTATTTGCCTCCTTTCCTTTGTTTGCTTTGTTTTGCTCCATTCCTGAGCGAGAACACCTTATTTTGTGAGAATGACACAGCCGAAAAAACCTCCCGAGGATGTTTGCTCTGTCAACAACAACACAGCCTGAACGACGACAACAATCTCCAACTCTTCAAAATGTTGAATCCTAACAGAGCGTGACTACCCCGCTGTCTGTTTATGGTTCTTTGTTACAAACCATTGTTTATGCAGAAAGAGGATTTCATTTAATGAACAGGTTCAGACTCGGGAGGGCTACATGGTAATCTCACCTCAGTCCATAGGTGTACCTTGTTCCTTCTTCAGCTGCTTCAGTTCATATCTTATCCGTCATGTTGTGCAATTTGTAATTAACGCACAACTGATGTCCTGCTGGTGTCTCTGCCCCACTGGAAACTCTGATATCACAGGGTGCATATAGCATGTATGTTAGCACTTACGGCGTTAAGGGAAAGCAAACATCGGGGTGATTTAAACCATGATGTCATGTGCTCATTAGCTCTATAAATCATTTGTGCACTGGTGTTATGGTGGCGAGCCCAGGTCACACAGTGGTGTGATCTCTAATCCGTTTGCAGTGACCTCAGTAGAAAGCAGTCTGAATGGAGCTGCACCTCCATTCAGACTTCTCACACCTCATAAAACTAAACAGCCCAATAGCTCCAGTTGATTTAGATGCTTAACACACCACCCACGTCTTAACCTCTTCTTCTTCCCCCCACTCCTACTGCTGCTGCTACTGGTTCTCCTGCCACAACAACTTCTGTGGTTAGAAAGAGAGAAAAAAAAAGGACAAACATCCCCTCTGTGGCCTGATGGGAGGATCAGCGGGTTTCCAAACATTGGAGCTAGAAGTCATTCACCTTGAGACTTCAGGATGACGTGCAGAGCTGACGCTTGAACAGAATTAGAAGATCAGTTCCTAATCCTTTTGGCAACAGAGAAAATCAGTGAAGGAGGGATAAAAATAAGACATGAGAGTAGACTTGAGGTCTCTTTGCCTTGTTTGTAATCTAAAGGCAACACATGGTAAAGAGGCCAGTGTGTGGCATTGGCAGATTGTTGTCAGCCATCACACTATTTTAAAATAGGAACTTACAGTTTTAGAGTCAGAACTATTAAAAGCTCATGTCATCCATGATGTGAAGCAAACGACTGAATGAATGAAGACACCCTCTCTTTTTTTTTTGTCAAGGAGTGAGTGCGTTTTTGAATGGTGTTTTCAATTTTCTTCATGAAGGGAAACAGATTATTTTATTGGGATTTTTATTTATTTGGATCTGCAATTGCAACTTGATGAACAAAAATGGCAGTTTGTTATACTTGTATTTCCTCTTATGTTTAAGATTAAACGAATACTAATGGATAAGATAAGTGATAATTTTACAAATCATTTTGATTGATACAAACCATACAATGGAAAATGTATAAATGACACTATCATTTACAACTGACAGACTGGGAAAGAATAACACATCCTATTACTCCCTTTTGACCTTTTGCAACCATGAAGTCAATATGTTTCTATAAGTTACTCCTCAGGTTTCTCACAGCTAACATATTCCCTGTTGCGTGTCACACGATGCAGGAAACCTCATGTGTCTAACGTCTCATGTGAGCAAGTGAACACATTTGTCAGTTCCTCTGCATCCCCGTGGAGCCTAATTTGTCAAATGCCTCCCTAAGGGCTCTCGTGAATGTATAATGTACAGCTCTGATTGCATCTCTGTTACAAATCAGCCTTGACAACAGGCCTGTTTGACAGCCACAAGGAGTGAAGTGAAGTCAGCTCCCTCCTCGCCGCACTGAAATTTTGAAAGGGGCGACACTTATGGATGTTAATCACATTTGAACAGCCGGTTTTGGTTCATCTCTCCTGAACAGGAAACCAATAGGGGAAAAACTGGTGCAGCGCTCATGGATAAATGCAACAGATGGGAAACACTGAGGAAAGACAAGGTAGGGCATTGGGAATGCTTGTGTTTAAATTGCAGGCCCACTGATTTCAGTGGAAAGTTTGAGTGTGAACCACATCTTTTCTTTTCCCCACAAATATGAAATTAACTTCTTTTTTTCTTTTCGATGGCAGCAACTGATTTGTTTTTCTCTCTCAGCCAACGCAGTGTGCTTCGGTGCAAAACATTTTGCAGCAGCAGCAGCAGCAGCAGCACAGGAAGAGTGGGATGAGACAGAGAGAAGATGAAACCTGTTCTCAGGTACAGACAGTTTGGCCACATCCTGCCTTTACTCTCTAGCAGGAATCCAAAACTACAGCTGAGCATGTCTGCGAGACAGTGTTTGCACGGAAAGGCAGTGATTGTGGTGAAGTGCTTATTTCCCTCAGGCAAATGAAACAAAGAGAGCGTAAACATGTACATCAGAGTCAGACCTGTGATAGCGATAGTGTGACAAAAGCAAAATGCATTGACATGGGATCAAAGGCTTTAGCTCATCTTTTCACAGCAGCTAAGTAGAGAACAGAGGAGGCGTGTTGTGGAGTTCTGTGCCACTGACTCCACATGCAAAGAGCTCAACAAAGCTTTCGACCAAAATAACTGCATGCATATTTATTGCATATTTACACCACCCCTAAAGGCTGGTTGGGTGTGGGCATTACTGTAACAGATGCAGCCAGACTCGTGCATGGACAGACACGGGGCACAGACAGACCAACTTAGAAACTGAAAGGGCTTTTCTCAGCTGTTGCTTCTGTCTCAGGCCTCCAACCACCACCACCACTACCCCCCCCCCCCCCCCCCCCCCCCCCCCCCCCTCACAGCCACATCATTGTCTCATGAATCCATCCAACAACAGGCACATAAAGTCTTTCACAGCTCAATTCACTGTACATGCTTTATGCCATACAATGCTTGCGTTATTCAGATGGTATCAAAGGGGATTTAACATAACTTGATTTGGACTTGAATACCAGACACCTCCTTGGAACAGATGAAAAAAAAACAACAACACACAGTGGCCGGTACGGTCGAGCACCCGTCGCCATCCATCAGATGCTTATCTGTGCAGGTTGCTTGCCAAAACAAATTACTGTTGTCTCAGTTGGGGCTTGATGACATGGGAAAAATACAGTTGTTAAAAAAAAACAGAAAAAGATAGCAACTGGAGTCTGACCATAATGAACATTTCCCGGCAACTGGAGATATAAATGGTTTCAGATAAATCAGATAAATCTAAAATTAGTCGGTAAAGGGTCGGGAGGAATATAAACTCAGTGCTCGAATGTGGAGCAGAGCAATAGAGAGAAGGATTGCCAGCTCAGATGGAAGAAGAAAAGATGAGACAAGGAAACAGAGGAAATGGGGAAGCACAGGAATCCTTCAGGAATGTCTGACTCAAGGGAGAAATGGAAAAAAAAAAAAAACGTATTTTAATTGGAAAGTAAACATGTGAAGTGAAGTGGGGAGAGGTACGTATTAAGAAAAGGGTGTTGTAAATCAGACAGAAATAACAAGGAGAAAAAAAACGTCAAGAAACCAAGACATATTGAAGGGAAGACTGAAAACAATGGAAGACTTATAAAGTTTTAAAGAAAATCTCTTTGTAAACTCTTAAATTATAAACACGTATTTGAACATACAGGAGACACAGAGGATGAATGTCTGAAAGGAAATTCATTCAATAACATTTCTGTTAACTGGTTTGTTGTGCCATGGGAATTTCCTAATTATTTTATAACAGTTGGTTTATCTACAAGGAAATATTCTCCCACACAGTTATCAGAGATGGCAGATAGACATTTGATACTGCAGGGAAAAGTATTAAAAGTACAATATGTGCTACTTCTACTTAAAATCATACTAACTACTCCTAAACCTGCACCCCGTCCGTCCATCAGTGAGTCTAAATAAAACAAGGCCCACCACAGCCCAGTGACTCCAGTAACAGCAGGTAGATGCGTCCATATGTCATCTGAGGCTTGGCAGGAGTCAAAGGTCATCCTGCTACTAATGATTACCTGCTGAACCGTGAGGGCACCGCTTCAATTATCTGTGTTTGTTTGCGTAACCGTGGTGACAATTCAACAAGCATGGTGTGTTAAAATGCACACACGCACGCGCACACACACACACACACACACACACACACACACACACACACACACACACACACACACACACACACAAACACACACACACACACACACACACACACACACACACACACACACACACACACACACACACACTTTCCACCAGCAGCATGTCAGCTTTTACCACCAGGAAGTCAGAAGTCAATTAAAAAATATATATACAATGTGTAACAGTATAAACTTTTGCAAAATGGTCATCAAATAAAACACACAGCTGGTTTTCTTTCTTCGAAATGTTTCCCTCACCGTGAGTGGGCGGAGGCGTTTGCTTTGCCAAGTGGGTTTTTAAAGAGGTGAGTCTCATCTTTAAGTCCACCTCACCACAAGTCCATCAGGGGAGAGCTTTGTGGTTTCGGTTTATGGGAAGGTCTCAACTTCAAATGAGGTGACAGACGGGCAAAAAATCATAACAGACCTTGTAAAACACACAATTTTGTGAAGTGAAAACCGCACACAGTGATTTTCATGAGCTGAAAGGTCACAGCTCTTTATGAGATCATGCAGCACTCAACTAATTAATTAACTCTTATTCTACCAGTTCCCAGCATACAGAGTAAAGTCCAAGTTTTGTGCAGTTTTGAGTGTTTCCGTATGATTTGTGTTTTCCTGCTTCCATGTGTGCTGCTTCAAAGTGTTTTGTGTTTGTCCACATGTCGCTGTCGTGTGGCCTTTTGTGACGTGTCACGTGCATAAGGAAGGCGACAGGGTGAGGGTTGGGTCAAAGATCAGATACAATCAATGATCGTCTTTGCTCCAAATGTCACACTTTGTGGTCACTCTTGCATTAATGCAGGGAACAGGTGGGCTGTGTAATTCTGGAAACAATAACATTTGTTTTATAGCTCAGCTCAGCAGAAATGCTAAAAAGCTGCCTGAAGATAACTCCTTGCTTTTTATTTCTCTTCAATATTATCATAATGATAATGTTTCATGTCATCTTTCAGACTTGTTAGGGTCAATTAAGAAATTAACTCCATTAACCAATTAAATTACAGAGAATTTCCATCATATTTCACTACAGTACATGAAAGAGCTGCACTGAACAGACAACATACCAACAATTATATTTAAAAATACCGGCTTACAAGTCTGTTGTCCTGACAGTGGTATAGAGGTACTGGTATAAATACAAAAAGAAGCAATCAAGTGTTCAACAAATGATTACTTTGAAGAGGTTCAACTAAATAATTATATAATAGAACTGTGACTTTTTTCTTGTGGAGGGACCAGAAGAATTGTGATCAAACAGCACAAATGTAGGAAAATGTACAGGAAACTATCCAACCTTCATGTTTTGTAATCAGCTGCTTTGATTTGGACGTGTTGATCAGATAAAAAACCTGTGTTTGTTTCCATGACCTTCAAATGCTGAGAAATCTCTCTTTTCCACTTCCTGTATACTGTAGCCTCAGAGAAGTGAAGTGATGATGAGGAAGCTGAGGCCTCAGAAATAGAAATAATCTCGTTCATTTTGTTGTACTGGCTGTGACATATCCTGCTACTACTTTGTTCTCATTGGTACAAACACACTTTTCTCCAGCCCCCATTCATCCAGGGGGCAGCAGCTTGAATCTGCAATGAACCTAAACTAGAACTGGGCTGATCATTCACTCCCATGACTTTGTATTCTGTTCTCACTTTCTTTAGTTCTTTGCCCCAACAAGACACCTAAAGTGCATAAACCCACACGTGTGAGTGTTTCCACTGGCATGGCAATCACAGCTATGACTTATAGTTCACGCTGACAGCCAGTTATTCATGCCTGCCTCCGTGTTCAGACTGCCTTATTTACTGCCCCCTTGGCTACTCAGCTGATCGCATCACAAATCAAAGAAGTGACTCAAAGCTACCAATGAATTCAACATTTCTAGACATGCTTTTCTCCAGAACAGAATTTTCCCCAGGAAAGGATTTTAAAGGCACATGTACAGCTGGTAGCAGAAGATGTGAATGTAAAATAAACTGGCCTTTAAATAATACGTTAAAGAGTTGGAGAGTGTCCAGCTCCCAGTGGCCTGCAGCTCCTTCTCTATACTGAATGAAAACATTAAACACACTGGCAGGGATTCAGATTTAGAGTTTAGCCGCCCTCCAGCCGAATGTCTGCGGCCACACTGAGGGCGTGTCCCCGCTTTGATGGGACACCCACCCCCCTGACCAGCCCGCCTCTTATCCCAAACCCTGAAACCCAACACATAAAGGCAAGGGTTAGCACCATCTGTCGGGTTTTAACACCATCTCCCTGATCAGTCCCAGCCACTTGTCTGGGAATTTGAATATCGTATACATGTGGAGTTTATGATCTGTGCACATGTTTTGTCCGGTGACATTGTTTTTTTTCTTTCACATTTGGTCACAAATCTTACTCATCTTTATCTTCATTCATAGCCTTGTATTTATCATAGACAGTGCCTCTTGTGTTAACAGACTCTGAATCGCCTCTTTGTCTCTCTTCCTCATCTCTTGAGTGAAGTGTCTGCTGGAGAGCGGACCATCATCACTATGGGATGGGGTTATTTGGTTCAGCGCGACTATTCGCCTCCGTGCTCATAACTCTGAACAGTGAACATGTTTCTCACACCCCTCACTCCGGCGGGGAGGAAGAGGGGAGCAGGAAGCAATTCTGTCTGCTGAACTGTTGTGTCTCGTGAGCGTTGTGATGGCAATGCGTAGGGTCGGCAAGAATGCAGCACCCAAACGCTGGATCTCAAGGAATCCCCCTGCTGACGCAAGGCCAGGCCGGAGGAATCTGCTCCCACATCCCTGTTAAACCAGAGGCAAGACTCAGACTCCAGCTCTGGTGTCAGATGAATCATATGGAAACTGCAGGTCCAGTTATCAGTTTACTGATAAAACAAAAAAACAAAAACCTCAGGCCCTCAGCTACTGTTTTTCTTTTTCTTTTTCAATGAATAAATTATCTTGCATGGCTATGACCAGAAACCTTAAAGGCACATCACTTGATATCATGTCTGTTTAAATAAAAAAGTACTTTGTTCAAGGAGTTCAGATGTTATTATTTGAGATTATTTAATACAGTTTTGCTGCAATTACTGTGAAAAACATAAACTTCCTTAAATCTAGTCTGACATGTCTCTCATCTTGCACCTTTGATGTGGCTTCCCCTTTGTCTGGAGTTGAACGTTAATGAGGAGAACAGCATATGTCCACTGCAGTACGTGATCTGAAGCACTGATCAAAGACTCCAGAGACAGATCAGTCTAAGATCAAGCCAATTTTACTGTGAGAGACTCAAACAGCCAAGACAGTCATGAGTTAAATAAATTCAAAGATCACATGAATGAGGCTCAGAAGAATGACTCCTCTTCGCTTCTATGCACATAAAATTAAATGTGCTAATCATGTATTCAAAGCTAAGTTTATCTCTTGTTATCTATCAATGATTTTCTCAGAGGAGAACATAAAGTGTTTGTGAGTTCAAGTCAGTTGCTGGCAGCTATCATGGCAACAATTACAACAGTTACTGATGTTTTATTATGCTGTTTGTAGCTATGTTGCTAATGCTACAGCATTAGCAGCTGTTATCAGACTGGAAGAACTGCTGCAAGTTCAGCATCAAACATCACTCCTTTAAACTTTAAACTTACTCTATGAGGCCAATGTCTTTTTTCTTAGTGAAGTTACCAACTTCAGCCCGACTCATATCACTTCCCAACTGCGACTCACTGTAGGCTACCCTCCAAATATGCCCTGGAGCATATGGCCTTGTTTAAACTTTTTGTCTCGTAAGGTCTTGTCAAGTGACAGTCACCACCACTCGCTTCGGGCAAGGATGTGCATTCAGTGCTACAAACAGCCCTTTCTTTAATAGTCTACCTCACAATATAAGCAAAGTTAGAGAAAAGTTTTTTAAAAATGTACATTTATGTGACCGCAACTTTATCTTTTACTCTTTACGTTATTTAAATCCATTCAGCTGATATAGTAAAGGGGGTGAGGAAAAGGAGTAGCCTACCTATTTTTCACTGCAGATCAGAATACAATTTCAATTGCTATAAACTGTGCAGTTATTTTCCAGGAGAAGTCAAAAAGCACATCGAAGGAGTGTTTGTGATGCAATAAGCATCAAGGTGAAGGGCAAAACAAACTGCTGAAGTTCACACCCTGTCTACACCCAACTTTGCATAAGCAGATAATTGCCACTCCGTGACATTTCATTGAAATGTAGGGGCTGTGAACATAAGGAAAGCCATTCGTTAGATTTTATAACATGGAAATTATTAGAAATATGATACACACTCTTCCCAGACAAGAATGCCATGAGTCAGAATCAAATAATGTCTTTAATTAGAAGAACTTTTTCAGTTTGTTACAAGTGCAGTATCTGGGCGTGAAGGCCAAAGCGCACCACCCACGCTGTCAGACAGACTAATCCTGCCACCAGAACATGCTGTAAACAAAGGAAGAATGCGCAGGTGAGCTCATACCTGCTTGATGAACAGAAACCAAGAGGAACATAACTGGAACATAACTGAATGCCAAACTGGCCCATTGGCTTAATTTTATTGCCCATATTAAGCTGTCATGCCGTGACATTCCCAGCATGCCCATCATGAATATTGCCACTCTTGTCACTCCCAGACTTGATTTGTTGGCATGGGGAAGTCCTGGAAAAACCATCTTATGTAACCCACGCCTAATAATCATGTGTTTGGGCCACTCTCCTCCTCCTGATACGTCATCTGCTGCTTCCACAGAAGTCAGCTTTCTCAACCCAAATTATAGGCCAAAAAGTCCTTATGTAATAATTACTAAGTTTGATAAACTGTCAGCAAAAATGCCCGCCCCAGATACAGCTCAGTGACCTGCTTATGTTGGCGGACCTTAACAGTTCCCAGGGGACCATGGAGCGCAGCACGTTTCCCACAGCGATCCTTCAACCTTTACTCTGTCATCTAATGACCGCATTATGATGTTTATGAGAGGGAAGTCCGACAAATCCACCATCATGTCACTGTGACCCATTCTATCTCTGTTGAAATGTACCTTAGCCTTTAACTCTCGCTCTAATTACTTTAAAAGACAGCAGCCATAGAGCGTGGGTGGACTGTTAATACAAGAGGAGGAAGACAGGAATAGCCTATCTCTCAGTTACGTTAGCAATAAAATGAAAGGCCACTGAAATGACAAAATACGGAGCGATGTGTGATAAGCACGTAGCACCATTTACCGAACACAAGCACACTTAAGGGACTTGGCTCCTGGTCTTGGTCATTTTTTTTATGAGGGAGATGATGTTGAGAGGTGATAAGAGCCAGATGGTCCTTGGGAATGTTTCACACATGCATCCTCAGCTCAGACTGGGGGGTGGCGTTAGACAAAGCGAGTTCACATAATCCACTGTTTATGTAAGATCAAAACCTTCTGTGCCAATACAGAATATAACTCACTCTGTTCTTTCTGTTTAAGAGTGTTTGAGAGGAAAATTCTTCCTCTTTAATTTTCTAGTCTTGTGATTAAATGAGGCTATTTGACTTTTACTAGCTCTTCCACATTAACAGCATCATATTTTTCACAGCAGGGTGATATAACGAACGGAGCAACCACAAATTCCCAGTTAAGAGTCAGCCTGTCAGCGAGACACTTAATCCCCTCGAGCTGCTGTAAATCCAGAAAAGGAGAAAAATCCACAAGGAAATCAAAGACACATTTTAACCTATGGTCCTTTATTAAAAAAAAAAAATCTTTGTGATGTTTTTAATAATCGTAGTTTTATTTTGAATATATGTGTTTTTCAGAATTTGCTGGCATAGAGATGAGAATAAAATATTGTGTTTTATATTAACCACACAGTATTAGTACAGGCATTCAGGCTATCTGTGCATTTTAATGACCTCAAATATCATCCAGAACTTTTTAAAAGTGTCACTTTCACCATCTGTTGTGAGCTGTAATTAACAGTAACCACAGTGGGAAGTGAAAGAGAAAAGCAAACAACACATACAGTAAACGTGTAACCCACATAAACAGGTGGACTTAAAGTATGTGACTGATACTAGGCAGAGTGTTATCTTTAGCTTTTACTGCAGGTTCAAGCTATCTGTGTATCGATGCACACCACCACAGCAACAACAAAAAAAAACAATGACATTCATGTCAGAAATGAAGACAGACTGCATTTCTTTCTATGCAGGTGTTTGTTGAAGTAATAACAAGGATTAGGTCTCCAGTGTGGACCATAATGGGTCTGCGCCAAGAGCAGATGACAAAGGTTGTTGATGAAATATGAGCCCCATAAAGCGTCAATTAGAGAACATGGGAGAAAAAAAAGTGCAAGGTATGAAGCAGGTTTGCATGCCACAGGTGTAAAACTTTGTGTCCCATGTGCTTTTAGTTCCTGCACACTGCAAATCAAAGCAGCGATTATGCAACTGTGGAACTGGCTGACTGGCAATCTGGAGTGCGTTCTCATAATTTTCAAAGGCAACAGTCATTGGCAGAGTTTCTGCCAAGGTTTCACTGCAGCAAGCTTATGCAAGCTAGTACGTAAACTAGGTGAGGTGTCCTTGACTGAAAGAGGAGAAAAAAAGGAAGGCAGTAACAATACACTGTCCAAGACAAACATCAGGGCAAATGTCATTCTCATCAGGTCTAAGCGTTGAATATGTGAAACTGCAGTAGCTATGTGTTTATTTCCTTTAAGGTGAAGGGTATGGTTTGAGAGTGAGAGGATGTGGGTTTGGTAAACATCTGCGTATGAGAACAGATGAAAGATCTTAAAAAAGAGAGGTTGTGATACTGTGTGAGCACAAAATGCAAATGACACTGTTGTAGTGTTTGTTTCTTCAAATGTGTTTAATGTGTGGTGGATGTTTGCTGCATGTTTGCGGGAAGCTCTGTGAAGGAAGTCTTGCCACTTACTCTCATTTAAAGTGACACAATGCATTGTGTTACAACAACACGCTTAGTTACTGTGTGTCCCAAACCCAGATGTAAACAGTAGGTATCCAGGTAACCAGCTGGTGGGTGGAGTGCACCACTGATTTCATCAGTGTCTGCGGGAAGGCAAGAATGCACAGGGAGAAGCATTATTGAGATATGATTCAGACCAAAAGAAGAGACAGAGAGAGAGAGAGACTGTGGAGAAAAGGCAAAAAAAAGAAAAAGAAAGAGGAAGTGTGAGCAAAAAGATGCTGCTGAACGTGAGAACTGGGCCGAGAGAGAGAGAGAGAGAGAGAGGTGATAGCGCTAAAGCATGACTGCATTTATTGCCGAGAAGTCTACACAAGTCTACACGATATTGGGTACATACCAGTGTGTGAGTCACTTGCTGTGCCCCAACACACCACCCATCATTTGATTTCACCACCTTCCATGTGAGGCAGTGATGCATGGAGCGCCTGGTATTCTCGGCGCGCCGCACCTGGAGCTGTAGAGCCAACAAAGAAAACATACAACAGTGGACTATGTGCTACCGGACAGTCATGTACAATCATGTGCTATCTCCAACAGTAGTTTCCCGCGGTAGTTTGACCCCACAAACCTCTACTGATGAGATCTGCGCTCAGACAGTCTAAGTTTTGTTGTGTATGTTATCTAATGAGCTGGATCTCGCAAAAGAACATGCCTCTGATACAAAGTTCAGATATGTTTGTGCCTGTCGAACAAACAAAGGTCCCCATGATGGTGCAGCTGCAGTAGCTATGTACAGACATTGAAATTGCCCTCGTTCGACCTCCAACTAAAGTTATGACTAAGATATCAGCGCTCTGAGCTATATGCAGGTCAGGTCTAGTCCCTGGACAGACTTGAGTGCCTGAAGGCCCAGATAGGAAAAGGAACAGGACGTTCCCCCAGTATAGCAGCAAGAAAGAATGCCTTGACCAGTGGATTCAAGACACAAGGGACATTTCCCATGACACAATCCTCTGCCATTTCCTGCAGCTCGGTGGTTTTGTATACAAATGGATCCTGATGAATGCTAAACTGCCTGGCAGGTCAGGCGGTGGCCCTGAGGGTTACAGCTGACGTAAAGCCTCATGTCCAGTAGAATGCTATAAACCCTGCACAAGCTCAAACTGTATATCAAAAAAACTCTGGGCAAATAAAAGTATAAAATACGACGCCATAAACCCTGTCCCATGACAGAACCTGAATGACCTGTCTGTGTGACCTTTGGCTGGAACCTCTCCCTTGTGCCCACGGCAAGGTTGTGAACTTGCACTTGAAATATTGATGATGTTTCACTGTCCTGGTGTGGCACAGTACAGTGAATCATGGACTTCCAACACTCCCAATTAAAACGCTTTCCCGTATATTGCATAATTCCTTTCTTTCCAAAGAACAAAACTGGCATGAGTCCCTTTGCACGCTATTGAGTGATGTGTTCATGTTTACTTTTCAAGCGGAGATTGGGAAATTAAATCACTAAAACACATACTGTTTGAAGTATCAGACCTCACAATACATTTCCCTTACTCTAAATAATTTGACATTCAGTAGCAGTTTAGTTCTTATTTTTCTCTCAGAGTGTCCTTTAAATGGAGTGTGATGAGATTTCGTTGATGAGCGATGAAAGAATGCAGAAAGCTTCAATCCTCTTGTTCAGAGGAGAGCATCACCTTTGAACCTCTTCTTTACTGCGTGTAAAACTCTGGTATAACACACAGCAACATTGCCACCTGGAAAAACATTCAGAAAATAGCAAAGCAAGATTTAGTTAACTCTGATTATAGGCTATTTTAAGTTGGTTGCGTCAATAGAATTCTAAATTTTTAAAGTGGGAATAAATCATTTAGCTATGATGCTCGGTGGTTTGAAGGAATTAGATTTTGTAGGTCAGAAATTGAAAATGTGCTGATTCTGCCTCTGTATACTGTATGGCTGTTCAGAACCATTCATACTTTCCACACATCTTCTCCCGTTTCAGCCATGATGATTTTACCAGGAGAGAAGCAAGCCCTACTCCCTCTACATTATCTTGTGAAAGTTACACTGTGCATTTCTCAGGCTCTCGCTTTACCCCTTCTTGAAGTAAATCTGACATATGCACTCCATATTGTCACAGCAGGTCAGTGTGTTGGAGCCACATCGCTCATCAGTAGGTGGATCATAATGACACATATTGTTATAACTTGGGTTTTTATCATCCTGGATTAAATTCTCAGAGGAGGGAATTCTTTTAATCTCTCACTTTAGTCCCAGTTGTCCTGTAGTACACTGGATGGGTTTCACTTAACCACATATCCCTGTTAACATCTAATATAGGAGTGCTGTGTCAAACTGCAACACACATTACCACAAACCCTCTCTCAGATGTTGACAGTTTGCTTTGGAAATTTACACAGCACAGGTATGGAAACATAGACAAGTGAAGAGGAAGAAATCATGGGAAGATATAGCTGCAATAACATGTCTCCAGGCAAATCATTTAGAAGAGCTGAGAGACTGCAGACTTTGGATGGAGTTTTGCTGCCATAGCTGTAGAAAGGGATATGGATTAAATGTATCTGTGTGATGAGAAGAGAGGCAGAAAAAGGTTGTAGACAGTAACTCTATCTCATCAGATGCAGACGTGTAGTCATAATCACAAAATCCATCAAGTCTAGACCAGAGCAGTGGTTTTACAGAGTGAAACAAAACCTCAGACAGGTAGAGAGAAATCAATTTGATATCAGATGGGAAATCTGCAGCAACATGAACCAATTGGCATAGAGACAGAACGAGACAAAAACACCAATGAAAATATTAAAATATCAAATGTCTAGGAGACATTTGTTATAGCATCATCATATTCTGTAACTGTGGTAAAATCACAAGAGCAGTTTTATTCAACAACATGATGAAGGATATTGTGACCTACTTAGCACACACAAAGTCACAAGATCTCAAAATAGGGGCACTTGTCTCACAGATGTATGAAAAAATGAGAGTAATTTGGTGTTTCATTTCATAATGCAAGAGATCAGGTGGTTTCCAAACCTTTGCCAGACAGTATCTTCATGACTGTGTCAAATTATTCCAGTGGGCTAGCCTACCCCTTTGTTGACACGACCCATATATCATATCCTAAATAAAAATGTGTTTGCTTAAACAATAAATAAGAAATATTACAGTAATTCAATTGAACTGTCAGTATGTTTGTCATGTTAAGGCTCCATTTAATGCCACTTGGAGTAGCAGAAACTGAAGATTTCAACCAACCAGCTACTTTTTGCATTAGCTAACTATGTCAACCATTTATCCACATCTTAGCTAACATTAGGCCTATCTACCACTAAGTGAACATTTATCATTTTCTTTTATTATTACCGGTAGCTAATGTCAATCATTTTTCAATCTCTTGTAGCTAGTATTGTAAAGTTCATGTAGGCTATGCTCTTTTACATTTGAGTCTATCACTGACTTAGGCAAACAATTCTGTGATAAATATAAAATTTGATGGATATACAGTAATTTAGTTCAGCTGAAATACGTTCGATCAACTCTACCTCATTTAACTTGGTTTCCAGGTACTGTAGGCTACTGTGACACTTGAGCTTCACCACCAACCACAACGCAACTTCTTCTGTTTCACTTCTGCTCATCAGTCTCACATGGGACATCCTGTCGAGTAAATCTTCTTCTTCATTTTACAGACCTTGTATTGTGTGTGTCTACACCATGCACTTATTGCATGCATCTGTCCTGAAATAGCACGGTACAATGTGACTACTAAGTCCAGTCCTCCACAGGGTGAGCACATGAACTCAGACCAGAGATCTGTTGTGCTTTCTTCCCCCTGAAGCAGTAGCAGATACCCTTTTCATTGTTTGCATGCCTGTCACAGTGCAAAATCCATGACTGCACCATCTCATGTATTTCCCCGTTGAGCACGAGGTTGGCCTGCTGCCTCCACCAGTTACAACAAACACTTTACTTTTCTCCCAAGAAATGCCACAAAGACACACAGCTGTGCACGTGGGATGTCCTTGCTCTCTCCCTGAGCAGCTGTAAGGTCTTCAGAAGTCTGTTTACATTCAGTGCTGTGGGCCAAACTTGTCCAGGAGGTGTTTTAAAGGCTTTTCCAGACCACTGTGCACCTCCACTCGACCTTCTCTTACTAATTACGGGGCCACAGGGAGACTGAAGGCCACGTGTAGAAGGGAGCAGCCCAAATGCACAAGACCATGGCCCAGACTGGTTCACGCTGCCAGGACAGACTCGGAAAAAAAAAGAATTAATAAATGATATGCAGCCTGAATGATGTTTGACAGACACAGAAAGCTTGATATACTAAAAACAAAATACTGCACACTTCAAACATTTAAAAACATCTTAGGTCAAGTAAGTTCAAGGTTTTTAACAATACTTGGGAGTTAGATATTTGAAAGAGGTTCAAGGCCTGCTGTTATCTGTCCCACAGACTCTGGGAACACGGCCAAGCTGATGCCATCTCAAGGGGAAGAATGCAACAAAATGGCAGGAAATTCCGACTTGCTTTGCTCCCATCTGCTGAAGAAATTCTTTCAAATCAGGCTGCTGAAATGCATGAAGATGCAAGTGTTTCCCCCTTTTTTCTTTTTTCTTTTTTTCCCCCTACTGAGCAGTTTCTTAGCTGGAGAGCACATGGTAACCAAAATGCAGAAACAACATTGCAACAAGGCATCAGGCTTGGACAGTTTATTGTTTATGAGACGTATTCACCACAAACATAAGCTCTAAATTGAAGCTGAGTTGAACTTTCATGCAAGTAGGTCTATTGCAACTGAGAAAAGGTCACATTTCATACAATTTTATTTTCTACACAACATTTCCTTGAAAAAAAAAATGTTTTTTTCGCACAGTAATTCGTCTGAACCCAGCAATGTGTTCCTTGATAGCTTGTAGACTCTTTGTTCATGACCACTACTTTACATGAAGACAAAGCACTAAGCTGTGGTTGAAAGAAAAGCCAACTCTGACTGAGATTTAGTCGCCACCTAGTGAAATCCCACTCACATGCACATGAGGGTAAAGTCCTGTAATCCCACCACATATTTTCCAGTTGCTCCCTAAGAACTTGTATGATGGATTACTTGAACTGCATAATAGACACCTCTGGACCAGGGCTTTGGATGGAATTTCTTTACAATGGGCCAATTTTCCTCTTAGTTCTCATTCTCTGCAAATACATCTGATTTGCAGATTCGCAATGCCTTTGTTTGAAATGTAAAAATCCCTGTTATTGCAGTCGACAAGACCTGTTAAGATTCATTTATACTGTACACTGAAACAGATCTTAGTTAACCCCAGTTATCATGAATGCACTGACCTGCCAGACCTTTCCCTCCAGTCCTGTCTAAACGACTTTTAACAGAGTTTGAACATTTCAGCATGCAAGTTAAACAGCCTGGGTACAAAAAAATCTTCCCAACTCAGAAGGTCCAGACTGGCAGTTGGTTGAAATAATTTCTCTCAACACAAGCCTGGGAAAAGATCTTCAAATCATAAATCTTTTGTGAGGAACACAGTGGTTTCCCCCCGTGATGCCTTTAACTCAGAACCATTGTGCTGCTTGGCTGTTCTCAGCCACATTGTCTGGATGTTATCAATGGAGCACTCTGAGGTCAGTGTGGCTTTATTCATCATTTAGTGCTGAACGGATACTTTGGTGTTTTGCTGCCACCTGGTGCTCATGTCAAGTGCCTCCCACAAAGCCAAAATAAAGCTATTATTGAGTCACTTTTCTATGTATGTATAGCACCAATTCACAAAAGAAGTTATCTGAAGATCTTTTTCAAATATAGGAGGTCTTAAGAAAAAATCAGAAACCTCGCACAGAATCACACTCAGGGTTGAGTTGGGTTGGACCAAGAGAGGGATTAGAGAGGAAAATACCGCCCTGCAATGATTTTAATAATCGTCATATTGATAATAGCAGAGTAAGGACAAAGTTAAGGTTGAAATGCCACTACAGATATTATTATTAAAGTTATAGTAAATTTAGCAGTCAGCAGGTGGATCAGGTGGTACACAGTTGGTGTGGAGTGGGTTTGGAAGGGCAGAAGAGACGGACCATACTAACAAGGACATGAGAAAAATGGGAGGACACCATCTGGCTGATAACAGACAGCTGTTTAGAATTAGATGTGTAAATACTGAGGAAAAGAAGAGTTTTCACATGGCACCACCCCAGTGTCTGACCCATCTCAAGGTGCCTTCCTCACTTTGGTCGTGCTACTCTCCACTGAAGCAGTACATTGGTAAATCAGGCTCCATGGACAAGAAAGTGGTGCTGATCACAGGCTGCTCCTCAGGAATCGGTCTCAGCCTGGCTGTCCGGCTAGCATCGGACCCCAACAAAACATTCAAAGGTAACAACAGCCAACATTTACCCACCATTGTCTTATATTGTATTTATCAGAGAACTTCAACTGAATTGGCAATTGTCCTTAGGAGCATTTAAATCACACTGAGATACTGTTTAGATGTGCTAAAACTCATCAAGCATTTTATTGGGAATATCACTGACACTAGCCTCTGTAAGATGTTGAAAGTATTCCTATGTTGACATGATTGATTTTGTTTAGTCTATGCCACAATGAGGAACTTGGCCAAGAAGGAGCGTCTGTTAGAGTGTGTGAAAGGTCTGCACAAAGACACCCTGGAGATCCTCCAAATGGACGTGACAGACAGCCAGTCCATTCTGGATGCGAGGGACAGGGTTGTGGAGAAACGCCTGGACATTTTGGGTATGCCTTACTGCCATAATGTGTTGCAATTAAGATTGTGTAGCTTCCCTACTTCATACACTACTCACTGTTTACAGTGTGTAATGCTGGCGTGGGTTTGATGGGGCCGCTGGAGCTGCAGTCCTTGGACTCCATGAGGCACATTCTGGAGGTCAACCTCTTAGGTACCATCCAGACCATCCAGGCTTTCCTACCGGAGATGAAGGCTGAGAGCCAGGGCCGCATTCTGGTCACGGGCAGCACTGGAGGACTTCAGGGTGAGACAAGCGAATGGCTGAGAAGCCACAGCGTTCCTCATGTGCAGCTTCTGTAATGATTTGATAAAAATCATGTAAACATACCGTGTTGAGACTTGCTACCATGCATGAGATTGCCAAAATAACCCATCTCGGTGCTTCATGCCCTCTCACAGGTCTCCCTTTTAATGAGGTCTACTGTGCCAGTAAGTTTGCAATAGAGGGAGCATGTGAGAGTCTGGCTGTTCTCCTGCAACACTTCAACATCTAGTGAGTGTCAAAGTTTGTTGTATCTTGCTCTCTGAATTTAGCAAATGATGGTTAGCTCATAGAGAGTATTATTGTTGACTCCATTCTGCTTTATTCTGCAGTGTCAGTCTCATTGAGTGCGGTCCAGTCAACACTGACTTCCTGGTCAACCTGCAGAAAGCAGAACTAGGGGATTCATCTCTCCAACAGCTCGATACTCGCACGCTCAGCCTCTATGAGAAGTACCTGAACCACTGTGACGCAGTTTTCCAAAACGCAGCACAGGACACTGAAGACATTGTTAAGGTAGGTTGTGCGTCCATTACCGCATGCACCAAATGCACTGATGAGGAACAGTTCATTCTTTAAATGCAATAATTCACAATGCTTTTGCGATGAAGATAAGAGCAGCTCAACATGTCTCTTTTGTTTATTTCTGTCTCCAAGGTGTTTTTAGATGCCATCCAGTCACCCAGCCCTGCTTTCAGATACTTCACCAGTGGTGTTGTTCCACCTCTCACCCAGCTGAAAATCACAGAGCCAGATGGTTCTCAGTGCATCCGTGCCATGAGTAAAATAATCTTCTCAACCGAGGAGCAATAACTTCCAACAATGCAAATACAAGCTTCCACTTCCTGTGCAGTCTTGCTCTTCTTACTCTTCATCGCAGTTTTTTTTTTCTATTTTAGTTTAGATTTCTGGGATAAAGTTGATGCCCTCTGGCTAACTGCTGTTGTTCAGCCGGGTGTAGCAGGTTCATAAAGTTCACACACGGGAGTACCTCCAAGGATGAAAATTGAGATTATGTTTTATGTTTTATGTTTTAAGTGATACAGCAGCTTTTTCATTCCAATCTTGTGATGCTCTTACACTCAAGCTGTTTGGCATATTTTCAGTGGGATGTTCTTGGGTACATTGTGTGAAAGTAAAAACACTCTAAGAATTTACTTATGTAATATGTGATAGGCTATTTTAGGCACCCAGGAGTTTCTCTGCAATCAACAGTGAAAACAATTTAGATTTTTGTATGAATGAATGACAGTGAATTGTTGTTTCTTTCTGTTCTCTGATGGCTTGACCTCCGCCTTGAATTTTCTATTTACTCATATATGAATAAAGTGCTAAAAATAAACTAAACTTCTGTGTGGGTGTTCAGGGTGCTGTGGCAGCAATGACTTAAATAGAAGCAAAACATATTTCACATTTATAGTGATGTCCAAAAAAACACATGATACTGCATATGAAAAGGCTGAGAGAGCAAACCTTGATTTGAGAGGGTGAAGATCTTGCTTGCCTTTAAACAGCTTGTTGAAATGTCCTCTCACCTAGAGACTGATACTGTGTGTGTGCCCTGTGTATATACTAAAACAAACAAGAGATAGCCTCATTTATATTGCACTGATTAGATTTTGATATGTGTCTCTGATATATGAAGTTATTATAATGTATCTTTGTTGGTCTTTATCAGACAAGTTTACTTGAGAAAAGTTCATATCTTGATATTTTAAACACTGAGTGACATATTTTACAGTAAGTTCACTGATCGCTTGGGTAAAGACATGTCAATCATTAAATAGGCTACATCTGATAAAAAGGCACGTGAACAGTAAACGTAAAGTGTGATGTACTGCCAAGCCCGTGACATCAATAATGAGTTCAAGAAACCAGTGTGACATAGCTCACTGAGTGCCCTGCAAAGACAAATAAGCATAAACAGGTAAAAATACAAAAATACAGTGATTCCAGATGGTGGAAATGGGGAATGCCCTCTAGTAGCCTTGTTTTTCATTAGAAATCTAAGAGATCCTTGAAAGTCTATGGAAAGTTAAGAAATGTCTTTTAAATCTTTCTGAAATGTTGTTGTACGGAGGATTTTAGCTGGCTTCTGCTGGGCTTTACACTAAATCACTGAACTGTACAAAGTTTGGGGATCAAAGCTTGATGGAGCGCCAGCTGGAGCAGTAGCTGTGTAACTTTTGGCTGAGTCAGTGTGTTCTCTTCTAACTTGAGATGGGTTATCTAGTCTGCACCTCGACGAGTTACGTTTCAGTACGATCTTTGATAAGATTAGCTAATCCCTCCGAGATCAGGTGCCCTAATTCCAGTCTGAAGATCCTGAAATGGATCCTGCACTTCCAGCTCTGACTGTGATACAACACAGCCACTTAACCCAGGGGCAGTGTCAGCCTGTTAGTTAGAGTATTATGCAGTTCAGTATAATGAGTTCGGTAAAGGTTGTAGTAAAACACATTCATGTGAAATTTAGTTTTCACAGTTTAAACGTTTCCATTTAGTGAGCTGTTAATAATCTGAGTGCAGGTGATGACTTTCTAGTGTAGCAGCAAAGTCCAGGTTGAACATGTGCACAGCATGTGCCTGCAGGATCCCAGTACACTTTGGCCTGTTCTGTTCACAGAAACCTCTCAGGCATTGTGAGCCCACTTGTCAAATATGTGCAATGATTCAGTGAAAAATGATTCATATGTGTCCACAAGACTGTTATCTGGCTGGCAAGAATTAAATATTTAAACAAGCTACTGCATGAGTCATACAAGGCTTCACTGCTTTTCCATATTGACCACTTTCCTAAATTGATCTGTCCAATTTGTTGCATCCTGTCACCTTCCAGGTTCACCTGTGTGATCAACCCCCAACTTTTAACCCTCCGTCATCCTCTTCCTCTCCCCGCTGAGAGGTCAACGAGAGCCAATAGCGCCTCCCGTTACGTCACAGCAGCCCTTAATGGTCAAGTGCAGCGACAAGTCGATCAGAACAAAGCAGGCTGTCGCTGCTGCTGCTGCTGCTGCTGCTAAGGACTAAACACCGTCGCCTCGCCTTATAATTTTTTGTTTTTGTTTTGTTTTTTTAGTATAAATATCACTATGGCCAACAAAACAACGCCGCTTCTCTTGAAGGCGCTGCTGGAAGTGTCTGAGGTCCACTCTTCCAAAGTTGTGCGTGGAAACGCAAGGGCAGTAAATTTCAGGTGAGTCGTCTTCCGCAGAGATACAACTAAAGTTCACGTGTTTAGATTACATTTGACATGAGTCAATGTGAAGCTCCTGCTATGATTTGAATTCCCACATTATTTTCCAGAAGGGCAGATTCATTACAGTGTTTCACAAAGATGCAACACATTGCTGTCACTGGACTTCTCTAAACTCAGTTTATCTCATACCATCACAGAAGTAGTACAGTTTGCAGAAGTCCTCACATTAAACCTCAGCTCAGCTCATTCCACTGGCTACGTACAACACACAGGGATAAAACTTAGTGTGACTGTTTCTTTAACCTGTCTTTGTATTGTAATGGGGAAAAAATATACCATCATATGTGTGCTTGCAACCTCATTTTTACCCCTCTGTATTTGACAATGTGCTCCAAATACACTTGGCTGTGGTAAAGGGGCATTTGTTTACTGAGCTAACCTATTTGTTAGATGTTATATCTTTACTGTATCAGGAAGTGCCTGACTCTTTCTACTTTTTGCAACTTCAGACACTTTGGCTCCTGTGGGGCCCTGGCAGTGAGGAGGACCAGCCTGCCTCTCAGCTCCACCACATCCATGTGCATCCCCAACCGCAGCTTCATCAACCTGGCCGTCCCCATCAGCACCCGCAGGATGGAATACTCTGAATGCAGGACGTTAGGGTGAGCACCCTGATGTAATATGTGCAAATCAGCTGAAATGATAAAACGGTAACACAGAAACATTAAGAATTTAGCAATTTACAGAATCACCTTTTTCATTTTTTCATCTTCAATATTTCCTTGGAAATTATGAACAAAACTACTCACTTTCAGTTGAATGAAAATGATTGGTAGCTGCCACCCAGCCTAGTTAAGAGTATCAAATGTCAGCTTTAATAAATATTAAACTTAAGAATTGTAGTAGCCTACAATACACAAACTGAGAATAAAAATATTTGGAAAACTCACAACTTTACATTAACATTAAAACTGCATGTCACTGTGTGCTCAGGTATACTCCAGAGCAGATGTTCAAAGTGGTGGCCAGTGTGGACCAGTACCAGCACTTTGTTCCATGGTGTAAGAAGTCTCGGGTGGTGAAGGGGAAAAATGGTGATGTCCAGGCAGAGCTTGAAATAGGGTTTTCCCCCATCGTGGAGCGCTATACCTCTGAAGTCACAGTTGTTCCAAACCACCAAGTCAGAGTAAGTCCTGGTCCTGATATATCCACTCTTGTTTTCTCAAACACTATCCTTTTTGTCAAAGTCCACTTGTTTATTCTCTAAAAAAAGACTTTAAAAAAACAAACAACATCTGCATGTTATTTTTGCATTATGCACAACATTGTAGATATGATATCAGTTATCGTCAGTAGATGACTTCATTCTTGATTGTAGTTCCTCCAGAAAGCAGAGAGGAAATTGCTGTGTCTTGACTTCGGCCTAGAGTTTGCTCACTGGCTTTTTACTTTCTATCAATGATGAACAAACAGCAATTTGTTTTGAAACAGGCTGTGTGCACTGATGGATCCCTCTTCAGCCACCTTGAAACGATATGGAGGTTTGCTCCTGGGGCCAAAGATCTACCAGACTCCTGTAAAGTGGAATTCTATGTAAGTGTTTAAATGTGTATTAAAATGAACATCTGACCCGGAGAGACGCACAAGGAAACCAGGTCTTTGCAGCTGGCACAGTAGTCTGACAAAGGGAGAGATGACTGAGGGAGGGGAAAATGAAAAGAATGAGGGGGATGCAAGGAAATGGCAGTGAAACTAGATCAGATTGTATATGCTTAGGGATGGACTAATTTCAAGTCTTTGCTTCTGTACGTTTGTGAGTGGATTACCAACTGAAAGGAAGTGTCGAGTCAAATCTCATTACGCTCTAAATTTAGCCTTGAGGAGTATGCTGGTGTTCCTGGAGGGCTGAAATAGCTGTCAGGGAAGGGAACAGTGTTAAAGAGCAGCCGACAGGAGTTAAACCTTAATATTGGCTTGGATTACCTACGGGACAGACAGAAAGTGGTTATTATGTCAGTGAAACACATTCAACAAGTATTGCTCTGGGAGTGATTGGTGAGAGTAGAGTCTAACTGTGACTTAACTCATCTTTCACCTCAAAAATGCATCTTCTTAAGAAGCCAAAAACAGATTTGACAGATGTGTCGCCCTATAATCAAATACTTCAATATAATTATTTGTCCCCCCTTCTGTGTCCTCTGCAGGTGTCTTTTGAGTTCAAGTCCATTTTGCACTCTCAGCTGGCCAGTGTGTTCTTTGACGAAGTGGTGAAGAAGATGGTCAATGCCTTTGAGTCACGGGCAGCAGCACTTTACAGGAACCAGCAGGTGTCACTGAGGAGGCGGTCTACATGAGGACCCTTTTGAGCCCCCACCGCACCCCACCCCCATCCACATCCACATCCATCTGGACCTTTCACCAAACCCTATCAACCCGCTGGTCATACCTCTACAACACTTGTCTTAACACAGGAGACTGGATCTTTTTCCATTCACTCATATCTTATTCTTGAGTTGATGTGCACAGAAAATGTAGTTAAGACTATTTATTTATAAGCCACAAATTAATTTATTTACTTCCTTGTACATATATATACATATTTATTTTTCAGTGAGGAATAAATGCATTGTTTCCAATTATCAATTTGTTTTCTTTGTTAAATTCTGGGATTGTGTACAGTCAAGTGACTCCTGAAATAAAAAGCCCTTGTAGTTTGGTAAGCATGTGTCTGCATTTATTTGTTTTTCTTCTTTAATTATTTTGCAATAGAAACCTACATGTGCCTCCAAGAACAGTTATGTAAGCAGCAGAGTAGCACTGACCTGAGGTTAAAGTCTTGTGGGCCTGTCCCAATATGCACACTCGATCACACTTACACACTTGGGCACTTGGCGTGCGCGTTCATGGGCTTAGTGTCAGTGCGCAAGTGTGTCCCGATTCTCCAACGACTGAAAGTGCAGTGCGCTTGATTTGCACTTTACCCACACTTAAGGTAAGACCGCATCCGAGCGGTATTTGGCCAAGTATAAATCCCACAATGCACCACGGTGAAGTCCGCCGTCACCCAGAGCCACAAGTCACGTTTAGGAAATGCGATTGAATTAATCTCAATAAAATGAAATTAACTTTCTATCTCATAGGCTAATTATGACTTTTTAATGTCATATTTTATATTCATCATGCTCTGTTCATGCTTTTATATTTTCGTTTTTCTTGTTTGTTTTATTTACTTACAGAGTTGGGCTTACACATTTATGATTTGAATCTTGCGCATAGAGACACTTTAGGAGTAGATGAGACTGATCCAGCAGCACTGGTTATTAAAACTGTTGCTGTGTGTGTGTAGTAGTTGTGCTAGTGTGCTGTGCGCAACGACGCAGGCTGCACTTGTCAAGTGTGTCCCGATTGCTTTCCCACACGCTTGGCCACTTAATCCATGCTTGCACACTATATGCAAATATACGTTCCGCCGGCAAAACGTCACCAAAGTGTGTGCGTAACCAAGCGCACTGAGCCAAGTGTGGAGAAATGGGACAGCCCCACAGTCTCCTTCCTGCCCCAGAGTTTGTTAAAGTTTTAACAAAGAGTTTGTTAAAGTTTTAACAAACTCAGAGGTCAAGTTTGGAGACAGAGTTTGTTAAAGTTTAACAAACTCTGTCTCCAAACTTGACCTTGACCTCAGCCCAGTAATAAGCTCTTCCTCTCTCCAACATATCAACAAAGACTGGGATTTGAACCCCAGCCTACCAATCCAAAGTCCATGATATGGGCCAAGTTCAGTCATATCACCGTACTGAAATATTCTGAAACAGATTATAGCAAATACTTTTCTCATTTATTCATTGTAAGAAAGCCTCATCTTCTGTAGACGTTACTGACCCAGGAAATAAACTAGCTGTGATTTAAACCCTGCACTCCAAATTTAAATTCAGTGGGATTCCCCATTCCCCCATGTTTGTGTTGCTTCCCCATAACAAGCACAAAGAATAAACTGGAGAAATAAAGGTGCTCATGTCTGGATTTGGCACTTATACCTTGAAAATATATGAATCCTGTGGTGTTGAGGGTGCAGAGACTTAAACAATAATGTCTCACTGCTTACTGAGACATGATGCATACAAAGACAATAGAAATTTCAGTATTCTATAAATGAAGTGTCAAATGCAATTAACACTCATTCAAGCACCATAGTAAGAAGTGTATACACTACAGTATGTAGGCATTTTGTAGTTTGAATGGTTTTCATGCAGGAAATCAGTCCATTTAGTCTTAATAACTTAAATTACTTAGCACACAAACAAACAAGCGGGCTTTCACAAAGCACAAATACTGAGGACATAGACATAAGAATATTTTAATGACTATTAATTATATTTATCCAGACAGTATTATTTAAAAGAATAATTTAATCAGCACTTCAGATTTAAAAAGCACTATGTCCCTGTGACAACATGTGTGATATCAATAATTACTTGTTGGCCATTTGTGGGTTTTCCCACCTTTGTCAACTAGAACATCAATAAATAAGGAGGGACTCTGGGTGGACCAGATTAGAGTCAATTGTATTGAAACATTTACTGGAAGAGGAGGACTTTTTGTTGACAGTACATGAGCGTAGCCAATTCCAACTTTGGACATCAACTAAAACATCAATAAAAAGGGAGGAGCATGTGTATTCCCTGAAATTTACCAGGTTTTTGCACACGGTCAGACAGGCTTTTTATAGTGCGAGAAGAGATAAGTTGCACAGAGACTCAGATTCTCAACCACAAGGATGAAGATAATTGCAGTTCTGATTCTTTTAGCATTCAACTGCTGTCTATGTGAAGAGGGCCAAATCCATGATATCACTCTGGGGTCAGCAGTAGAGAAAATTAATAACATGGCAGAAAAAATAACACTCCTGGAGACCAGGCTGCAAAACAGTGAAAAAGAAGTCCTCAAGCTGCAGAGCCTTACTGAAGGTGACATAGAGCAAATGGTTTAATGTGACTGAAAATGTGATACTGTATAATAAATTCTAACCGTCATGTGTTTTTGGACATTTGATGTTCCCAGGTAAACCTCAGGTGGCCTTTTCTGCAGCTCTCAGGACTTCTGGTTCTGGAAACATTGGACCTTTCTCTACTGCCACCGCTCTGCAGTACAAGAAGATCTTCTCAAACACTGGAAATGGCTACAATCCTTCAACAGGTAGAGTGTTTCAATGAGAGAGAGAGAGCAAGTACAAATGTAAGAAAAACCAATGACAGTTAACATTTTTTGTTCATGTTGTTTTGGCAGGCATTTTCACAGCAATGGTCAAAGGAATGTACTTCTTTCGATTTTCAATGTTCGCCACCTACAATCCACCTCCCAACTCTGTTGTGAGCCTAATGAAGAACAGTGAGAAGCTGGTCACTGTCTGGGACATCGCAACATCTGACACTAATGACATGGGCAGCAATGCAGTGGTCATTCCCCTAGAGGTGGGAGACAATGTGTATGTGAGTCTCCAGGCAAACAGGCTTGTCTACGATGATACCCAGAACTACAACACCTTCACTGGTTTTTTGCTTTTCACTATGTAATTTGAAGATAATAATTTCAGAACTGTATGGTTTTACTGTAGAGGAAATACCTGACTTTATACATAATGCAATAATAAATAAATGGACATTATCATCTACAAACAGAACAGGAGTGCTTGTTTAGATGTGCGACTGTATATAAAGCTTTAATGTGCAACATCTGTGTCATCATTTCACTTCGATGCTATTTTTTCTTCTCTTGATAGAACAGCATATTGGTTTCCAGGTATGCAGATGTAGCTAGTGTGCAGATTGAACACTAGATTTGGCTGTTCTCTAGACCAGCTTAAACCCACACAAAGAAAACATCACAACTACCCTTAAGTCATTACTTCCTCTCAAAGTCCACTCAAAAAAAAGAAGAAGATGGAACTGGTTAAAATGTGTGCTCTCACACAGATATCTAGGGGCATTAAGACAAGCACATTAACACATTAAATGAATGCAGAGGTAAGACATACTGGAATAACAAAAAACAGTATTATTTAAAAAGCTTAATTTAGTCAGTACTTCAGATTTAAAAAGCACTATTTCCCTGTGATGATTAATGATTATCAATAATTCCTTGTTGGTCATCAGTAAAGGAGGAACTCTGGGTGGACCAGATTAGAGTCAATTAAACATTTACTCATAGAAGGAAGAGGACTTTTTGTTGACAGTTCATGAGTGTAGACAATTCCAACTTTGGACATCATCTAAAACATTAATTAAAAGGGAGGAGCATGTGTATTTCCTGAAACTTACCATGTTTTTGCACTCGGTCAGATAGGCTTTTTTATAGTGCAAGAAGAGATAAGCTGCACAGAGATCAGATTCTCAACCACAAGGAAGCTATGGTCCTTGATCTTCAATCTATGATACTGTATCACTCTGGGGTCAGCGGTAGAGAAAATGAATAACACGGCAGAAAAATAACACTCCTGGAGACCAGGCTGCAAAAGAGTGAAAAAGAAGTCCTGAAGCTGTGGAGGCTCACTGGGGGTGACATAGAGCAAAGTTAACATTTAGCATTTTTTGTTCCTGTTGTTTTGGCAGGCATTTTCACAGCAATGGTCAAAGGAATGTACTTCTTTCGATTTTCAATGTTCGCCACCTACAATCCACCTCCCAATGCTCTTGTGAGCCTAATGAAGAACAGTGAGAAGCTGGTCACTGTCTTTGACGTCGAAACATCTGACACTAACGACATGGGCAGCAATGCAGTGGTCATTCCCCTAGAGGTGGGAGACAATGTGTATGTGAGTCTCCAGGCAAACGGGCTTGTCTACGATGATACCCAGAACTACAACACCTTCACTGGTTTTTTGCTTTTCACTATGTAATCTGACCAGAATAATTTCAGATCTGTATGGTTTTATTTTAGAGGAAATAGGCTACCTGACTTTATTCATAATGCAAAATGGTAACTTGGATAATGGACATTATCATCTACAAACATCAAACCAGGGGTGCTTGTTTAGATGTATGACTGTATTAATCTCATAAAAAATAAATATAAAGCTTTAATGTGCAATATCTCTGTCATCATTTCCTTTCGGTGCTAGAACAGTGTATTGGTTTCCAGGTATGCAGAGGTAGTGTACAGATTGATCTACCCATGAACACTAGATTTGGCTGTTCTCTGGACCAGCTTAAACTCAAACAAAGAAAACATCACAACTACCCATAAGTCATTATTTCCTCTCAAAGTCCACTCAAAAAAAAAAAAAAAAGATGGAACTGGTTAAAATTTGTGCTCTGGTACTGACATAGGGGCATTCAAACAAGCACATTAACACATTAAATTAATGCCTGAGGTAGGCTAAATCATAATCACAAAAAAACGGTATTATTTAAAAGCTAAATTCAGTCAGTGATTTAGAATTATGTAGGCTAAGTCATTTTTAAAGGTGACACTGTGGACCTCAAAGTAAACACCCTTTTTTTTTTTTTTTTTTTTTTAAAATTATAGATAAGGCACTTCTTATTCTGGGGTAAGTGAAAATGAGTTCAAGTATAATAGTGTGTGTTCACTTTTCTTGTTTAGCATCAGTGACAAGGTTTTTATATAGACATTAAACTCTTCTGTGAAGATATTAAAGTTAGGAAGGGACTTGGAAAACTTCTTCTTGTGGATGTGGAATTTACCTATTAGAATCATGAGATTTATCATGTTCAAATTTTGAAATAATATCTTTGGGTCTAATTGTGTTGTTTAGTTTTGTTGTAGGCCTAGACAAAGTTTTCCATATAATTAAAAAAAAAACAGATGACAATGGGCAAATACAAAATAAATGTAATATTGTTTCTGGTTCATCTCTACAAAAAGTGCACATTTCATCCACATCAGCAAACTTAGAAATTAATTTCAAAAAGTTAATCCAAAGTAAACACCCCTGCTCCAAACCATTGGATGGCGGTGATGCACTGTGCAGCCATCTTTAAAAAAGCACAACGAAGAAGACGGGGAGGCAGATGATGACGTAGAAGGAGAAGACGACGACGCCGGAAAACGCCATTTTGTTGTTGAACCGGAGAAACGAAGAAGGATCGAGAAGCGTTAGTAAAGGTAAAAACATTAACGTAAACATGTAATACGGGAACGCTATGGATGAAATTTTACATTTCAATAAGGGTACAGACCGTGGGCTTGTTCACGTGTGTCTGGTTACAGGTGGCTGTGAGTCGTGGAGGCTTTAAGTTCGTTAGCTCTGTTTCCTTAGCAGTTTTAAGTTTAAACTAACCAGCTGAAGAAGTTTCAATATTTTGCTCGTTTTAACTCCTCTTAAACGACTGGTAGAGCTGTCAGTGGTTGTAACACGTCTACCCATGGAGTCAATAATATGCTTTTAATGTTTTATTGTCGCTGGTTATTGCCAAGAAAAAAACAAAAAACCTAAAACCAAGACCGGCTAATGCTATCCGACCAGCTGCATGATGCTAATTGAAGATTAACTGTTAATGTAACTAATAACGGAATTAACGTCACGTGATGGTCATTATTATTATGTATTAAGCGACCTAAATATGTGGTTTTATGAGCCGTAGGTACAATTATACGGACCTAATGTAAGCATAGCCGAAGGCAGTGAAATATCAATCTGCCCTTTTAGATTGAATCCACCTTGAAATTAAAAAAAAAAATCTATGTGGCAGGTAGCATCACAGTGTATCCAAGAAAAGCTCACTCGTTACTACTCTTAAATTTTACATAGAGACATATCAAAGAAATGTTGCCCGCATTAAGTTATGAGTCAGAATAATCTCAATAGTTTTAAGTATTAAACCCCCCCCCCCCCCCCCCCCTTGCGTGTACACAAACCTGTCATACCTGTTTACTTTTAGGCGAGTTCAGTTTGCAGAACCTCTTCATTCATCAACTATTGGACACTTAAACATAAACCCTAGTTATATTTGGTAAAAGTGGTGGTTATTTGGATTGCATTGATACTGGTTTCCAAAACAACAAGAAGCTTGAACACACTGCATGTTTTTAGAGATGCAAGTAAGGATTGTGATGGAAATATTTTCTTCTCCCTGTTAATTGCTCACATATGTTGTGTGACTGGCCTGTGCCAAGGATTCACTGATGTCCTGTCCCTTTACTTGTACCAGTGGTCAAAGTTTGTTGTTGTGTGGCAACTGTATTTGACTGTATTGTCAAATACACTATATTTGGATCAGTTGGTACATTAGCGGTGCTACATTATTAGAGGTTTATAGTTGTTGAGAAAACTGTCGTCCATACTCATCCTCCCCCATCTACAAATGTTAAATTAGTTTGGGACTATTTTGTATATGTAAAAACATAATGTTTCATGGTTTGTCATGTCTTCTTGGATGAACAGGTTGGTTCTCATGCTAAATGTGTTGAACCAAAACATCAAGTTTCAACTGCGCCTCTTACCTTAAGCACAATCTTAGAATATTTGAGTGGGTGGGAGCTTTAATTGCTGTTGTCCATCTGCTGGAGCTGTCTTCTGTCTAACCATTGTAGAGACATGCCACAGAAATTGTAAGCTGTGGAGTCATTCTGGGAGATTGCACAGCTTTGGTCATGTTATTTCAGTGTTTTACTAGCTACTGTCCTCACCCAAGTGGACTTTTGAAATGTTAACTAAACTTAATGATGTTTACAATTGAAATGATGAAAACAAAGGTCCTTAGTCATGTTTGGTTATTTAAAGGAAAGATACATTATTCCGCCACTGAAGGATTTGTGTTAATTGGCTTTGCAGCATGCCTGCCATATGATCAGCCTCAGCTGCTGGTCACAAGCACATACTGTAGCCACCATGAAGGCATTTTTGAAATGCTGCATAATGGAGTTCACACTATCAGCCAGAATTCACACAGCCAGCCCTCCAGCAGCTGTATAGCCAAATTAAAGCTGCTTTTCCTGCTTTATCCCTGAGGATTTAACAGCATGGTGGCCATCACCTACAGTGGACTGGAAATGATCAGCTGACTCGTGGATTTGTTGACTGAATCTGAAACTATTTCGATACATTGTTTGAATCAGTAGGTGCATTGGTGGCAAACTAAATAAGACTGTAAAATGATCATCAAGATATGAAAGCAAAAAACATCCATGCTTCTTTCCTCTAAGTTTAACCAGATATTCTATATCTTCAAGCTTCCAAGAAATTAGTCGAATAAAATGTAAAACTACTGTGTTATAATTTGTGGCACTGGGTGTGAGTACCACAATGATTTCCTGTGTATTATAAGCAACAAAATAATCAAAATAATTAGGCTAATGACAGTAACTATTACTTGCAAGCCCAATAGAAGACAGTGTAATGTCAGTATTTCGATTGTGTATGTCTTTTCTCTTGTGATAATTTCTAACTTGTCTAAAACATAAATGGTGAGCAGCAGGTCTTAGTGCAACAAAAGGGCTTTTTTTCTAGGCTGGACATTTTGCATTGTCAACCAACAGTCATCCAGGCAGAAATCGGTCTCAGACGAAGCAGTGATATAAATTTCTTGGCTGACAATAGATGCAGTTGTGGAAAATGCAATGCAGCCAAAGATGTGTTGTTTTCACAGTTACTGTTGCTGTTCCTGAGCTGGAGGAATGTGCTCTTTTTTTTTTTAATTTACTGGTGCTTATCTCTACAGTGCCTGCCACCTGTACCGACTGTAGTACACAGCTGTGCAGAAGCAGCTGAGTCACTGAAGAAAAGGCTAAAGAAATATGATTTACAGCATTTGATCACTGAGTTACTCCTGGGCCTCGTTGATTGTTCATGTCTGCTGAAATCCAGCTATTGTAATGTGTAGCACTAGCATGATGAATAAACTTGCAGAGTTTACAGAACATTGAGGGTGACCAGAGACGGAAAAGTGATTATTGCAAAAAGGGACTCGCTCTGGACTGTGAGCTGTTGGTCAAACAAAACAAGCAACTTGACATTGGGTATAGGGAAAGAAGTTGTCATTTGCAAAGAATCATATGTCGTCCATGTGTTCACAACAGTGCTCCATTTGTTGACCTGTGACAGGCGCGTATTATAAGCTTAATAGGTCTTTAAAGCTTAACAATGTGAAACGAAAAATAAAGCTAAATGAACTCCGCACTGATTGATTGGCTGACACTTGAATTATTTGATATCAGTATCATAGTGTTGGCCTATCTTGTTTACGTCAGCACTTACTGTCACCGCTTGTTACCATCTGTTACTGACTGCTTTATTGTTTCAGTAAAAGGGCTGAGAGGAACTTGAGAAATAGCAGAAGAGGTTTTTACAGTCATTAAAATGCACATACACATTGGTATTCGGTTTTGAAGGGGCGGTGTTGTTGAGGAGGTGTTGTTTAGTGCTCTGTAGCAACATTGCAGCTCCCTCTAATAGACAGACAACATCAGCTTTAAAAGGAGGAACATTAACACTTAATGGTAAACTCATTGTCCCAGTGTGACATCACATTTTTGAGATATAACCACTGACTTTAATACCCTTTTCTGTCTGCAGGTGAGCCAAGATGGGGAATATCGGTAGCTTGTTTAAAGGGTTGTTTGGAAAGAAAGAGATGAGGATCCTGATGGTAGGACTAGATGCTGCCGGAAAGACGACCATCCTGTACAAGCTCAAACTGGGAGAAATTGTTACCACAATCCCCACCATCGGTGAGTCCTGCTCTGCATGTTCTTGAGCTTAATCCGTAGGGAGTGAAAATACAGACATTCTCAAAATGTCTTTGTTTTGTTTTTTTTCCCCTTTCATCTGCAGGTTTTAATGTTGAAACAGTAGAATTCAAAAACATCAGTTTTACAGTGTGGGATGTCGGCGGTCAGGACAAGATCAGGCCACTGTGGAGGCATTATTTCCAAAACACACAAGGTAAGAGGCCTCCTAGTGTTTCCACATCTCTCCAAAGTCTGTTACACAAGCATTAGCCCGTTGTTGGTTGAATTCCACATCACACGTTAAGACATTTATTTACGTCCCTTCTTACAAACCGTACCTCTTTCCCATTGCCAGGCCTCATCTTCGTAGTAGACAGTAATGACAGGGAACGAGTCGGCGAGGCGAAGGAAGAGCTGATGCGAATGCTGGCTGAGGACGAGCTGAGGGATGCTGTGCTTCTCGTGTTCGCCAACAAACAGGTAAACTTCTCTTACAACCCTTAAGAAAAAGTAAAAAACAAAATCAGGAGATGGGCCCACTGCCCCTTGATAAGTATTAAGAAAATAAAATTAATGTATGTAATAAAGTTAAATGTTGATTTAAATTGACTAATACAATAGAAGAAGAAAAGGACAGAACTAGAAAACATTTCATTGAACAGTCATGATGTAATGTACTATACTTATATCATAAACAGAGAGATTATATTACACTCAATTAATTTTAGTAAATTAAATTCAGTAAATTAAATCTGCTTAATTGTGCGTACAGCATCATTCATTCTTCTTGCGCTCACTCACAATAACTAGTTGTACAACTATGGAAGAATAGAAACTGGAGCCATGGTGAAGCACAGTGTGGAACAAAGTAAAAGGGATGTGAATCAAGTGTGATCAAATCAGTTTTTTTTTCCAAAGTACAGCTATTGAAATCCTGAAGCCCTATCCATCTCAGTGTGTGTGGCAGTGAATAAGATTACTGTGGAATCAGAGCTGAAACAAAATTTTGTAATCAATTGTTAGTTAGCCTATTGTTGATTTTAACCAACTGTCGAGGAAAAAAAACAGGAGATAATTAGGTTACGGTCGGAGCTGTTGTCAGTTGATTATATGTTGATGGATTAATGGAGTACTTGATAAAGCTCAAGCTGGGACTACTCAACGCTGTGTGGGGACACTCGAGCAGTTGGTAAATCCAACTGTAAACCTGAACAGAGATTTCTTGTTTATTCACTGTTGTGTGTTTTCTGATTGCAGGACCTGCCCAATGCCATGAATGCAGCTGAAATCACGGACAAGCTGACCCTGCACTCCCTGCGCCACCGTAACTGGTACATCCAGGCTACATGTGCCACCAGTGGAGATGGTCTCTATGAGGGTCTGGACTGGCTCTCAAGCCAGCTGAAAAACGCAAAATGATCCATCACTCCCCCTCCCGTCTGTCATCTCTGTCTGCAGTGTAACGGGAGACTGCATTGGTCCTGGTCTCGCTCATCCCTCTTTTCCTCTCTTTCCTCTAAAGAGTTGGACCTTTGGCCAGTCCCCCCCTCCCCCCCTCACTGCATCTGTGTACTGTATGGGTGTTTGGATGAGTAATTTTTTTTTTATTAATGACTGAATGAATGAATGTGTTGTATGTGTGAGCTGAGTGGGAGCAGCCCTGCTGTGCCTTGAACACAGTTAAATCTCAAACACCTCCTCCCGCCTCCAGTGTCGGCACATCCAAAGGTACTGGTTCCCACAAAGCAATGGACAACACAAGACGCAGAGTCCTGTGTGTCATCTGTCGAGAATGATTCTTAAAAAAAGTGGCATGAAGGCTTTTAAGATAACTATTCATTCATCCGTGATCTTCGATAAAATCAGAAAGACCTGACATCCAATATCAGTTCAGATTATTCCGAAAATTTAGTTTTTTTGCAGATTTAAATTGCAGCAAACACTGGATGCTTGTTGATTTCTCTGAATTTTTGTTTAGGTCAAGTCCGTGTGTTGAAGGTCCTGTTAACAGTCAGGATAAAACCGTACTAAGCAGCATCAGTCCCTCCACTCTGACATTACCTATCACCCAGCCTCTTGTTTTAACATCGAGGTTAAAAAAAGATCCGTCACAGCTGCGTGTGGAACAGGCAAGAAATGTTTTCAGCGCATGTTTACATATGTGGAGGTGTGTTGAGCATGTCTACAGCGTCACTGGTGGTTGTGTGTGTCCTCTGGGTGCTGTGTGGGTTTCAGCTGCAGACCGCTGAAACATCGAGGCCTTTTTTTTTTCTTTTTCTTTTTTTTGAAAGAGTTGCTCCCACTCTGGCCTTTTATTTTTATTTACTGATGGTCTTACTTTCTCTTGTATGTAGTTCTTTTGGTTTAGGGTCTGTTTTCTATTTTGTTTTGTAGGTTGTTGTTTTTTTATGTTACTGTTGATGCACACATGACCTGGTTTACCTGCCAGGTGTGCAGTCTTTAGAGTAAAATGCTTTCGGGACCAATTGATTGGAATCAGGATTGGCTCATTGTGTTTGGTTCAGCTTTGGATTTGCCTGCAGAGCAGTGAAGTTGCCTCCTCTGTTGTTTTCTGGAGCACGCCCATGCTCCTGACCAAATTGTCAGCGTTGCGATATACGGTACAGTTGAACTGTAAAAGTGTTTGCTCTTGGCCTGCTGTATGAATCAGCACTGTAAATGCCTCATCGACGCTTCGGGCTGTGTGGTATTTTCCCTGCATGTATCCAGGGCGCTTCCCCTGGTGTTATTTACATCAATGTCCCTGTGATGCCGTTTGCACAACCTCATCAGCTTGCACAACACAGGCCTGTGTGAATACAGCGGTTTATCCATCAGCCTTTGCAATGAACCCATAGACGATAACCTCTCCCATTGCTCTACACCAGCAGACAGTTAAAAATGTGCACGTGAGAATGTTACCCTAGTTCAACCAGTAATAGAATAGTTTCCCACACATCCATCGATCTCAACTGCTCCTGCAATTAATAAGAAATCAATCTTCAACAGTGCACAGACATTACTGAGTGAAGATGACTTAAAGGTCATAATATAACACTGACCTCTAAAGGGAAACTCATTTTCCCTCTTTAGTTTTTCTATAACTGGACATTTAGATGTTTTCTTGGAAAGTGTGAGTAACTGAATGACTAATATTTGGGCTGTCTCTGCCCTTCCATTATGGTATTTCCTAAACAGCCGTAGAGTTCATAGATGCGTTACATAATCTGGCATACAGCGAGAAATGCAAATCTGTATATGATACTCTGTAAGAAAGTGTATTTTAACTTGACATCGCCCACCTACCCATGTTCAGATGTGAAGCTTTAATTTTCAAGACTGTTTCTGTACAAATAACAAGGTATGTGCATATGTATTTCCGAAGTACCTTTTATGCTTTTTTAAACTCATCTTGTAACATCTGATAAATGCACTATAATAAAGAGAATCTCTATTATACGTCTGCATTACTGCCCTCCTCATTGGCATGACTTGAAAATTACTTGCATGATTGAAATCAATTGAATTCCTCTAGTTTAGCCAGAAACAAAGGAAATGGACATTAAAGTGATGGTTAATGTTGAGTTACAGTGTAAAGTCATATCATAATTTGGATCATCATCGTAAGAGTTTTGATTAATTGAAAAAAATTAAAGATATTTATCATTTGACACTGTTTTTTTGCTTTTTTTTAACCAGTTGGTCTGTTTTCTGTCGTGTGTGGATCGTGTCAGCTACTTCCTGTCAGAAATTCATATATTTAAAGCTTTCAAAGACCTGACAGGCGTCAACAATGCGAGTTGCCCTTCGGATCTTATTTTCCTGCTCCATCAAATGTACGGATATGACACTTTCACCCTCCTCAGTGTGGTACCTGTCAATCTGGAGGCTCAGAAACATGCAGATCTGTCGTCAAGAGATTTTTTTTTTTTTGCAGACCATATGATGTTTTTGTACCAGACTGATGATGTGAAGAACATCTGGCAGCATCTTTAGCTTACATAGCAGTTCTCTGCCAGCCCCACTTTATTTCATTTTTCTTCCATCAGGGTGAAAAAATATGATAATGGCAACTGATGTGATGATTAAATTAGCTTTAGGTTTAAGGTTAGCTGCAGTATTACAGCTTCAAAAGACTAATTATTCTGCTTTTTTACAGAGGAGACAATCAGCACATGGGGTTAACTATAAGACGGATGGCATGTTTCTGACCTGCTTCACACTTGACTGTACCAACATGTGTTTCATGTAAACACCATGTTAATTCCTGTTTGCTGACACACCCTCTACTTGTGCGTACACGGATGTCACCAACAGCTGTGCTGATACAAATCAAATACTGCGTGTAGCCCAGTATAAGCTCCCTTCAGGTATTTGCCTAAGCAAGTCTTTGGAGCTGAGGAAAAATTACCAAAAAATCTCTAGATCAATCTTCTCCGATGTAACACTGTTCTGCTGCTTTTCTCTGCTCTATACTCACTGTAAATTGAATATATTTACATTATATTGGGTTGCGATTTTTAGGCAAAGCACTTGCTTTATTTACTAAATTACTCTAATTTTCAACGTTAATTAATCCACCACTCACTTTATCGATAAATTGGAAAACAATATCAGATGCAACCCTAAATGTTTACAGTAAGTAATTCTTCAGCATGCCTCATGAACATAGAGTGGTGTCCATGCTAGAAAACCTATTACAGCTGACATTGACACCTGTGGTGCTCAGAAATTAAATAATAAAATAACACTGCAGTTCCTGAGTGTGACCACTGGAGGGCAGCAAACACACATGACTCGGTGTATTGAGAAGCCAGTTATGAAACTCTCAATTGTAATTCTGGTGTTTTAGTTTATTTTGCACACAGGTCACTACTGCTGGTGTCAAGAAGGGGAGTTTCTCCTCAGTGTCCATGGTAACGATGATAATCACTATTAAAATTTCTGCCACTGAAGAATGTGGAGATTTTTAACAGTGTCCACTAATGAACAATTCATCATTCATGAGCGGTGTTAGGTATGCACCAGAAGTGATACAATATCATGCAGATTGCATGATTAGGCTGGTCACCGTGGCACAGAAAACAGTGATTATAGCAATTATCAGCACAAATGTCACAGCTGTTAATTATAATGAACATGCTAATATTGACTTGTACATGTAAAGTGTAACGATGATTATACTAATATTGAAAGTGTTGGTTATATTAGGATTTGATTTATTTATTAATACAGTCAGTCTTGCAGTTTCTCAGTGGGATGACTGGAGGGTGGTGAACAACACTCCTGCTGCACTGAGTACACTCACCATAAACACACTTCCTGATGGACCTTCACAATAAAACAAAGAGAGGAAGTATTCAGCAGAGGTGTTGCTACTGTGTCTGATCTGAAGCTGGTATGAACCATGAACATTATTAGCAGACAGAAACAAGGTCTTATTAAAACTGCTGTTCATTATATGGTCATATACTAGTAATATATATATTTAGTTATTACAAACTAAAATTTGGCTGTTACAAGCCAATGTTGGAGCAAGTAATAGTGAGAGATCTGTGTTATTTCCCATATTGGTCCTAGCCACAATTATCACAATGATTACAAATATTATAGTAACACTAATGAATATATTAAGTAATAAGTAATCCTCCACAGTTTTAATGTACAGTCTAAACAGGATCCACAGCCCTGTCACAAGAGATGTAGAAAGGAATTCTCCATCATTTTTGGCCAGAGTTTAGACGAGACTGATGCACAAATGATCCACCCATCCACACATTAGACAGCAAACATATCCACACAATAATGGGAATCATTAAGACACGGGGGTTAATGATGACTGATGGTCTCTCGGGGAGGGGAGGGGTGGGGGTAGCGGGGGGCTACACTGTAGGACAGAGACAGGAAGTCAAGATGAGGGTATTTTCCTGGCAATCAGAGAGCCTGCTGACCACTGTTCACCCTCCTTTTCCACTCCATCTAGATTTCAGGTGGCCAATTCTCCATAGAGTTGTTACCTTGGAAACAGCACCTTATGTATTTATAGAGAGGGACTGAGTCGACATGGAGAAGGGGGGGTGCAATGAAACAAGATACGGACTGTGATTGAGGTTTTCATTTAGCTTGGAGACCACATCCCGGGATGCTGGAATTACAGGATCCTTAATGGAGTAATCTGGTTATATTTTTTTTATTTTGAAAGATCCTTCTTTCTTATTTGAGCTTGAGCTCCTGTTATCAGCGTCTGTGCACAGTGCTGTGGATCTGAATCATTTTCACTGCATCACCACATCAGCAGTTTGCCCTCACATATATCCCAGCGTTCTCTCACTCACCCTGAGTAGGTGAATAAGACTGAGCTGAAATAATTAGATATGTAGAGTTATGTAGAGTCACATTCTCCTTCACCGCTGCATTGCTCTTGACCTTTGATGGGTTTCACTAAATCTCACCTTGATGTATGACATCACTCCCTCACTGCATATTAACTCTTCAGCCCAATTAAATTCTTACTTTGCTCTGGCCTCCTGTACAGAGAATATTTCCTAATTCACAATGCATGTCTAATGCATCTTTATACTTCATATTATAAGGAAATATTTACCTTTTTTCAGAGCCATTTGACATGTTTCCTGTGTTAATTAATGATTCTGTTGGAAAGGGAAATTAAATCCCACTAAAAAATAAAAATATGAGCATGTGTAGTTAGAAAGAAGTGAACTTACCAGACCTCCGTAGTTAGCTCTTCGTCTTCACTCGAGGGCTGGTGGCTCAAATCAACATCAGCTGCTAATGAATCTCTATCTGAACTGTTGGCAGTCTGGTTGTACTGTGAGGTAATACAGGTGCCAGATTCTGACAAGGAAGAAAAATGCCTGGAGTAAAAAAAGGTAACGATATTTTTGGTTCTGCTGCATCAATTATGATCATCTTCTAAAAATGTCCACCATGAATCTGACAACGTTACAGGAGTAAATGGAGGAAAGCTAAAGTGCTGGAGTACTCTTGGAATTTCTCACTAGCTTTCTGTGAGATTGGTATCGTTTAAGTACGTTTAATTAGTGTAGCAGAACAGACCTCTCAGAATGAACACATTACCATTTGGAGGGGCCTGACTCCTAGGTTAACTGCATATAAAGTGGATAAAAGTAACTCCAGTTCGACCTGCTACATTAAATTACTGCAACACTGCTGCTCTGCTAGTAACACCATAATAATATGCTGTATTCAATATGTACAAGGACATTTTTTTTGAAGAATTTGTGCTTTTTAGAAAATAATTCAAGGACATTCTGGGATAATACTGATGTACTTAGTATAATTTCTAATGAGGATTACTTGGATGTAATGAAGTGATCATATAATACTCTTTTGACTCGCAGATAAAGGATCTGAACACTTCCACTACTGATAACCTCCACCCCAAGGGAGTCGAGGCTCTGCGATCAATGTTCGTCATTGATCAGCTGTAGCTGGAGATTAATCAAAGGGTATAGGTGATGCATTTGTAAAAGAGAGGAGGAGTTGTAGATGAAGCCATGATCACATGCTGTATGCAGCCAGTATCTCATAGTTGGTGTACAGTAAAAGGTTGTAGCATATCTGTGCCGATACATCATCAGCGGTAATTAGGTCTTTTTGACAGTGCAGTTAAATGCTGCACTGTAACATTTCCTATCTATGCGCTTGCTTATATCATGTATAATGGCCACTTGCATTTCTTGGCGTGCAGAAGTCACAGAAGGTGCTCAGCAGTGCGCCTGTAGCTGGGGTGATATTTTAAATTCTGGCCATCCACCCACACACAGACCAAAGGAAACAGAGTTCAACACTGACTACACCTTCTTTTTTTTTTTATAAAGACAAGTCTTACACCCTTTCACATCGCCATGGAAACACCGGATTTGTCCAGTTGATTGGCAGCAGACTAATGCCGTGACCAAGAACGATTTGATTCCCTAGTAGCTGAAGTCGTCTCCTGCTGTCTGCTTTACATTTAAAAAAACAGAACAAGATGATTTGACGTGAATTAAATATTTTAAATACACCGTATAGCCTAAAAGCCTATGTCTTGGACTCCTGCTTATAATACTCAGTTTCCATTTTACTTTATTTTTTCTCATCGCCCTCCTGTTGAGGTTATGAAGAGTCATATTGATTTGACTTGGCAGACAGACTCATTAATTGTATGGTTGGTGGTTCGATCTGTGGATCCTTATGTTCACATGTCAATTTGTCCTTGAGCAAGACTCAAAACTCTGGTTTGTACTGTTCTTGAATATGCTTGACTACATTTGTCATTTACATGGATTGCAATTATTGATACAAAATAAAATCCACCTTCGCTGGCCTCTAGAACATGCACTTGACTCAACTTTTGCTTTATATTTGTTATGTTTTTGTCGTATTTTGTTAACTACTGATGGATACTTCTGTGTGGAGAGCAGTTTGTTCAGGAAAGGAGCTTCTGTCATTGAAAACGGGGCAAGTCTGGAGGATGCCACCCTGTTTTCCAGCTGAGATGAAGAGGTGTTTTCGTGGTTGCTGTGCCGGTGCAAAGGTGAAGGCTTGGAAGTGGAAGGTGTAGGTCCTTTCTGCCGTCAGTCCTCATGGGAAATGTCAACTCTCTGCCCAGACAGAGTGACGAGCTGCAGATATCGGTGAAGACACAGAAAGTAGACATTTTTTTCATATCTTGTGTACAACTCACCCATGGCAACTGCTGAAGTTCCATGTGAAGTTCTCCATGTAGTCGTTGCTAGGAGACAGACTAAACATCCTGAGGCACTTTTAATAAAATCAGGAGACTTCAATGATGTTTCCCTAATGGACTCACTGGAGAGATGCCCACTGAAGATGGTGGAGGCCATTCTGAACAACTGGGATCATCCACTTCACATAACACCTTGATGAACCAAAAAACGGAGGTGGTTCTCTCTTCGATGCAGGGCGGAGAGATACAAGTTAGAAGATCCTTTCTAACCTAACTACCTAAGTGCTAGATGAGCTGCCAATTTACCTTTGGAGACTAAAGACATTCATATAGTATCAAGATGATAGTGATGCTTGTGGATATGCTTTTATATAATATAAAATAATATAATATAATATAATATAATAATGGTGGTGGTAAATATGATGCTATGAGCCGATACTGCATGATGAATACTTTACATTCTGGCCGATATTTGAATGATGTGTGTTCTCGAACTAACACTGACTGTGACGTGGCTTACAGATTATAATGTCATACTTGAAATGGAACTCCAAGCAGCTCGAAATTAGCCATATTCACCCTGATATTCACAGCGTCGCCATCTTTGCCTACGTCGTCACTTTGGGTGGGAAGATTCAACGCTCTGGATTCAACGCCGTAACATGAGGAGAAAAAAAAAACCCGCCTTCACATTAGGTTACCGCTAACTTTAGCAGTTGCAGCTAATGCCGGCGGCTAACTGAATTCAAATCAGTTTAATCCAAATGTCGTTTTACTTTACTTTGGACTTTAACAATCCATACCTTCCTTAAATCTGTATCAACAGGGAAGCGATGAAAGGGAAACAGTTTATCAGACTCCGGACGTGTGTACGGCTTGCAGCAGTGCGGTCCAAGCGAATTTGTTGGTCTGACTCTTCCAACACAGTTCAAGTCCGAAGCACCCAGAAGCATGCAGACGGGTCGACCAAACAGCGCTGCTCTCCCTCTGATATCTTCAGTCGCCAAGTTACCAAGCTGTTCAACTAGCTAGCTGCTAGCTTGTGTCGGGAAGGGTTGGCGCATAATGTGTTTTCCTGATGGGTGAGTTTGTTTCCCACTGCCACCTGTCTACGTACAACTCTACTTCAAGCCAATTAGCAAAACGCTCTCAAGGTAAGGTAAGTGTTTTTTCTTCTTTCATTTTTTAAACCGTATTTCTCCGGTCTTTAACCGTCGTTCAGGGGTCATTCTGCTATCTGATTCAGTGAAGTTGGATGTTTGACAGACATTTGCAAGCCACTCTGACAACATTTTATGTGCACCTGTATTGCAGACTTTACAGTAAACACATGGAGAAGACGGCTATAGCGTGTACCGACGTCCTGTTTTCAAAATAAAAACCTGGGATAGGTATCGAGCTAAAATGCTAATTTAGCCTATAGCCTAAAAAATAATACAAAATTATTAACAGATGTAAAATGTATAAACAAGAGGTGTATCTCATGCAGCCAGTGGAGTACTATGATCCCACAAAAATACTAATATTTACATATTGTGTAATGTCTGTCGTATATCCAACTTAAAACTAACTTCATTGAAGTCTCTATCTGATGTAAGTTATCAGCATCACAAAGGTTAGCATTGACATCCTAGCTTGTCATTGCCTCTGGTTTAGGGTAAAGACACTCACCTCTCAGTATAGGCTAACATTGACCAACAAAAATAGAATTCTCAACTCTCAATGTCGACAGAAATAGGACTTTATAAACCTTATAAATGTAGTTATAAGTATCAAAGTTGAAGGTGAAACTTTTCAGTTCTCAAAAACATTTCGCCTCTAATCTGAATAGGCTTATTCAGTTCTAAAAAACTCATGTGGGAATCTCAGATATTAAACCTTTGGCGGAGATGGTTGATGAAGTCAGTGTGGGTCGTTAGGGTCACCTGGGCCAAGGTGTGACCAAGGTGAGTCGTGTCAATCTGCTCTCATATGAGTAATTATTATCAGGTGTGCTAGGGAAGGGCTTTCAAGACTTATAAATGGCTGATAATTGGTGTCATGAAACACCACCTCTGCCCAGGGATGGCCTCATTTACTTCTCTGTCCAAAATACGGACATTAGCATCCTCTACAGAGCATCCCATCTCCTTTACATGCAGGTGTTCTGCTAAGCCTTGTCCTGCTGAGGTGGCTCTTCTGTGTTGTACATGTGCTGGTGGAGTGGTTGTTTGGTCTGAGCAGTCCTCCCTGCACTTGCATAGCATACATAACGTGCCCAGGTGTCCCATCCTTGGGATGACCCAGTTTTCTCTCAGGGTGTGGCTGGGTGTGAAATGCACGTACATATTATGTTTGGAGCAGAGTTGTTCCATCTGCTTTGTTTCTCACTGGTAGTTGTCTGTGATTAAATGTATGTCAGAGCTGCATGAGATCACTCAGGTGTACCTAATTAAGTGGACATAGTGCATTGTTATCTACCTAGAATTATGTTCTGCTGAGATGTTGGGCTGTTGTTTGACAAATTGCTCTGATATGAATTCTCCAGACCAGCATCGATCAGTGTGATGTGGGGTGTAGGTTTCTGTATTGTGTGTGTGTGTGTGTTTTTTTAATATAAATACACTGAGACAGGTTTATATAGTTTCTGTATTTCCCTCTCTTGTTGCTTGATGCATTTGTTTTGTTTGGGCTGCTCCAAAGCTCACCGGAAACTTCAGCCTCTAGCAGAAAGTAAAAACGTATAGGCTATGGAGATGTAAACATTGTTGTCTTACACACAGCTGAATCCATTGTTTCTACAATTTTATATTTCCATTTACAAGCTGCTACAGTCAGTTGCACTCTTTGACAGCTCAGTCTAACCAACATTTTATCCATCTCTGTGGACAGGGATACCAACTGCTCAGATACAGTATTAGATGCTCACATGTGTGCCCCTCTTGGAAAGGGTGTCCTCAAAGGAACGGCCTGCACGGCACTCACTGCCTAGCCCACACATGGTAGATTCCACATAATAGCTGGTGTCAGACTCTGTATCAAATCCAGTTTTTGGCAGACGTTTTTTATTGTTTGTTGTGAGTTGGCGGACTTAATGTGGCTCATTGGCTCCAATACACATTTTTCTCTATTCTTTTCAGTATAAAATAGCGTCATAAGTACATTAGTGGCAGTGCTGCATTTCTGTTTGAAATGGTTATAATGATAAATCTTTGTCATATTACGGGAAGAGTTTAGGTTTACTGTGTCATACAGGCTTAGTGGACATTTAGGCCCATAGTTTTTTCTCTTACCTTTTCTCTCCGTGCTCAGAGGATCTTACATACCTCACTGCGCTAACCTGAGTGAGCAGTGACATTGGGTAGTGCTCTGAAGGTCACAACAAGACATACGCATCTGCGTGCCTTAGTGCACAGTGTGTGTGAATGTTGAGAGATGATTGATGTGTCCTGACAGTTACCTCACATACAGTATGAACACCTCTGCCCCTGCCTGGCCACGGTGTCTTGTCTTCCTGCATCCACGTCACATCGTCATTGACATTCCTCCCCAGCCCCCTTCTAATAACCTCAGATGGCCAGTTTCCACTGAAGCGAGGGCAGATCTATTGTGCCACTGAATGTGCTGAAGGGTTTCTGGGTCGATGAGCTCGCACAGCTGAGATGGAGAGAAGGAAGGAGGACAATGAGGACGAACTGGGTTCCTGAAGCTCCTCAGGGATAACCAGAGATTTCTTTCAAGCTCACGACTTTAAATCTTCAAGAGCCAAACAGTTTTTTAGATTCAACATCCTGATATATTGCTCCCGATACAGTAGCAAGATGTCATCATTTTATTAGAAAACAGTGGCAGAGTGTGCTCATCTACTCCACGAAGCGACTTACTCAGCAAGTTACACTCCTGCAACTATCAGCTTTCTTCTCTGGAAATTATATAAACCCTGAGGCAAAACATGCCATTAGCCCTTCCTAAACTCCACTATTGTTTTCTTAGACAATATATCAGTGCTCTGGCAAGCTGTTTCACAAATCATAGCAATTAACGCAATAGAACAACTACAACCTCGGACTGATAACCTATCAGACCTATTGCAGCTGTTTTATAATTGTGTATGTATACAAACAACGTGATGCAGTATAGGGTATCACATTTAAAATCGACTCCCACACATGGTGCCTCCAACCAGTGTCAGCAGCACTTCCTCAGATTGCTATTCTTTGTCTGTTTTGGAAGACCAGGATCATCTGTAAACTACTGGTTTGGTGTCTGACACTGGATATGTCTCGTTAGGGAAGGATCTTATGTTGTTTTTAAAGGTTTGAACAACACGGTATCAGCGGTGACTCAAACTGAGTGCCATATTCCTGCAAGTGTGCATGATTGCTGCTGGTGAAAAATCATACAAGTGGTGATTTTTCATTTAAGGGGTGGAGTAAATCAAATACCTATAAATACCTCTAGCATATAACCAGAGTTTTGGTGCCATGAAACACATAATCTGTTGAAATACATCTGTATTACCAATACTCCTGTGAGTGCATTCACATAATGACATTTACTATGTACTATGTTTATTATTATTTTTTAACAATAAGTAAGAATTTATTTTCATTTCCTTTGACATTTCAGGTTTAAATGTAGTTGTTTTGGCATAAAATGTCATGTATTTTGTGGCGTTACATCTGTATTTGCCAAATGGCGGTGACATTTCCATCACCTAGGACACTTTCATGGCAGTTGTGAAGGCGGTTTCTGTTGGTGAGATAGAAATAGACACTGACGCGAAAAGGAGTTTCGTAAACTTCCCTCGCTTCCCTCCATAACTTAAGGAAAAAAGTAACACATTTGTGCTGTCGCAGGGATTTGTCGGCTTTGTTTTATCTCAGGTGGTGTGGCGCCAGCTGACAGGCAAATGTATTCCCTCCCTGAACCAGCTGGACGTGATGGACAGGCCAGTGTGCGGTGTAAGTCATGAGCAGCCTGACCATACATTATTCATCACTCTCATCATGAAGAGGTCCTGCATCCTCTTTTTATCTCTCCATCTCCTGGCATTTTACTGTCTCTCCCTTCCTCCCTCTTACTTAATTCATCAGCAGCCATTAGCTACTATAAGAATAGCCTCACTCAGTTTGACAGCAACACTCTGAATCTTCCTCTCATGCGCGACACCTGGCAGTTTCACTGGCTTCTCTATTTGTCCTTGGTTTTGCTCCATCTGTTTGCCTTTTTCAGCCACTTGTGGCGCATTTTTTTGTCCTTTGTCTACTATTAGATACAATATAATACATTATTGATTATAGTATGGACGTTCCCTCTCTGTTATAGCGGCTGCCATAATGTCTGGACTCTGATTGCTCGTTGATAGGTACCGCTATTCGAAAGGAGTAATTTATGCTTGCAAACAAACATCCAGCAGTGAAAAGCCACAGGCCACACAGTGATACTGAGGTTGCCCTCCTGTGGCGTCCTTCTCGTCATTATCACCTTCCACTGCGCTCCGGTTGCCATGCCAATCTGCTACAACCTCGCTGCGGGCCCAACACAGCTTCATCATTAGCTGCTCTTGTCACTAGGGGATATTTCAAGCGTTCACTCTTGTCTCTCCCTTCCACTCTCTTACTTGCATCACCAGCACCACCCTCCTCCACCCTCCCATACCCCCCCACCCCTTTTCCTGGTACAGTAGATGCTTGAAGCATTTCAACACCGCCCCCCTGCTAGCTCAGCTGCTGAGCCCCACACAGGACCGTGTCCCTGGACTCCCCTTTATTACCATATCATGAGATGTGCCCTAGGCATGTAGCATTGCAGCGTGTAGCCTGTGTCTTTAAGAGAGAGAGTGTAATGTGTAATGGGGAGGAAATAAGGCATGGAGAGAGCAAGTGAGAGAGAGTGGGTGAGGGAGTGTGAATTTATCATGGGCAAAATTTGCGCTTCATTCTTAGTTGTGCGCTGAGCATCCCTGCACCGGTATGCACAGTCTCCCAGGGCTCATCCTGTTGACGAGCATGCCCCTCTCTCTCTTCCATACGCACACACACTCCGGCTCTCCCACCCATCCTCTCCCTCACACACACACGCACACGTGCTCGCAAGCACACACGCGCAGCACCGTCAGGAGCGCCGCTGCTGGACCACAGCCATCTCGCGAAGGAGGTTCCAGCGGAGGGAAGAGAAAGCCAGAGTGAAGAGCGAGACAAAGGGAAGGAGGACGGTAGAAGGAGAGGAGCGAATAGGAGCGCGGGGACCGGCACAAGGAAGGAGAGACCCAACGCTTTGTGAAGAACAGAAAGCAAGGGACAGGAGGAGGGAGGTGGAGAAAGGAAAAAAGAGGAGGGGGAAACAGGAAACGCGATCACTTTCAGCTGCAGCGGTCCGTGTCGCAGCATGGGCAATGCACCATCCCAAGGCATGTCAACCCTATCTCCATACATACTTGTGTATAGCAGGTATTTCTTTTGATTGTGCGTGTTGTGCTTATCCAACCAGCCGGCTCTCCTCCTGTCACACTCTGTGCAGGCAGAGGGTGGGGGGTTGGGCTGAGGGGCTCGTGGAGAGCAGCATCCCTGGAGGAGAATGATGCCGCGAGCCGAGGCAGCATCAGTTAATGGGGGGCAGGTTAGGAGGAGCGAGGCACCTGGGCAGAGGCTCGCAGGGTGCCGGTGCCAGTGCCAGGTTGAGGTGCTGTCGACACTGGGTGGAGGCACCATGTGTGGGAGCAGCGAGAAATGGGAGGGGGGGCTGGTGTAGAGCAGAAAGTACCATGAGTGAAGCAGGTGGTGATGGTGGGTGTGAGTCTGTGTGTGTGTGTGTGTGTGTAAGAGGTGACGAGTGAGAGAGATTTTTATCGTGTGTGTGTAGTTGAGTGCAAAGTGTGAAAGTGTGATTGTGTGTTGCAGTCGCTGCTGTCAGCCACATGGACGACCTCTGGGAAGTGGAGGTGCTCCACCGGTTGTGTGTGTGTGTGTAAGACAATACGATAGAGAAGAATCAAAAACGAATAAAGCAAATAAAAGAAAATGTGTTGCATGAAACCATGAGAGGACAGATCAGCCTTGAGTGAATGGGGGGATGGTTTCATAAACGGATGATCGGGTGGGTCAACTCCTTCCTGTGATGCTCTCTCTTTCCCCTCAGGCCTCTATCTCTTTTTTTTCTCCAAGTCCTGTATCTTTCTTTTAATCTCTCTCTGTCGCTCTCTTCTATCGTCCCTTTGGTGAAAATCTAGTTGCGAGCTTTGCAGCTTGAAAATGATGCGCCGGAGAATGAACTGAGGGTCTCTGATTCCCTATGAGTGGCAGGCGTACACTGTGTAAATGAGGATGTGTGTGAAATGTCATTCTGAATGCAGCATACTGTGTGTGTTTGCATTTGTGTCCATGTGTGACTCATGTGTTTCGAGGAGAGAGAGAGAGAGAGAGAGAGAGAGAGATGTAGAGCCAGTGATAAAGAGAGAGTGGGAGGGTAAGATGCGTTGAAGTATAGGGGTAAATATATTTCAGGCGTCTTGAAACACTCATGGGATTGAAAGGCTTCTCTGATAGTCAACAGAAGAAAGTCTGGTATCAAGATGCAAAGGAATAAAGAAAGCAGAAGAGGGGGAGAAAGGATAAACGCTCACTTTTCATATCGAAAGGCAGCACCACACAGCTCGGGGAATTCATCCACCTTCCCTCCTCTGTCTGCCTAACCTTTTTCTCCCTGCTCCCTTCCTCCCCTCCCCTTCAGCCCTTGCGTGCTTGTCACCAAGGGACAGTCTGTTAGCTAGTGGGGAGTCAGGGGAGCGAGACAGGAGACAGAGGACATGAAAGACGGGGAAAGAATGAAAGGAAGTTCGAAAGAACAAAAGCCAAAAAAAGGGTTGCTTCGCAGATGGAAAGGTAAGTTGCGATGTTAAATGTGGCAGGAACTAACAGCAACATAATTCTCTTTAAGGGTCTAAGGTCATTACCTGAAATGATTGCATCGATGCAACAGTGGAATAGTAAACACACCTCTTTAAACTTGTTTGCTTACAAGCTCGTACCGTGGACAACAGATGCCTTCAACTTGTCAGGTCAAATTTTTGCAGCTGTCTTTTTGCTGTTTTGGGGGTGACCTTTGGAAGTTCTCATTTCTCCAAGTTGATATTTGAATTCCTCGGTTAGAGGCTCCTGTTGGTCTCTTTAAACACAGAGGAAATCAGTTTGAGGCTCAGGTGAAGGCAGGCGGAAGCTGCAGTGGCATAAGACCTCTTTGATCAGTCTTAGGCATGTGTATATTGGATTTTTGCTTTATCACTGTAAAGCTTGTGCACTGAGTTCTGTCTCTGTCTCTGGTTTGTGTCTATCTCATAAGGATTGACATAAATTACCGGTAGACTGAATACTGTTTTTTTTTTGTTTTTTTTTAAAGATGGAGAATAGAGTTGGTTGAATGTGGAAAGTAATGACTTCCCTTCTGTAGAAGAGAGCAGATATTAATAATTTGCTGAAACAAAAGTTAACCAGATTAGTTGATAACGCAATATTCAGGGTTGCCATTGCTGTTGGGGAGCAATTCAAGGTTCCAGTTAACTTAAAAATGGGACAAAAATTGAAGTTCGGTGCTGTACTTTGTTAGCATGCAGGTCACACTTTGATCAGCGATGGCTAAGCTGTTACTTCCAGATTTCTGCTGATTTGCCAAACTCCTTGTAGATTTGTGATGCCAGTTTCTTTGGCACGTCTGGCACTCGCCTGGAAATATTCACATAAGCCTGTCGCATGTCACTGTGCCAGTGTCAGTGTGTTTAATGTTAGACGTTGCAGACTATGAGTAAAATGTATTTTTATACAGAAAAAAAGGCGGTCTTTTTTTTCTTTTCTTTTTTTTTTACTAATTTGGATGTTGATTACCATGGCAACGGTTGAAACTTCCAGGCATTTGGGTCAAGCCTTTAGTGTGGCATTTACATTTGGTTGTTACACTTAAACAGCAGCAGCCTATAGATGCATCTTTATAAGCCCATTACAGAGTTGTACCACCAGTTCACACTGCTGGGCTAAACCGTAAAGAATAGATTAAGCAGAGTCACGCATTAAGCCCAGTATTAGCCTGCTGGAGAGTTAATGCTTATCGTAATGTTGCCATTGTGCAGAGACGGCAGATCCTCGTAGCTTTATGCCTCCATATTACACCTAGTATGCTCAGCTGAGGTTTATGTCAACACACATGTCTGTCTGTCTGCTGATCCTCTCGGGTGAGGCACAGCCAGAATCGTGCCTGGGAGGGGCCTGCACCGACTGAGATGTTTCTGTGTGACATGTTAAAGTGATATTATAGTGTGAATTAAAAGACTGTACATGTTGTGGTGAAGAATGGTGGGTTATAAAAACCCATTTCTGTACCATTTTTGACTACAAATGAAAGTGTATGACTCACATCACATCAGAAAGAACGTAAAGGATGTTGTCTTGACATTGTCTTGAGACATTTGGGCAGAATTACGACGTGCTCAGTGCAGCTGGGTGGGTGTATTGTACTGTAGGCGTTTGGATGTGGGAGGATAGATCTTTGTGGATTTTGAATTCAGTCATATTCTGGTCTGACATTGATCAAATCATGCTCCCACCATAATGCTCAGTGCCAAACTAAAGTAAGCAACATGAAGGATTATTAATTGAAATGCTTGTCGGACAGCACAATAGATTTTTGTTCAGACCAGCTGAGCTCTTCTGCTCTGTTTACCATCTTTTTCATTTCGGAGGACAATACTAAAAGCAATAGACAGGTGGACTGTGCTGTGCTGGGCTGCATCCTCATGTTCGATATTTATCTAACATGCACAAGGACAAAGTTTGAAGTGATCCACATTATATCCTTTCCTTTATTAGGTTTGTGTAAATATGAATCATAGCACATACCCGCTGTTGCTCTGAGCTTTTTTTATTACACAGTCATATGAGGCTCTCGGTGTGTTTGTGGAGTCATTGTTTTGTACTTATGCACCTGCTTATTCCCTAGGTCTGTGCCACACAAAGCCCCATGAATGCCGCCTCGCGATTGGCTGATGGTGATGCAATGTTTCATGGCAGAGGAGCTGCATGTTTTGAGGGCATTTCCGAAGTAATTGACCCTGCTGGGAATAGCGTTGCCATAGTTGTAGTAATGTTAAAGTAAATCAGCTGAACAAAATATTAACATGATATACAGCCTCCACATATTCTGGGGCACAGCCTCTCGTGCATAAAAAGGGGCTGAGCACGTAATGATTGTATGATGTGAAAATGCCAGACTTCCCTGTCCAGCCCAGCAAGCTGTTCTTCACGTTGGCTGCTTTGTTTCGTGCTGTGTCGTTGTGACAGCAAGTTGTAAACGCACCAGGGATCAAGCTCACATACATACATACATACATACATACATACAGTACATACATACAAGCACATGCATGTGTACAAATGTACACTTTCTATTACCATAGAGACAAGGACAATTTATATACAGGGCATGCAGCACTGGGGCATTTTAGAGGGAAACTGATCAAAGCAAGCCTCAATAGAATAGAGCAGATCTGTGAAAAACGCTGCCACAGAGCTGAGACCGTCTTCACATCTCATTCAAGAGTCTTGGCATTTTGTCAGGTTCCTCATGCTTGGCAAGGATTCCTTAATGTGAACTGAGATTGCAAGTCAAAAATCAAACTCTGTGTGAATGGTTTGGCCTTTTACTCCAGGGCTCTGTGGTCTATATGATGTCTCTCTCACAGCTGCAGTGGTAAGCACACTAGTAAGCTCTCAAGGTCATTAAAGATTTAGGAGTTTAAATATTACATGCATTTATCAAAGGTCCTTGTTTCCATGCCACAATTACGTGCATGGCAGAGTTTGATATCTGGGCATAGTGATGGACTGAATTAATGCATTTTTCTTTCTTATTAGATAGATGTACAACTGATGGTAAAAAAAAAATCAGCACAAATGTATTTATAAGCCCTCTAATAAAAGGGAAAAATCCTCCTCTAATTTCATTCAGTTTGACCTTTTCGTGCAAATTGAAAAGAAAGCAGAGTTACCGAGCCTCAGCTGTTGCTAGGAAGTCAATGACCTGCTGCTCTGTGAAAGCAAACTGGTCACTCTGTTTGAGTTATTTCTCCTGCCTGTCACAATTATTTGAGCTGATCGCAGTCATTTTGCATAATCGTTAAAATCGTTTACATTCACCTATATAAAAACAGCTCGATGAAATGAACAGAAATATGTCATTACACATGAGAATTAACACCACAAACTGTTTATCTCAAGGTGCTTAATTTCTAATATTCGATGACCGCATATCAATGAGCATCTATCATGGATTTAGTTGCAAAGCCTAAAGGCAAACAGAGATGCAGTTTTTATTTTATTTATATGTACCACAGTACCAATGTTCAATGCCAATAAATTGTATTTTTGTAAATTGTATTATTAAACTATGTTTAGGTCTATATTGTGGCATGAAATGATAAGGAAAAAGTCAATTAAATTGTAGAATTTAGAAATTGCAGTTATTTGTATGGCGATTAATTGTCAGCTAAAATGTCATGATTGTGACAGCCCTAATTCTTCAATCTAAAAACATGTCACAGCAGTCAAACTCACCATGCTTGCATACAAAAAAAATCAATGGTTTAATTAAGTTTTCTTCGTATTTCATCATAGCACCTGGTGAAAGTGAGTTTTAGGCTGTGGGGTAGAAGCTGATATTTCTATTGTCAACACTATAAATGCATTTATTCAGTCACAGCAGGCCTTTGTGAAAAGGAGGCACTGGTTTGAGAGAGACTGAGTTAAAGAGTCTTTGACTAAACCTGTAAAAATAAATAAACATGCCGCATTTTCTTTTCATCATATGTTGCATTTTAATGTGTTAAGCGCTGTCCAACAGAGCAAAAACCAACAAGTCCCTCCTGTCAGCTGATTAAGTTGACGTGTCAGAATTCAAATCTGATTAGGTCCAAATCCTACTCGACCTTCTCTCCGATTGCTGAGATGGCTGCAGCTGTGAGGTAGAAAAAAGAGACAATAAAATTAGTCCACAGTAGTTGTTCAACATCATCCTGAAGTGATTGCACTGTGGGTCCAAGAGGCCAGTATTTACTTCATTATCCTCTAGATCTTTCCCCACTCACTTGGTCCACTGCGATATGTTGGAAAAGTCTTGCTGCCCTAATGTGCTGCTTGAAAGCTCCTGCCTGTGAGCCATAAAAATAACTTGTCGTCTATTAAGGTGTTCTGAGGGTGAGACATAACAAAATGGACTCTAAATCAAAAGTAGCTCTCTGCTGACTCCTCAGGAGTCCGAGTGGTCCAGAGCTCTTTGTTCTGCAGCAGTGAAAAAGAATGAGTAGGAATGTTATGGCAAGGATGCTACATTCGAGATGTCCTGTCGTTGTGTATTTGACAATTTATTACGTGATAAAACTCTACCAGTAATTACAATATTTCATACCATTTTGTTGAAGGCAGCATCTGCTTTTCTGCTATACTGACAGTTGGCATGCTGCAGTTGAATTTTTTCACATCTTGGAAATAATTAGGTAAATATTCAAATTTGATGAGAAAAAAAAAAGTTCCTTGCCTTCATAGCAGATTTTGCCCTTTTGGGATGTTTGAAAAACTCTTCACTTTTCAAGCAAAACTGCACTGGTCTGAATATTTTTTTGAGATGCATTATACTTACTTCACCAGTATGTGAGGCTGAGCAGATAATGACTAAATTTTCATTCCTCCTCTCCTTCCACTTTCACCCAGCTTGTGGCAATCAGTCCACACATGACTGACAGCATGCACACTAATCCTGCTCTCAGGATTTACAGGATTGTGACTTCTTATATGTTTACCCAGTGAACTTTTGCTGCATTTAGACATCAAATTATAACATTTAAGAGGTCACTGAAGAGTATATGTCTGCATATAACTCTAACTCAACATTGATTCACTGGTTCAACCTTCTGATTCAGTCCTGCTGGACTTGTTTTTTTGGTTTTTTTGCACCAGACAACCTCTCCCTGTGACGTTAAATGAATCACGTTGAAGTGAATTAATGGATTCAGTAATTGAGCTCCTTTCAGGTTAATGGAATTGGTTTATATATTAAGGGAAACACATTTATTTGCTTTCCTGTCAGGAAAGAGATTGATGCCACCCTGATGTCTGCACAGTTTATGCGAATACAGCCAGCCTGTTAGTTTAGCATTAAAAAACAATGGGAGCAGCAGTTAGCTTGGCTCTACACAACAACACAATACCCTTAGAGCAGCTTTAAAGCTCACTAATCAACATCTAATATCTTGTTTGTTTAATCTGTGTGAAGATTTGCTGTTCAGTTCAGGCCCTCTCTGTATGCTAAAGCTAAGCTAACTGGCTGCTGGCTCCAGTTACATATTTGCCATGCAATGATAAATTATTTCATTAATAATGATCTTTTGCTAACGCTGATCTCTGACTCCGCCACACCGGTACAGAGCCAACACTCATTTGTTTCTGCGTGTAAACCTTCAAGTTGTATTGTCTTTTAAAGGAGAGACAGTCAGCTAAATGTCACAGTAAAGGAAATTTACATCTTAGGTCTCAGACAATTTAGCAAACAGCTGCTTGTTTACACACCCAGTGGATACACAGCAACATTATCATTCAGTTAGAGACAGTTGTGTTTGTTTCTATCGGTTGCACTTAAATTCAAGAGATCACTCTCCTTTCACTCTGTGGTCTTTACCAACTCCTGAGTGGATACATCGTGGATAGCTATAGCTCTTTAGCTGCTAAACGCCTCACTGTGTTCACCAGCTAGTTGCTACCTGTCTGTGTGTGTCTGCAGGTAATGGACAGTGGATTTGCCACTAGAGCAGTGTGAGTGAACTAAAACAGTGAAGTAAAGATAAGTCCACCTTTAAGATTTGTGTTTCAGGAGGCTCCCTCGTCTGTGCGTCTACACCTGCCAGTACAGTGTGTGCACCTTCCTGTCATACAAAGAGGTGTAACATCCAGATGAGCCTCACCAGGTGTTTTGTCATACCTGAAATAGCGGCACGCATACACTCTTTTAATATTCAGTAGAAATAGGGCGCACAGTGTCAAGATTCAAATGCGATCTGTTTCCTCCCTGCATGGGATAGCAGCAGTCTAAACATAGGAGATGCAGATCATCTTACACCTTTCTCCTTCCCGTAAGGCTGTGTTTTTGTTCTGTGCACATGTTTTTGTGGTTATTATTAAACATTTAAAGGCAGGTGAATGCTTAAAAGGGTTAAGAGGGAGTTGAGCTGGAGTGCATTTCATATTAGGGCGCGCCTGGTTTAGCTTACAATTCAGATACCTCTGGGCTAAAGACTCATCTGTGTTACTGCATGAGAGGTGCTGAACTGTGAAAGAACTGAGAAACCTGAAAGAAGGGAATAGTCATCCCTTTAAACGTTCATAAGTGGAAGAAAGGAGAGTGAGAGGAAATGAGGGTGATGTTGTTTGTGGTGCGCTTGGAGAAGAAGAAGAAGCAGTAATAGTCCTTGTTCTTTTCACTCAGACAGTTTCCTCCTACCTTCTCCTCCCATCACTTCTGATTTTCACTCCCAAGATGTTCAGGCAGGAATACAAAGCAGACAGCGCAGGCTCTGATGATTTTGGGCAGATTAGTCTCCTTCTGCTCTTGAATGGATCCAAATATCCCTCGTCTCATTCTGGTTCCCGGTCTCAAAAGACTCCTTCACCATCTCCCTCTTCACCCTTCTTCCCCACTCAACTCTGCTTTCACACTAAAGGTTGATTTATCAAACTGCGGCGAGAGATTTAGAATCACTTTGTGGATCATCAGATATGTTTGCGCTGCCTTGGGGGCTTGGCTGCAATTTAGATTTACATCTTCGCTCTGCCTCAGTCAACATTTAAACCCTCAACACATTCACTGTCCTATGCGTTCTAGTCTTAATCCGTTAACTGGCTTGTACATCTTGAGCGCGTCCACATCTCTGTTTTCCGGCTCCAAGCGCTGCACGTCTCTGCAGGCAGAAAGGCTATGCCCTGCTGCAACGTTGTGGATCACTTTTCATTTCCTTCCTCATTTTCCCCACTAGGAGCTACCCTTCTCACAAGGAAACCAATTCCCACGTTATTGCTCACTAATATACATGTAATGACTTGTAACCGGCTGAGGAGCCGATACGGACTTGCATTATCCAGTAATCCAGCCAAGCTTAAAAGATGGATTTTCTGTAATGGGGAGGACCACTGCAGGCGTAAACATTACATGTGAAATTCATGGATGAGGCCAACCACACTGTCATAAACTGTTAGAGCAGTGAGTGTGAAAAGGTCACATTCCCTCTCCCCTGAGACAGACCTGCACCCCTCCGGTTCATCCGACGCTTCCTGTGTTTTGCGTCTGCTGATCAAATTGCTGGGTGGCATCCATCTCCCATACATAGCGCATGACATGTGAAACACAGCCAGTGTGCAGATATAAACACGAGAGAGAGAGAGAGAACACTTTCTACTTTCTGGTTTTGGTGAGCAGTAGGTGGACGAGAGGAAGAGGGAGGAAAATGGCTGGTTATGACTGGATGCCTGGTTTCATGTGTAGCTTTGTTATTGTTGGTGGTAGTGAGTCACTCATTGGTCATAATTTCAGCAGCAAGGAGAGCGGCTGCCTTCTAATGTTTGACCTTGTTCAATAACAGGAGCTCTGGTGAGGACAGCACACAGAGGTAATCACTGGCTGACTGAGCCAGAGCTCGGCCTGTAGGTTATAATAAGGATGTTTGAAGGTTGTCATGGTATGGACATGTTCTCTGCTCTAACGGTTTGGTTTCTGTTCATACTGTCTCACTTTTTAAGGCTATGCAATATATGATTATTTTTGTCATTTATTATTTTGTTGTTTAGGTTTTTCACGTTTTCATTTCAAAAGCTGAAAGTGAATATTTGTCATATTATCTTGATAGATGTTAATCAATTATCAAAATGACTGTAGCTTAATATCTATCAGTGGGATGATGGATTTTGATTAACAAACTATATTTCAAGAATCAAAGTCTAAATTCATTTAGATGTTACTGCAGACATGAATGCATGAAGAAGACTGAGAGTTGATCATTTGCTTATTATCACTAAACACCAGTTGTAGTGAGGGTGATGGGAATGGGAATTTGTTCATAAACCAAAATACTAGCTACAAAACCAGAAGATGAAATGTGAAAGGTTGAACAAATCTATTAAAATGCATCCTGAGGGGTTGTTTCAACGATACACCGATGATCTGAGGATCATGAATGTCCACTGAGTAGTTGTCTAGATGTTTCAGTCTCTGGACTGATAGACCTTTGCCCTGGGCCTTGTCACTATAGCCTGGCTAAAACAAATCATTGTGTGTATGCTTGTAATCATTTGGAAATGATTGCATGCGTGCACACAAGTGACAGCCACCTGATGATTAGAAAGCTGCTGCGTTCACCAAGCCCCAGATTCCTCCCACAGTTACTAGGAAACAAGAGAGGCTCACAGAGCTGGTTGCATTTGTGGAGGCTGTGCAAGCGCGGTAAAGACGCCGACCGGCAGCAAAGGGTAATTATGAGAAGTGAGGCTTCGGGGGGGTTAAATGCTATGAAAATGCCAGATGCTGTATACATCTACGGGATCACTGTGTCGCCCACTGTGCTGGCCTGAGTACAGTTACACCTGAACACATGCTCAACGCTCAGTTTTGGATAAAAACGTTTTGGTTTTTTTGCTCACTAATGCTGAATATATTTCTTAACACGAGCCTACATGTTGTGTGACCTGCTTACCCCCAGCTCCTTCACTCTGCTAAACCAGAGCGTCCTGTCATATGTTTGGTAAGAAAAACACACACATCTAGATGAAAACACATTTTCAGAGTCCGACATTGTAAATTCACGCTATCTCTGGGTTGATAAATGTGTCCACACCCCTAATGACTCCATACATGAGTTTATTTAGACTGATAAACAATTTATTGACCTCATTGAGCATGCAGGCTGTATCACACAGCCATACATCAAACAACTGATCTTCCTGCAGGTGTGTGTAAATGAAGCACAGCAGCCCTGACCTTATAATCTGTCTTTGCATTGGCACACGCCCACGTGCATGTTTATCTGTATAATTGATGTGCATTTGTGTATTCGCCTGCCTTTATTGTGTTTTTGTGTAGTGTGAGATCTAGTGCAGGATTGTTGTGTTGTTGTGCTCTGTGCAGAAAAGTGGGCGTGGCACTTTGGCTCCCTCAGCCTGCTCCTCGGGTTTGGCAGATGTGTTTTTGCCTGGCCTGAATCTGGGGACTGGCGCGCTGTGTTCCAGCTCTCTCTCCTTTGTGCCGCCCGTGGACACACCAGGATGCCAAAGGCCATCGTGGTAAAATACCAACCCCACCTTCTAGATGGCAGCAGGTGTCCTGCATTGAAGGTTGGAGAGCTGCAGTGAGAAGCTCCAGGGTTTGGCAACAGGGCTCATCCAGCTCGGCCCGCGCTCCCCGTTCCAAAAAGATGCTCTGGAGACGGTGAAGCGTACACACACACACATAGGTCACATTGACCTCTCTGATATTTGCTTATTGAGTTAAATGTGAGCAGGAATGTGGTGATGGATTATAAAGCAGCAGGCTCCCATCTCTCTTGTTTCAGAGCAAGACACTCTGACTTTGTGGTTTCTTGTGGGAAATTTGCAGCCAATATTGGTAGTTTTGTGTCCCTTTGCAGATGTTTAGCATCTCTTTGAGGTCATTTTGCATCTCTTTGTTTTTCATCAACTATTTATAGTCGTTTTCTGTCTCTGTTTGTGCATTTTGTGTGGGGATTTTTGCATGTTTCCACCCCCTCGGGCTCATTTTGCATCACTTTAAATGTATCTTTACATGTTCCCCTCGGTAATCCATCCATATAGGAAGGTGATTTCTAGAAATGAGGGGTTCTGTGTGGGTAGCATCAGAGATGGGATCTATGAAAATGATTGTGTAAGGTATTTATTATGCATTTATTCTTTATGAGATTGCCTCCCTGGCGATATGTGATGCCTACTCAGGTTATGCAGGCGATATCGGCATCAGATTATCACTGATTTCTTCAACATTCACACACTGACACTCACCCCTGAAACACAGCTTCAAATATTTATACTTTCGTAGAATTATTCATGCATCATGTGCTCTGAGGGGAGTTAGTATTTTACTGGTTTCATTAAAAGACCCTCTGTTTCTCAGCTGTGGAAAAGGCCAGAAGTAGGGGTTGATGGGGCCCACGGAGGACTTTACCTTTATTGCTTTGCATCTTCCCCAGTGTGACTCTGAATATGCACACCTGCTTACACTGCTTCTTGTGTCAAGTGCGGCTTGAGAGAAGTGAAATCACATTTGGAGCTTAGAAAATCATCCCACAACTGAGGCTTTGCTGGGAGGAACAATATGTGATCAGTGCATGCGTTCATATTGCACTGTGTACAATAACATAACTTAACACTTGGTTTGTAAACATGTTTGCTAAAACTAATAGTTTAAAGTGAATAGAGCCCTCAGTAGACATTAGATGCGATGTGGTTGGTTAATGAATGCTGACTCCACGCTGAGTCCAGCACAAATTGACAAATTTGTTGTAGCTCGCTGGGTTATCATTGACTGTCCTGTTGTTTGTCACAGCACAGAGCTTGTTATAATGCAAGCGTATAGATAATCAATGTCAAGTATGGTGATGAAATGTCGACAACACAAAGTTGTTGTGCCTTTTGTAGTTTTGCATCTCCACTGAGCATGTGCTCTGTGGCTCACTGGCACAAACGGAGAGAGAGGGAAAACGATGGAGAGGAGTATCTTTATTTGAAGTTGATGCTTCCTGCATTAGTAGTCAGCTCTAGTATGGTGTGTAAGCACGCTAACCACAAACCGTTGTTGCACAGCATGCAAATGGGGCTCTGTAGGAGAGAGGTCTCACCTTGTGCAGGCACACAAAGAGCCTTTTGTGCATATCTTGGTGTTTCTCCACGGTACTCCAGTAGGTTTTTATAGACCATAACAATCACTTTTGGCTAGGGATGCACAATAACTTTCGGTACAGATAATTATCGGCCCGATATTGGCTGATAATTATCGTCCAAAATACACAGACAAGTCCTATAATGACATTTTTTGTAGATTACGAGAACCAATTATAGTTAGTCATCAACATTGCCTTGATTTCCCTAATTTTCAGTCCATTAGCCCCCTAATTGATTTGAAACAAAAGCAAATGTTGATTTTTGGAGAGTCATAATAACGTTTATTGTATTTGTTGTGATTACAGTAGTGATGTCGCTTATATAATCGCTAATATAAGCACTGAGCAGAGCTATAATGTTAAATTCATCTTTACTCACTTCATCTTAGCCTTTCTTACCCTCGGGTGTGTATTAAAAATGTTGATGGTTATTATCGTATCGGCATCAGTTTTGAGAAGCAGATAGTCATCGGCATCAAAAAAAGAGCTATCGTGCATCCCTACTTTTGGCATAAGGCAGGAACAAACTGTAATTGTTAGATCATTACTTGATTAGTCAGTCTGGCACCAATTGATCAACCATTGATTATATTTTTGATATTATCCATTTATTTAAATGTAAATATATTTGCTAGTTTTCATAGACGTTATAGACCAAACTGATCTTAGGACATCTGATAATTACTTTTTTATTTAGCAGGTTGAGCTTATGTAATTTGCTTTTTTTCTAACAGTTTAAGACCAAATAACTAATTGGAAAAATAATCAACAGGTTAATCACTACATTCAACTGTAGACGTCAGCTTAAGCTGTGATGAATGTTCTGATGTTTTATATCCTAACTGATTTGATTAATCAAGAAAATAATTGGATAGTTTATAAATAACAAAACAGATCCTTAGTTTCAGTCCTCGCTGCAACCTTCATTATCAATTAGTCTGATTGTTTTCTTTTTATATCATCAATTTTGTCTCAAAGATGTTTGTAAACAGTGATAAATGTTGATCACAATTTCCAAGAAACATAGTTTGTGTTTTAAGTTTTTGCTTTGGTCCAACCAACAATTAAAAATAAAATAGATTCACAATGACATAAAACAGAGGTAAAAATCCTCTGATAGCAGAAGCTGGAACCAGTGACTTGCCATTTTTGTGTGATAAATGAAAATGTTTTTCTTTCTGCTCATTGACTCGCACTGGAAATACTTTTCTTCCATATTGGTGCAGATTCTTGTCTGTGCATTTTCTGGTCTGTTTTTTTTTATTTTTTTATTTTTTGTTTTGCCCCCAAGTATGAGAGAGTGTGTGCGTGGGTTTGTGAGTGTGTGTCCCCCTCTTCTGCTGTTTGTGATAATGGCAGCCGGCTGTGTTTGAATGATTCATAGCTGAATACTAATGAGACACACTGCAGATGTCTTGGAGAAGCCAAGCTGTGCCCTTTAGGTGTCACTCAGCCCTCCGGGATGCCGGTCACCTGCACATCTCGCTCTCGTGACGCCAAACTAACAGAAGCTTCATTGAAAATGCCAACTGATGCAGCAAGTTCTTAATTTCCTATTTGTCCCAGGCTTAATTTAACCTTTCCAACTTTGTGTGTTGTAATTTATGACACTTGCTCGATGCGTGCATGATTGAAAGCAATACGAAGATCGGATTTAAATAGATTAATCATTTCTAGAGACCCTCCACAATAGATGAGTTGTTTGGGAAAAGAGTAGAAGAGGATCATGCAGAAGAAGGTCACAGGCAGAGAGAACAGCGCTGTGCAGCTGAGGGAGGCAAGGGAGCAGTCTAATAACAATAGGGAGCAGTGTTGGCCTTCAAAATGTGCCTCGTTGCTCTCTTCCAATCCTCATTTCTTCCTTTGCTCGCTCGCTTTTCTTTCCGTGTTTCGTCTTCACGGTCAGATATACCTGATGCTGCCTGAGCATAGCATGAGTCAGTATTGATTTCTCTTCCCTCTGCTCTGTTGGTGGGTGTTTGACGCAGGAGTTCAGGGATACGCGGGGCTTTGTTGTGGCCCTTTGTTCCTTTTCCCGCAGCCTCACTCCGGTCCATCCTATCCATATATCACTGAAATGCCCCGTCTCTGCGTGCCGCCCACCTGACACCATGGCCTCTGAATGCCGGCCTTGCTTGTGTCACAGTCCGGACCCCACGGGGGCCTCGGAGGCTTTCCACTGTAGAGCAGCTGGACGCACTAAAATCTCAGCAGGGTTTTTCAAGTGGTGAAAAAAATATCCCAGTCATTGATTTCCTGAGCGCCTTGGAAATCCATGTATATTAAACAGTTTGAAAATGCAGAAATTCCTCAGTGGACTAATGGAGTTTAAAATACCGGTAGTTGTCGATACGGTTACCTGAACTGAGATTAGAGCCATGGGTGCTTTAATGTGTTATTTACAGCTGTAAGCCAGGACATGCAGTCACCTCATTCTCACAGCTTCAAGATGGAGGATGCAGGTAGTTGTCGCACGGCTCTATGCATACAGTACACTGTACACGGTGCTGTATGTCTGCAGCGAGGCTCTCTAATGCATGGTATAGCAAAAGTGGTGCTTCACATTTGTAGCCAACGTTTATGCCACTTTAACTTTGCAGTGCACACACAGTAAAGCTGCGTCAATACCAGATATTTGAGGCTGATGCATCACATTTCCATTTATTACTTTATGTTTTTGGCCTTTCTGCATTGACATTTTTTGTTACGTATTAACCCAGTGTACACACAGTAGGTCAGTTGACTGTACAAGCTCACTCTACTATAGCTGCAGACCACAGGATACATGCTATTTGTTGGTTGATGATGAGTAACAACAGTTGCTGTACAGAACATTTGGGGCATCTTTGTCCTTTATAGCTGCAGTGAGGGAGTGGGAGAGTGGATTACACTCGGTTGGATTCAAACCCGGGCGGCTGCTGTCATATGTTCCCAGTAAAATTAATTTTACAAGAGTAGAACTAATATTTAAAAAAAAAAAGGGATCTACGTCAAATATATCTTTACTTGTTATATGAAAAAAATGAATGACAAAAGATATATCTTTTTTTAAAACTCTTGCATATTTGTGTCAGCAGATATCAGCACAGTTAATCATATTACACGTATTAAGTTTTAAAATGTCATATTGGTATGTTAAAAGAGAAAAACTGTGATAAGAATGTGACATTTTACAGACTGACAGGTTAGGTGATGTTGAAAATATAATATATATAATAATTTTTTAAGACTTGCGTGTGGACAGGTTTTCTGCCAACCAACGCCCTGCAGCAGCTGAGTTTTATCCAATGCTGATTTCACTGGTCCAATCTCTAAAAAACACTGTTAACCTTCCAAGCTTTAATTAATATCACAGCAGTCAACCATCATAATGAATTCAAGGTGCCGTTCGAACCCTGCGGACCACTTAAATGGAAGCTGCTGGTGTCATTCCCCACAGCCTCTGTTGTAAATCAACCTCAGAGCAATTAAGAGACACTGGGCTGTGACACCTGTACCTTCTTTTCATGTCAAGTGTGTATTTTACTGTTTCAGGGAGTTCAAAGGTTGGCTTTTTATTCCTCACCTCTTTGGCGGTATAGTAACAATCCCTGTCTCTATTGTGCATCGTCCTCGTTGGGATGAAGATGCCTGGGTCTAGTTTTGCACCTGTGCGTCAAAGAGTCACGTCTGACTTTCACTGTCATTATCATAATCATCATTTTACACTTCCCTCTCTGACATATAATCACTTTAATTGGAGCAGAAAAAAAGAGGCAATTTTCTGATGGATGGAAGATGAGAGAGAGGCATTTGGCAGAACTGGTCTGAAAATCCTGTGTTGCCTCTCAAATATATGAATAGGTTTAGGGGTTATGTCTATGTGTATGCGTGTTTGCGTATTATCTTTGGGATTAAGAGGGGTAATTGTGTGTCTTTCTGCAGATTTGACAGCGGGCTTTCGCTGTAGCCATTTTGTACGTGTGTGTGTGCGTGTGCAGTGTGACATCAGCAGAGCTGGGAGGATTCAGTGCTCGTTTTTCTCTCTTATCGCCTGTCACTGCCTCCTGGAAATCTAATTCACAACACACTGCAACTCATGTCTCATGACGGAGACGTGTTTACTGTAAATCTGGCGTGCCGGTCAATTCATTTCAGTCACATTCGATTCATTTCAATCACTTTTACGCACAGCAACTTTGGCAGATCTCAACTTTTAGTATTTACCCCGATGCTGCTGGAGAAGTAGGTTTGTGGTTACATTACAGCAACATCATTCTGCATTATCGATCTGCGGCCCTCACTTGCGAGGGTGTGCTATTTTTATAACTAAGACATATTGAGGAGGACTCTGTGCTTCTGTGACTCAAGGATGCAATTAAATCTTCTCATTTCACAAGCGATTTTCTTTAGCTTTGAGTTCTCATCTTTTAAAATCTTCAAAAAAATCCAGGTGTAGCATTGTTTAGCCCCTTATCGGTGCAAAACATTCATCCGTCACTTGAGACATTCAAAGACACTCACCTCAAATATAACGATAGCTGTACATTCCTTCATGTGGAGTGTGTCACAATCAGTCCTAATCTGGATGCCCTTTTCAAGGATTTCGAAGTGATCCATATCCACTCAGCACAGAACAAGGTGGATGTATATTTGGATTGCCCTGGCAGAGTGTCAGTGTAGGTTTATCCACGGTTTTCCGGCATAAACAGATGTTTCTGTCCTACTGGCTGCTCTGTGCGCCATTTCTTTGACCTTTTACAGTAGATTAGTAGATTAGAAACGCACTTTTATCACCACGCAAAAAATGTCTGTTTGTATTTGTGTGTATTACGCTGCTGAACATAATAGCATTTTCACAGAAAGCACCAGGTGTTGTGCAGCAGGTGTATCTACATTTTGCTGTGTGTAGCTGCTATTCATCTCATTGTATTTCTCCCGTGTGCCATAGCACATTACATCCTCCTCATTCCGTCATAAGCTTTGACGTGCATATTTTTGTGATTTCCTGTGTACAAACAGTCCGCGCGCGCGGCCGGAATATAAATATGTGCAAGAAAAAGGCGGTTAAACTGAGCATCTCTGCAGTGTCGCACATGCACAAACTGTGGACAATGGCGGCGCGTATCTTTGTCGGGGCGGAGCAGCTCTGAGTGAGCAATTCTGCTAGCACCTTGGGCCGCTAGCGCTGTCTCTGCAATCACGCTTCCACCGAGGGCAGCCTTTCATCTCCAGCCTTTCACAGAAACCTTTCAGACGAAGAAAGAGAGAAAGATGGAGAGAGGGAGATCAAGGGAGAGAGAAAGTGCCAGGGAAAGGAGAAGGGAAGTGCTTCTGCAGCCTCGAGCACTCGTCTCCAATCCTGACTTTGAATAGGCGTGCTGCTGATGAAGAGCGCAGATGTTGAAAGATTGTATAGTAGTATGTGCATGTGTATGTGTATGGGTGTGTTTGTGTGTGAAGAGGAGAGCACGAGGTGCTGTTAATGTTGCTTTCCTATTGTATGTGCTCAATCTGTAAACTGTCAGCCATCCTGTTTAGGCCTGTACTATATTCCAACTCCAGTGTCTCCTATAAACACACTCATTGAGGCGTAATGGCACCGTGGGAGGAGAATAGTGTTGTACAGTTTCAATACAGTGGGTTTACAGTACGGCACGGCACAGTACAGTGCTGCGATGCATCACTGAGTCGGCCGTACCGTAGCTGAGCAAAGCTTGTGCAGGTTGAGCCGATGGATAGAGGGTGTTTTCTGGCGGTGCAGGGGGAGGGGGTGTTTGGTGAGGACTACCAGGTGTTCGTGTCTGATGGGCGGGCGCTCGGCCAGGTGTTGGTGCTGGGACGCGGGGACCCTGCTGCAGGAGGTAAGCGCGTCCAGCCGCAGGGATCTGTTTCACTTGAGATTCAACGCCAAGCTCTTCCTTTGAAAAGCTACCTTTTTCCATGTGTTCCACCGTTGCAGAAGCCTCTGTCTGAGCCAAGGTTTGCGCAGCCCGCAGGTTTGAAGTTCAGGCCGCTCCTGAAGTGGCAATGTGCTAGTTTTTCTTTTTTTTTCCTTCTGAGCCAAAAACTTTCATCTTCCTTTGTTTGCCATCATCAGGTTTGTTAGTTTTTGCTTTGTGTAGCATTTATCTAAAACAAACAATTGGCAAGCTTTGTTGCCTCTCATAAATCATTTAGGCCTACTTTGTCTGCCAAGTGGAGCCTGAGAGAACATTTCACACAGGAGTGTGACACTTTTTTTTTTTTTGCTTTAGGACTCCTGTGTGCATGCCCCTCTCTCTGTCATTGTCATTACTCTGTGTTTGGGTCTGTGTAGAAAATGTGGCGTGGTCTCTCATGCTCTGGCAGTCTATGTAGCTCATTTCATGTCCGCGAGGGTAATGCGCGGCTTGAACAGTGGTGATCGGAGGAGATGCCGTAAAAAATCCGAGCTGCGATTGATCATCAGAGAAGGAAGCGGGGAAAGGGACGAACGACTCTCTGTTTTCCTCCCTGCCATTTTAAAGTCGCCGTCTGCCTTCCTCCCTTTCAAAGGCCAGGATTGTACAGGCGGGGAAGCTAATTAGCCTGCTCCATCCCATTCAAAATGTTCAAAAGACTTTGAAGTGAATGGAAAAACCACTGGCTGGAGTAAAGAGACAGATATCTGGTCGAGAAAACGATTGTGTCTTCTTCCACTATCACAGTGATGAATGTGAAAAGTGCTGTGAACAGGGCAGAGAAGACCAACAAAAAAAACAAAAAGCCGCTTCATGTGGCTCTGCGTTTAGTCTCTCTGCAGTCGACCCCGGCGCTGATGTCACAGTCCTTCAGTTTGCATGTGACTTAAGCTCACCCACAGTGCACCCACATAACCGCTGTAATCCTGCATACACAGGGATGTGTGATGGTAATGACTTCCTCTGCAGCAAGACAATCAAACACTGATAATAAGTTCTGTCACTGTAGCAATTTCAATCAGGGGAGATTCTCTGCAGCCACGAGCTGTGAAAGTCAAAGTGTGCACATGTTTGTGTGACAGTCCTGATTTTGTTAGATGACGATCATCATGTATATTAATCAGGGTTATCAGCTTTGACGATGATTCGAGCAGTTGGATTTCATCCTGCATGTTATATCAGGTCATTTCAACTAATTGAGATGTTTAAAAATGAAATAATTTATTTAATTATGATGAATGCAACAGAAATGCCTGGTGTGTGTGGGGATGCCCTGAGAATGGAGACAGTTTTCTCACATTAACCTGAGTGACCTTTTCCCCTGTCACTTGGATGACAGCGATTTCAATAGCGACCCATGAATTTCCATGACAAAGCATTGTCGAGGCGTCACGTGTAGCCGTGGCCTGTTAACTAAGCTAGGAGGAATCACTTTCAAAGCAATTTTTGGAGGAATTAACGCAACAAAAATGCCTCCATTCCCTGTCAGTCTTCATCTGGGTGACAGACTGAGAAATGTCGCTTTGTTCGTGAAACAAAGTGGAGCAGGGCAGAGCTAAATGAAAGAGTGATATTTTGCTCCATGTGACAGCAGAAAGAGAAGGGAAGGGAGAGATTTGGGGGTGAGGAGGGGGGACAGTGGGGTGAAGTGGGGGCGGGGGCGTGTGTGGCAGGAGTGTGCATGATTGAGATAAGCGACAGATAGATGGGGAGCCGGGCACAAGTCCTCTCCCACACACTGGGATCCCAGAGATGCCTCCCACAGAAGCGGTGAAGCACGCTGCAGTTGCACTGTCACGCAAGGACACATGAAGGACACGGTGGGAGGGAGTCAGAGGATGGCTCTACCTACAGTACGTAACGTGGCATTCAAGAACATTCAAACTGAGCGAGAAAGAGAAAAAGATGGATTTCCCTGCACTGAATGGCATCATTAAACACGACTGAATGTGGCTCATGTCCTCCATCTGGGAGAAAAAAAGACTATTGCTCAGTTTAAAGGACAAATTGAAAAGAAATACTATCTTCTTCTTCTTTTTTTTTTTTTTTTTTTTTACAAATATGAACAAAAGCACTTTTCACTAGTTTTTCAATCAGTTCTACTGTATGTAGTAATGGTAGTGTAGTTGGTGATGGCTCATTAATAAAATTTGGTGTGCTACACTGCAGAAGATGGACAAAACAACCAATGATAAAAGACTAATATTAACATCACATCCTTCCTCTGCCTTGAGAACAGATTCAGTTACACACACTTCTGTAACTGTGGGTTTAGCCTTACTGGACCTTTTCCTCCAATTGGAAAACCTTTAGTTCTTTGAGGAATTAAGAAGGTGGAAAACTGTCTTAGCCGAGGTTTGATCTGCTCAGACTTTGATTTTATCTGGAACATAGTTCTAAGTGGTGTTCAACCTAACAGTGCTCATCTTTACAGCTGCATTTTGTAATTGGGATGTTTCTTTCTTTTCTTTTAACTTTTTATTTGCCTGTCCACCACCTATTTGCGAATCTGAACTGATTGTCAGCATTCCTTTGTCCATCCTGCACACATTTGTCATTCAAATGAACAAGAACGTATTGACCTTAAAACCTGGCCCTTTATGAACATCCATTTCTCCCGTCTTTCTGCCCACCTTTCTCTCTCTTTCTTCTGCATCCCTCTTTCTAGTTTCCTTCACATGGCTAAACCCTTTATCCCTGTGAGGTGGTCATGTGATGGCGCGATATCGTATCAGGGTCACTGCCGAAAGAACTCAGTTTCTTCCTCCTATTTTTAGTGATGCTGGTGGTGTGGCTTCAGGGATGGCAGTCAGTCTGTCAGTCCAGCACTTCCACTTTGGTGTCCAAACTGAAATATCTTGACAACCAGTGGGTGGATTGCCAAGAATTTTGGCACAGATATTCGTTGCCCACAGGGGACAAATCCCAATGACTTAGCCGATTCCCTGACTTTTTTTTTTTTTTTTTTCCTATGGCTGCATTTGCTCTTGAAACAGGATGATGGTGCAGGGGGTGTGATGGATGATGATGGGATATTAAGAAGAGAGAGACTATTAAAATGTGATTTTGGTAAAATTTGAAACGACCACTTTTTAAATGAAATGCAATCATCTGAGTCCACCTGAGGCATATTAGTTTGGTGACCCAAAATGGCCACCGTTCAAATAACAATTCGACCTTTCCTTTACTGATCCGTGGTTTCATTTTCAGCTTTTTTTGTCGTTTATAATGAGTATTACAGCCTAATATCGCAACAGATTTCCATCTTGTTATTCCTTTCTCCTGCGTCCCACCCTTCTCCATCTCCACTGCCGTCTCTCTTTGTGCTCCTTCTCGCCTGCCTTGGTAACCGTATCTATGCAGCAAGGTGGGCAGGGCCACAGGAGATTTCTCTAGATTGGCACACATGTTGGCATTTTTTGATCCAGGCTCACATTTGACTGCAGACTACAAAGTTCTGTGTTTTTTTTTCTACCCTGGCACACACCAGTAAGCAAATTAACCATGTCTCAGTGGCCTTTATTCTGTGGAGCTGTGTGCATGAATAAGTTTGCACCCTACCAGGGGGAACCGGGCTAATGAGCTGGTTGCTGCTGGTTTGCATTGCAATTGAGCCAGTCTATTGCTTGGCAAGTAGCGCAGGTCAAAAACTCTGGCTATAAGACTGCGCCCTTGGCTTTGGGAGGGGGAGCGAGGCTAACCGGAGGAGGAGGAACGGTCCCGTGGGTGAAGAGCCGAGATATCCCCACCATCCCCGCTTCCCTGTCCTTCTCCTCAACCAAGTGAATCTGGGTCAGACCTTGCGTGACGGACAGCCTGCCATTATCACCACTCAGACACACAAAAGGGAGAGGCCAAGAGCTGGAAAGTGCTCGGAGGACGGGAGGGGAGGGGTTAGTGGAGAGGAAGAAGGACAGAGTGCTTTCCTCCTGTTTTCCCTGCCGCAGGGCGACGGGATTAGACGTTCCTCCCGTGGGTGTCTGTCGCTGCCTCCCTCTGCCATCACCCCTGAAAAGTAGAGAAGTAGATGGAGACATGCACACACATAATACGATCACAGCATGAGCCGGAGTAGTCGGTGATGTCTTACTTTTTCTATCGCGTTGAGCCGCTGAAACTGGGTCTTCTTGGGGTTTGGAAAGTGCAGGCTCTCATTTGTCCAATTCTCACTCTAATAGCCTTGACTTGTAGTCATTCTGCGGTTCACTTCATGGGCTGTCATCGCCATGATGCTGAGATGACAAGGGCACAGGCCCCACTCTATTTCCAGACTGTCAGCAGATGACAGGGGTTGCGCTCAGACCTACACTTGCCTCTCTGTTTCTCTCAGCTCTTTCCCTCACCGTTCACATCTTCATCCCTTTTTAATGCCCAAAATCTGCCGCTCTCACATTCACTAATCTGTCTTTTGATTCCCGCTCCATCTCTTTTCAGCCATGAGAAATGTCTCTTCTTGTACCCTGCCTCTGCCCCCCCCCCACCCCACCCTCTCTCACAAAGTCATTATTAACACTCGGCACACTCTGCATACTCCCTAATTTGTTCTGCCTGTGACACTGATGTGCAGTCAGATAGAGGAGACAAACAACGCAAATGTCAAGCCACTCCTGTGACCTAAAGAATTGAGAATCGATTATACCCACTTTGGTGTTCCGGCAGGTGAAAACAACACACAAACACATAAACAGACGTTGTTGTTGCAGCGTTATTATTATTCCTGAAGATGTCCTGGTTGCATGCGAGAATTTCTTATGTATCGGCTCCATGATGGCGGCGGTAAAGCTTCCATCTGGTAACCCGGGAATCAGATCTCCTGTTTGATATTCAGTCGGGTGAAGAAGCCAATCAGGTCTCCACAGAGGCCAGTGTCCTTTATGGAGACAAATGAGGACTCTCTGCAGCAGAGGGCATGGTTAACCAGGATAGATGGCAGCGTTTGATTGAGCTACAGTCATTCTGACTCGCTGAAGGTCTGGCTGACCCGAGGATGATGAACCTCAAAAGATGCTGGACATTTGCTTGTGTTGGAACGAAGAAGTGTCATCGCAGCTATCATGACCTTTAAGATGCATTGTTTTGGTTCGATAGATGTAATGTAAAGAGAGTGATACTAAACACACAAGAATTCACCAGAATCAGCGAATCCCTTAAAATACATGGACCCACCACGAGCAGTCAAATGATTATCTCAAAATCGGGGCGAGGCTACAGCTGGGAGCAAGACTTCAAGCGAAGGCTGTGAGTTCCTTTTGAAACAGCCAGACTTCAAGTAATAAATCCACACATCTTCTGTGACAGAGGCCTGGATTACTTGTTCTGTAGCCACCTGTTAACAGGGATAGTGGTTCACTTTGTTGTTAAGGAATAACAGGCTGACAGGCTTCAGCTCGGTATCGGTATAAAATAATTAGAAGTGTCATGGAAGTGAAAAGAAGATCAAAATCACGATCAACGACCTGCACATGAACTTATTTGTTGCTGAGACAGTAGCTAGTCTGCACATCCCCAGGGACACATCAGAACCCAGAGAACCTAAAACGGTTTCTTTAGAAAAGAGAAACTGAGAGTTTGATCTGTGACGGGCGTATGTGTGTGTGTGTGTGTGTGTCTCTGTGTGTGTGATCTGAACAAAACAGTTTGCTTCACAATGTAGAATACTTCTGCATAAGGCTGTTGTAAAGGCAGCTTCTACCTCAGTTCAGCCAAAATTGATTCCCAATGCACACATGCCATGTGCAACTCAGGATTGGTCCGATTGTGTTTTTCCCTTTCGTGTTTCGTGTTGTGACTTTTTTTCTCTCAACTCTGCCAGTCCTGTCGGCTTGTTGAATCCATTGTGAAGCAGAATTGCAGCAGCGGGGCTTGATGTTCTTCCAGAGCATCTTAGTTTAGACACTGAGCTATCAGAGGACGACGTAATGACAGGATTGAAAAATGCAGGCAATTTCGCCCAGCCGAGCCAGTGTGTTTTTTTTTTTTTTTTGGATTTAGCTCATTTTTGTTACAGGCAAAAATTGACATCTGAAAAACTTTTTTGTCAGTTCTTAATTGCGAACCGCACTCTCCGCTGCAGTGAAGCGATGCAGATTTTCCTCGCAGATGGCTGTGCTCGCCGCCAGCCACCAGCTGAACAGACAGAATCTCTGCCCACACTCATGGCGTTCAGCAGCTGACCTGACCTGCCAGTCCACACACATGCACACACACAAACACACACACACACACAACCTCTACTTAATTTCAATCCGTCGATCACATTAAGGGTCTCATATATGCTTCCACATTTTAAATGTAAATTACACATTTCAGGCTACCTCTATTTGACTGTTGGTGAGTCTGCCATTCATAACACTACAGTGTTGTGTTATGACAGTGTGTTTGTGCACATGTCAAAGGCTGCCAAGTATCAGTATAACTAATTTGGATTCCATCTCCCAGCTCACTAACTATTGCCACCAGGGACCGGTACTTGATCAGTTAGGGTTAATTAGGCACTGGATGTGTAGTCTGTGTGGATACAGGGGAGTAAATGAAAGTGAACATGCAAGATGCTTTGAGTTCATTGTGACCATTTGGCTCTTTCTGCTTTAGTTTTGGTGAAGCTATCTGGTTCATTTTTGTTAAGAGCAAACGTGTGTCTCATGCTGCTGGAGTTGAGATTTATGTTTTTTGTTCACAGACTATTGGTGAATGTGTCCAAGTCTAATGAGACGATTTGAGCAGTCATTAGCTTATCCCTGTGTAACATTTTAAAGGGGGCTTTCATAAACATAAACACAAACAACACTTTAAGTACAGTATTGTCAACACAATGACAGTGTTGACAGTTATCATTAAGCCATTGGTTAAGAATATGATTAAAGAGCTGAATGATTTACAGTTAATTTAATCACAGTCCAGACTTGTGTTGATTAGGATAACAAATTGAGCATATGAGATTTAATTACTTAAAAAAAAGAAGCATTTTTCATTCTACAGAGGCCAACTCTTTTTGAACAATAACTCTTTTGTTTTTGTACTAGCCTATTCCAGTTTTTGTTTTTTTGTCCAAACATATGTAAAACTGTGAAACTGACTCATGTGTTGTAGATGTACTGCTGTGTGTGTGTTGATAGTTGACAGAGGCCCAGGGATGTAGAGCCTAAATTAAATTTCATCAAGGGTTTCCAGAAGGCCCGGGGGGGGCCTGCCCCGTTGAAGAGAGAGTGCAGAGGATCAGCCCTCCAGTACTCTCCATAAAACACTGAACAGTGCTTTCATAAAAAGCACGTAAGTGATGGTTTAGTTTTAAGCTTTTATATTTTTGCCTGTTTCACTGACATTATATCTTCTGGTTTATTATCTATTCCCTATTCCCCCCTGTGATAACCTTGATCCTCTGGCCTCCTATAGTATTCTACACTTTTACATACGGTATGATCAGATACAGAGGCTCATTACTGCTGATATTTTAACTTGCTGTTTGATACAGACGTCTCTAACTGCAGCCAATTAAAGAGGCAATTAGTGCATTCATTAGTAAAACAGTCTCTCTCTCTGCGCACATATTATCCAGGTGAACATCTGTACAAAGTCTGAACACAAACTTAACTTTGACAGTGTGAAACTCTTGTCTGGTTGTCTTATTGTCTGTAGAACCTTGTTTTTATTCCTTTCAAGGACGTCTGGATTTGCACTGATAAGGTTGAGCAGAACAGTTAAAAAGCTGCTTTCTGAAGCCGAAAAGCCTCTTAAATAAGAAGCGCTTATAATTTGCCTCTCTGGATATATTAGTACTACAATGCAGCACATCAGCATCAGGGTGTCGGCTAGGGTGACATAACAGAGCAGGAGGGGCGGATGAAGGGTAACAGAGAAGGACAGATTTCAGACATACAGTACAGAGAGGAGGCCAAGTGCATGTGAAGGTGCACGCAAGCCCATGCACGAGAGCATTTATGTGGATTTGTGCTCAGCTATTTCAACCCCCACCCCGAAGTAGTTGAAATTCCTGTCGTCATAGCAGCGGTTTGATGTAGTGTTCCTCTCCTGAATGTGATGGCCGCTAGAAGAGGGCAGAATGTTAAGATCCCAAGTACCACAAATTAACAGTTGAAAAGAGGGAGTGACAGAGTGAGGCCGTAATAGTGATGGAGCCCGCAGCGCAGTACCGCGCAGCCAATAGCCGATCGATATGTCACATAGTCCTGTCCGGCTTCCTGTTGAAAGAGCCCGTCTACTCCCTTTGGATCTCCTTCAGACCTCGCTGAGTCTCTGTGTCTTCCAGTGCTGCATGCTAATTTGTCCACTGTGCCAGAGGCCCATGTGTGCTCTCCAACAGTCATTAAAAGCTGCTTAGGACGTCACAGAAGACTGGGCTCCATTTTTTCTCCTCTGAGCATCATTGAGGTCTAATTTGGACGTGAGTATTTGGTCCTTTGTGCAACAAAATCTACATTAAATAAACTTCGCTTCATCTTGTGGTTCTGTGCAGGATGGGATAAATTCAACTCCTGCTCAATAAACTGCAAAGAGACGCTTTCTCCCGGTCACTCTGTTGTGTGAAACACAATGACAGCTGTATCTGGTGCGACCATCCTCTATCCCAGCTTTTAGTGGGTTTTTGAAGGATGAAGACTGCCCTCGTCAAAGAACGCGGCGGTCATCAGGGACGGAGGATTGATGGATAGACCTTGAGAGGGCAGCTCCACAGAACTGCTGACGTAGTACGGCAACAAGATTAATGTAAAGCCCTGTCCATGTTTGAATGGTGGGCGGCCATTCCTTTGTATTGGCATGTACAAGAAGAATCCTTTTTCTTTGTCTACAATGACGAATAGACATCCAGGAATTTATTCATGTTTTTTACTATTTGTTGTTCACCGTTAAAAAGCTGGCAATCACTGTATAAAGAAATCAATCATAAAACACTTTAACAATTGATTCTTAAAGTATGATTTGCTGTAAAAACACTTTTTAATCCCACAGTTTGTTTTTCACTTACTTAGAGAGACTGTGGTGCATAATCAGCAGCTCATTTGTATTTCTCTCTCTCTCTCTCTCTCTCTCTCTCTCTCTCTCTCTCTCTCTCTATAAGTGGAATACTTTCTGAGTCTTCAACATCGCAAAAGGAATTTGTTTACTTTTAACTCCAACAGGGAACCTACAACCACTCTCTTCCGCGGAGCCGTATGACAGCTCTTTAGTGTCGCTCCTGAAAACTCTTTCAGACCTACATTTTCCTCTTTATAATGACAAACTGGAGCAAACAGGGAGAATCTAATGTTGCCCTCCTTGCTGGCACAGATTGAATCTCTCAGTGATACATGCAGGATCAAATAATGCACTTCACTTGTTTATAAATGGTATTAGCACATTGCGTTTTTTTTCCCAAATCCCCTCACTGTTTGCTGTTTGCTTGCTTCTCAGAGAGTGGTCCATGAGGCTAGGGAATGCTAACAGAATCCAAGGCCTTCTTCTTAGCCTTGGCTTAGAATAAGAGTGAGTAACGACAGGCATCTTTTTTGCATGTGTTTCTTTGCTTGCTTTGCCTTTGCAGAAGGGCCTTAGTTAAGAGCGCGACGAGCTGATGGGAATTTTCCCGCGATGAGAGCAGAATAAACAGACAGACAGCGCTGTGATTCACTCGTAACACTTACAATGTAACATTTTAAAGAGCTAACATCCCAACATGGCTCTGCTGTCTGTTTTGGATTCCTGGTGGACTGATCACATCTAATGTTAATGTTACACTGCAGCTCCAGTTCTACGCTGATGGAGAGAAAAAAAAAAACCTCACCCACACACAGTGACAAACGCTGACTGACACACATTCAACAGCCAGCCTGCAGAAAAAAAAAAAGAAAGAAAAAAATAAATACAAAAGGTTTAAAAAGTTGGTTTCATCACAGCCTTTCAGACTGGCTGACTCACTGGTGCCATTTCCGACTTGGGTCATTTGTCACAAAGTGCAGTAGCCAGGGCTGTGGGGCTCCTGATCACATAACACTGAGTTATAGCACCCCCAATAACATTGGATTACTGCAGTGTGGGCCACAGTACAGCCAGAAACACCTCCGAGGGATCCTCTGAGAGATACTGAGGGAAGGAACAAAATCCTAGATGGTGTCAGGGATAAGGAGAGATAAAACCCAGATTAGTGGGAAATATAGAAGAGGGACAAAGTCATCGAGAGACACTGAGGGAGTAGGGTACCAGAAACAAAAGAAGTAAGTGCTGACGTAGGCTACAGCAGTCCTCTACTTAAGAGCGTAGCAGAGTGTAAAAGGCCAAACCCAAGGCAATAATAATGGTGTTTTGGTGTGTGTGTGTGTGTGTGTGTGGATAGTTGTGAGTATATGTGTGAAAATCCCAGTGAAGGTTGTTCAGGGTCGCCGATGTTCTTTCTCCTATTCTGCCTCCAGTTGAGGATCAAAGGAGGGCAAAGCTCGGGAGACACATTTTGAGTTTTCTTCTGATTCTGTGCGCTGCCATCACTCCATGTTAGCTCAGAGGCTCAGAGACGGACGGAGCTATACCGTATTTCTTACACCGCTCACATCGTCGACATCGGGTGCAGAGCTATAAGGTCAAGCAGCGAGTAGTAAAACACACAGGAGAAAACTCTTTGTCATTTGTCTCCAGATCACTCGCGTCTCCATGACTCAAATCCATTGTGAGCGCGTCAGAGAGATTACCTAAACGATACTCGAGTGTCCTTAAACGAGGCAATCTGGACGGCCCTGCCTATCCATTACTGTTAGCATCATGATTAGCTTGCAGCCATTCACTCAGCAAATCCATCCATCCGTACCCTCTTTCTATTGGTCCTCTTAACTCTCCTTCCCCTTCTTTTTCCACTTTGTGTGGAGCGCCTCTTCCATTTTATCAGTGTCTGCTGTGTTTTCTAAGACCAGTTCTTATCGGGTGAATGTTTTCTTCAAGCTTCCTCTTATCTGAGGCGTAGCCCGGCCCTGTGGGGTACGGAGTTGTCCTGTGTGGCCAAAAAAAAAGGGGGCATAATGAGACACATGCTTTGTCCTCAGCCAAACTCCCTCACGAAGATACCAGTCTCATCCCTCTTCCACCGACTCGTCTTATCTCTATGTGGGACAGGCTGTTTACGCAAAGCATCAAAATAAGATTCTGTCCAAAAGGTCACGCTTTGTTTTTATTGCTGTACTGCCTTTTACAGTCTCTCTTTTCTCTTTATCTCCCCCTCTCTCTCCCTCTCTGCCCTGTCTCATCTCGAGATGTTGAAGACAGTACCATGGAGGTTGCTGAACCAGAACGAGGCAGCCTTAATTTAGCCGCATTGTGGGAGCAGTTCTAGGCAGCAGGCCTGATCTCCTCCCATTTAGCCCACAGCGAGACACCAGTCACCCCCCCACCTCCTCCTGATAGGTATCCCTCCTCCTCATCTTTGGCGCGCTGACTCCGCCTTCTCTCTTGCCACCTGAATGAGCTGCTTTCAGTTCAACTGTGGCCCGGTTTGTGATAAAAGCCAGAAAGTGGATGAGTGCATGTTTGTGAGGGCCCCTTGGTGCTCAGTTCACTCTGCTGTTTCTGTGCTCTGTCTCCAGGGTTGCAGAACAATTAGGAGTTTACACACCTGGGCCCCCGTGTGCATCATGTACTGTATGTAGGCCAGAGCAGTATAGTGGATCCATAGGGGGAGATCTCCTCACAACACACAACTGTTCACAACCGGTTTTTGTTTCCTTTTTTACTTTTTACAGCACACTATCCACAGAGCACGGTTTCACTTCCACTCCCTACAATATTAACTTCAGAGATTCATCCCATCTATTTCTTTGCTTATGTAATTATGTGTAACAATATAATTTAGAATTTTTGTACTGTAGTTGGGGTTTAGCAATATTTTAATATTTAGCATGAAACAATGAATTCCTACTATATATATTTGCTGTACTGCTCCACTGTTGAATATACTATATATGGCTTATCCCTTATATATCATTGGCTGGATTAGAGCATTATAGGATGTTGCAATGTTGAAAATCAATGAGCAGGTCCACTTTATGGCAGCATTGCACGTCTGGGTATTGGGAGTTTTACATCAATGTGAAGTGCTTTGAGCTGTAATGTGAATGTAATTCACTGCACCAGCCACAACCTGACATTTCTGTCTTGTTACACATACTGATGATATAGATATGTGTACCGTAATAGTGAATTTGATCCGTATTACTCACCACTATGCTTGCATTGTTTTCCCCAGCTCTGTTTCTCTCTACACCTCTGATATTGCGCTGCTGTCTTTCACTAAGCCACGGCCACTTTTCAGTGATCCAATCACATCTAAAGAATTTGATTTAAATCCCTTTAGCAGCTAAACCCTGTCCACGTATTCAGTATTACACAGAAATACATCAGAAAACAGAATCAAGACGTTCTAACGTCTTGACTTTACAGCTGACACAGATGGTTGCACTCACAGCTGTTGTTGTCGTGGTGCAGCCACTGTTTAGATTGTTGTTCAGTTTTCCCCCTTGCATCAACGGAGATATACAGCAACAATTTGATGAGAACCATTAGAGAATATGCCATGGCCTTAAACAACAGTAAACAAGTGCAAAAGAGTAGTCAAATCAGGGGGAATAGAGAAAAAAACAGTTTTACCCCACAGTAAAGACAAACCTGATTAAACAACTTTACAGGATTGCTACCTCCAAGCCTTCTTGCATCACATATGAAGGAAAGTATCCACTCAGACATTACAAATCGTGCAGCATCTTCTAGGACAAAAAGCACTCCGAGGCAGAGAGGAAATGTAAGAGGAAGAGGCGTCAAGCAGCGGCAAGATGGTGGGGAGGAAAACAATTGGAGGGAGATAGATAGAAATGGAAAGATGCAGGGCTGCGATAAGCGATGCTGTGTTTAAAGAGCCAAGATGTAGCGAGCGGCGAGCGCAGAGAGGATAGCAGGTGAGACAAGAGGGAGGGAGAAAGGGAGGCGGAGGGACAGTGAAAAGGGCGAGAGAGCTGTATAAACAGCGGGATGATTGAACGTGATGGAGAGAGGCGGAGACGGGGCCTGCTTTCCAGATGCCTCTCTCGAAAGATAAAGGGAAGGGAAGGGAGCACTCGTCTTCCCAAGGGAAATGCTCAGAGCACGGAGAAGCGGAAGTGGGGAATAGGAAGAGGGGGCAAACAGGGGGCAAGGCAAGCCGAGTTCTCCAGCAATACAAGCAGCCAAGGGAGGAACCGGGTGTTAAACAACCGAAGAGAGACGGGCAATATATTGCACTCTTTGTTCCATAACCAATTATGGCCTGTAATGGCCAAATCATTTATTTGCTGATAGAGCATAATTGCACGTCAGAGAGTTTGACTAGTGGTAACTGAGCTAATAAATCTCAGATGATTTACTGCAACCACACAAGCACGACCCCCCCACCCCCACCACACACACACATACACACATACACGCCCACAAAAAGAAGGGCGTGTTATCCTATCTGCTTTCTGAATCAAAATTCCCTCTTTAGTTATTGGAACATTAAGTAAACCTGCGGAGATGCTAATGCAATTACCGCACGCTTGCTCTGTACACAAATCAGAATAATTAAAAGGTCAAAGAGGACACAGTAAGCCATTAATATCTCATCTGTATGTATTTGTAGGTGCTAAATTGCTTGGTGGGTAGAGGTTTGTTTTTTCAAAGGTGGAGGATAACGCCGCTTTTGTTTACTTGTTGTTTGCTCGTCCTTGTGAGGCATTAGCTCGCTGCGTTAGCTTAACAACAGGCTTGTTTTTTATGTCACTTATCTATGCACAGGCACAAACACAGTTCACACACAACAACATGCACACTGCATCCTGCACAGCACATGGGCTATATTCAGTAATATGCATGTGTGTGTGTCTTTGTGTGCAAGAAAAGCTGCATGTTCAGCACTTGTCGAGCCCTATGTGGCCGATGTTAACCTTGCACTGCTCAGCAGGTGTCGCCCTGCAGAGGGTGAGATGTCTGTGGGTGTCATCCTCTGCTCTTTAGTCTATTGTACAGTTAAAGTGGTGGGTGGGCCCTTTGTCTCACAATTACACACACTCAGCTATTAGTCTGCAGCTATTAGCTAATGGCAAGTTTTGTGTTGTTTTGTTTTTATAACAGCTGCCTTTAATGTGCGCTTTTTAAACCATATTTATACATGTGGAGGTTTTAACAAGCAGTGCTGTGTTGATTGTATCACTTTCACACACACAAGGACCCACATGGACGCACGCGATACATGCAGCCGGTTCCCCGCTATTTTGTTAATCGACAGCTGGCGACAGCAACGGAATGAGATGAAATGCTGCATCAACAGAGACCGCAAACTGTAATACATTTAATGACAGGGATGTGTTTCACAGGTTCGTTACACCTCGAGGATGCGTGCAATATGTTTTAGACTCTACAGGATGCCCCGTTGCTTCAGTGATGTAATTTCATTTGATTTAATTACTTCTGTCTGATTATGTTTTTGTCCAAATTAATTATTTCAAACAAGTTGTAACTAAAGAAACAATTCATAATTCATACGTTCAACAGCTTTGTCCATGAAAAGTAGCAGTGGGACGTATCATTGCAAGGTTAATGTGACTGTTTTGAGATTTTGCACAGTTTCTGCACAATACACGGATTGGAAGATCATGAAATTATAAATCAAGGACTGTGACAAATGGTTAACTCCATCTTCAGTCAGGTGATCATTTTGTAATCATTCAGTCCATAGAATATCAGAAAGCCGTCCAGAATCGTCAAACCACAAGCCGAGGTGTCAGCGGACAATTTCAGTTTACCCACGGATGGATTTTGCGTATGATGATGTAACCAAACTCTCAGAAAGTCAGAGCTGAGCACACCGCTAACTTTGAACCGGCGCTCACACACACAGATCAAACACCGGCGCGGACGGAGTAGAGATTCGTTCAGTCGGGGGGTCTTCACCTCCAGGGCTGCCTTGACCTTTCGCTGCTTCTCATGAAGGCCTCTCTGGACTGAATCTAACATGTTAATTAAACACCATCGTTATCTAAGAAGAGCAGAGAGCAAAACTTACGCCTTTATCCACCCCTGATTTTTTTTATTATTATTTTTTTTTTTAAACATGCCTGGTGAGTGTTTTTTCTGAGTGTTGACAGGGACCTGAGCCCGGGCCCACTGGTGTTAATTACTGCACGGCTCCTCTCGCCTCCCTCGCCTGTGATTGGCTATCTTTATCTGAGCAGGGAAGCACCCTGGGGGCTGAGTATGTACATACACCACTTTGATGGGGCTCTTTTTATTAGAGCGGGTCAGGCTGCAGAGATTTACAATCTTTACTATTCCTGTGGGCTGCGTGGAGTTCGCTCTGCTGGTATAGATTTCGGAAATGGATGAAATTAAATTTCAAACTCCTTCTCGGGTTACGTTTAGAGAGAGAGAGAGAGAGAGAGAGAGAAGAGTAGGAAGGTAAGGGAGGGAGAAGTGGAGGCAGATGGAGGGGGAGGCAGAGGGTGATGAGGGGAGGACGGGGGAAGTAGGCAGGGAGCGGAGGTGTTGCCGGGGTGACAGGAGAGAGGGATGAAGTGGGACGTGCCAGTGAAGCGTCGGTAATCTGCTGCTCTGGCTAACTGACAGGATAGTCATACACACACACACACACACACACACACACACACACACACACACACACAGTCCGGCTCAGTCCATGGCCTCCAGCACACAACACAACCAGTGTTACACAGGTCCGCAGTCAGCGGCCAGCAGGAGGTGGCCAGTCTGCAAGGTGTTTCAGGGCCACGATGAGCCATGTTTCCTCTTGCGAGCTTGGCACAGCCACTCAAATCGACATAATGAGGGAAATAGAGGGAGAGAGAGAGAGGGGGGAAGAGAAAGAAGGAGAGAGAGGAGTGAGCAAGACAGACAGCCAGGGACACAGAATCAGACAGAGAGAAAAGAGACAATGTTCAGAACTGGCAGCGTTGGCTCTCCCTCTCTCCCTCTCTCCCTCTCTCCCTCTCTCTCCTGCTTTCTTGCCTTTTCCCTGAGTGTGTGTCTCCCTCCCTGTGTTTCTTCCCACACTCCTCCTCTCTCCTACCTCTTTCACAATCCTTTTGTCCCTCCCTGCCTTCCCTCTCTTTGAATTTTTTATTTTTTTATTTATTTTTTTATATGCACAATATTCTACCGAAGCCAGTGTCCCAGTGAGGAGGTGGTGGTGGTGACGGCTGAGGATGAATGAGGAGATGGGTGGATGGATTTGACCTAGACGAGAAAAAAGAGTAAAGGGGGAGAGGGCTTGAAAGGAGCGCAAATGGAGAATGCTGGGAAACCCTCAGGTGGGCGCTTGGAGTTGGTCCCCTCTCCTCTTTTTGTGTGTGTGTCCCGGTCCTGTGTGCTTCTTCTGTCTGTCTTTTTTTTTGTGTGTGTTTCCTCTCTTCTCTCCCTCTCTCACTTTGTTTTAGGGCATCCTTTTCAGTTGGTGCATTTGCTTGGATGCTCGCGCTACAGTATTTAATCTTGATAAGTTGCAGCATTGAGGGACTCTCTGGATGTGTGTGACAGCGTGTTGTGTGTGTATGTGTGTGATTGCCGTTGTTGTCATGAGAGTCACGTAGCTCTGCTGTCTGCTTCTGCTTCTGCTTCTGCCTGGCTCCTGTATGTTCAAAGGCTGTGGAGCTCAGTGGCTCCTCCAGGACTCAAGCTGCTGCGGCTGCCGCTGCTGCCGCCGCTTGCCTCATCCATGACAGGCTTTCTCACAAACTCTCTATCATGGCTTCTCCGTGTGTGTGTGTGTGTGTGTGTGTGTGCGCCCCTTTGGGACTTTTTAAGTCATTTGTATCCAGTCAGTTTTAGTTCATTTGATTTCTATTGTTGCTTCTTCTTCTGCCGTCACGCTGGTTTTCATATTTGCATGTTTGTGAGAGTGAAAATGTTTTTTGTTGTTGCTGTTGAGGCTGATTTGGATTTACTGTTTGGTTTCTTTCTGTGTGCTGCTATCCCCCAGTTGTATATCGAGCACATCTGTTTCCAAGGAGACGTAAGCATGCCAAAACCAAATCCCCCCCCTCCCCAGTAAGTCATCGTTGCCACTCCCTTTTCAAACTCTCCCTGTGTGGTGGTGGGGTGGGGGGGCTAGTTGGATGATGTTTGTAGAACAGCTGGGCCGGATAGACCGGTTATTCTTCATAATTATACCACTCTAATGACCTCACAGACAGTGTGAGTGTCTGTGTGTGTCTGTGTGTGTGTGTGTTTGTGTAGTTCGGTCACCACAAAGCTCACAGTGCGATAAGGACGCTGACAACCGACTGGGAATCCTCTCTGTAGATATTCCTCCACGATAACCCCGGAGGAGGAGGAGTAGGACTGTGGTGAGACGCTATACTGTAACCCGCCGCCGTCAGCCTATGACAGTAATGAGTGTGTGTGTGTATGGGTGTTTTTTGTTTTTTTTTAGTGTGTTTGAGTTCTCATTAGCCCACAGGGTTTTGAGTCAATAGAGGCCAACACCTCTCCTCCCCTCTTTTGTCTTTTCCCTTCACAGCACACTGAATCACAAATTAGGATGCACACGTATGTGGTGTGTATGTAGTGTGTATGTAGTGTGTGTGTTTAATGTCAAGTGTGCGTGTGTTGTGTGAAGCCTGTGTGCAGTGATCCTTGATTCACTACTTGGCCTGCCCTCGTTCTCCTCTGTTGTTGCTTCTTCTGAGAAGAATCTTTTTCCCCCGTTAATTAGTCAAGTTAACCTCCAGAGTTTAAACCATTATTTATTCATCATGCCCTCCATTCGATTTGAGCACTGAATAGAAAGTTTGTGTGCGTGTGTGTGTGCATGTGCGTGTGTGTGTGTGCATTTACAATCAATACCAGGAAGATGCAGAGTTCACAAAGTCAGACCATCTGAGACTCACACACTTAGGTGTTCACTTTTAGAGAGATTAAACCAAGACAAACTGTCCGCTGCATTAATGACTTTTCTCATGCTGAACACAGCTACACTGTTGTCTCCATAAAATGAGTTTGCAGGATTCAAGATGGCTAGAGAGAACAAGCTGTGGCGGATCAAAAGTGAGAAGCTGATGGTTTTGTTTCTGTTTGTTGTGATGCTGTCTCTCTACTCTGAGATGTATCACATGGTTGTGTTGCTTTCTAATTAACTACTGCCTTCTTGTGTGGTTTCAAAATGTTAGAAAACAGAAAAAAAACAAAACAAGGCATGTGCCGTAGATGAATCAGGACGTATAGGGTCAGCTTGACTCAGCTGACTGTATGGATGGATTAATCAGAGTGAGTGGGAATGTCGTAGTTGATGTTGTTGGAATTAATGAGGTGTGATTTGTCGGGCATCTGTGATGTTACGACAACACGAAAAGTGTGCATCATCCCGCTAAGAGGCCAAACACCAAGGCACGTTGGACAAATGACGGGTTTGAAAGTAGTTTAGTCCGCTTTTCCTGACATCTACTGTAGCACCTGAGCTGAAAGCATCGGTGCAGCAAACAGAAACAAGGCTCTGATGAGATTCAGCCAGTAAAATGCGAGTCGATGCGAGGGCCGTCTCCAGCAGTGATTCGAATCATCAGTATTAAATAAGGACTTGAGTTACAATGATAAGACAGAGCTACAGTACAGCAAACCCCTCGCACTGGATAAGCTGAAAACTTCCCTTGTTAAATAACCTGAATAATTTAGCAGACTAAATCTGTCGTTTAACCAATCAGTTAATCAGTTAATCACCTTATTTCAGCACCGAACCTGAACTGCCTCAGAAAGCTTCTCAATACATGCTGCGCAGATAACTGTTAATGCCTTACAGATCCTGAATGATTGTGTACTGGAGCAAAGTTGAAACAGTGTGTGGTAACAAGGGTTCGCTTTGAAAGATGCAGCTCCGCTCAGCCTCGATTTTACTCCGGGCTGGACTCAGAACTCGGGATCTGCCACGTTTGTCACAACCGTGGAGAAGTGAAGCGAGATGCGAGGGTGAAATTGGTCGTGAAGAGAGAGAGAGAGAGGAGATGAAGAAGGGCTGTGGCAGCATTTCTGAGAGCTCCATCTCACCACAAAAGCGATGTTTTCCTTTTTGTTTATCCTTTTTCGACCTCTGACATTTGCTCCGTGTGGTGATGCGATCTCTTGGGAGTTCAGGCTTTACCCAGAGTCTATCGGCAAAAGGCAGTTTCCTTGAAAAATCGTTTTTTTCTCACTGCTGACACATGCAAATGTTGAAATACATGACGTTCTCACTAATGGATTCAGCACACACTCCATCACATTTACAACATGGGATATTTCACCGATCGTTAACAGGGAAACTCTCTTCTTCTACCATTCCTCCTTAAAGAGACGTAAGTTTAAAGGAAGCTGTAAAGGGCAGTTTTCATCCTATACATCCTAAAAACCTGTGATCCATACTAGACTTAATTTGCATTAAACAGTGATACATGACCCTTATGACATTTCAAAGCCCAAAACTTTTTCTTTAACAAAGTATAAGAGGATAAAGAAGGTAATTCTGAATCTGAATCAAGATTATTTGTTTGGGCAAAACCTTTACCTCAGAAAATAATCCAATATGAAAGTAATGAAACCCAAGGGCTTTCAACCTCACATCAAAACACACAAATCCCCAAATGATTTAAATTCTGAATCATACTCCATTTTCCAGACACAAAAAAACAATATTTTGACACAACAAATGAAAAAAGAGCCTTTTTAAAATCTGAATTACATTTTTCTTGACTTTTTTCCCCCTCTCACAATCAGTTATTTCTTCATTAGTTCTTCATGACCATCAGAAAGAATACATAATAACATGCCTCTGTCAGTCAGCCAAATTCTTCCCCATGGGACCCTTTACCGCTGATTATACAGGATGAAAGTCCCAGAAATTGTCTAATGAATGACTTACCTGTCAGTGCGTATGACTTCATACCTCCTCCTTTTTGGTTTGTCTGTCAGTCTGAACATGAAACAGACTAGTATAGCAACAGTCATCAGTCAGTCGGTGGCTTTTTTTAATGCTTGTTTGCAGTGAGGGCGGTGAGAGCGAACCAAAGTGAACCAGCTGTGGGCTGACAAGCTAAGAAATCAGATGATGAAGCTCTGAAAAGCCGAGCGGAGCTGCAGATTCAGGTGTTGCTTCGACGGCGCCACCAGCAAGATTTTTCAAGTCGCTTTCACATTGTCATTTGCTATATCATTATGTACATCGTTATTACGTATATCGATTATGTCACTTAGCAGAAGAAGTCTGATATCAGGAGGTCTGATAGATGAGGTTGCAGAGAGGAGCGAGGGGACCAGACCGATCAGATCACTACTAATGACTGGTGTAATGACTGTGTCAGTTTAAAGCAGCTCCAGTTAAGTTATTTGGACACGGCTTCAGGTCATGATTGCCCCATAGCTCTGAGCTTCATTCATTCATTCATTCATTCATTCCCTGGGCTCATCGACAGCTTCATGCCCTGTTGATCTGCAACATGTTGGGGCTAAAGGGTAGAACGGGTGGGTTGGGGGATGTGAGAATGAGACATAGGTTTTTGGAGGATCTATACTGCTGCTGGGAGACTGGATTTGTGGAGCTTGAAATAGTTTGTGTGTCTGGCAGGCTGTTGGTAAGGGGGTGACATTAGGGCAAAGCTTTAGCCAGAGGCGCCATCTACAGATGGCATTTATACACATCTGCTCCAGATACGAGCGAACGTCAGCTGGAAATGAGAGAAGTTGGATCTTTTTTTTCTCTTTAATTAAAGGCAGCGAGAGTGTTGCATCTTTTTAGTTGCTGTAAGGAAAGGCTGCAAAATAAGAGCAGAGCGAGCCTAAGAGAGACAAAGAAGTTGGAGAACAGGCCTTGAGTGACTGACAAGCTTTTAAGCGGGAACTGGAAATATCTCAAAAGCGTGTAGCGAAGCATGAAGAGCTCTAGAGTCACAACTCGGAGGGAAAATGAAAACGGCGGCCAAAAAGCAGCAGAGACGGTAAGAGAGAATAGAAGAAGGCTTTGCTTTTGAAATCTCATAAAGCAGCCATGTTAAAGGACAAAGTAGCTTATTACAGCATCTTTCATATCAAGGTCGTTTTTGCGCCTCTGCCAGGTGGATACGAGCAACAGTCAGGACAGAGTTAAGTTAACCAGCCGCTCTGAGGCTGCTAGCTGATAAAACACTGCTCTTGTTTTTGGGAGATCCGTCTGTTTGTCTCTCCGTCCGTCTTCCGGGAGTTCTCTGCAGAGATTAATGTCCTGCCGTCAAATCCCAGACTCCCTCCTGTCAAACACACGCTCCAAAGCCTATTTATAACCAGACACCCACTCACAAACACTAATGAGCCTCTGGGTGACAAATGGATTTGGAGGACACCTTGCTCTCCCCAGCTTCCTCCTCTCGGCACCCTCCACTCCCATCACTCATCCAACCCCTTGGCCTCGATGCCCACTTCTTCCTTCCTTCCTTCTTGGTTTTTGTTTGTTTCACTGTGTATAAACCGTCCGCCCCCCTGGCCCACTTCTCTCCACTGCTGCGCCTCCACTTTTCACTGGGTTTCCAACACCTTACACCACCACTAACCATCAATTTGCCTCCTCTTCACCATGCAGCCTCTCTGTCTCTGCCAGCTCCTGAATCCACACAGTTTTGTCTGTGGCTCCCAAAGTTTTATCCACATCTATACTCACTCACTCACTCACTCACTCCACTCGCTCCACCCCATCCTCCTCTTCTGTCAATCTCTTCCTGTCTCTCTCTTCCGGCCAACTGTGACTCAGTGCTCTCTGGATTAACCATGGGCTGCTCAGCTCTCAGGCTCTGGGGCAGAACACTTAACAATTGTCAAATTTCAGCCTCATTCAACCAGCAGGTGGAAAGAAGAAAGAAGTGAAACAGATTAGACACGTGTTTTTGATATGTCGTTTCATGTGAAATGCTGCTGTAGTGGTGTCGTTTAGTGTCTTAAAGGAGCCGGGTCCCACAGGAGTCCTGCTGTAACTTCAAAGGCGTGGTAGCCATCGTGTATACGCATGTGCGTGTGTGTCCAGAGAGGCAGCTTTCCCGTGGGTGTGATTGGCAGCACGAGGCCTCGAGACTGAAGGGAACCATCCAATCAGAGCGGCCCTTAGGACTCATCATAAATGTCATGCTTACTTTGTTAAATGTTACTTGATGCTTTGAGTATTGGGGGACTGGGAAATGTTCGGATGTCTGCATCGGTTCCCTGCAGCGATTGATCCCATCGTACGCCACGTTGTGCGACTAAAAATACACTCGGAGGAACTCGCTGAGACATTCGTGATCAGAGCATTCAGAGATTATAGGAGTAATTTGTTAATAATGACATCAAAAAGTCAAGTTTTGATCAAGTATTCCTTGATGTGTGAATGCGTCTAATGTGTCTCCTGTAAAGTCAAATCAGAGCTTGTGTTAAATGTTTGGCTTATTCCCTAACAATTAACAAGTTTAAAAAAAAAGAAACAAAGCAAAGCTGATCCAAGTTGAACTTTTTAAAATGTTTTCTTATTGCTTTGAAGGCCACAGTTGAAGAAAATCTCTGATGTGGCAGCAGCAACATTCACTAATCCTCGTCCTGCTGCAGTAAGCCGTTTGGGAGTGAGCTGAGACGCCAAGGTTAGCCTGGAAGGGGACAGGAAACTTTGCCGCTCTTCCCTCAACTTTCCACCAACGGAAGCTGCAGTTTATAGCAAACGTTTCATCGGCATGTATTAGGTTTTTTTCAGTTTTCATCCCGGCTCCGTCTGACCTGCAGTGTGCACCTCTCCTCTGCGGGTGGAACAGAGTGCACGCCTGTGTTGGTTGTTGTTTATCGCACCAGGCTTGTCAGGGGGTTGTCTTTGTTGTTTTTTGTTGTTGCAGTGGGCGCCGGTGTTGTGCTGGCAGTGACAGCTTGTTAACGTCTAACTCGTCATCTCCTCCTCCTCTTTCGTGCCAACTGGCTGCTCTTCGCCGCTCACCTACCGTACATCACCACGGAAACCCACGCATCCATCTGTACGGTGGCTGCCCCGCCCCGTCGTCCCTCTGCTCTCCAACCCAAATGAAACACTCAAAACACACAGGCTGCACCGGCAGGGAGAAGACGAGACAGAGAGAGGAAAAGAGGCATGACAGGGGAGGAGGAGGAGGAGGAGAAGACGACGAGTGGCTGCTGTGTTGCTTTAAGAAACCAAAGAATGTGATGATACCCTTAATGCATGTTGCACAAAGATCAATGCCTGGCTGATGGGTAAATGGAAAAAAAATCTGCATCCTAACGCAGACACACACACACACATGATGTGGCATACATTACTGCATGTCCATTAGACTGTGGACTTAAGTGGCGTGTAGACAGACAGCCAATCAATGCACACACAGGAGGAGGAAGTGATGGATGAGCCGGATGTGATGCGCTATAGCCCATCATCATCATCACAGCACAAGTCTCAGTGAAGCTAAAAGCAGTTAGCAATAATTTATCACAGGAAATGTTTTTCTATACGTCTGCTGCTCTAGCTGCTGCTGTGTGAATACACGCTGCCTTTTGTGTTTTGCTGTTACTCAAGAGCAAAATCTGAGTGTAGATTCATATAGATTCATAATATAGCAAAAAAAAAAAAGTACAGTTGCACTACTGGATATAACTTAATGTAACTTACATTATCACATCACATAGCAGAAAATCCCTATCCCAGGCTTTTACAGGCTTAGCTTCCAGCTCAGGTTTTTCCATCCTCATAATGGATGAATCAATCATATAGGTAAAGATTTCACCTCATAATCCTGAGAGGTCTGCACCCATTTAAAGGTCGTTTTCTTTCTCCAAGCTGCTATTTAGGGCTGTTCAAAGTCCAATCATCTCACATTTATGTCTGACGTCTGGAGATTTCCGTCCCATATCGCCACTAATGATCCAAAATGATGCAAGATTTTGAGCTCCCAAGTTTATTCATATAATGTGCTATAAAAAAATATCAAAAGATAGATGAATATATCTTTCCATGTGCCTTTTTTCTTACTGTAATACAGCAATAGCTGGAGTATAATCTCTGTTAACAGTTCCTGAGACTCTGACTCTACAGAGGGTCAAATAAAAGGTTGAATTAAGTTTCTCAGACAGCAGCATTTTCAGGCTACAGAGGATGATGGGAGATGTGAAGGTGGGGCTGCTGTTTTGCAGAGCCTCCCTGCAGCCCTCTTTGTCATATCCTCTTGGGAATGGTGAAACAAGCAATTACTCCAGCGCCCCACTAGGGACTGCTGTGTGCCACTCATCCCCCCATTTGTTCCTGGCTCTCAACAGGCGTGACAAAAACCCTCCCAAGCAGGCTGAAATGCTCAATACAGGGTTTCATCTCTAATCTGTGCCACCACCGCTTCCCCTTCACTTCAAATACAAACGGCGTCTTTGCGTTTATGACACCTTAAACTGGTGCATTTTCTAATCTTTACATTTCCTCTTAGATCAGTGTTTTCTTTTTCTTTTTTATTGTCATCGCAAAAAAGAATGAGGTGAAGACAAAAGAGTCGGGTTTAATTTTGATTCTTTAACTTCACTGTAAAATCCATCCCCTGAGAGGCAGCCGTAGGAAAATCCTCCGCCCACCCGCTCTGCCTCTTCTCCATTTGTCTTTTGTTTGATGGCAGCTGACAGGGAGCAGTTTGTACTTGTGACACATGACTATCAGCATCATAACACAGATCTGAGCCATGTTGACTCAACAACTTGTAATCTCTGCTGCCCCGCTCGTGCCACATCTGTCACTGGCTGTGTCGCTCACCGTCAGGCTTGTGCAACCTCTAACTGTGTGTTTGTTGTCGGACAAATTGTGTGCATGTTGTGTGGGTTGATGTGTGTGTGTGTGTGTGTGTGTGTGTGTGTGTGTGTGTGTGTTTGTGTGGTGGCTAGTGCCAAGTGCAGCTTGTAAAACAGCTGACCTGTTGCCAAGGCGACCGATCTGCAATGACAGCCGCTGTCATATGCATCTTGGTTAATGACTGGCTGTGTTGATTGATTCCCTTTTCTTTCTGTCTCAGTTTCTCTGAGGTAGTTTTTTTTTTTTTTTTTTACCTCATGCTCTTTTAATTAAAGAAAAATGTGGCGATAAAACTCCAATTAAACTGTCAGGATAATTCCCATTGAAGAGGAAAATTGTTCTCACGTCGTTCTCATGATTTGATTCGAAGAACATCAGTACTTGTGAGACTGTGCGCCCTCCTCCTCCTCCACAGGTAGACCGGTGAAGCAGATTCGAAGCCGGGCCGTGAACCTGACCTTTGCCGCTTTACACCGAGACTCTCGTCCTCGTCCAGGTTGCCAGGGTCTCAGCTGGTGCCGCATAGTTTTAAGTGCTAATCACCTGGCGCCCAGCTATCTCCACAGCCCAACCCTCCCATCACACCTGTCACTGACAAACACACCACCTGTGTGCATCAATAGGCACTCTGCTTGACAATTAGTCAGCTCCAGAGGCAGCCGTCACCAGCTACTGTACCGTTGTGTTTAGTCAAATATGAAGGCTAGTGCGTTGATTTAATACAGAATCAAGCACGCTGACACTTGCGAATGTCACAAACCCATTAAATGATAATGCTGCTGAGTGAAATGCAGCCAGATTCAGTGCCAGGGATGCTTTTGTCTCATCAGCAGATGAGCTCCCGAACTCATTTTTCTCACTTTTCATCGCTCACAGTTGCCTGTCTTTGGCTCGTGGAGCTGAATGTGTCCTCTCTTTTCACATCCCCCATGTCTTTCAGCGCCTCTCTCCGTCGCTCCTGACTACATCTGTTCTGCTAAATCATTTAATCACCTGATGTAACTGATGAATGGATTTCAGTTTGTCATGTAATTCACCACTGTGATTGATAACCCCATGGCCAGAGCCTAACTAATCTGACAACAGATGTGTTCCTGTGGGAGACTGCTTGTTAGGTTAGCCTGTCTGCAACGAGAGTGGCAGCATGCTAATGCTACAGGAGGCTTGGCAGCAGGTCTAGCGAGAGTGCAGGCAACAAACTGCACGTCGGAGCCAGCTCGGTAATCCTGCCCTGTAAAAGAAGTAACCTTAACGCTGCTGCTCCACTAGCAGCCGAGATCCTCTTAACCAGCAGCAATGACGAGATTTACTGCAAATTACACATCATTACACGACCATTAGGAAACCTTAGGCTTTCCAATCTTAGCAGCATGAATCGGGTTTTGGCTTTCGCTTTACTGGAATGATTAAAACAATAATAATCTTGTTAAGGGCATTATTTTGGTACTTAAGTATTTAATTAGATACCATAACATAAAAAAAGATTTGCTATTTCCAGTTACCATACATTTTTACTGGAGTACGTTTTTTTTTTTTTTTTTTACTTTAGGAACCTGCCAATTAATAGGGTTTAATTCAATAAATAACAGCCAAATTTGAATGAGGTGTTGAGTGTTGGCAGGCAGCCTCTAAACATGAAGTGCTTTGTCATTACTTGGCCTGGTGAGTCTGACAAGCTCAGCTGTTATCAGAGGAGGAGTTGGACGTGAGCGTTTTCTCTGTAGCAGGACTGTGTCATAACAATTGTTTTGTCTGCATCTCAAACCTTCAGTTTATTTTTTTCTTTACAACAACTCCTGATATAATTTATTTAATCCATTATCCACCCTGTCCTGTCGTAGCGACGGCAAAGTAATATGATTTTTGTTTTTCCTCCCACTTGAGAGAAAACACTTATCTCTCCTATCCTGTACACATATCTCGATTTTTCATGTTACGTCTCTTTTATTCGACATTATGTCTTCTCATTATTTACCTGCTGCTTTTGCCCATTGGGGCCTTTTTTTTGACAGACTGAGAACTTGCCAGCATCCTGCAGCATCTCTAAAAAAGCCACCCCGGCTCTCACGCTCCAAACATACAGATTGGAGGTTTTGACAGCTCTGGTTTCCTCACGTCAGTCTTGGCAACATGCCTGCAGAGGGCTGTTGTGCAATCAGCCCAGTGCTGTCAGCATGTCGGCCTCTGGAGGAGAGAAACAGACAGAGGCTATGACCTGTCCAGAGCAAGTTTAATGACCTGCAGTCACTGATGTACAGCAACAGGAAACACTGTCTTACTGTGACAGGAAATACAAGCAAATTACTATTTTTTACTACATAAACATTCTTATTCTTTCCTGCTTTTTGCTCATTATAGCAATATTGCCACCTGCAGACCAGTGGAACAATGTGAAAACACGAGCAGAAGCACCGTCATTCATGCATTATTCCTCTTTTAGACAGAATAGCCTGAGAAGAAGCTGAATTGTGTAGCCAAACAATAGCATATTCTCACATTAAGGAGACAAGAAGAAATATTAATGTTGTGGCTGAACAGTGAGATTTAAACATAATGGTAAATGCGTGGGCCATACAACTAAAAACAATGAACTAAATGTGGCCATCAAGCTGTGAATAGTTGTAGGATTGGGTGGTAATTCTCTCCTCCCTTTGCATATTCCAGATAGTTATTTCATTCATAGATCAGGGGAGCTTTAAGTATGCATTTTACCTCCTTTTTAAAACAATTTTGTACCATTAAAGTACAAAGTAGGTCTGATATAGAGAAACACAGTCCTACTGTACACACACAAAACAGAGGCACTCTTGTGGAAAGATTTATGACTCCCTTGCCACCGTCTTCCTCTGGTGTTGCCCCCCTCTCCTTCATAATAACCCTGCTCATCTCATGAATATGCAGACGCTGTGTGTATCAGCTCAGATAGAGAGGCCTCCTTAAATCTTCCGTTTATGTCGTCAGATTTTCTTTGCTGCTTAAGCTACTCGACCGAATTCCACCCCTTCAGTCATATTTCAGTTCGGTATGCATTTTATGCATCAACATGCATCTGGATGCCCGTGTGTAGGCATGCATGTGCTCTGCTGTTAATAATGAAAAGCCTGTGGGATAGATAATGACTTATTAGATCTCAGAGATTTAGTACGGAGTCCTTGGCAGCTGTCACAGGCGGTATCTCTGTTAGCAGTGACCTCCACCCCACTGTGTTTTAATGCTGGCTTTTTATTGCTCAGATACTGCAGCTCCCCCCTTCTGTCAGGTGGGGCAGTGTAGTACCTTTTATTGCTCACCATGTGGCTCAGGTGTTTTTTCTCAGGGAGATTTGTGGCAGTGTGTGAGAGAGACTATGAAGGAAGCAGTGGTTTCTGATTGGGAGAGCGTTTCCATCCACCTGCTGCAGCTGCAGTTCGGCCCGTTTGCATGAGAAGGAGTCACGTTCAACCCCTCAGGAAAGTCTGCCTGCCTTCTCCATCCTTCTGTCACTCCTACATCTCTTTCACACTGCAAGCACATTAACTTGTTTGCTTGTCTGCAGTAATTATGTCATTACAATAAAACAGCAGCTTCTTCTGTGTTTTATTTTGTCGGAGTGAACGGGACTGTTAAGCTACTCTGAATGCTCCACATTGCATCACTCAGTAGTCTATAAGGGGCTTCCAACTCATGCATGCAATGTTTATATTTATAATAAAAGAAAACAGAGACCTAAGAATTACAAATTTAGTTTTAAACCAAGACAAATGCCTTTGGAAAAAAACAGAATTCATAGTGTTTACTGAGTACAAGAAGAGCCGCCTGCTTGGTACTGTACCACTGGCGATGCTGTTCCCCAGCTCCAAAACCAGTCTTTTATGCTTTGTTTTGTTGCTGCTTTCATCACTTGCCTCAGTGGCTCAGCGGCGCGCTGCATCGTGCTGCTCGGCTGAATCCATTGAGATTAGCTTGAAGGCACACTGGGCTCTTCTCTCGCACTGAAGTGCTACCTCCATCTCTGACAATCGCAGGATGAATTGGACTTGTTCCGATGGATATTTGTTTGTTTTGCTGTCTGTTTGCATGTTGTTGTTTCTCTCCTCTGTGGTATATTGTGAATATTTTGATAGGGGAAAAGGGGGGGGGGGTCGACTCGGCACACAAAAAGGCAACAGGTCCTGTGTGGTTTCATGCAGGTACTTGTGGATTCAATGTAGCAGAAAGTAAAGCAGAGATAAATACATGCAGCATCTCATCTAACAAACAAGGCGTGATCTGCACAGTTACCCTCGTTTTACTTTCTTGCTTCATTTCACTTTGCACAGAGGAAGTCAGCAGTGGTGACAAGGACAATAGTGTAGCCTGAGATGCCCCTTGAATTTGAGAACCTTGGGTATTTGATTTTTTTTCAGCAAGGATCCTCTTTGACACTAATAACTTACCAGCACCAGAGCAGGTTCAGTAACTGACACCATGCTGCGATTTGCATGTGGACAGGGCCAGACAGGAAGAGACATTTCCAGCAGGGATCAATATGATATCATATTCACGAAAATAACAATAATAACGGATGGTCCTGTGGCTTTTACATCTGCAAGTAGCTCTAAACAAATAGATGTGTGATTTTTGCTTGTGTTTCTGGTGCGCGTGGCAGTGAACCGAGCTCATTAAACGACTCTGGTAGGGGGTTGTATTTCCAGCAACTGTCTTGTTGTGATGTTATGGTGACTCAGACCCTGCAGTCCACTGTCTCTGCCATTCATATTCACTGTGTGTAACACCCACCACTTTATTTTATGGGCTATGATATTAACAAAATTTGAAGAGGGACACTGAATAAAAGGGAGGCCAAACTCTAAAAATCAGCCATCACAGTAACACCACTTATAATGTCAGGTTTTTTTTTTTATCCACATTTTCCACAAAAAAATGTTTTTTTTAAGCAGCAGTGACTCAGCTTTCAAACTATCCTGATGTTTTTTGGAAGGGTTGGTGTCACTTCACATTAATGGTTAGCCTTTTGTGTACCCTACTGTGTTAGGTTGTTCTTCCACACATGAAGTAGCCAGTAGTTTATAGGCATCGTGGTGTGGAAATGGAAGTGGTTATCAGAAAACACTAATCCTTCATCAGCATATCAACATATTTTTCTATAGGCAAGAAACTTCAAATCTAACTCTACGACTCAATAACAGTGTTCACCATGATGGTTACCTTTCAAACAATGTTACAAATAGTTTTACATGATGTATAATGGAGGCAATTAATGTATAAAAAAAACCTGCATAAACACCAGTGTGGCGCTTTAAACTATGGATGAAACAAGTGAAGGTTAATTGATGCTGCGCTGCATCCATGCATCCATGCAGTGCTGTGAAGGTCTTTGACTGAAGCACCTTCCACCTGAGACTATACCAGTCAGTGCTGCCCCCCACCCAACCCCCCCCCCCCGTGGAGATCAGAGGTCCGGGTCCCCGCTGACAAAGGAGGTGCAGCACTTTGATGTAGCTCGGTATGCAGGCGAGCTTGCGGTGGAAACCTCCACGCTATCCAAACGTCCCATTTTCCACCCACCATCTCTTAACCTCTATTATCTCTGCCTGTCTCCTTCTTGCATCTTTTACTCAAGGTATAGCACCTGCCTCCCCCCGGTGAGATAAACGGAGCAGCACTGATGTAATGAGGTGTTCGCAGTGTGTCTTCTTCTCCACGTACAACGGTGGTAGTGTGCTGACTGACACGGCTCAACAACAGGCTGTGATTAAGAGGCTCTCTCACCTGCTCCTGCACCGCTCTTATTCCTTAGAAAGACAGCCGGCTTTTACCAGGATGACACGTGAAACAAAGAGACGTGTTATGCTTGCTACCTGCACTCGTTTCCACACTCTTCTCCTCTCTCTCTCTCTCTATTTCTGTGTCTTTCTCTCCTTCCCGCACACCACCAGTCTCTGTCACAATTATATATCATCTGTTGACTTCATCCTCATCCAGTTGAATACACACATTTGTTGTGTGGAGCTTGGAATTGGCTCCCGAGATGTTACCGGTGGAGCTGCATCATGCTCTAATTGTCTGAGTATGGCCCTCGGTGTATTAACAGGTGCTTTTTCCTGGATCCACATTACAGCTGCAGTTTTAACTTGGCTGCTTTCACAGTATTCCCCAGCGTTGCCTGGGTAAAATAAAAAAACAAGTTTGGAGGTGGGAGGAGGGTTTGTGTGTGGGAGCGAGACAGATGATGGATAGACAGAGGAGGGCAGTAGGTGAAAAAAATGAGCATGTCACTTCGCATTGTGCACGTTTTAATGATCAAGAGGGCGTTCCTACCACTTTGTGCTGAGCAACAGATTGCGGTTGTCTCTGTCAGTTTTACATGAGGCTGCCTGGAGCCTTGTGATTGTCTCGGGCTGTTATTACGTCCGGCAGCACAGACACACACAGGCTGACCTTCTCCATGATGGCTTGCTCTTACTGCCCGACCGTCAATTTCACCCCTTTTAACTCCCCTCTTCTGGCACAGCAGTGCCTAGGAGCTTTTAGAGATTACCTTAATGGAGAGAAAAAAGTGAAATGCACATACCTGCTGGGTTATGTGTACCTCTACCCCGAGCCTCATCGTTTTTAAGTATAGGGAGCACAGCCAGTGTGAACACAGAAAGCACCGTGAGAGGGGATGGAAACAAAAGTTCCTGTTTCGAGATCAAAGTCTCTCTTTTTTAGGCTGTTTAATGAAAATCAATGTCTGCTGTTGTAAATTTCAAGGTCTGTGTGACGGCTCACACTTGTCCCTTTTTGAAGTCGGTATGTAGCAGGAAACTGTCACAGCAGCATGTACAGACAGCTCTTGCGCTGGGCTCAGTGTGTTAGTCTTCCAGTCTTTCTCACCATCGTCACATGGCTGTGGGGTGAAAAGGCCCTCAGCTGTTATTTTTAAAGGTTTAATACTGTACGTGTGAAAACCGCAGCCCTAAAGTTGCTTCTTGAGTTGTGACCTGCAGGGTGTTAAGAAGGCTGAATAGTGGGTTTATAGAAGGTTATATTTAATCCAGCCATGCCCTTCTCTCCTTCTAGTTATTTGTTTTAACCGTTCCCACTGGAGCATATAGAGTTACAACTGCCAACAGCTGTAGGCCTGGCTGATTGGCTTATTTCCTGTTGCCTGTAGCCTTAATAGACATGCCAGATTTGCAGTTTTCTGTTTTCACCTACCTCTGCTCCATTTTTTTTTTACCTCTTCCCTCTCTTTCTTCTTTTGGTTAATATTCCTGGGGTCTATTCGCCCTGTGCTGTCACGGCCGGCATCCCACGAGGAGCCCGGCTGCCATGCTTGCAGTAAATTAGGCTGTGTATCAGAGGGAAGAGTTCGCCCTGCCTCTCCCAACCAAGAACATAACATCAGAGCTTCTGGTGAGGACACTGCGCTATCAGAGAAACTTGGAGAGAAAAGGTCCTTTTTAATAGCACAGTATACAACATGGGGAAATAAGAGAGAGTTGGCCCAGCAATAATGTGTCCACTGAGAGTGGGGGAGAGAGCTAATGGGAATGATTTTGTCTAGTTTAAGCACATATGGAATAGAAAGTTAAATATTAAAAGCCACAGCTTAATATTTCATATAAAGAAGATAAAGATAAAGAACAAATAGTGAAATATATAAAAAGCACATTTAAACAGACATAATGCATTCATACTGAAATAAAGAAATGTACATTGAGTCATGAGGACTGTGTTTAATGAGGTGTGAGACAGATCGCAGTGAATTACGTTAAATGTTTTGACATCACTAAACACACAGTTTCACACTTACACAAATTTCTAAAACATTGCCTTTCTTTAGGCTTCAGTGGCTTCATTAATGCAAAGTTTGTCTGATAAAAATGATGCTGAATTTATTAGGCGACTGAAATGAGAAGCTCTGAAGTGCAAACACATTTCAAAGTCGTCTGGACGGAGAGTTCCGTCTCTGGGACTTTGTGAAACAGGCGACATGTTTTTCGATTTGTTACCGTTGTGTTTATTTATGTAGTGATCCCACTTCATTTCCCTGGCGTCTAACAGAGCACAGTCGAGACGAATCGCAGCTCGAGGAGACCATGTATGTGTCAGAGGGCTGAGCACACAGCTACATTTTAAACAGCACACACACACACACACACACACACACACACTAGTAATTACTCCGTTTCACAGCCGCAAAAACAATCTGTCTGGTGTCTGGGAAACAAACTTATTGAAACTTCTCTTTTTTTTTTGTCCAGTTTCTATGGAGCTGTTTATTAGAGCTGAATGATTTAGACAAGTAATTGAGTTGTCATTAGTTGAATAAAAGAACAGATTTAAAGACATTGCCATGAATTTTGGGGAGGCATAATTGCTGTTTTTCCAATATATTCTGATATTTTAAAGACCAAATAATGAATCGTATAATGGGAAAAAAAACTGCCAATTAACTGATAATGAAAGTTCTCGTTCCAGCCCTAATTGATAGTAATGACAGTTACTATAGTGTTTTCCAACAACGTGTCCATGCATCCAGTTTTAGATTATATTTACATGCCTGTATAGCATCAGACGGTACTGTAGCTGCCTGTGTGGCCATATAGGGTCAAAATGTGTGAAGTACCTCTGAAGCTGCAGAGCCCTGTTTGAATATTGTGCTTTCTCATCATTTCTTGGATACTTGGAGTCCCTCCTGAGTCCTGTCCCTTCCACTTCCTCTGACCCACTTGTTAATGTACCCAGAATATGAAGCCGCTCTGCACACCTCCTCCAAATCCATCAAAGCACACTCAGTCCTCTCCTCCAGATTCTCCAGACCATATGTCTCTGCATTTGTTGAACAGCAATTTTCTCCTCCATGAGAGTCCAGTTCAGCAGGTTATGCAGCAGGGTGATGCAGATTCAGAATAGCATTATATATGTATGTGCGACGTGTTCGTGAGTGTGGGTGGGTTGAAAAGTCAGGAAGATGTAGAGAAAAATGAAAATGGCTTCTAATTACATTATATGAAGCAATAAATTAAGAAACACATTTGTCAACTCTCTTATGATTCATGAAAGACCAAATTGAGTTTAATGTGTAATCAGGCTGCGCTGGTTTGTTAGAAATCTTTTATTTATTTATTTTTTTTCCTCTCCTTGGCCTCGCAGTATCTTTTTCTCCGAGCAGGTAATTTCTCCTCCCCTGTTTGTCTTATCGCTCGACGCCCACCGCAGCGGGCGCTTTTTATTCAGTCAGGTTAATGCTCTTGAGTGTGCTCTCTATCTTGGAAGTGCAGCCCAGACCTCATTGGCTGGGGCTCACAGATCTTATCTCTTCTGATTGTGGGCTCCTGTTGTCATTCAATTCCTCCTATTATTGCCTTGACCAACAGGCTGCAGCTTTTTTTCTTTTTTTTTTTCCTGGAGGTTCTGAGTCTTTGTAGTTGCAATTTAGCCTGCTGCAGACCAAGTCTTGCTGACAAACATTGCTTTCGTGTGATAAAGGGTCCGCCAGAAACCTACCCCATCAAGGGCCTTTTATGTAGGTTTAAATGATGCTGGCGTTGCGTGGGCTTGCACAGATTGTTTTGGCTGCCAGGGTTATTGTCTGCCAGCTTATGTGGAAATATATTGGCTCTGAATGACGGAAGTAAAGATGAATAACCTGTTCCTATTTTCTATTCTTACTCTCCTGCCCACACAACTTTTATTCCCCTGGTTTTCAAGACGAGAGCTTTATATACAGCTTTGCAAAGTATATTCGAAAACTGCAGTTTGGGAAGTTTTGGGTAACGTTCCCGACCAGCTGGGTTCACTTCTTGTTGGTTATTAACTTGTCTAGTGTTTATTGTAAGAAACCTATGATTTGAACTCTTATTAGAGCTTAAAACAGTCAGAAATTGAACTATTAATGTTACTATAATGGTTTTGTTGATGCAATGTTTCACTCTCCTCGCAGCTTCTATGAGCCAGCATAGCCAACTCAGCTTTTTGCTGTCGCCGAGGATGCTTAGTCACAGTAATAAGGCCGAGCGCATAGACCCGGCTTTCGCCAGCATTGTAATGGGGCCCTTGAGTCAGACCCTTGTTAGCTGATACACAATAAGCCCCGGCCTAATGAAGTGTTAACCAAAGATCTGGGAGGCTGCGAGGGCTGGGCAGATGAATATAGTCTGGCATGCCTTGTTTTGCAGCGGCGAGCTCGATGGTAATGCTATTAACCAGGAGGTCAGTCCATTTCACCTCACCTCTGCTCGGTTTATCAGCGTCTCCTAATGTGGTGGATGTGAGGGCAGGGTGTCGGAAACGGCCCATCACACTGTGAGCGCGATATCTCTGAATGTGGGTTCACGACGGGCGGCGCCAGTTTAACTGCGCACTACGTTGAAATGATCGCGGACCTTCTGCCCTTAACACGCTTACCTCTGTGTTCGGGTTTGACCACCGGAGAGCGTTGCAGCCTCCATCTGGCCCGGCTTACACCTCCTCTCTCTTTCCTCCGTGTTCATTAACAGTCCATTTGTTGCTCCTGCCCCGAGGAGGCTTCCCCCGCTCGCTCGCTCGCTCAGCTCGTCCTAATGCTGCTGATGAGCCTTTAATGTACAGATGGGCCTCTTCATTCAGCCCGATTAAGCCTCGGCACTTTTTATGTTTTCACTTTAACCGGTGTTTTTTAACCATCTCTGGAGCGATTGTCTCTCTTGCTTCCAGTCTTGGTTTATTAGAAGTTGATTGTTACGTGTGTTACTCGGTAAAAGTGCATGATGAGAGTCTTTTACCATTCTTCAGGTTTTTGTGAGACACTATTAGCATTCTTAGCAAACCATTACCCATACGTTAACCCCTGTGAATACATTATAATGCATTTATAATGCATTAACTTATTGTAATTCAGACAAAGTGCTATCACTCCACAATAGCGCTTTTCTGATGGTCCTGTGATGATGTTCTGGTGTGTTTGCTCGCACATCTGTGCACAAACACACAAATTAACCCTTGGCATGTTTTTCTTCTAGCCAACGCCGGGGCCTGTTTTCCTAAGCAAGGTAACTCACCGGGCGAATGGCTCCCTACTCTTTTATCACGCTTTACGTTCATTGGTTTTTCCAGTCACATATTCTTTGTGTAACCATACTGTCTCCTCCCCGGCTGCCTCCCTTCCTTTTCCTGTGTGCCTTCCACCTCAAGGCTGTGTTGTCTGTCAGTTAGAGCACTGATAAAAGGCCAAGGGCTGTCAGAGTGATGCGCCTCCTTAAAAACGGACAGCAGAATCAGTAACCTCCCGAGACAGGAGACAGTAAGAATATGTAGAGAAAGGAGCAGACGGTGTCATGGGATGGAGGGGGAACTCAGAGAAGGACAGGAGTGAGCGTGGAGGAGAACACGGACAGAAATGAAAGAAGTGCTCCGGCATGTTCCCACCTGACTTTCAGTCACTCAATTTCCTCCACTTTGTTGTTTCTCTGTTTCCTAAGCAAACAATAAAAACCCCTTAAGATGACAAGCAGGCATATCACAATGGAATATCCAGCAAAACAAATTCAGTTTTAGCTTCTTCCTTTGATCTATTGCAGAAGCATTTTACTTTTCTCATTTTTCTTCCCTTCAGAACTTGAAATCAATATTTCTGCAGGGAACCGCTCCGTCCTGGTGGCAAATAGTCTAACATCCCATCCCATTTTCTTTTTCTCTCTCTCCTTTTCTCTCTCTCTTCTGTCCCCTCTGTGCCTTAATTTTTTCCACTCCCCTTCTCTCTCTGCTTCATTTGTTTCCACCTTTGTGTGCCTGTTCGGTGTGTGTGTGTCTTTCTGCATGCCTGTATGGGTGGTGATTCACCTCCTTCTTGCACACTTTCCACTCCTTCCTTCTTTCTCCTCTTCCTTCCTTTTCTTCCTTCCTTCCTTCCGTCCTTCCTTTATCCTCCCTTCTTCTCTTCTGTCCTCCTCCTTCAGATCCCGAGCGTGGTGGCAGTCACATGATCTCGACAGATGACTTGGAGTATCCAAGGGAGTACCGGACGCTGGGGAACAGCGCCCGGCGCTTCTCCAACGTGGGCCTGGTGCACACGTCGGAGCATCGCCACACGGTCAGCGCCGCCCAGAGCCTGGAGGCGCTGACCAACCTGCACAAGGCCGACATGGAGCGGAAGAGGGACGCCTTCATGGACCACCTGAAGAGCAAGTACCAGCAACAGCAGCAGCTGCAGCATCCGCACCACAGCCCACACCACACCCCGCCGTCGCCCTCCCCCTCCCACGCCAGCATGAGGGGCACGTCAGAGCGGTCCGCACGCGAGCAGGTAAACAGTTCTCACAGTCCTAGAAGGGATTTTGTTTGGTTACTGCTATCCACCTTTTGCCGAACGTCAAAAACATAAGCCGGTTTTGCTCTTCCGGTGGAATTTTATGTTTACGTTTCCATGATTTCAGTAGTAGTAGTTTCGCTGTAAATGCATTGATTTCTTTTTTTTTTTTTTTCAATGAATCTGTAAAACGCATGGATCATCACACCAGTTTTTAACAATGGATATCACACATATTGACATACGTGTTAAAAGCCAGCGTTAATAGATCCATTCGTTTACCGCAACTATGACAACGACTGAAACGTACAATTCCACCGGAAATGCAAAACCGGCTTCCGGGTTTGACCATAGATGACGTTCGGAAACTTGAGGATAGGTAAACATCCTAATATCATTGTCAAAACAATTTTTTATCAATGAATTAATAAGCTGTAGGTGTGGTTTTCTAATCACTTGCATTTTATTTGGTTCTGGTGTCTCTCATTGGGCATTAACATGGTGGTGTCAACAGAAAAAAACTCTGTTACATGTAGACTAGACTGTCCCATCACCTTCAGGGAGTCATATGTATCATTAGGGACAACAATAAGGCTCCTGTCAGATAAGATCCAGAGTGAAAGCAGCACAATGATTCACATTGTGCTCATTGAGATAATTGAGGGAGAGTAAAAGCGTGAGTGGAGGCTGTCAGGTGGTCTTTGTGTTCGCACAAGTCGTCATTAAACTGTCAGAGTCAAACTTCTCTTTGTGCAGAACTTACAGTAACATAGAGGAGCAGAGCTGATGCTGAGATATATACATACACACACACACACACACACACACACACACACTGAACACACTACATACTGACATGGATTCTGAAACACTTGGTGATAATGTTTTTTTCTAGGCTCTTATTCATCGACATTATTCCCCACCTTTCTGTCACTGTTTTTTGACAAACACACACCTATTGGACGTATTGTACTGTACACAGACACACTCACCTGTGAGCGCTGCTGCTGCGTGTTTGTTTGTATTGAAGAAAAAAAAAAGAAGGTAAATTTGGTGTAGTGACGTGACAGAAAGAGTACGTCAGGAGAGGCGGGGGCAAATGAAAGGAAGAGAGAGCAAGTGAGTGAGAGAGGGAGGGTGTGTGAAAGACAAGTGGAGTCCGTAGTTGCCGTGGCAACCTCTCCCATATATGGCAAGCAGGGATATCGCATTGCAAAGGTCAGGTCTGTGTGGAGAGAGAGAGGAATTGTAAAATAATGACAACAGGAAGGAGAGGGCAAGCGTGAGATTAAAAGGAAATAAAAAAAATTAAGCAGGAGCTGGAAGATTGGGCTGTCCTCAAAGTGACGGGGCATTTTCACAACACGTGGGAGGAAGCAGCAGCAGAGCTGGGTTCCTTGTCATCTCGTGGATATGCAAAGCGTGGACAGCGAGGAAGGGGAGGAGGGAGGGTGGGGAGGAGCCGGGGAGGAGCAGAGCAGCCAGTCAAGCAGCCCGCTGCTCAATTAGCCAGCACCAGCAGGAGCCAGGCACCCATCTGCGAAGGAGTTAATCGGCTGGTGTTGTAATGAATTAAATAAAGAGTTTCCGCCGCATGTGCTACTGGAGAGCGAGACAGAGAGAGAGAGAGAAGGAGAGAGAGAAAGGGGGAGATTGACTGAGGGAGAGGGAGGGAGGGTAAGAGAAGCAGAGGGAGGGAGAGACAGGCAAAAAGACGATGAGGATTCGCTGCACCTGACGGACAGCCAGGGATGACTGGAGAGGTGGACAGGCACAGGTGCACTGCAGGTGAGACGGGACTGGAAGCTTAAAACTGGAAGCCAGAGGCTGTTGTGAAGCGTGTGTGTGTGTGTGTGTGTGTGTGTGTGTGTGTGTGTGTGTGTGTGGGATGAGGATGTGCCAGCTGGGATTAGATTCCACGCCTGTTATGTTTGTTGTGGTTGTTGTGGTGACGGTGTGCATATGCTCAGAAGGCAGAAGCCCAGGCTAGACGATGGCTGAGTGGACGACACTGTAAACTGTTCACAGAACCTTTTTTTTTTTTTTTTTTTTTTTTTGTATGTGTCTGGGTGAGCGTTAAAGGCAATGTGCAGGCTAGAGTGGGTGTTGTTAAGATGGAGATAGAAAGAAAGAAAGAAAAAGAGAGAGGGAAAAAGGCTGCGGTGGTGTTAAGACACCAAACTGGACCGGAGGAGGATTGAAGTGGGGGGGGTGAGTATGATTGAGAAGGGGGGCGGGGGTGCAGAGAGGATGACGACATGAGAAAGAGAAGAGAGGTGGAGGAGGGGTGGTGTGAGTGCAGCCTTCTTTACATGCAGGTCAGGTAATGCAGCGCTCCACTCTCGGAGGCTACGTCCTTATGTTGGAGCTCTGTGGCCAACTGACTGTACATACACGCCTCTCTGTGTGTGTGTGTGTGTGTGTGTGTGTGTGTGTGTGTGTAGATCTACACATGGGTGTCTTTACTAATAAGCAGGCAGGAATGCATTTAGCCCTCAGCCCCAAGTTTATTCTGATGTTACAAACATACATCAGCTCCTCTGTCCCCTCGGGGCTGGCAACATATTTAATTCAGCAGGAGGTTATAAATGACAAGATGCACCTCAGTAGTAGAGTTTCAGTCAAGAGTTTCATCTGTCATCAGGGGTTAGTGTCGATAACTCATATAAAACAGCATCTGGAATAATATTTTCTGTGCAGGAGAAATGCATTGATTGCAGCGATGATTTCCAGGATGGAGAACGGTCATAGGGAAATGAAGTAGTCCCTGTCCAGTTTGCACACACGCCCTCCCAGAGCTAGTATTTGCATCTCAAAGTCCAAGTTTAGTATATCTGCAGCTGTCAGCAGAGCAACGGTTACAACAACACGAGGTGTTGAAGAACGACTGTTTACTTTACCTGAGAACTGTGAGTAAGCCTCATTAAAGCAACAAACAGAGAAACACTGACAGAGACAGACACACAAGACCACAAATCACTTCTGCACCATTAAAGACCTCAGAGTAATTTAGCTTTGTGTGTGTGGGGGGGGTAAAATTATTAATGTTGTCTGAACAAGTGAACAGCAATTATTTACAATGCACCAGTTGTGCCCCTGAGCTGCTGTCAGTTCAACAGATTGTCAAGGACGAGGCTTCACTGGCTGGCTCTGTCAAATCACTGACTGACACATGAGGTGGTCAAGGCCGGCGCAGGTCCAACCGCTCTTATCTTATCCCTAGCAGCACTGACCCATTTTACACATGAGCCCCGCCCCAGTCTGGCCAAGGACCAGCTTCCATTAAGACCCTATGAGAGTCAAACGTGCGGCCCGTGGGCCAAAGCCGGCCTGCCAGAGGGTCCAATCTGGCCCCTGGGATGAAGTGTGAAAACTACCTAGAAGACAGAAGGGGCATAATATTGTTTCTCATGAAATTCCAGGACGTTCATAATGTTTTGTAAAAGGATAGTTCACTAATTCTAAACATCTTAATAATGTACTTATTTGCACTAGATACAACAAATAAAGCAACATTTAGAGTTCTCAATATTTATAGGTTATTATGCTGTTATTTTACTCGTCCGGCCCCTGAACTAAAATGAGTTTGACACCCCTGCCCTATGGCGTTGTTTCTTATGTTCAGATTTCTCACTGTCCTGTCAGTCACCCTGGATTTAAGCCTCTGCATAAATACATCTTGCAGTCTTTAAAGATGCTTATTAATATCAGTGCATAAGGGAGCATTTAATCCTTCAGGAGCTACATGGTCTGCCACTGAAAGTTAGTTGTCTCGACTGATTGGCGGCTGATCATTATCAACTGATTCCCATTTAAAAGTATGTGACTGGTACTGTAGATTGGAATCAACACCTTTACCAATCACAGTAAGCAGAGTGTGTGAGACTGATATAATGCCAAAAAATAATCATATCAGCCATGTATCGGTCAATCTCACTCATAGATGATCCGTATCAGCGGCAGAAATATATCACTAAAAACGTACAAAGCTTATAAAGAGACAGAAATTCTCCTCAGTGTCAGGAGGACGTTAAGAATAATAGGAAACAAAACAACCCAGACTCTGTAGTCGTTTTTAAAATGAGACCCAGCAGGCTTTAATGTTTGTTTGCTAAAGTATCACTTTGAGGGAATACGAGTCTGCCTCTCCTCCTTGTTTTAGGAGGTGGTTTAATGAGACAGTCTCTTGTCTTCAACTGGAGGAAGTCAGGTTCTCAGATTTAGAGTCGTCGTGTCATCGATGATTATGTCAGAAATGAAGTGGACTCAGCTGCAACCAAGAAGTGTATATTGATTTATTGGCCACTCTTGAGTAATCTGCAGGTCATTTCAGTTTTAAAATCATACTCACTTTACTTCCCAGGGCTGTAAAAATGTTTGGGCAGTTCCAGCCTGGGGGATACATTGAGGTAGAAATATAGCATACAGGGGGAATGCACAAACAATGTGAAGTTGAGAATTTAATGAAAGTGCAAGAGTGAGTTGTTGGTGGTCAAACAGCTGCAGCTGAACACCTGCGAAAAAATGAAAAATAGCAAAATGATAAATATGTTTGGAGGGGGGAAAAAAGCTGTTTGATGTCCCTTTGTGAAGTTTGATATCATACGTTTAACTTCTCTGTGTACAACACCGTAAAATTGAGCAATTCATTACATAAACTGAAAATATAAACTAGCAAGAGCACATTTTGTGCTGCTTGTCCACAGTGTAGAACTGGGATGCAGCTTTTATATCCTGTAAATGTTGCAATATGTTAGACTCGATGTTTTCTTGGCCAGGACACATTACGTCCTTGGATTACTGTAAGTAGAACACCTCATACTGGATCAAGACCAAACAAGATGTTCCAAAATAGAAAGAGAAGATAAAAGTAAAAGGAAAGACTTAGAAAGGAGCATCAAGTGGGACAGACTGAAAGAAATGACAACAGGGCCAAATTAGGGAACATTAAGTGAAAGATTAGATTACAATAAGGTCACAATCAGGGAAGATGCTGGCCCTGATGCTCGTGTTTACTGAAATAATCTTGGCTTTTGTTGAGACAGTATTAAAATGGAAGGCTGATAATGAAAAACCACCTGCTATCATAAATCAAAACTTGCCTGTCGCTGTTTTTCTTTTTTTCTCTCTCTCTCTCTCCCTTCCCTGCGCCTGGAGAGTAATGTGGGTCCTGTAGCAGAGAGGCTGAATAGACTGAAAATTGCCTGCAGATAAGAATAAGAGTTTGGATTAGAATTAAAATTCATGAACTCTGCCCAATCTCTTTTTTTTTTAATTTTCCGTGTCATTTTGAGGTATTTCTGGGCCATCAGTGGCTTGGCTTGACTTTAACTGTAAGGTAATTATGTGTTCATGGAAAGCTGACTTCCTGAGGCTGCTGCCAACATGCGAGCACCTTTTCACATGTGGCAGAGCAGCGGGAAGAGCAGCGAGATGCGATATACCAGCCATGTGCCTCCTCTGAAAAATAAAATACGCAGGTGAGGCGACAAGATTCAAGGGGGGGTGGGAAAGAGCGCGGCAGGTGGACGGAGAGCGAAAGAGACAGACGAAGAGCGAGGAGGAGACAGAGCGGTTGTTGCTTGCCTGTGGCGGTGAAAGTCTGGGAGAGAGGCCAGCGTCACAACAACAGAGTGGGCCGCTGTTTGATTCGATTTCACTCTATTCATTTTCCTCCCCTTCACCAGCTGCAGCCAACAGCGCAGTCTTGTTTCAGGTGCGTTTTGCAACCTGACGCCTGCGGAAACACAGCCCACCCCTCTGAATTAACAGTCAGAGTCACACTTCTAATGATGGGGGTGTAGATGGCTGCATTAGATGAGGCCGTCAGCGGTGTTAATGAGTTGAACAAACAGTCATAAATGTAACGTATCGCACTAAAACGCTTCATAAAATGCAACTCTTTGCCCAGGATGTGTTTGATGTTTGTGTCCAAGTCCTGCAGCCTCTGTCTTTTTGACCAATCCAGTTTCTTAAACCTTTACGCCATTGTTTAAAATCTAACTTTTCCTTCTCTGTCTCCTTCTTTCTTTTTGTCCTTCATGAAACTTCACAGCAACAACCCAACTACTGGAGCTTTAAGGTCAGTGCTGCGTGACTAAGTGTCCCTGTGTGTTTGTCACCCTTCCTGTCCTGTGTTTGTGTGTGTATGTGTGTGTGTGTGTGTGTTTGTCACTGGTGCTGCAGGATCACGCCAGACTCCTCAGGCATCACCAGCCTATCTCCCTGGTCCTGCAACTCCCAGCTAACTTGGCATCTCTTGGCTCCTTGGGCACTCTGTCTGTGTGTGTGTGTGTGTGTGTGTGTGTGTGTCTGCGACTGTGACTGTAGAGTGCGTGTCGGGTCGCGGTGGCAGAGGTGCCAGGGGTGGCGACGGCTTAAACTTCTCCATTTAATCTGCGGAAGACGATTCTCTCAGGATTTATGATGCCTCAGTCAGCCAGCATTAATGGTTTGAAGTCACGTGACCTCGCCTAAGTATTACTCAGACAGACGGAGACATTAAGAGGACAGTCAGACATGCTACTGAGATAATGCTTTGACATTAGCAGAAATGCTGGGAGCACTGCTGGGCCGCTCAATGGCTCTTATCCACAGGTTGTACGGAAGGAAAAATGGCTTGTCTATGCCGTTGAAGGCCAGCATTAAGATGTATTACAGGTGTACATCACTTACATTGACTTCAACAAGTTTAGCTGCCTACTTGTTAACTGGCCGTGCATCGCTGTGTGCATCACTCTGTTGTGGTCGCTCACAGAGGAAAGGAGGTTCAATAAATAACTCAGGATATTGATGTGTGTGTGTGTGTGTGTGTGAGCAAGGGGAGAGAGCAGGGCTTATCTGTGGTGTAGTCTTCCCCCGAATCCCTTGCTCACAGTATCATTTGGACAGGGTGGAAATGTTACTGAATATCAATAGCCATATGCCCTGACCCATGGGAGAGGCTAAGCAATTTATCCCTCACTCCCTCAAGTACTTTAACCTCAAACTAGAGTGATATGAAATGGAATTTGGAGTCCCTGACTGTCACATGAACTTACCGCACAAACCAAACGATTTAAAACTCTGCAGGGGGTGTTTGCAAAACCCTTGTAAGTATGTAGGTGAGTGTGAGTAGGCATGGGTATAAAGAATAACTGTCAAACCACCTGAGAGCTTTAATTAAGGAATCAAACCTAAGACATAAGGTTCCAGCAAGACAGAAAAAAGTTTTTAAAAGTTAAGCTCTAACTGATAATCATTTGCAATATTATGTAATAATCACACAATGCAATAGAAGCTCAGGGAACAGGGAATGATTGATATGAATTGCTTTAAAATTGAGAGTCGACTAATAAATAGTCGCAGGCTTAGATTCTGATAATCAATTCATCTTCTAATTGTCGCTGCTCGAAAAGAACATTGTGTTTTATGTATGTATGATTTCTTATGATTTGATTTCTTGCACTCCCCACCAGAGTAAATTGCAGTTAATCACTTGTTCTTGCTTTTGCAGTGGCCAAAAAAAAAACATCAAGTGGAGGTAGCTTTATCACCTCACAGCAAGACTTACACAATTTATTTATTGGCACCACAAGGTGCTGCAGTGGTAATAAAACGTAGAGTGAAAGAACCAAAATGCTCCATGTGGCTCCAGATCTAAAGCTATTTGCTTTCAACGCACACACTGTTGTTGACACCTCATCCTGCTCAGTTTTCTTCATTTCACAGTAAAGCTTCTGAAAGCCCCATCCTACTCCCTCATCCCACCACCTCTAATCTGAGCTCAACTCTCCTTCGATTCCCCTGCCTACTGAAAATAAACACCGAACAGGACTACCATGAGGACTGACTTCACTACACTCGTTTTACACCTCTGAAAAAAAAACACACAGTCATATTAAGGATCATAAACTCAGACAGATCGCTATTAGAGGCGATGAGCACGAGAGCAATGCAGAGTTGCATGTATCTAAAAAGGCAAATGATCTGGAATATGTAGCTTTCCATCAGGATTCGATTGCTGCTTTTCTTCTAGACGGTACGAGGTGACAATCTCAGTCATCATCTCGCCTCTGAAAAGGGACGCCATTTTGCTCCCACCGCCTCTGAGCGAACCTCGACGCGACCTCACAATTCTCAGCAATTTGGCAAAGCAATTTATTCCATTCATTGATGACTCTTGGCATTGTTAAGAGACGGATGTCCAGGAGTGTTGGGAGTTGAGAGATTGCATGTCTAAGCTGAAGATAGGCCTGAGAGTTGAAATAGACCGAGAAAAATAATGATAGTGGGCGAAAGGCGAGCAGAGGCGAGCGGATGTGAGTGATGGATTGATTCGGGGAGTTGTTTTCTTTCTCCATTTTTGTGAAAATGAGAGCTGTGGACTTTTTTGTGTGTGAGGAGAAAGAGCCAGGTTATAGGAGCAGAGGGAGAAAATGCAGACATGAACAGCAAAAGCAGACTACCTTGATGCAGCTTTGTCCTCTGCTGCTCCAGGCAGAGAAAGAGACAGATATGTTGACATAAAGCGGCTCAGCAAGAATCAGTAGCAAGCTTTGGGAGTGGTGGGAGAGGACAAATGAGTGACAGGGGATGAAATGTGCAGAGAAGAAGACAGACAACTGGAGGCAAAGACAGGCACAGGCTGCTGGGGTAGAGAAAGATATAATTAAATGGAGAAATGGGAAAAAGTGTAGAAAAAAAGATGGGAAAGATATAGGTAGGGGTGTGAGGATTGCAATTTTAACCATTCAACACATGTCTCCATTTGATGCCGTGGAGCCAAAGACATTTCGCACACATCAAGCTATGTTTGACAAGTCTGTCAGTAACATCTTACTCAAGTCCTGCAGAGTAATGCACTGAAGGGGAAACAGTTAGAAAAGCAGAGCTCTGCACCTTTACAGAAACCGTCATGTGATGGTGATGACTGGACTTTTTAGTACCAATTACAGAACCTCAGCCCAGGTAGTTACAGACGAGCAGGTGTTTTGACACTTTGTATTATTTATAATTATAACAGATGAATAAACATTTAAAAGGTGATACGGGACGGAATATGAAGATATGAATCAAAAAGCTTGCAAAAACTTGCAATGGTAGCACATCTTAATTTTACAATCAAATTACAAATTAAGATGTGCTACCATTGCAAGTTTTTTGCAAGCTTTTTGATTCATGTTAAGTCTTTGGTACAGCACTCTAATTTGAATGAGCCTTTTTGTTGAAGCGCAACCTCTTTTTGTGATCAGAATATAATAATAATAATAATAATAATAATAATAATAAACTTTATTTCTATAGCACCTTTCAAAACCAAGGTTACAAGGTGCTTCACAAAATACAAAATCCTTGAGAAAATAAAAATCAAAAATGAAGAAAACATCATACAAAAAACAGTGAACAAGCATAGAATATGAAGATACTGTAATTTAGATGCTGTTTATACATCCTGGCTACAATTTTAGCTACACCACGTAAAATAAAATTAAGTTACGTTCATTACTGGTGACATAAATCTTGAGGGAGATGGAATTCATATTACAGTTGAACAAACATGTACTGTAATACCAGAATTGCATCCGGTCGCCCGACGGCTAGCTCATTAGTCATTATAAGGCAAATAATCAGGGATTGCAAACTCTCTTCTGACAACTTATGTTGAAGTCAAGGTGAAAACACACTGAGTTTTTAGAGGGTTAAGAGGTTGGTAGACTAAGACAGCAGTGAAATGTCACTGGGATGAAATTTGGATGAAATGTCCTCTCCCAGACATACAAAAAATCTACCATTATCCTGACCTTAAAACAGAGCTCCCGGTGTATATAGAAGACAGGGTGTGTGTGTGTGTGTGTGTGTGTGTGTGTAGACGCGCTCATGCTTGTATGTACAAGAACACACAAAACAAGAAAAGACATGGTGGCAGGCTGCGTTGAGTTTAATGCAGTTTGTAGCCTAAGGTCTGTGTCCCGCTTTCCACTCCATTCGCGTATGTTGCGTATAAGATCATCCTGTTCCATCCTTGTTCCTCAGTTTCGCCATGCCCTTATAACAGTAATTGAGTGCTGTAAAAAAAAAAAAAAAAAAAAAGTCTGGATTACACTTAAAAGAAAAGGTTGAGGTGGAGGGAGGGATGTGTAAGAGAGGGAGGATTGTAGAGGAAGATAAAGAAGGAGGTTGAACCAGTTTCCTTGAAAGGAGGCCGTGAACACACCATCATGTATAACACTGGCATGTCTAGCAGGACCAGATGAATGACCAGATGGTGTATTCACATATAACATTTACAATGCAAAATGACTGCAGATATATATTTTCAGTTTTCATATCACATAAACCACCAATATGGGAGTCAGTGTTGTAACAAGCCTGTTGTAACAAGGCAAGCTGATTAAAAGTATGTATAACAACAGCTGGGGTAAGATTACACACACACACATTCATACAGTATTGGGGTTTCATCATAGTAGCTGTTAGGAGTGTAGAGCATTACTCTTGTCACTTTCCTCTGACAGATTTCTTTCCCTTTTCAACCGCTTCAGAAATTTAAGATGCAGGCATTGTGGGAAGTGAGCTCAGCCATGCAGCTGCAGCAGTAGTACCGTACAGTATTCTCAATTCCCTTCTCCTTTTCATAGAAAGCTCCAGCTAGGTTATTTAGCCTTGAGATAAAATTCTCACATGCAGCAGTAGAAGAATGACTCAAGATTTTGAAATGTGGACTTGCTAAGTGTTTTTCTTTTCTCTCAGCTGTGCAGGAAAAAAAGAGCAGATATCATTCTCAGGAAAAACCTTCTTTGATGTTTTTTCCGACATATTGGCCATTTCTATTCAAATTCAAAGCTGTTATTCCTCTGCTACTATGACAAATACATTTCTGCCACCCTTACTGAGTAATTGGGTTGAGCTCAGACAGCCGGCTCCTTTACATACAGTTCCTTTTCCAAGTTGGATCAATACCAGGATTTGTTAAACTCAGTATCTAACATTTTATATGAAAACTTTTAATTCTTGCTTTTTTTTTTCATTAGCATTAAGAAAATCCGTCTAATTTGTTGAATAATCTGGTTACATTTTGAGTTTCAGGTCTTAGAAGATTAGTTTGTTTGTATGAAATGTGAAGTTGTAGTCAGTCCAAAACCATCTAGCCCTGGCTCCATCAAAATCCACCTGTTAGCATCTCTGAAACTGTTTACCAGTTATTTCTTGCCGAACTAAAACAATTCACATTTAATGGTGAGTTATGTGTATATTTCTTGACTTGGTGGTTTCTTTGTAACGGCTCTGAGCCAAGAAATTGTGGTTGAGAAAAGAGCTAGGCCAGAGCGATTGATATAACAATTGTTGTTATATATTGTTATAGCTCTGAGCTAGGCTAGCTATCTCCCCCTGTTTCTAGTCTCTGCCCTACTGTAAGTTAAGCTAACAAGCTATGGTGGTAGCTTCATATGAACTATACAGGCATTAGTGCTATCAATCAAATTGTCAAATGATTTCTTTGAACGTGAAGTAACTTGTAATTTTTTGCCACCTGAAATTTATGAGACCTAAAAGAAAACCCATAAAGGATTCAATTATATTGTAATTCATTAAGAATTCATTGCTGGATTCAGATAACTTAAAATTCCACATAGGCTACTGTCTCCTATAATATGTTCACAATGAATTTGCCCCTAATGTCTTTAATATCTCACAGTACAGTATAGTGTCATATTGTGTGCTGCTCCTCTGTGGAGCGGAGCTTTTGACTGTGTTATTGTTGTTCAGTGTGGTCACAGTTTAGATAAATGACCCTATTAGAAAACATGGTGGGTGTTATCTGTCAGAATCACCATCCCTCTGCGTGCTCAGACACTGTCTGCCACCACTATCACTGGACACCACCACTATCACTCTGTGCGTGGGTGTGTGTGACTGAATTATGTATGATAGTGACAGAGGGAGAGTACATTATAAAAAGGATTTTTCCAGGTCTCAGACCTGACGGGGGGGTGGGTTTGTAACTTGCCTCGTAAACACAAGTTATGTGAGAGCGAATTCCCAATGAGTTGCAGTCCTCTGCACTGTAGTTTAGTTAATCTAGTGTGGCAACAATGAATTATTTAATCCATTAGTTTAAAATCAGGAACAATCATTTATCTAATTGATAAATGAGTTAACAGGATTAATTGGCTAACACATTTATCAAGTAGCAATCTGAAGAATCAGATACAGCTTTGCAAGTGTTGGAGTATGTTTATTATGTTGCGTACACTGTTCTCGTTTTTTAAAGCATTAAATTTAGCACTAATCTATTGAACAATGAATGTTGATGCAAAATTTCACAGTTGTCCATCCAATAGTTGCATCACCAACGATAGAGTCACTGGCATAGCTAGAAATCAAAGCCATTTGTCGGTTTTAGTGTAATGAAATGCTGCATTTCTTTGATTTACATCATTGTTTATAGACATTTTATGGATTAAATGATCGGTTAATTGAGAAACTATGTGTGATGGAAGTGGTTTCTAGTTGCCACCCCAGTTTACTGTGCAGAATGGCCTCCTGGCTTATTGCCCAGCAACAAAATCACAAATGGATGTACAAATGTGTCCTGTTTAGTGTCGTGTGTGTGTATGAATGAATTGAAACAGCTCACTGCTGTGAGTGCAGAGATGGCCCTCTGTGTAGCTTCCGTCAGAGTCTCACATTAATTAAATACCACATTAATGAAACCCACAGCGGAGCCATGCTGTAGTTTGACTCGGGCAGACGAAGAAGGCAGAGGAAGAAATCCTTGAAAAGAGGGAAAAAACTGGTCATGGTGCAGGGAGGAGGAGACAGGCACGGCTACTGTACTGTGGCTAAGGATGTGTCTGCCTCTGCCATCCAAACAATCAGAAGATAGCATTCTGGGAGCTCATTACAGCAGCCCCTGAGCTGGAGGAGACGCTACAGCAGCGGGGGATCAGGGAGCCAGTTCAGTGAGCTCAGCCCCAGCTGCACTAACAGTCTTTCATTGAGAGACGCCTGGGCATAGGCTAGCGGGATAAACCCACAGTGACAGCCCGGGATTTGCATGAGCTTCTCCTCCCATCCCACAAGCATTCATTTAAAGTTTGTAGCTGCACAGGGACAAGAGTTTGGATGAGGGCATGTGGGAGGTGTGCAGAGTTGAGTAAACATGACATAACTTATGCTAAGCTGGAACACAGTTTCCAGCTTAGTTTTGCTCCTCACCCACCCTACAGTAGGTGATTCACGGGGGCTGATGCCCTGGAGTGTTTGGCCATTTGAGTACAACTTTATTGTGTTTTCCTTCTGCACCATTGAACCGATGTCAGATACTGTGACACTGGTAATTCTTAGTGAATGACTAGTAGCTAAACCATTGTCAAGGTCTTGTTAATCGTGTTATGTGGCTCATTGTGTGGAGTCTCATTGTGTGTTCACTGTCTCTTCTCTGGTTGGTGTTACTTCATTGGCCACGTCTAATCCATTCTCTCTGCCTAGATTTAACGTCTCAGTCAGATGATTGTGTGTTTTTTCCGTGTGCGTTCTCCTCCCTGCAGAGCCGCAGTCCACGGCATTCCCAGTCTACCCAGTCTGGGCTTGCCGATCAGGCCGCCAAGCTCTCCTTCGCCTCCGCTGAGTCCCTGGAGACCATGTCAGAAGCCGACATGCCCCTCGGGTTCAACCGGATGAACCGTTTCCGCCAGAGCCTGCCGCTGTCCCGCTCTGCCAGCCAGAATAAGCTACGATCTCCAGGTTAACACTGAAAGCACCGAGGACACGAGGAAAATGTGTGGCTGTCTGTTTAATTAATACAGCTAGTGATGTGAACCAGAATGGGAGTTATTCTCCCACTTCATTTAATGAAACCATTTCCGTTTAGTCTAATTGCTCCATTGCAGAGAACTGCAGAGCCACCAGGCATGATGTTACACTTTTTTAATCTAACAATATAAAATTTCCTAGACTGTGTAGTCACAATTTATTCAGCCAGACTGCACGAACAAACTTTTCTCTCAAAGGACTAAAGTTTATGAGCTTTCAGGTGTATTTGTCAACATTTAGCATGGACCGTTCCATTTTGCTCAGGTAATTAATGACTGTTTATTTGACTGCAACCCTGGGCTGTGTTAGCCATGCAGGACCGAGTATGTTTATGTGCAACTGCATGAGTAAACTACAGAGTCAGGAACAGGTTTACTACAAAAGGACCTTGGGAGTGTAGAGAGGATTAGTGTGAGGCTGGTTCAAAGCCATAAAGACCAAGGTGTGGTGTTATATCAGCCACGGTGAGATTAGAAAAAAAAAAAAAAAAAAAAACGTTGTAAAACTTAAGTGGCAGTGACTGAGCAGAAGATCAGACTGCCAGTCTTTCCTCTCCATGTCTCTATACTAACCACTGTCTTTGTGTTCTTCTCTCCCTGACTCGTCTGCAGTATCTCACTTACCTTTTGCTTGACTTTTAATCACTGGTCTTTCTTTGCTTTGTTTGTTCTTTTTGTTTGTCCCACGGTGTATGAAGATGAATATTCAGGTTAGTCAGGCACCAGACTCGTCTTTTCCTATGAAATCAAGGTTTGCAGCAAAGTTTTCTGTGGATTGTGGCTGTTTGGGTTTTTTTTTTTTCTCTAATATCCACTGTTTTCTATTAAATTATTCATAGTATTCTTACTTACTAACAGTTCAACCTAGCTTACAGATAAATCTTTGCACCTCTACAATAGTTGTTAATTCTCAGCCAGCTCCCACAGGCCTGTTCTCACATCCAGAAAGAGAGAAATTATGTTTACACTGTCTCTGATTATTCATGCTGAGATCTTATGGTAAAAATCATTATCTAGAACTAGAACACCAAGAGGCAGAGCACTTAATTAACAGCACTGTAGCTTAAAAATGGCAAAACATGCAACAAGATTAGAAAGAATCACCTTCCTAGTTGTTCTCTCTATCCATGAAAGCATCGAACATCTGACTCGACTGTCTTTCCTCTTCACTCTTATTCAGGTGTGCTGTTCCTGCAATATGGGGATGAGACGCGCCGGGTGCACATCACCCACGAGCTGAGCAGCCTGGACACGCTGCACGCCCTCATCGTCCACATGTTCCCTCAGAAGTTGACAGCCGGTATGCTGAAGTCGCCCAACACAGCCATCTTGATCAAGGACGAGGCGCGTAACGTCTTCTACGAGCTGGAGGACGTGCGGGACATCCAGGACCGCAGCATCATCAAGATTTTCCGCAAAGAGCCCATCTACGCCTCCTACCCCGCCGCTGCACACCTGGCTAACGGAGACCTGAGGGTGAGGAGAAGGGAGCGGGGGGAATGGGGAGGTGAACAGGGCAAATCAGGGGATTTTCAAGAAAAAAAAGAAAAAAAAATGGGATTCTGATCTCCTGCAAGTCTGATTTTTGACAACTGAATCGTCAGTGAGAACTGCTATAATAATGTGCCTCTACAGAAAGAGGAGCAGTGTATTTCTCTGGCAAAGTAATAGTGTTTTTTAGTATTTCAAATGGTAACTTTGACAGGCCATTGCAGTGTATGTGGGCTAGTAATTTAACAGGTATTCCTCCTGGAAATGGATTTTCTTATCTTCAAGTAGGCCATCTGTTGCTGTGCAGACACCAGAGAACAATGTTCCTCTGTGAAATGAGCATATTTTAACATCCGAAGCTATTTCTGCTTCAGTGAAGATCAAGGAAGCCTGAGGGAAACCTTTTTTTAATTATTTTATACAAAACCCTGCTTACCATCTGCATTATTCACACAATACTGCTATTAACGATGCAAACAGGCAGTGAAAAACGACAATTATGTCTGTCTATATTGTGGTGCGCACGCGATGTGCTGTATGTTTTGTGTGTATTAGTGCACGCTTGTGTGCATGATTGTGACTGTGTGGAAAGACTAAAGTAAAGAGTCACCTGACTGACACCCTCAAACTGCAGAAGCACTTGTGCTTCTTAAAACAGCCTCAAACTGAGTTTGATGCAGGGAAATTCTACAGGCACAATTCTAATTGACACTTTTATCGAGCAACGCTGAGATTCATCAAAGTCACTCATCATCTTTCACAGTAAATGTGAGATGCACAGGCCACAGTGCAAGAGGATGTATCATCTTTATAACTGTTGAAGACCAGACGCAGGCTGCATCTTAACAAGCATCTTGCCACTCATGTACTCCTGTGCATGGCGTGCATTTGATTCTGTCTTGTGGAGCAAGTCAAGGTTTCTGTCTGTTTTGCTGCTTGTTTAAGCTGTCCCCATACAGATTGTGCAAACCACACAATCTCATATAGCTGTGAATATATGTTTATGAATTTGTCACTGGGCGTAAATAGCTCGACAGAAGAGATTCTTTTTGTCTCGCTCTAATATTTTCTGTGTACAACATAGTGCAGCATGACAAGGTTGGTTTGAAAGCTGAGATGCAAACGAAAACAAAGAGCAAAAACAGGCATGAGTTAAACAAAAAAACAAAAAAGTAGTTATCTGACAAGGGAAAACAGTATTTGGCTTTTTGAAAGCTGCAGAAATCAGAAAAGTCACAGCAGGTGTAAATCCATAACAGGAAAAGCGAGGCATGAGCGTAAGTGTTGACAAAAGCATCTGGACGTGTTTAATGATGTTATAATGCTGTACAAACAAAGGCAAGTAGAGAGAAATAAAACCTTAGCTGGAAATGGAGGATAGGATTATACCTGTGCTGTGTCACCTCTCTAGTGAGAAGATTAAACACTATTGACTATGGAAATATTTCCATTTTAGCTCTAATGATCAGTTTTCCTTAATTCTAAAAGTCTCATCTCTAGACACTAAATTCTGCCATCAATCTGAGGACTTTGTCATCTCCCGTTGGCATCTGCAGACCACAACAGCTTGTTCAGATCGAAGCAATGTTCATGTCAGACTGACACACAGCAGATCTCCATGGTAACCTCCAGCCCTGTTTGTTCATTGCAGAGGGAGATGGTGTACTCGTCTCGCGACTCCTCTCCAACTCGCCGCCTCAACACCCTCCCCTCCTCCACGGCCTCGGCATCTTCTGGCTCTCCGTCGCGCTCGCGGCTCTCCTACAGCGGGGGTCGACCCCCGTCCTTCTCCGGGTCCCATCCTCAGCACGAACAACAGCCCCGACACCCCCACCACCCCTCGGCCGGTCACGCCCCCAACGCGGGCCTGTCCCCTTCGCCCAGCGCCATCCTGGAGCGCCGCGACGTCAAGCCCGACGAAGAAGTGTCCGCGAAAAACATGGCGTTAATGAAGAACGAGGGGCTGTACGCGGATCCCTACAGCTTGATGCACGAGGGTCGCCTCAGCATCGCCTCCACCCAGTCTTTAGCCGCCATCGGAGACCCCTTTAGCTTCCCCGTTTCCAGTGGCCTGTACCGCCGTGGCTCGGTGCGATCCCTCAGCACCTACTCGGCCGCCGCTCTCCAGGGCGACCTGGAGGACTCCCTCTACAAGCCCGGAGGCTCTCTGTACTCCGACACGTACTCCTCCGCCACCCTGGGCATGGGCTTTCGCATGCCGCCCTCGTCCCCGCAGAAAATCCCCGACATGCAGCTCAGGGACAGGGACTCGTACTCCAGCTCGCCCAGCAGAGCCTCACCCGTCAGGGCGAGCTTTCGCAAGGACTCGTCCTCCGTGTTTGTGGAGAGCCCCAAGTCCAGGCCCAGCTCCGGGTCAGAGCCTCTGTGTCTGACGGCCGGGCCGGGGGAGGGGGGCCGGGCCACACCTGGCTTTGGTTCTTCATTATCTGGACAAGACTCTGACACCAGCAGGTCAGAACCGGTTTCTGTGTTGACGTTCACTAAGTCTAAGTTTTAGGAGAGTCTCTAACATAATTTTCCATGAGTTCTTTATTTAAGTTTTGTCTGTTCCCCTTGCTGATGTTGAATTAATTTACATAAAGAATATGTTTTATACCATTTTATATTTTATATCTAATAATATATACTTCAGCTTTGATTTGTTACTTAATAAGTCAAAGATGTTTTTGAAAAATTCCTGATTTAAAGTTTTTAGCTGCTGTATAAAAGCTTTACTTCTTATCCTAAGGCATTACAGAAATGCAAATGCAATTATGTACCCAATTGCATCTAATCCAGATTTTTCAATTATCTCCTCATGAGCACATCAAGTGTTCTGTTACCCAATTGTAGCTTTTACTTGACTTCTTTTTCTTTTTTTTAGGGATCATCGCCTGGAGCGTATGGAGGCCATGGAGAAGCAGATAGCCAGCCTGACTGGCCTGGTCCAGAGTGTGCTGACCAGAGCACCAGACAGTGACAGCACGTAAGACTCTCCATTATCCCCCATTAACCCCCCCCCCCCCCAAAAAAAAAAAAAAACCTTACAGATCCAGCTTCACCTCAGACACATCGGCAGCGTTATTGACACAAGCAGCAGCAGGCTATTATCACAGCCATTATCAGGTCCATAGAAGTGAAGTGGTGCATTACTTTGTGTGAGCACAGCACAAGTACAGAGCGCTAAACATTCGCCCCAAGGTGCAGCACTATTGATTTATACATTGATACGGACTGATGTGCAAGATAGCTTCAGATTTTGAGTTAATTTACATTGAACATTGAACACTGTTATCATGGCACTCTTCACCCCCATGGACACAATAGAGTCTCATTAACAAGACAAAGACTTGTTAATGTTATCAGTCTGATAGTGTCCAGTACTGTAGTAGCGCTGTTAGCGTTAGCACTGTAATTGCCTTGCCCTGTGGCCGTTCATCCTCAGATGCGGCCTGCTGCGTCTCTGCATGATGGCGGGCTGCCCTCCGGACCAAGGGACGGAGTTCTCACGGCCATTACCTTTCTCTTCCAGCGAGAAGACCGAAACCAACAGTGACGGCTCCGCCACCGGAAGTGAGTACAGCCAGCCGCGTGATAGTGTACTGTGTACTGAACCGTTTCTCGCTAGTCCACGTGTTACTAACACTGCTGCGACCGTGCTGATCCCCGCACTGTCTCGAGATTCTTTTACAGTTTTGTTTGTCTCACTAACAATGAACTGGATTTTACAGAGGATACCGAATTTACAAAAAGGGAAACGGTGATCTCCTGGTTTTAAGAATAAATTTGACAGCGCCACCCTGTCCCAATGGGAGTGAGGACACCATGTGATCGGGCCAGGACGCTGTTGTCCTTATCACCTTGTTGGTTTGGTTCAGAGCTATTGAGGTGGTTAAGGATGCTTTCACTACTGTAGTTCAGTTCATTTGTTTCCTTTTAGTTTCCTGTGTACACCGACTTCTGAAGAATGAACACAGAGCTACAATCACAAAGTTATACAGACTTCATATAGTGAAATCAAGTTCTGGTGACTGACAGCGAGTCAGTACATACTGTATTTTGTTCCTGCATGGCAGAGCACCAGATCCTCACACTGGAGAAGCTGTAACAAAAAAGAAGTTGTAAGAAAAATCACAAAAATATTATTGGTGTATCTCTAACTACTAATGCTGTCAGCCTAAATAATTGACAAACAGCTCTAGTGCGATCTATCTCTGTCTCTATTTTCTGAATGGACTTTCACAGAGTTTGATGAGCAGTTTTCACACCAGCCCACAGGAATAAAACCACACAGACAAAATACGCATACGTTTCTTCCAACCAGACCAAATAGGTTAAGTGTGAAAGCTCCGTAACATTTTCACAAAAAATTTCTACTTCATGCATCTCTCAATCTCTTTCATCTGTTTCTCTTCCGCTATGTCTTTCTCTACTGAAGTTGAAGTGTTTCATTGACTCGTTCACCATTTGAAAACACAGATAACAAAAGTGACGACTTTTGAAAATCCACTTGATAGAGTGGTTTGAAGACAGAGGGCACCGCAAACCTTAAAGTGAACAGTGAAATTCCAGAGCAAGACATCCGAGTATTATCCTGCTTGGTCAAATGAGAAAACTAGTTAATCTCATCTTACTTCATCAAGTATGGAGATGTTTTTTTGTTTTTTTTTTAGGGGGAGCTCAGATACTAAGAGCAAGGAGAGATGCTGTACTGGATGCAAGGGGATTTGTTTTAAAACTTATAAAACTGATATTTTTCAGTATAGCATTGTTTGAAATACTAACACACAATATCGTTTTTCAGCATGCATGGCCTGCACATACTGAAAGAAACACTCCTTTTCTCCTCTCTTATTCCTCACCTCCCTGTTTCTGTTTTCTACCCTCTTTTTTTTTAATATGGTATAACTTTGTGGTTTGCTTTTGGCACGAACGAACCTCGTCTGTGGCCAGACCTTCATGAGGCCGCTGCAAGGACACAGTTGTCTTTGAAGCTTCCTCACCGATCGATCTGCTGCCAAAAGTCCAAGCTATCACTGGGATAATTTTCTCCACTGTGTAGTAAATAAAAATGCTATCCCGGATCATCATTCTCTAAATGTGAAGTTTAAGCCTTTCCTCTCCCTTGCTGTATCTCTTTCACACTCATTAATTTCTGGGTAACTGGCTCACTCTTTCTATATTCCAGCTGGACGACTGAAGCAGAAAGGTAGTTGCCATCTCCTACTCTTTCCTCTTTTTCTTTTTTTTCATTTCTCCTATCAGACCTCTCTCATGGCTCTCTGCCCTTTTGTATATGGGTGTGTGGTGTTTCTGCGTATAGCTGCCGGTGTCTTCCTCACGTTTTCTCCTTCCTGGTTGGTTTTCACGGAGAGCGGACCTTCCCTCGCCCTGTCCTCTTGTCTCTGCCGTTTGAACTTCTGCTTGGTTTTTCCTTTGGGAAATTCAGAGGGTTGTTTTGTCACAGCACTTCTTTATGATTGTGTGTGTGAGTGTGTGTGTGTGTATGTGTGTGGGAGAAATTAGCTGGTGAGTCAATGACCATACTCACAAAGCCTTGCGTTAAGATAAGAGCATGGGTATCCCCCCGTGTGTCACTATTGAACAGACTAATTGCACTACTATATAGGTTACTAATAGCATGAGCTCACGTTTCTCCCGCTGGGCAATTAGAGTTTTGTGAATATGGTGCTTTTTCTTTTGCATTCACACACTGTTTCAGTCCAAGTGTGTGTGCAGTGCACCCAGATTTTTCTGTGTGTGCACATTTCTTTGAACCCGTATGCTGTGTTGTTACTGTTTGTACCGTGTATCATGCTGGGTGCCGGCAAATCTCTTTGGAGTACAGCCCAGCAAACTAACCAATTTGTTTCCCAACAACCTCCCTGGTGACCCCCCCCCCCCCACCCCCCCCCTCCCATGTCCTGCTTTGTGATTGGCAGCTCACACACCATCGGCACCTCTAGCTCTGATGCCGCCACCACCTTCTAACCTAAACCAGGTGAACAGCGTCGGCCGCTTGCAGATGCAGCTCCACCTGCACGGCCTGCAGCAAAACGCCACCGACCTGCGCAAACAGCTCAGCCAGCTGCGCAAGATGCAGGTATGTGAAATCCACTGACATTTGAGTTATGTTTCTTCTTGAGTCTGTTTTACTATGTTAGAAAGAAATGAAAAAAAAAAACGTATTCTAGGTCATAATTTATCTCCTTTTCCCTGTCATAGCATGTTTTAAACTTGCTTTTAATGTAGTTTTATGTTGCCAGCTGGCTGCTGGTGCAATGCAGTAGATGTTTGGGAACATGGAGGTCATAACCATGACACCTGTTGCCAACTGTCTTGCATTACTGACAGAAAAAAGTAAAGTAAAATTATAGATAGAAGTCTCAGCTTGAATTTGAGTATGTTTATGTCAATATTTTTAAAAAAAAAGAAAAGAAAAACTGTGTGAGAGACATAGCTGCCCTTGTCTCACACACAGTCAAGAGAAGCCAAATTGCACGGGTTCAAAAATAATTGGGCACTTAAATGTCTTTTTGAAAGCCGAGCATGAGGAGAAAATAGGTGAGCATGCAAATGGGAATTATAACAATGGTCATCACAATCAAAGCAATGAAAAGAAGCAACAGGTTGATTGCAGTTGCACAGCAGTGCTGTGATTCAGCCAAATACATCGACATTCAGTGGACGACATTTCATCATTCAGCAGAACAACAATCATAAACACAGGGTCAAAGCTTCTCAGTGTGAGAAGGTGGAAAGTCCTCACCTGACCCCAGACCGACTGAGCTGCTGCAGACCAGACTATAGGCAGAGAGACCCCACTGTAAACAAGGGCTGAAGGTGGAGCTGGGAGGGCAGCAGACACAAATACAGAGCGCCTGCTGAAGTCTGTGGTGCCGAAGAATTCAGGCATCCGCCGACTACAAATGATTTCACACAAAATATCACATTTCATCCTTGACTTCGGGAGAATCCAAGCAATTATTTTTCTCTCTGGACAGTGTATTAAAATAACTTAATCTCCCACACAGTTGTTTCTATATTGACGTAAAACCCTCTCAAATTAGACCATGAAGAAGAGCAACATCAGTTTGTAACTGTCTGAACACAGGACTGTAGATTTACACATCGGTTTTCTATCATTAACACGGACACCTCAGCTCCTCTCACATCCCACGACGCTCTGTGCAAGAGAAACAGACAACATGTTTTGAATCTACAGCTCTTCCTGCATCTCTTGTTTCCATACAGTTATTTTCGGCTGCGGAGCACATAGTCCACAGTCAATCTGCAGGTGCATAACAACACTGAGTATTGGTTGTGGCTGCTGATTTAAAACAATATTTAAAAAACAGTGTAAAACATCAAACAGCTGGGAAAAGGAGTCAAATTCTGAACTAATGTGCTTTCCTTAGATTTCTCCCTCGATGTTCAAAGCATTGAGAATACAAAGCATTGTTGACATTGTTTCTTTCCAGAAACAATGTCATAATTACTCAGAGACTCGTCAACAATTGACATCTTTTTTTTTTTTTACCAAGGATGTTGTTGTTTCTGTAAAAAGTGTTACTGTTTCTCATTTTCCATTTTTTGAAAGTGTGCAAGACTGAACTGTTGAACCATCCGCAGTGTGTAAAGCAGATGTTAAGTCCACACTGGATGTAGTTTGCCTCTGGTACAGATGTCCACAGATTGCCCTAAAGCTGTAGATAACTCATACAATATTTCTATACACTACATGCAGTCATTACCTAAGATTGTTATCATGTAGGATGTATAGTACCAAGTCTTTCAACATGTATGTATGCAGGAACGCTGGCTTTGATGTCTATTTGATCTTCACATCAATACCATGCCTACTGTAAATAACACCTGCAGGTTCACATAGTTGTACTGCATGACACATCCAGGGCACTGTACCTTTTGAGGATTAATGATGAAATGGAAAGATGAAAGATGAGTTCACATGGCGTGCTATTGTACAGAGATACAGGACGTGACGATGGATGCCGAATCGGATGAAATGCCACGAGGAAGGGATAAGAAAAAAAAAATGTGGAGATGAAGTCTTTATTTATTCCATTTATCACTGGTGCATGCGGTGCCATGGTTACTGAAGGAGGAGTCGGGGAGAGATGATGACATGACTGTTCTCCTCTGCCTCTGGAAGCATTTAAGTGTGTTGTAGGGGGCCAAAGAAAAAGGCAAGAGCAACGAACGGCGGTGACAGATGATGGGCATGCAGCGCTTTTATTAGTTCCATCACAGCAGTCACATGTTTAGAGCCAAACAGCCGAACGACAGTTTGCCGTTTACCTGTCTGCTTGCCCGAGTGGAACTCCTGCACCTGGACCCATGTTTCTGCCCACAGCGATGGCCAGCTCCTTAAATTTTACATGTGGTATATGAATTATACAGAGGGAAGGCGCGGGAGAGGCAGGTAACTGGGGAAAAAAAGGAAGGACACTACTGCAAAAAAAAAAAAAAGTAAAGATGTATTTTTCTAGATACAGGTCACTTTTAAAATACACTATGTCACTTGCACAATCCTAATTTTAGCCACATCTGCATCACCACCGACAGCAGTGTGTAGTGGGGGAACACTCTGTAATTTTAAATGTGAGAAATATTGTCGGCTTGCTTCACTTCCTGGAACATAAGGCTGATCAATTATTAATTTTTTCTTGCTTACCAGGTGCTTTCATCTCAGGGAGTTGTATTACATCCACTAGTCCTGTAGAATATTCCATTCATAACAGTGAGCGCTGAGCTGAGTTCATGCTCGGTGCCTCTGTCATGAACAGCCTTCACTCTCCTCAGGGCTTCCCAGCTTTCTGTGTTAAGCTAAATATTATTACACACAGATGCTTATACACGCTCACACACACATATGCACACCCTACCAAGGAGTGAACTTCTCCTCGCTGCCTTTCATGCAGTGTCTTCAGAAAACAAGGCAGCCAGTGTGAAGGCTAAAGGATAGAACAAAACATTCTTCTCAGGTAACACTGCTGTGAAGGTTGAGCGGTGTAACAAGAGGCCACAGTCTGTCCTCTCAAGGATGGAGACAAACTAAAGGTGCATCTGCTCCAAATCACCGAGGTCTGAGCCACAAGTTTTTTTTTTTTCCTCCTCATTGTCTTGTTGTTATGCTGAGGTGGCTGCAGTGGGAGATTTCTTGGCTTCAACATCTATTCGCCTGAGGCTACTGCAGCAAATGTTGATACATTTCATCTCCAAACACCTGCAGAGTGCACAACAGGCCCTGCTGAAGTAAGAGCTGTGCATGTTATCTGTAATGTTTGAATGTGTGTGCGTGTGTGTGTGTGCGCAGCTGGAGAACCAGGATTCAGTGAAAACCCTGCTGAAGAGGACAGAAGCGGAGCTGAACGTGCGCGTTGCCGACGCCCTGAGGAAGCAGGAGGATCCTCTGCAGAGGCAGCGCCTCCTGGTGGAGGAGGAGAGACTCAAGTACCTCAATGAGGAGGAGCTCATCATCCAGCAGCTCCAGTCAGTATCAGCATAAGAGGAGAATAGTAATCCCACAGTGAAAATGTGTTTATCTGTGATTCATCTACAAAACCACTGAGTGAATTTTTTTCTTTGGGCGTATTCATTACATAAATTGACAGTTATATGGTTTCAGATGAGATTTAATCATCTGGTTAATAATTGCTTTAAATGTGACAAAGTTCATATCTGGATTATAATTAGACGACTTTACAGGGTGACGCAATGGTCGGATGAAATTGTAGCTGTAATTAAACCCAGCACAGAGCAAGATGCTTATTAAGATCTGATGTATGAGACGGTCCAGCAACTAATTGAAGCGACTGCAAACCCAGAGCAGAGAGCTACCTTGAGATTTAATAATCAGATAACTTGCTTCTGCCTCATATGTGGAAATGTTCAGAGCAGCAGTATTTCTTGGATCTCTCTGTGAGTAGTTCCTGGCTGAAACTCACTCTAAGCTGCATTCGGATCAGACTAATTGGTTGAACTGTTATGATCCCCACTAATCATTCTCTGTTGTTCTCCCTCGCCAACGGCCAATTTATTCTGCTTAATTATACATAGAACTTGAGTTTCTGACACAACTTGGGGCAGATTTACTTGACATCAAGTCTTTGACCAGACCAAGACACACTCACACGCATTTGAGCTTACACAAAGTGACGTTTGCATAGAGACTCTCTGTTCCATCTTTCACCGCAGTTGTTGCATGAAACTTTCAGATATCAATCTGTACTCCTCCAGTTCAGCTGTCTAGAAATGTAAATCTAGCTGCCAGTTGACTGGGAGGCAGTTTATTGGCAGAAATGTCTCCTACACTAGATGAAAAAAGAGATAAATATTCATTAATATTTAAGCTTCACTGAGGAATCCCTGGTATTCAGCCCTTCTGTCTGTTCCATCTCAGCGACCTGGAGAAGTCGGTGGAGGAGATCCAGAAGGAATCATCTGTCAACCACAAGCTCGTGACGGTGCAGGAGCTGGAGGAGAAGGCCACTGTTCTGAGAAAGCTGGGAGAAACACTCACAGAACTGAAGAGTGAGTCACGTTGGCACAGATTTCATTTTCTGTGAACAGGCAGAAAACAAGAAAACACCCAGGCTTGTACTCCGGCTGACAGTTTATAATGCACTAATTACTCACCACGGCACTGATTATCTTTTAGTCACCCACAGGCAGTCTGTCAAACATTTAATCAGTGGCAGATTACTGGGAATGTGCATTGTCTTAATGGACTCCCTGAACATTTACAGTAGTCCAAAAAATGTTTTGTTTGATTACATTAAAAGGCTTTCAGCCGCCTTTGACAAGTACAATTGATTTGTTTGTGGGTGGGAAATACGGTCGGCTGCCTTGTGTTACTCAGCTGCTTTCTCCTGCAGATCAGTTCCCAGGCCTGCAGAGTAAGATGCGGGTGGTGCTCAGGGTTGAAGTGGAGGCCGTCAAGTTCCTGAAAGAGGAGCCGCACAGACTGGACGCCCTGTTAAAACGCTGCAAGAGCATAACCGACACACTCGCCACCATGCGCAAGTACGAACCCGTTCCATGCGAGAGCTGCAGTTTATCAGCAGCTACTTTACCTTTACCACTCTACTGGAGAAAGCTTTTGTGCGTCACATACTGAGACTGTCCTTGGAGACTGAAAGGTTTTGAAATAATCGTATAAATACTGTACTCATGGAACCTTTTGTGATATATTTATTCCTGGATAGCCATAATGAAAGTGGAATATGTCTAACGAAGTGACAGGGAAAGTTGCTCATTTGTAATCGATTCAAGGACAGATTTGTATATCTGTGTATTTGTGCCTCTCGCTGCCTTTTTATAAATCATAATGTATGTAGAAAAAAGCTGCATTCTACCTGTTACTATTAATATGGCCAACTGTTCTTATTAGATGACACGTAGATCGACTTTTTGTGTTCTATTTTCTGGTAAGTATAAACTTGGACTCACAGTGGGGACGGAAAGAGACAGAATATCAACAAAACATCCAGAAATTATATCATCATATAAAGGTTCATTTACATTTGATCAAACTAAATGACGGCAAAAAACCAGCAGGGGATCATACTTATTTTCCCCACTATATGTCATTAAATAGCACATTAAACCCTTCAACCTGGGCCTTTTTCTGTTGTTTAAGCGCCTCAACATCTGATCTAATAAAAAAGAGCTCATCTGATTTGACTTTTTCTTTCATCTTTGTATGCAACAGCAATGTGGAGAATTATTCAGGGCAGGTGGAGGTTCGCACCTCCTAACTGCTTTAACTGGGTTTTCACCTTCAGCCATGGATTATTCATGTTTTATTTTGTGTTACATTTCAGTTTATTAATGTATTCATATTCACTGTCTTGGCAGACAAGCGAATGAGGGGGTGTGGAAGAAGCAGGAGGACTTCTCCAGTCCTTCATCAAAGCACAACGACGACTTGCGAAAGTTTGCAGACTTTGACATTCCCACCAGCCCACCGCTCACCATCAATGATCTCGGGGGCGGCAACAGTCTGTCCAACTGGAGCCCCCACACCAGCCTCAGCCGAGGCCACGGGAACCCGTCCGGCCCCCACAAGGACAACTACCCTCCTGTGCCCCACAAGGGAAAAGCCCTGGAGGAGCTGGAGCGCCGAGCCGCCGCGGACAAAGCTTTGTCTGTAGAAGTCCGACTGGTAAGGAGCAATTTCTGCTGCTCATCGCATTTTCCTCTATTTTTCCACCACCCACTGTGTATGATAGGCCTTACAAATCTTATAACGTAGTAACACCATGGTGGGTGTGTGTTTATAAAGTGTTTAGCTCCGTTTCTCCACCCTGCAGGCGGCAGAGCGTGATTGGGAAGAGAAGCGGGCCAGTTTGACCCAGTACAGCGCTCAGGACATCAACCGGCTGCTGGAGGAGACCCAGGCCGAGTTAATGAAGGCCATTCCTGACCTGGACTTCGCTGCCAAGCAGATCAAGCCCAACCCCAACCCGACGACCTCTCAGCCCCTTCAGAGTGGGATGGCAACCTCAGAGCACCGCGCCAACAAGCCCCAGCACAAGCTCTCTGGGAAGGAGGGAGGGTCCAGGCGTGGCTCTGGTAAGATGGAGAGTTCAACTTGTTCCACTGTCATGTACATGTACATGTCAAGAGAAAAATGTGCCTAAACTGTCGACTTTAAAAGAGCTAAGAAAAATAGCCTAATAAACAATCCAATTAGTTTCAAAATATTTTTCCAAATCACAGTGTGCACTCCAACCTGAAGTAAGGTGTGATTTTTAAGGGAGTAAGTTTTTTTTTTTTTGTAAATGCAGCAAGTCAGTCCGAATTACAAGCTGTAACAAATATAAAAGATCTTCTTACTTAAGATGGCCATGCTATTATTTTCTCCAGATGAGCTGACGGTGCCTCGATATCGCACAGAGAAACCCTCCAAGTCTCCTCCCCCACCACCGCCTAGACGTAGCTTCCCATCCTCTCCAGGAATTACCAGCCGCAGTGGAGAGCCCCTCATTCCTGGAAAGAGTATAAAGGTAAGATACCGTTTACTCTTCCACTGCAGTACATTATGCAGGATATATTTATGATAAGATATGAGCAGTATCTTCCTCATATCAACAGATTATAGAAAGACGTTTATTGTTAAGTTTTGGGGAACTAATCTGTGGTTTTGTAGAATTAAGAAAATGTATTAAACGCATGTTGTTATTGTATTTGCAGAAGTCTGAATCTGAAGAGACTGAATGCCAGAAGCCTCATGTAAAACTGAGGAGGGCCGTGTCTGAAAACCCTCGTCCTGCGTCTACGCCCCCCACACTGGCCCACGGGGACAAAGAGGAGGGGGAGGAGGAGAAGATTGCTGCCGAACTGGAGGTAAACCAAAACACTTTAGTTGTGCAATATGTTGATCGTATCCTCAATAGCCCGGTGTTCAATGAGTGGGAAAACTGCGCTCTTTTTGTTATTTATGTTGCATCCGCAATCTGCTACTGGATGTGGCGCGTGCACATGGCGGTATGTGTGCACGTTTACTGTGTGTGTGTGCGTGCGCTGTGCAGATATGCTCAGCAACACCATCATTACCACATGTTCAAGCAGCAGGTGCCATATGTCCCCCTGCCCATGGCTGTGGGAGAGCCCAAAGATCACACACTGCTCAGTCACACACATCATCACCCAGGGCTCACAGATCAACGCCAGACAGATGGACCCTCATGGCTGCTTGGACTGTGTTTGAGACGGCCTGCCCTGAAATTTGATGTGAAGAGTCAGCCGCCACTGATTCCGATTATCCACTGGCTGTTGTGTTTTCATCCTGTCCGTGACAGCTTTTTGAACCTCCCTTTTCCCTCCCCAGCTATTTGAGAGAGCCCCACTTAGGCTCCCCCTGCCCTCTCCCCATTTCTTGCCTGTTAGCCTTCGCAACAGGACAAGCGTGTCCCCCTGCAGACCGGACCTGTGGCCCTGTCAGGCCCCAGGCACCGAGGTAACGCTCCGGCTAACCCTGAGTGCCGTGGATTAAAACCTCTCAAACCTCAGTCTCTGTTCCTCCTAACCTCTCTATCACACACACACACACACACACACACAAACCCCCTCTAGACTAGACACACACACACTCCTCCTCTTCAGCCTGAAATTAACCCAGCAGATTTTTATTGCTCTCTGGTGTCTCATTTTGTTGTTAATCTGCACACACTCTGGGTCTAAGGGTCCCAACCAAAACATGTGTTGAATACACCACAGGAGGGGCTTCACACTAATTTGTTATGTTTTTGATTACACAATGTGACTATGTAACCACAAGAATTTGAATTACTCAAATCTTTTCTCTTTTTTTGTGTGAGTTTTGTTTATTATCAAGGCTAATCACTCTCCATTAGCTCTGGTATGGTTGTTGCTGGAGTTGTAGCAGGACTGTTGGCATACAGATGTTTGTTTTGCAGGAAACAACAGCTGCCTTTGTTGGCATTTACTTCAACGCTCAGTCATAAGATAATATATTTCCAAGTCAAAACAGTGAACTAAAAAATATAATTGCTCCAAAGTTGTTACAGCATGAAGACCTGTAAAGTTGGGTGATAATTTGAACGTCACTGTAACACCAAACATTGTTCTCTTATTAATTCATTGAGAACACAGAGAATATTAGTTGATGTAGATGTAACTTTGCATAAAAACAATGTTGTTAATAATTTGCAATCAGTGACAAGTGTAACTTCACTAGAACCACCCTTGGCACACAAACCTGCTCACACATTTCATCCCTGTACTGTATATATAAATGCATACAACCAACAACCACACATAGGGAGTGTTGTTTACACTGGGTTTGCAGTTGTTTAATGTGTGAGGACCAATTATGTTAATAGGAATTTATATAGAAGTACATTACACACAACACTCCTTACTTTTCTTTTCTTTTTTTTTTATTATTCTAGCTTGGTCTCATTGTGCAGTGACCATCAGTCTCACTTAAGGCTGTTGGACTGTGCTAAAGTTCAGACCAGTTCATTGTGTTTGAATGTAAAGCTCAAGTGCTTTCCTCATTTATAGGGAAGTCGATTGTCTCCTGTCCCCCACATCGTGTTGACAGAGTGTTTGCCAGCTTCGCCCGCTGCCTCAGAGGAACCCGTCAGAGATTTAGCAAACGACTCCGTGGAGGAAAGTCCATCACGAGATTGGATGGGTCATCACACAGCCTACGAGGCTCAAATGTCAAAGCGGAGAGATTCATTTGGAGGTTCGGCTCAGCGAGAGCAGCTGTGTTTTAAAAAGGATATGGGATTAAAACAGGGGCCTGCCCTGCTGCTGACAGAGACGGAGGTGAGGGTGCTGTCTTCTCTCGAGGCCCAGGAGCTCAGCGGGACGCCAGGAGTTTTACACACTCTGACCATTTCACCGCAGACGAAAGAAGTGTCTGAGGTCGAGCTGGGACGCCGACCGCTCCTGGTGCTGTTCAGGGAGGAGAAGACGGTCAGAGAGGCGTACAGGCTGTTGTATTCCCTTCTGGAGTCATCCAAGCCGGTTCCCAAACCCAGGATGAAACCCTCCCTTCACTCGGGCCAGCAGAGCTCCCTGGTGGAGGCTCTGAGGAGAGGGATGGAGACGGGGGACCGGACGCTGACACTCCAGCAGAACACTGACACCGAGGAACGACGGGGTTCAGTAAACACTACGGTTGAGTACAGGGCGTCTACCAGCTCTGTGGACGGCCAGGCCGGTCGGACGAGGACGACGTCTGACGTCCGACGCAGCGCCTACATGAGGCTGGACAGCTTGGAGGAGACGATCCGAGAGCTGGAGAACACCTTGATAGAGATCGGCGGCCACCCGACCGTAGAGCATCTCTACACCGAGACCAACGGCGGTCCAACCTCAGAGACCAAGAGGCCCGCGGTCCCACCCAAGCCGTCGTCCTTGAGTCCAACATCGAACCAGGTTCATTGCTTCACACCTGCTGTGCAGATTCCTGCTCTAAAAAAGCAGCATGCTCCTGCTTTGTTTCCTCACTTCCTCTCTCCTCTCTGGGTGGTTGTTGGAACTTCACTTTCAAGCCTCTGGTGTCTGCTCCCTGATTAAATCGACATCAAACTGTATTTGTAATTGGAAATATGAAGAAGGGACAGACAACAGACTTCTTCCCTTCTTGTCTGTGCTGTGATTAGCGTTGGAGCTGCTGCCCTGCTGAGCCATGAAGTTGTTAATTGTTTCTTCATTGATGTGCCACAGCATCTGTTTTCACTCTGTTAACCTCGCCCGTTGAACCCTTTGTTAAACCAAACAGGCAATAAAAAGTTACGTAGAGAAAGCAAACACTTCTAATTCCTTCTTCTTCTTCTTTCTCCTCTTAGAGCTGTCAAATCAGTGTCTTCTCATCTAATTGTCTTAAAGGGATAGTTCACCCAAAATTCAAATTTCCCTCATGTCGACTAAGGGCTGGGAGAAGTTTCAGAGTCCTCCGTGCCTTCTCTGAGTTACAGCGAGGCTCCGTGCAGCACTGCATGTCCATATGACGGTTGCGAACAGACACCACTTTTCTTCGTCCAAAAAAACACACCAAAAGAACATCCAAATACCTCCATAGTGCTCGTCTGTAATGTCCCTCTTGTATTGAAGCCCCAACATGAGAAATTGTTCCGAAAAAAATCAAATAAGTCTATATTTTAAGCTTGTTTGTAGCGGAAGCTCCCAGTGTTGCTTTGCCGGAATCTCGCGCGATTTGCGGAGCTGTGACACAGGCAAAGCAATGAACTGAGACACTGGGAGCTTCCACTACAAACAAGCTTAAAACATAGATTTATTTAATTTTTTTCAGAACAATTTCTCATGTTGGGGCTTCAATACAAGAGGGACATTACAGACGAGCACTATGGAGGTATTTGGATGTTTTTTGGTGTGTCTTTTTGGACGAAGAAAAGTGAGGCCCATTCGCAACCGTCATATGGACATGCAGTGCAGCACGGAGCCCCGCTGTAACTCAGAGAAGGCACGGAGGACTCTGAAACTTCTCCTAGCCCTTAGTCAACATGAGGGTGAGTAGATAATGAGTGAAATTTGAATTTTAGGTGAACTATCCCTTTAAAATCAAGCCTTTCCCTCAGAGTCCTGAGACGATGACGTAAATCAGCTGCTGGGCTTTATTTAAATAAATGCAAATGTCATGTACTGTCACATCATTATTACAGTTACTTGCTGACCTTCTGTTTAAAAAATAACAGGAAAAAATAGCAAGTGACTTCATCATCAATCATCATCAGTTGATTCTTTACCAGAACAGAAACATGTCTCTTACTGCAAAGCCAACATGACTTCTAATCCACCCCTTTGTTAACAGCTGCCGTCCACGTGTTAAACTGTATTACGAGTAGCCTCCTTTCAACTCACCTCCAGTTGACCGCACCTCCACAAAAGATTAGCGCGTAATCAAAAGACTCATTGCATATCACCGTGTCAGCTGCCACTTCAGCGAGGTGTCTTTGACAGCTCGGCGTACTATTCCCTGCTGCTCCAAAGTGGAGCCTCCCACTCAGGGCAGGGCTGCCACGCTTGACAGTCACGCTGTCTTGGTGAGTTTCAGCCCCTCTGATGTGGAGCCAGGGAGCGTTCCCATGGGTGTGGGTGAGGATTACAGAGTCTTCACACATTATTTCATCACTCCAACTTCAACCACGTTCCATCATTTCAGCATGACCCCCTTCTTCCTACTCTTGTCCAACGTTTGCTCGTGCGCTTTTAACCAGATTCACGCTGACAAGTGATCTCACTGTCAAGGCCCATCGCAGTTCAGCTTTTAATTAAGACATTAGAACGAGGATTGATCCATTAAGTATTTAGTAGACTGGATATTTTTTCCTGTATTTTAAAAATTCAGCTTTACGTCAGGAGAGGAAACCAGCAAAGAGGCATGAATTAGCGTAGCAGAGGAAAGACTGGCTATTTGAGATTGCGGTTAATTTTTTGTTTGTTTTCCCTTCAGCTAATGTGTGTGTGTGCAGAGGAGGCGCAGTTGGATGGAAATTTGACTGGATGTGTATTTTGTTTATGTGTGTATTAGACAGTCGACGTAGTAACTCAGCAGGAAAGATCATTAAGCACTCTGCCTGCGGTGAGGATAGGCCATGCAACGTCAGTTTTGATGGGGCGTTTCTATATTCTCGTCTTTGTCGCTTTCCACTGATAGATGGTGAAACTCTGTGAAGTGGATATTTCAGTTTTTATATTGGCTACAAGCTCTGATCTTAAAAACCTCATTGGTCTCGAGAGACGGGCTCGCTTGGCAGAATCAGACTCTGTATGGAGTTTATGTGTGTCTGCGCCACAAACTAAAGGCACTGAAGAGGAGAAATGAAATGTACGAGCATGTACTGTGTGTCCACGGTCTGATTCACACTCTCTCCGCTCTTCTTCTCTTCACCCTCTCAGGGAGGGAACAGCTCCAGCATCGGGAAGGTTCTTCACTCCTCGGCCGCCTCCAAGCTGAAGCACCTGCAGCAGAACAGCACAGACAAGACTAAAAGTGGCAAAAGAGACGACTTCCTGAAGAGCCAGGGCCAGCAGCAGGTATCTTCTTTATATTTAGGACAGCTTTGGCTAATACTACGCTTGAACTGGCAGCAAGCCTGCAGACCTTTAGTTTCAGCCTCCGACCTCTTTTTTTTTAGGTATTTAAAGAAGGTTTTTACATAATTGGCATATAAAAATCATAAAAAAAGAAGATGATTATTATTATGGAAGGACATTCCATATTACCGTTCCCACAGTCTGAAATTGGGAAAGGGAAGGTAATGATCCATGTCTATTATAAATCAAGACGGATGGGGGAAAGAGATTTTACAGTAGCTGTGCAACAAGATTAAAAACTTTTTTTTTTTTCACATATACCTTTAATGACCTTGTTTGTCATATAAAAACACGATTTGTCATGGGGGTGATGACACATCCAAACAGCTTCAGCAAGCTTTGAAATTATATATTTTTTAAAAAAGCAAGCAGAACATTTGCATCTGAACCTTGGAGCTGATAAAATATTCAGAACTGCCATACCGCCCCTGCCATATTAAACATAATTATGTCTTTACTATCTCTCTGTACACCTGAAGCACCTACAGCACTACTGCATGTCCCCATCGCACTGCACTCCTCAGCTTTCACTGAGCAGATTATGTAAAATATTCCTTAATATTCAAGACATGCGATTTAAGTTTTCTGCATTTTAAACAGTATTGATAAAATGATGATGAATTTAAAACTGGTCAACCTGATGATAGCACGTTTTTTTGATGGTGGAATCACGCCATGGTGACGGCTCATTATCATGGGATTGTCAAAACAGATCTAAGGAGCATATCTGCATGAGGACAGGAGAATAAGCCACTTACCTAAACATTGTTGTTATCTCTGAAAGTATAGAAATTATTGTATCTAGACTCATTCAAAACTTTTATTTAGCCTTATGTACAACCAACCATACCTTAACAGTTTTGCATTGAATTTGTTTTTATTGGTTTTGAAAAGTGAAAACTTTGTCTATTTGTTTGGGTGACTAAAAACACTGTAAATGTGTTTACTCCTTCAGAAATGTTTGATCGCTGAAGTGTGGCAGAAAGCCAGGCATTCATTTATAAAACTTTTAAAGCCTCCCTCCCTCTATACATTCTGTTATTATAAGATCGCCTGATTGCCAGCTCTACAATTTTTTTTTGATTTTCCAGCATTTTAGCGTAATAATATTAGAAAAGACTGGACATGAGGATGCTTGATGGCCTCTGGAGGCGAAGAAATTGAATTGTTGAAGCATATCAGTCCAGTAAAGCCAGAAGAAGGTTTTTGCACCATGCCTGTGCACAGGGGAAAAAGCTTATTGTCAATGTAATTTGAAAAATAAGAGGAGCAGTGAAGTGGACCTAAACCTTCATACTGCACAGAATTCGACAGACCATTCAGACACAAATGCAGTCTGGAAGATTTCAGAGAAATAAATGCGTTAGGCACAGAGAGAGAGATTTGAGAGATGGGGGGAGTAATGAAGCTTTGGTCGCCTCAGACTGAGGGAAGATTGGAAGGAATCTCTGCAGCGCTATGTAATAATCGCCCCTCGAGTCGGTGGCAATCACTGATTATTCAGTATGAAGAGGACTGTTTCTCTGTCACCACCATTAAGTCTTTCACATTTCCTCTCCTTTACGTCGCTCTTTCCTTCTTCCGCTTTCTGTACTCTGCAATTTACACACTCGCCCCCCCCTTCTCCTTTTGACTTTTCCCCCGTCAGTGTCTCTCGTTCCCTGTGATTTGGGAGCAGAGTGAATTCCTACAGTAGTCCAATGAAAGCAAAATTAATCCCATTATTTCAGTATGACACTCGCACACAGCACGCTCCCTTTTGTCCACAAAACTGTTCAAAACAGTCATTGTGAAAAGACGCCGCATGTGTGAAAGCGCTATCCTCAAAGGGGACAGTGGACACTCAAAGCTAATTGTCAGCGTGGGAAGCCGCCGGTGCCAAGCTGTGTAGGGTGGCACCATAACTGCAACGGCATAAAGAACAACAGAAAACAAAGAGGCAGCTGACCCAAACTGAGAGAATAAACACTTTTCACTATGTCAATAACTGAAATTTGTGGCATTTTGAATTATGAGGTGCGGTGAGTAGCTGAGAGGTCAAGTAGTCAGTCAGTGCAGCAGCTGCGAGAGGTTTGAAGAGTTTTTTGTTCTACAAAAACAAACACAGTTACATTTGCAGGGAAAGCAGAGCATTTTCAATATAACTGTACATCTGCAAAACAGTGTTGTATCAGTCTTATTACTACGTCTACATAAACCTCACCTGTATGCAGCACCATAAAGGTCAATATTGAATAAATGCATATAATCACACAAATAAATTGTGCAAAGCATATAAGTCAAATCTGAGTATTAAATTGAATAATTTAAAGGAAATCGCCTTTATTTTCATAGATATAAATTATCATTTAAAAATGCCCTTTTCTGAAATAAAAACTCTGTTTTTATTTCATTATTTCATTTTGCCCAATAAGCCTTTGATGTAATGCCAATTTCTATTTCATGCCTTTTAGCTAATCACATCCCCCTGCCTCTCCAGGTACAGTAACAATGACATAACTCTGCATAAACTAGCTAATCTAGCTGCTAATAAACACATGCAGACAAACATCTCCTTTTATTTATTAACCTTAACAAGGCTGCGCATGGCGCTGGCTAACCAGCTAGACAAGGTTATGTGCCTGGAATATTATTGATATTATTAATATTTCTTCTTTATTTCCTGAATATTGAGCACTTCCTCCCTCTATTAACAATGCAGCACCACTGACCCCCCTCTTCAAACCTTAATGAAGTCACGATGCAGAGAACCCAGTCTTGTGTTGTTTCACAGGCTGTCATTCGCATGAAATACGCTCTTTTTTCCTCTTCTCTTTTTCTTCCTCTTCTCTTTTTCTTCCTCAATGTCAAACCAGGAAAGCAGCACAGATCCTGACAATTTAGCTTACAGATGGGTGAAGCCAAATCTGTCTGCTATATCGTTTTAATTTCACAATAATGAAACAGCTGAACACGGACTATGCCGCAAAAACATGCTGATTATCTTCAGTTCATCTCATCAAATTATCGAGGCGGCTGTCTCATTTGCATACCGCCTTTTTAAGAGCTAATTAGAAACTTTTGCCGACTTTATATTCGTTTCACCCAGAGTGTGTGTGTGTTGTTTTTTTTTAAACCCACTACTGACATCAGTCAATTAAAGCAGGTTATTTATAAAGACTATATTTATCAGTCACGCAGCATCTGTCATGTCTACGACATGTTGCACCTTAAAGCTGCGGTTCCTGTCTGAGGCAGAACGTGTCACCTTCAACCTCACACCTGCTGATCTCACGCTTCTTCTCACTGCCATTGTTGTTCTGACAATCAGACATGCCCACCGTGGGTGACCTCTCTGCTCGGCCCACAGTTAAAGGTAAAAGTATCTCTTCTCTTTAAACCTTTTTCCTGGACATGACTCCCTTAATGTAAACCCCCCCTCCGCCCCGCTCCACCCCAAACTTTCACCCTCCTCCCAGCTCCCATTGGTGTTTCAGATTGTTCTCTTTTGTCTCTTCCGGCCAAATGATAGCTGACGTTTCTGGGATGTTGTGAACAGAGCACAAACTCGAGGAACGAGCACAGCACTTTGGAGTCTCCCAGTGGTAGATCTAAATATAAATACCTTTAGAATTAGTGGTACTGTACATACATTGTCATGATGGCAGATGTTTGTTATCAGTTCATTTGGTTGCATTTTGTATTCTCCATTAAGGATAATTGATTCTTTTTTTGCGGATGCTGTGGGACAAATGGTTTCTCTCCACATTTTTTCACGCTTGTTTTTAATCTAAGCAAAACACATAAAGCAAAAATATCTACAGATATTCTGATCATATGAATATTGGCCACAATAGACGCAACAGTTTCCACCAATTCAAACAAACAGGCAGCTGATGTTCGTCAACACGCTGTAAAAACCAGACATCACTGTGTAACAAGATGCACTGACCCAACTTCTGTGGAGTCACGTCTAAGTTTAGCTTTTGCCAGTTTCAGGTTAGTCTGTTTAATCTTTAATTTCATCAACATAAAACATGCTGACAGCACAAACTCGGTGTTATGCCTTGTTACCTTGAACCACACTCTACAAACTACTCCTGCAAATGATGTGGGGCAAACAGACTGGATCATGAGCCAGAGAGAGAAAGTGGCACTAATGTTCAAGTCTTTACAGTGTCAGGTCCGTCATCAGTTTCCGCTCCAATGTTATCTCAGTGTGTTAATTGCCGGTGTTAAAATTAACAGAGCCTTTCTGACGATGCGGTGGTGCCGCTGTGCTCGGGTTGTCTGTTCACTGGAGCTTCACTCAGACGCACTGGAGCATCTCAGCCACCAGGATCCTTCAAATTAATGCAGTGGATAAGAATAGACAGTTCAAAACCATAATAACTCCCCCCGTTTGCTTTGGCACAGATCAACAAGGGCATGACAATGTGAATCGCTTTCATGCCACAAAACCGTATTTTATTTTCCCATTTGGCCTCTTACTACTCCTGGCACTGAAAGGGGCTAATTAAAGGTGCCGGGCATGAGGTGGAGGTTGTGGAGGTCTGTCCTGGGAGACAGTCGTTTGGCAGGAACTCTCTGAGTGCGTGAGATGGAAGGCCGGCTGCTCTGGCGCACTCACAACCCCTGAATAAATGTGTCGGCCAGGCATGAGAGGAGTTCCTGGAGCAGAAGGGAGGGCCCTGCCTGCACTCTGGGGACGTTTGGCAGCCGCGGCCCCATGTAGCTGCAGCGGAGCAGGTGAACGCCTCCCAGCAGCAGCGCAGTCTAGACGAGGAGTACACCTGCTCTCCTCTCACACAGAACTAATCCCCGTAATCCCCATAGAAACACCGTTTCAAACTTTAGCAGCCGCAGCCAAAACTTTTTCTCCTGTTGCTTTCTTATTATAAGCACAAATAAAACTTCCCTGAAGTGTAAAAATTGTTTAAAAATAAAAAATAAAAAAAGTGAGACTTGGCTCATCCTGTCAGGACTCGGGTACATTTTGTCTGTTCCCTGCACTGAAAACACACAAACTGTTAAAAGAGATGTTGTGAATGTTTCATATGTTGGAACAGTGCCACCCACTGGCTGATTCCAGCATCACACAAAGGGACTGAAGGTGTGGCGCAGCCCTGTCCATCGGATTATTTTGCTATTTTTTTTAATGAGTGATCAATCATTAAAACAAGAGTCAAAATAAAGATGGTCAACGGTGTAGTTAGCAGCCGACCACCTTGTGTTTAGCGGAGGAGGTTTCCTCATCATGTGTAGATGGCAGCCTGTCTCCTGGTCTGCGTCACACATGCTGACTTCAACCTGATTAACGATTTCCTGTGTTTGTCACTTGTTCTGTTTTCACCTCTCCCCCCTCCCCCTCCCCCTCCCCCTCCCTCTCCCCGACTCCATGTTTCTCCTGGACACTCTGTTTCCTGCGTGACCCCGTGCCGCCCTGCACCCTCCCGGCCTGCCGCACCCTCTTCACCCCGTGACCCTGCAGCAGTGAGCGACCTGTCCGTGTCCGGCCTCTTCAGTTCCTCCTCCTCCTCCTCCTCCTCCTCCACTTCATGTTCACCCGGCCACAGAGCTACACACACTCATCTGCCCTCTACACTTCATCATCAGCTACCTTCACACCTCCAGTGTTTTCTACAAAGTCCTCACTCTGTGTGCATTCGTGGACGTGCGTGTGTGTGTGTGTGAGTGTGTTTGTGTGCAAGCATGCGTGCATGGGCATGTTTGACGGTGACGGTGACGGTAAGGGGAGGTGGCGCTGCAGGCGACAGTGCCTCAGCCACAGCCAATTTTAAGACTTTAATTTTTCATGATTTCCCCTTTGATCCCTGGAAACCTCATCTCTTTCCACCCCCCCGCCTCCCTCCCCTCCTCCTGTCTCCTGTGCCCCCCCCCCACTCCACCTGAAGGCCTTGGGGACCAACAGCAGCACCAGTGGCAGTATTGAGCCGTACCTCTCTGGTATCAAAACGGGCATCTTCTCAAGCCGAGTGCCCTCTCCTGCGACGGCGTTTGCCCCCGGCCTGAGGAAGTACCCCCAGGAGGGGGCCCTCCCCTCCTTGACGGCCTCCTCCAGTCAGGCCAAGGCTCTGCTGGCGAGCCTGTCCGCCTCGGGCCTGAGCGCCGAGGCGCTGCTCCTCTCCTCCACGATCCGACATCACCGGCTCCTGCGGGAGCAGCGAGCCTCCTCCCTGCCTCTGCCCAGCAGCCATTGCTCCTCCCCTGCTCCCGCCGCTACCTCCTCCTCCTCCGCCTCCTCCTCTCCCACCACCCCTACTCCATCCTTGTCCCCCTCCTCTCCCACCCCTCTGAGTCCCCTCGCCCTCACCTCTGCGGTTCTGAAGCCCAGTAGTCAAAGCCTTGATGGATCCAAGGAGGGGGGCAACAAACCTGTGAATAAGGACGTCGCCCGCGGCAACTCTCGGTGATGAGGAGGAGGAGGTTGAGGACAGCGGGGAATGCATTTCATGCGCCATCACATCATGGACCGTAAAGGGACTTTTTTTTTTTTTTTTTTGGGCTTTTTCTTCTTTTTCCTCTCCACTTTTGGCCTCACTCCAGTCGGCAGAGTCTTCTTATTCCCATGGTAAAGAACTAGCATACTGTAAATGGAGTCACAACCTTCTTCTTAGACAAGTTTCCTTCTCTGATCTGGTTCCATAGTTTCTCTGAAGTTCTCCCACACAGTCGTACTGCCAGCGTCCCAGCTAGAGAGCGCACAAACCAGCTGCCTGATATAAGCTGACGTGGATCTGGATGGATTTACTGACAGCACCAGTCTCATATATACCCCTTCACTCAATGGGATGTTAGTGGAGTAGATATAAAATATCTAGACTGTGACTTTTATCATAGAAAATAGAATGCAATAATCACAACGTGAGTCCTGTAGTTGTGTGTGTCCTGGATAATATTTGCTCTCACTTAACCTGCATCACCTGGCAGAGTGTGAGCCTGCTCAGAAAAAAAGAAAAAATCAAACAGAACAAGGTGATGATTGTGGTTTCAAGCTGTTTTGTTGTTCAAAGGGCATTTGTGGCTTTTTCATGCATCACATGTGTTTTGACTCTGAACTGGTGCTATATTTTCCCCTCTGTTTGTTCACACTGTGTGAAGTTTACACGACTGTCCCAGATCTTTGACCTGCACTTTGTCAGTGCACATCCCCACCGTCTGCTTTCATTTATCTCACATTAATCAGATAATTACGCATCCACTCCCTTAAGAAATGAGAAATTAATTACAGAAAAGTTCTCTTTTTCTGGAAAAAAAAAAGAAATTACACTACACTACACAAAAGCACACCGTAGGGAGCAGTCTCATTACAGCACATCTCTATTTAAAATGGAACGAAGCAGCACAGTAACACAAACAGAAGGGAAAAATGCAAATTATGTATTATATACAAATGTTGAATTCCTGTATGTGTGTACAAACTAGTTAATTATGACAATCAGGATGTTTCCACGGTAGCATCTCACAGGTTGCGCTGGCATTTCAGCACCTGACATCACAGACCATCCCAAAGACTCAAGCACACACACCGGGATGAATAATACACACATTCTGTCTCACACGCACACACACACACACACACACACACACACACTTGGAAAGCCAAGCTGTTTGCAGAAGCACAGACTCTGCTTTTTTTTATTTATCAATTTATTTTTGTTGTTGTTGTTTCATGATGATTCATTTTCACTCACATCTGTTGCGCCACTGAAAAAAAAAGAGCACTCTGGTATAAAAAAGAAAAGAAAATGCCATATGGACCAGAACACGATTTCAGCCCTTAAATAATCTGATAGATCAGGTGTTTTTTTATTGTTTTTTTCCGGACACTAGTTTGTTTTTAACTTGAGAGTTTTCAGTTTCCAATTTGCCGGCCTTATTGTAGAACTCGATACCTTCGGCGAACACGCATCGATCGCACTTCGACGTGTATGACGCTGTTTCAGCTCTTGAGAGATAGCGATCATTGATCAACAGCACATATTTAGAGACTTCAGCTGTAGCCCGACTCTGGTGTCTCGGTGTCTCGGTGTCAGAGAGAGGGGAATATACAGAGATGTAAATAGAGCACACAGTTTCCTCTCAAACACGTGACCCTGCCCGCTAATTTTATGACTTTGTGAATCTGGTTAATTGTGACAAGCACAAAGCTACAAACGTTTCCTGAGGGGGGGAGAAGAAGATATATATAAAAAAAAGACGTTTTAAAATGCCGTACACTGAATTTACCACTAGTGCTGTTTCCTCGTTTGGTTTAATTACATGCATGTTGAAACATAAAACATTATGAATGTTAGGCCTTTGGTGTGCCTCGATGACAGAAGTTGAAGTTATCATTATTTAAAGCACATCAAAGTCCTCTCGGTGGTTCCCTAAGTGTTAATCCTGCAAGAGGAACTATTTTGACGCTCCCTGTCCTCTGTTGTTTCCTCGTGGCTGCCCACTGGGGAGGTGAACGGACAGTAGTAGACAAAGGGATTTTTTCTTTTTCCACAGTTATTCACCAGAATGACTGCGAGAAATCGATTCTTTGTGGCATCGAGATTAAAACATGTGCAAAGGGGCTCATGTCAAAGAGTAGGCAGCTTGAGGAGAGGGGATTAGTTTGGGGACATGTGTTTGAAGGCTACTTTAATAAGAGCGGCTTTGACTTGCCTTATCTCCATCGAGAGTGCTTGTGATATAAAAGACCCAAAGAGATGAGAGGAAAGGGTTTGACAGTCAGAGCCATTGAGCGGCTGTTCGTCCCCGGCCCCTTTCACTTTGCTTTGTCTTTGGTGCGGGGCGTCCGTGACAGAAAAAAAACCCCACTAAGCTGAGGTTATGCTAGGACAAAGCTTGATGGGCCTCAATTATGAACAGCGTGTGCAATATGTAATTAGCACTCTCTTGCCCTTTGAGAACACTCCTGCCCGTTTGTCTGCAAGGACCTGTAACAGTGTTTTCTTTTTCCCAGTGCCTCTAAGACTTTGTTCTCGAGTGACAGTATTAGATCACCAACAATGACAGAATCACACTTTACCCAAAGAAGAGGCTGCAAAAATTGGCTTGTCCACTTTTTTTTTCTTTTTTCTTTTTTCTTTTTTTTTGCAGAGAGAGAGAAAGAAAGAGAGAAAACACAAACACATCTCTTGAAATGCAGAGTGTGTCAGGTTGCAGCAGTGGCATTTGACTAAACACTCCCCCAGCTCTGACAATGTGCAAAACTGCAAGCTCGCAGCACAGCGAATTAAGCCTCACCCTGGGTGCTCTGTAGCTCTGCCAGGCAGGTTCAAGCCCTGGGTTTCATATTGAGTGAAGTCAAATGAAAGAAATTCACTTACTCATGCTGTTCCACACTCAAATCCATAACTCTCCGAGTTAAATTCGCTGCATTTGCGTCTGGTGAGCGTTGGGGAGGAAGTGTTCACGCTTGGCTGCTTTCCCCAAGTAAAGTCTGAGATGAAACCCTCCCAGAATTGCGTGACAGTGCTTTCTGGAATGATTTTTTTTTTTTTTTTTTTTTTCTTCCAAGACAAGTGTTAGTGGGCTGTGATTTCAACATGGCCGCAGGCTGCGAGGGCATGTTGAAGACACTCACAGTGGACGCCCCTGGCAATCAGAAAAACTCATGCAAACTTGAAATCAACCATAGGAGAAATATACATATATAAATATATCTAAGTGAGATGTTTGTGTATGATATTATAATTGTGAAGAAAAGTGTGATATATACATAGGCCTAGATTAAATTATATTCTGTAAAATGTCATCATCTCTTCAGTTTTATATATTAGTGACCATTTTGTACAGATTTTTTCTTTTTTAATTCATTGAGAGAGATAATAACATTTCACACTGAGATTATTTATTCATATGCAGAACATTTTTATATTTGTTTAAAAAAAAATATCTGTATAGATAAAAGTTAGCCTCTGTAATATACACTGAAGTTCATTTTTGAATTCTAGGATTTGAGTTTATGTAATTTTGATTTACAAAGAGCTCGTCCCTGAAAACGCTCGTCCGGCTCGTTCGCCTCCCGGTGTGAAGGCTCACACTGAGGAGGAAGAGGCTGGACCCGTGCCTGTGCTTAGGGGCTTATTTTGCTACTATCCTCTGATCTTTTTTTTTTTATTATTATTTATTTCATTTTTTAATTACTTTTCAGGCAGTGGGGGTGGGTGGGCAGGGGGTTGTTTTGTGTATCTGTGGTCTGTTTGTTTTTTTTTGTTTCACCCCATCCTGTGTTTAGTGGTTGAGCTGGATTTTAGTGATGATATTGTAGTGAAAGACGAGTTAATGGGCCTGAAGGCTTCACACACACACGGAGCCTTGCTGCTTACACAGGAAGTGAGATGGCTTTAATATTTTTGCTCTGTCATGTTTGCATGTGAAAAACGAGAACGGTAGCAATGTCGGCGTTCAGAGACGACACGCTCTCAGTCGTTACAACAGGTGGACGTATGTTTTGTTGCTTATTCTGCTCCAGTTGTGGCTTTAAGTAGCAGTGAAGCTAAAAACCACAAGAGTTGTTAAAAACCACCCCAAGACGGATCAATAAGGGAACAATGTGAAGTTGTTTGAAATCAAAGTTTTATCTCTTCTTTTGCCATTGTCTCTTTTTTTATATAATGAACCTACATTCTATAGTATGTATATGAGGTTTTTACATGAATGTGTGGATGTTCAAAAATCTTGGCATCGAAAACAAAGAAAAACAAAATTGACTTGTAAATAGGTCGAGTCATTCCTAGCGAGTTCGACAAATTGTTATGTCCAAAAGAAGATGTTTTAATAATAAACTATGATGATGGGTACAAAGGTATATACAAAACAATGCATGTATAGTCTCAAGCAATCGCACGGTGCAGTCGATTAAAAATGTTGTCTACATGTTTTCTCGAAAAAATTGAGAAAGAGAGCGTGAGGAAGAGGAGAACGTGGTTCTATGTTCGAGGTTTACAAACACGAGGAATGAGATGTTATTTTGGTTTCTGTGACACAGGCATGTTCAGTCTTACTGTGATGTTATGTGACAGTGAGGATGATGATGATGATGATGATAATGATGATGATGATGATAGTGGCTGAGTGTGTTGGATGTCTAGAAGGGATTCGGAAACGCACCCCAACCAGAGAAGCCACCAGTTGACGGTGAACTCTTTCCACCGAGTGATTCTCCCATTTGTAGAGTAGTGTGATATAAGAACAAAAATAATACAGAAAATAGATCTATAATATAATGATATATGAAATTTAAAAACCTACTGACACTGGAGATACTAATTTATCAGTGTGGATGCCATGATATTCTGTGAGAAATGTGTGTGTTTTTCCTGTGAGAAGACAGTAGGCAGTTGAACTTGCCTTCTTTTGTACATAATTTGCTGTGATTGTGTGTCCAATAAAGTGCAGCTCTCTTGTACAGTGGCGGCGTCTGATCTTGTTTCATACCGACCTGCTTCAAGTTTTCTTTTCAGGAAAAAAACGACGTCATCTTTAACATCAGGAAATGTGGATACAAACAACGCTCATTTTTTCTATTTTTAAGTATATTTTGGGGTGTTTTATGCCTTTATTAGATAGTAAGTTAAGAGAGACAGGAAATGAGGCAGAGAGAGGGGGATTGACATGCAGTAAAAGGCCTAACCCTAACCCTTATTTTGAAGAGAAAATACAAAGACAGAAAGAGAGGTTAGAAAATAGGTTTATTTTAAAATACAGTCAGGATTGTTTTTTTCTTACAGGTGTGCATTAAGCACCGCAGGAGAACTCAAGTTGCAATTTATTGTTTAACAAGATTTGTAATCAAATTCATTAGCTGTTGAACTAAAATATCAAATACTTCCACTGATACTATATACAGAACAAATTCACACACAAAGAATACACAGTGCCATACGGTAAATTATTATTTTAACTGTAAGAATATATACAGAACACTTTTTTTGTCTGTATGTTTGACTGTGATTCCAGGTTTTTTTTGTTTTTTTTAATGTCTCGGATCAGAAACGGTTCAAGTGTCCTGGCGCTGCGCTGGCCGTCGCCCATCTGTCCGCCTGTATGGTGTGTTTCTCAAATCTGAGGCACGAGAGATAAAGGTACATTTTCGAACACGATTAAATATCAAACATGCAGCACATGCAAGATTGAAACGTCTCCTCCAGGAAGCGGTCATGTGAAACGTACCTGTGATGATGTCCTCCAGAGCGCCGTCCTTGCCTTCGCGCACCTGCGGCTTCACCTGCCTCTTCTTCAGCTCTGCTATCAGGTCCATCTGCGGCATCTTGGGCATCATAGGCCCCTAGTGACATTTCAAAATAAAAGCATGTTGGATGTAATCATTCATACAACTCTCTGCCACATCATGCCTTCACACACCAAACCTTAAATCTCTTACCTTCTGTGATCCAGATCCGGCTCTGCTGGGAGATGACGACTCTTTTTCCTCACTCTCGCTCTCCCTTTTCTTTCTCTGCTGAATGTCTTGCTGTGCTGTCTGAGTTCAATCCAGTGGAAAAAGAAAACGTTAACATTCATAGCAACACATATTATTCTGAGATTGATAAATATCAGAAACCAGCTGCACATCCTCACCTTGTAGGCTTTTATGAAACGTCCAAACATCGGGAAAAACATGGACGGCTGCGTGGTTTTGGGGTTCTCTCCGAAATACTCCACCACAGAGCCGTAAGCCTCCTGGGGGAAGATGAGCAAAAGGGAATGTATGTGGGTTAACAGGAGATGAGATGCATTCGCTATGAGCTCACCACCACCGGTGTGAATGTGGTATGAATGAATAATGGTTGCTGTACGCGCTTTGGGTATTGGATAACAATAGAAAAGCGCTATATAAATGTAATCCATTATTATTATTATTATTGAGCTGCACACTAACCTGTGCTGTCTTGCTGTCTTTGATCAAAGCATCCAGCTGCTCGCTGTTTGTTTTGATGAATTCCTTCAACACGGGGCAGTCGTCCTGCACCAGGAACTCCTTCTTGGTCATCTCCATCCCTCGCTCTAATGAGCGGATATCCTGGAGAATGCTGTCAAGGGACACTGGAAAAGAGAGAGGGATGAGTTTAGTTTCCATATAAATCTTGATATAACAAGCTCAATAACTGGACAGCCTGATTGTGTGTGTGTGTGTGTGCATGTACCAAGTCCTGCCTTGTCCACAAAGTGCAGCTCGGTGTGGAAGTTGGTCAAGTCAGAGTATTTTTCCTCGATGATACTGGTGATGTACTGCAGTAGCGTCTGTGAGCGATCGGTGGACTTGGTCTCCAACAGCTGAAAAGTGAAGACAGTGGAAAATATTGTTTTGGTTACATAAGTCCTCATGAATAGAAATAGTAAATCTCTAGAAATAAACGCTACTCACAAGGTCCAGACTCTGCAGCCGGAAACCGTACGCTGCTCCTCTCTTACTGCTGTTCATGTAGTTACCGAAGGCCAGAACAATCTGAACAGAAATGAGATGATTACTGCAAATATCACACATTTTGAAGGCCCGTCATTCGTCGTATTATCTTTCACTTACCTCTAAAATCTTCTTCAGTTTAGTTGAAGACTTGAGGGACATGGACGCAGCAATGATGGAGTTCAGGTTCTGTGGATGAAGTAAAAACAGAAGTCAGTACAGATGTTTTAAATCTCAGTTTCATCCAATTCGAGCTACGGCGCATCTGGCAAACTGACCGGCTGCAGGCGTTTGACGGTGTCCGGGAAGTTTCCCATGAAAGTCAGAGTGTTTATTCTCTGATTTAAACGAGGAATCTTCCCAAAGCGCAACATAAATTGGTCCTCGTTCGTCAGCTCCTCCAGCGGGCGACCGTCCTTCTCGTAGTTAATCAGGAGCTTCTTCTCAAAGTCTGACGGTATGAAGGGCTCAAGCAGCTCCAGGAAGTCGATGGACAAAGCCTTCTGGTCGTACCTGTGCAAAACGGCAGTAATCCATGAGGCGGTGTGTAGTGTAAGGCCATGAACACATAAAAAGGCCGACAATGCAAGAGCACATACGTCTCTATGGCGGTGCAGATGGCGCCAGGGTTCATTCCTCCCTTGCGTAGAGTGATGGCTAGATTCTTGGCCTTGTTGGGGTCGATCAAGGACGTCTTGCTGGGGGCTTTCTGGACCGTCTTCTTCTTAATAGCGGACAGGTCTGTTGGAGTGCCCTGGGCTCTTGTCTTGAACTGTTCCTCAAACATATCCATGTTCAACTCCTGGTGGAGACAGGACAAGAGACAAAGTGAAGTTTTTATGACCATAAACTGAGTTTTCTCTCAGGATATTCCTCACAGAACAAGTAGCAAATAGAGGATGAGATGCGTGTTCTTACCCCGAGGACCTGCTCGTCATCTAACTCGTTGAAGACGGTGCCGGTCACCTGGTTCGGTTTCAAGGCCTGCCAGTTCAACAACGGCATCCTGAACTTGGTCTGAATGGTTTTCTTGCTCTTGAGGCCTGAGGAGGAAGAAAAGGGAAGAGGACTGATTCATCACATGTGATCTTTAAAGATCCCTTCCACCACTCCAACAAACGGGATTCAACACTAAATGGGACAAATGGACAACGTAGAAATCTCACTGCAGAGATGCCACTGGAGACTCTGAATGAAGTTAAAAACATTGTAATACCACAACAAAAGTCATGTATCCCCCTGACACTGCTGTTTTTCTTTTTCGTGTTATTTTTCCTTAAAATTAAAAAAAAAGAAGTAAAAAGAAAAAAAAAAGATCCCTTTCATCACTTTTCACATTCCTCACTCCGACTCCTCACCGTTTGGAGCTCCGGGAGGGGGCGGGGGTCCGGCACCAGGCGGAGGTGGGGGTCCACCACCAGGCGGAGGTGGGGGTCCGGCACCAGGTGGGGGAGGAGGGGGTGGAGGTCCAGCACCAGGTGGGGGCGGGGGAGGCGGAGGCGGTGGACATCCAGCAGAACCTGGGGGGGGAGGAGGTGGAGGAGGAGGAGGGGGAGGCGCCGCAGCTGGAGGAGCAGTCTGTTCTCCACCACATGGAGGGGGGGGAGGTGGAGGTGGAGGAGGAGGAGGGGCAGAACCAGCAGGGCTGGGCTGATCGGCTGAGGTCGGGGTCACGGTCGGGGTCGCGGCCGGGGTCGGGACTTCGACGTACTCGACCACCGTGACCGGCACGACCTGGACGTCCAGACCCCCGGAGGCCGTGCGTCCCAGGCGGATCAGACCCTTGTCCTGCAGCTCCTGGATCTTCTGCTCCAGCTCCGAGGAGGAGGTCTGAGGGGCCGAGGTGCTGAGGCGCTCCCTGTCCCGCTCCCTCTCCCTGTCCAGCTCCCGCTCTCTCTCTCTCTGCTGCAAAGAACTGACCTGGGAACAGGACTCCCGCAGGCTTTCCTTTAAGGTAAAAAGAACAAAACACATATAACACACACATTGTTCCTACACACTTGAAATTTCCAAATTCCATACTTTTTCCAGACCCTAATTTCCAGACTTCTCAGTAAAAAAATTCTAATAATTTGTGACATTTGAGTAAATAGTTGTGCATTATATTAAAAAAATCATGCAATTAATCATTTGTTTTCATTATTCTGAATGTGTATGCCATTATGTAACCAAATAATTTCCAGGAGATTGTAGCTATATAGGTACAATAGCGCATACAAAAATAATTAACCCAGATAACTGCAGATAAGACCAAACCAGGTAAGTATTAAGATAAATATATTTCCATACAATAATTTCCATTTTCCATACTTTTCCAGACCTGGAAATGTATAAAATCAAATTCCATACTTTCCATACTTTCCATACCCTGCACACACTACTTAACTTCATATAACACACAGAGATAATTTTGTCATGTTTACAGTCTTAGCTTAGTGTGTTAATGTGCTGGGGTAGAAAAAAAAGTAGGAAAGTCATCAAAGTTAGAACAATTCCTCCTGAGGGGGACGGGAGTGTGTGCACAAAATTTCACAGCAAACGATCCAGCACTTGTCGAGACATTTCACAAAGTGTTGCTGGAGGAAAACCACCAAAATCATTAGGATTCATCCTCTTGGAACGACACACGTCTCTCAGCATTTGACTTTAATTCATCAAATATCTGTTGGAGCAAGTGACCGAACAGACCGACAGACTGACACTGTCATGCTGCCAACTGGTGAAGATGATGTATTTTCACTTTCATATTAAGATTATTAAAATGAAGTGAAGTGCCTCTCTTTTGACCTCATCACAGCGGACGTCCCACCTTCCCTGGCTGATTAATTGTATCAAACATTGTACGTGTCACTTACTTTGAGCAGCTCTGCCTCCTTGGTCGCCTGCATGAGCTGAGTCTCCAGCTCAGATATCCGCCCTGTCGCCTGGCCCTCAATCTCCTGCAGCCGGGCGCTCAGCTGCAACGCGGAGCACAGACAACAACCACTTTAATGTAATTACGTTTTGTTTTGGCTCATTGAGATTTCTGTGTCTTTGTTTTCCCACTGACCTGTACGTTGTGTTCCTGCAGCTCGTCCACATGCTCCAGCACCCCTCCTCTGTTCTCAGCATCCTCCAGCAGGGCTCCCACATCCAACACGTTGTCCAGGTAGGCCTGGATCTGCACCTGCAGCTTCTCGCTCTCCGTTGCCTTCAGACGCTACACACACACACACACCCAGAGGTAATGGATTATTGGAAATAAATACACTCGAACTCATATGATATTTGTTGCAAGTTATTAAGTAATAATGTAAACTGAAGTTGTTATTCTGTAACTGGGAGCTCCTGTTACTTCCCCTTGTTTTAAGCATTCAGTTTTGCACTGTTTGATTTTTCTATAGACAAAATGTTCATTTAATTAGAAACCAGCATTTAATTTTAAATCAGGGAAGTTATTTTTCAGTACACGGTACAAGTTGTCTTTAATAAAAAGTTTTTTTTTAAAAACAAACTGAGCAAACATGCAACAGCCACATCCTTCTTAATGAGGAAGAGGATGTGCACAAGACCTGACCTGAAGCTGGACACAAGTTACTGAAGACTCATCATATGATGTGCATACAATTTTGAAATATAGAAAGGTGATGAGTCACGACGAAGTTACAGATACTTATCAGTTGTTAGTGGCTTTTTGTTTCTTTAAATTTGCATGTTGATGCATTGAACGAGTTAACAAACAGCTGCTTGTTCCCACGCCCAGCAGTTAGTCAGCAACAGTTAGCATTTATTTATATACTGCAGTGGTGTTTCTGGCCACCTGGTAAAAACGTAAACTCAATATTCACACTCTTTTATCTCCACTTTGGGTCTCCTCCACCACCTCATGAGGGAAATATCTGACTCTTGAGCTGTTAAAGCTCCACCATGTTCACCAGCTGGCATCTAAATGTGTCTGAGTAGGGTCTTGTGGGCAAACTGACTTTAAAAAAAATATATATATAACATATATATATATATATACATACCTCTAGATACTTGTCTAATCCGAGGTGAGTGTACTCGTACTGCAGGTGAACACGGAAGTTCATGTTCTCCACTGAATGGACCACGATGTTTATGAACTGCATGCAGGCCACCTGGAAAAAGACACAATGACAGTTCAAGCTCAAGCACATCTACATCTTAACTAATGTGCAGCTAAAAGAGTTATAGACCTACCATGAAGTCAATGTTGCTGTCATCATTGATGAAGTACTCCATCAGCTTCTCAAAGCGGTTCCTTTCTTTGCTTGCCTAAGAACAAATATGAACTTTTCTGAATGTGCTTTTTTTTTGGGCCACATGGGGGCATCAGCAGGCATAGATGGATATATTACATGTGGTAGCCTAGTCTAGGTAAACAGTTCAGCTTTGACCGTTGTGCATTATCGTTACGAACACAGTGCATGTGAGAGGAGATGATTTTGCCAGTCACAGGATGACTAATGAGAGACGAGATGTCTGATAAAGAGCAGACAGTCACATGAAGCCACATCACATTACTGTGAAATCACTATGAAAAAGTCAAATCACCTCCTTGAAGTTGTCAAAAGCAGAGAGGATGATATCGTGTCCTCCTCTGACCAGACACACGGCAGCCAGCAGCTCCAGCACCAGGGCTTTGGTCCTGATGCAGCAGAGCAGAGCAGAGGTGAGGTGGTAATGATGGACATGTTTGCAGACAAACAGATAACACATGCTCTGTCTCACACACACAGACACTCACCTGGGATTCCTGCTGTTAAGGCTGAGGGTGATCTCGTTCACACAGCGTGGGTGAGTCATCACCAGGTTAAAACCAGACTGAAAGAAAAGGAAGGAAAATAAAGAGCTGCTGCTTCTAGGGAGTTGATGTTGATGTGCTTAAATATGCAGCAAAAGTGTTTGTTTAGTTTGTGCAAGTTAGTGTTTTTCTTTCATCCAGCAGATTATAACACTGCAGAGTGATTACATCAACCCATTGACAAAAAAACAGAACAGATTTCTGCACAGTAAGAACAGCTGAGGATGTAACCGCTCTACCTGGTAGTTCATGATGGCTCGCAGGCACATTATGCACACGTGTACGTCATCTCTCTGGCTGGATGATTGGGACTTCATCCTGTGCATCTTGTGCCCTATAGTGGAGCTTATTCTGTGGAGGGATAACAAGTCAGTGGAAACTTAAACAAAAGTTCATGCGTGTGCAGAGGCCCCTGAAATAATAAGACACACTGCAGAAAACAGCTCTGAGTATATTTAGCTAATTATAGCACATCCACTGTGTCTGTCTGCAAGCTCATGTGTCATGTGGAACGGAAAATAAAGAATGAAGCTCTCAACAGTTGAGTTTGATAACAGTTTGAAGAGGAACTAATGTCTAAGATAAGATAGGACACAATAGTGGGATAGCGCACGCCAATCCAAAGTATTACAGGTGCAGGACTAACAAACAAACAGACTTTTTGAAAAAGGGTTGGGACCAGTTACTTATATGAGCAAGGTGTCTCCTTTGTCCTTTATCCTGACGAAGGTCTATGTGATCGAAATGTTGATCTTACAGCCTACAATAAACATTTGAGGAGCTACAACAGTGTGCAGACTTTTTTTTCAAATAGATAAGATAGGAAACAGTGGTATATACAGTAATTAATAATTGAGATACATTTAATGTCTAGTTATGAGGAATTTGTGGCTTTGAACCGAGATATGCAAAATAAGCAGGTAATCTGAGAGTGACGCTACAGCGTGGCACCATTATACCACTTCTCTCTTACGTGATTCTGTTTTCTGACTCTGTGCAACTGTATGAGCGCCAAGTTCCTCTTTGAGAGGAATCCATGATGTGGTGGAGTGAACTGAACTTTTCATACACACACACACCGTTAAAACAGTCAGTCAGTTGCTTCTCACCTGACGGTCAGTGCACGAGCGGCTCTCGTCATCCCGTGGGAGTGGGAGCTCTTGGTCAGGTCCTCCATCGACCTCTCGGCTGGCTTCGCTTTCTCTGACAGGGTGCCACCATTTTCAACGCTCTCTGAATCAAACCTACAAAAAAATGAATTTTTAACAGACAAAATAATTTATATTTTTTTCATCATACTATAAAAGCACCATCAGATCCTGAGGTTGCGTTCACACCCTGCTGCTATACTCACGAGGCGTCACTTTGTGCGTGGGACAGGTATTCCACCAGGACGTCCAAACCATTATTTTGCTCATTGAGGAACTCTTGGGCCCATCTGCAAAAATAAAGCAATAAAACCAGAGACATGAAACATTGATAGAGGAATATTTATTTCATATTTATTTATTCATCAGATATCACAGGCTCTGTGATGAGATTGGACTGTAATGTTGAATTCATAATCAATAAAACTACTGTGACCAGCAGCTTAGCCTATATCAGAAAACCTTTGATCGTCATTGCTGTGTAGATGCTTTCACTGGGCCAGTGCTACTGTTGCAAATATGCTTCAGTCCTTTAAAGCCCAGGGAACTTAAACTGACCACTTATCATAATAATAACGATTGAAAACTTAATTCCAGCACTTATCGTGACGATGCCCTGTGGAGTTATGAAACGCACATGCAATAGACATCTTTGAGTAATGATTAAAAAATGATGAAAATATGAGAAAGATATGGAATATAAAAAAAAACTGTAAAGGATAAACCAAAATAATACATAAATAAATGATCAAACATCAAGTGGGATGCATCCAAACTCAAAAACTCACCCAATGTGATTTGTGCGAAGTGATATCTCCAGATCTTTAAGCACCTGAGTTGCATCTTGGATCCTTTTCTTCTGTTGAGGGGGAAGAAGACGTGAGAGAGTCAAGACACAGTCAGTTGTGCAGCAAGGAAAATGACAATGTGTAAAATATATTACGAAGAAGAGATGTTTTGCTTCACACTGACCCTGCGAGTCACCCCTCCCAGGTCCTGGTAGAAGCTCTTGATCTTTGTCAGGTACGTGGAGGGGGGGCTCTTCACCTGGAAACGCTCCTGTAGGAAACATTCAGAGTCAAACTGAAGCTTTTGATCGTAGATTTTTTATCAATAGCCTGACAACTATATGCAGACCGGAGGCACCTGAACTCAGCAGCATCTGACGTTCATATTGTGTTTGTGTGTGTGTGTAAATAGAACACACACACACAAACCGCTCACTGTTGCCATGCCAACACCTCTATCACACTCACCACCACAGACTGTGCTGCAAAGGTTTTCTCAGTGCACCCTGCTCCCTCTGTACCGCATATCCACTCTTTCTCTGTTTGATGACGTTTGATGAGGTGAAATTGGTTAAAAAAATAAATAAATAAATAAATAAAATACAAAAAGCTCTCACCTGATCACAGACTAACTCCCACTTCTTATCGTTGTCGTATTGACTCAACAGCTTCAGTTTATCTGGAGGCAAGTTCATGTAGCTCTGAAATAAGAAACAAGACAAATGTTCACACTCAAAGAATCTGAAGTGATGACAGTAAATGACTCAGAAAGAAACCATACATTTCATGTCTGTCACACTACAGCCCGTTTCCACATTTCCACTTTTGCTCAGCCCGCTATCATTAGGTAGGCTATATCTTTATCTGGTAGCTATTTTTTGTCATTTTTCCTGCTTATGTAACAACGTTAACATTTTTAAAACCACAGATGTACTTTCAAAAGTAAAACAGAAGGGTGTTCACTACCTGCCGGAAGTGCGCATGACTCAGTGTTTACATGTCTGTATTGATGGTTGTCAGTGGGTACCGGTACCATACCGGTAAGTTGTTGTGGTTATATTACGTAACCATAGCAAACTAATTATTGAACTAAACTTGAGGTTAAATTTGACTGTATATTGCAACCTAAGCACCACAGACCATTTTTAATTAATTTTACGTTTTGATTTTTTTTTTGTATTGTTATTAATATTAATGACATAAAATTTTAAATATTGAAGAATAAAATACAGTTTTGTCTGGTCCCCTCAATTGTATGGAGACTTGAGATGAAGCTTCTCCCCACCCACTGTCACAACCTTTTCGTGCAGATTAAGGAGTTGACATTACTGTTAAAGTTTCAATATGAGTTTCCACCATCAACCTACAGTTACATGTAAGAGTCCAGACCTTCAGGTAATTTCCCCCTATTCAGATGGATTAATGGACCCAAATTAAGTTAACATTGTTGATTCTGAACCAAATGAGTTAGTTTGTGTGTAACTGCTTTATCCTGGGTGTTGTCCTTTGGGCTGCTATTGTGCACATTCAGCATTTGAAGTTTTCTATTTCACACCTTTTTTTAAAAAGAGAGACACAGAGAGAGAGAGAGAGAGAGAGAAGTAGAAACGGAAATGGCCCCATTGCTTTGCTGCTAGAGCCTCTGCCCTGGGTGAGGTAAGGGTGGGGTCTCAGTGTGGGTTTCAGCACTTGGTTGATGAACTGCATGGCCTTATTTTGTGTACATGTTCAGTATTAATTTACGTGAGCGTGACAGAAAGCGCTCCTTCAGTAGCAGAACAATTTGGAGAAGAAGAGGAAAGTGCACAACGACTCATTTCCTCTCAGAGTTGATCAACACACACACTCTAACACTTAAGAAAAGTACAGAATGACATCTGTCTTGGATTGGAAGTATTTTGCCTGAAAGAGGAAGTGAGGTCATGGTGTCAGCTAATGCCATGCCACCTTTGCTCTTGTGAGTACTGCTTGTGCCCTTAAGCATGGTGACATTTACATTTTCAAATGACTTTTTGTCATCTTCTTCAACATTATGAAAGTGTTTGTCTCTCGTTGTCTCTCACTGTTTTGTGTGGGTGGTTACGTTTAATATGCCTTTTGTTGTTGTGTGTTTATGTGAACGTGTCCTTCACTTGTACCTTAAATCAAGTCAACTGGTTCAGCTCATTCTGTTCACCCAGAGACAGAAAAGACTTTGCCCCTCTGATAATCCATGATGTAATACTTTCATACAGCATCATAAAAAATGAAAGGCAATTATTTTCCTTTCTTTTTTGCTTTTTTTTTTTTTACCAGGGGAGCAGAGAGCAACGTTGTAACTATGAGGAAATGGAGCCAGTGTAGGTGTAAAAGCTGAGGAGGTTGACAGTGGAGTCAGACTGTGTGTTGATGTCATAGGTTACACAGGGTCAGGATGACATCACATTTATGGTCTTTATTGCATTTAATTAACTCACTTCTGGGGCTTTTTTTGCTCAATAACACAACACATAAAAACAGATCTTTAAATTAAGCTAAATTATTCTATTAATAAATTATTTACTATTGTTGTTACTGTTTCTTCCAGTTCAGATACAGTACATAACAAAAACATATTGAGCAATGAGCATAAGAGCAAGTCCTTGATGCTAAACAGCCTCTTTTAATGCCTTTGAATATGATGCCCCTGAATGTTCACAGTCTTCATTGTGAAGCCTTATGTTTTCCAACTTGTTGTAAGACTGTTGTAAGAGTGGTGAAACAGTTGCTTTCCGGTCTTATGGTCTCTCTCATGTAAATGTGTTGCTCAACTTCCCCTTGAGGCCTGCTGCCTGTGCGTTCACTAATCACCATGTTCCTACTTTGACATTTTCCAATCGCACAGCGAGGGCAAGAAGTGCTGTGATGAATCTGATAACACATTGATGATAAAAAAAAAATCTTGTGGGTTGTGATATTCCTACTCTTAGAGGAGCTTATGATAAAATGCAAGGTCAAATGAAACTTTGCCTGTAGTCCACCGAAGGCCAATGTTTATAAACCTGTACATTTGGCTCTTTGTACACGCTACACTCTAGATTAAGATCTTCTAAGACTGACAGGAAAAAGCAGACTCCACATTTAGAGTGTGAATTAGTTCCTGGCAGAAGAAGTAAGTCATAAATGTTCAAAAGAGGACTCAGAACATTTGATATTTATAACAATTTAAAAATACAGATGTTGAATTATTCCTGTCCCTCCTGCAACAATCTCCACCAAGTGCACTATCTCTGTGTTTTCATGTGCGCCTTATTGTCTGTGTCTGTGCAGCTATAGCCACTCACCAGCACCACGTTGAAGCGCTCCTCCAGCTCCTCCTCTGGGGGCATGGGCAGTTTGGGGGGAGCCGGCTGCTTCTTCTGCAAAGTTGGTGCGGGGTCACTCATTCCTGGAGTTGCCCCGACCGAGTTCCTGGCCTCTCTCTGGCCCTCAGCCGGTTGCTGCTCCAAACCCCCTGCAGCCGCATTCCCCATCACTAATCTCCACAAGTAATCCAGGGGGAAAGCTTTTGCACAAACTCCTGAGAAATCAGTGTATTCCAAAACAGAGTGACAGAAAAAAAGACGGTCACTCTGAAATGGCAAGAACAAACAAGCCTAAAGCAAACCAAGTCTTTGGGTCTTCAGTGAGAGGAACATCAAGCTGCTGGCTCACTGTCGCCGCGTTGGCCCCGGGGACATGTTGGGTGATGAAAGACGGTAGTTTGTCCTCATGTCTGTCCTCGCATCCACCTGCCACTTTCTGTTTACAAATGCCGTTGAGAATAAGATTTTTTTTTTTTTGAGCCTGTGAGGGCTCAAGGAAAGGCCCCACCTATACCTCAAGACACGTTTCTCTGTAGTTGTTGACCGAAAACTGCTCTGCTCTGCTGAGGTTAGTACATGGCTGCGTTGCTGAGAGGAAGGAGAGGGAGGTGACACACACACCATGTAACACACAGACAGAAACCACAAAAGCACAAAAGCAGAAGAGTTACTTCCTGTGCATGACAGCAACAGAACCTGGGGTGGAGGACAGGGGGTGGAAGATAAACATGGTAACTGTTATAGGCTACAGCATGCATGCAGTAGGTGGATGATGAGTGAGATAAGTGAGATATTTAAAACATAAAATAAAAATAAAAAAAAACTGCAGAAGGACTCCAGGGTTGAGGAAAACCACTAACCAAAACACTAACCAAGCAAGTGCAGATGTGGAATGAAGTGCAAGAAACTTTCTCCTGCTTCACCATGAGTCCACATGCGCTGCACTGGAGCCATTCATCCTCTTGAAGGCAGCTTAGGGCCTGGCCTGGGGCTGCATTTGTTTTGGTCATTTCCCTTAAAGTGAGGCCAGATTGTTTGTGGCAGACAGGTAGAAGAGTGGCTGCTGCTGCTGTGTGACAACAAGGCTGTGCAACAACGCCCCTCTGTGGTAGAATCCAGTACTGCATGTTTGGACTCTTTTTCCAGCTGCTGCTTCTGCTTTTTCTGATTTTGCTTTATAGTGGTTGTCAAGTTACAGCTTTTAGGTGATTTACCACCACACATGCAGGGTTGTTGTAGTTGTGGCCTCCATATAACGTTTGTTATGCGTTAAATGACTGGACATTGACCCTCAAACAAATATTGGTTAGATATTTAACGCAATAAAGATGAACTTTGGGCATCTGTTGTTCAGCATGAAGTCTTCATGTTGTTGATGATGATATGTGAATTAGTTTTCTGGAGTTAAAATAATAATGGTTGTGAATAGCAATTATTAATTAAAAGTGATAAAAGCTTTTAGAGTTGATAGCTACTGTTGAGCCTGTGAGAAATCAATTTTATTTAGCCGATATTTTGATATTTTCAGGTGTGAAAGACAACAGAGCAAATTCCACAGTTACTGAAGTACTTATTTAAGTAGCCTACAACTCTGAGCCTACTATTTTACTTGAATATTTTCCCTTTCATGTTTCTTAATTCTTTTTGACTGGGACCCTTATGTTGGGAACTCCTAATTACCTAACTGCATATTAAAATTATTAAAATTAGGTTATCCCCTCATTTTAACAGCTCACTTGTAAGAAGCTTATCTCAATCAAGATAGTTTTTAACATTTCTGATTACCACTTCAATTTGACATCCTTTAAATTTACTTATGGAGCTTTTAACTTGTTGAAATCTTATTGAGTAAATCAAAAGTCGATTAATTGAGAAACAAAACAGAGTAACTGATTTAATTTAGTAATTAATAAGGTAACTACCTGTTAGTTTCGGTCTTAGTTCAATGCTGAACGTTTGCAAGGAGCTCAGTTTGCCGGAAGTTTTTTGAAGAGTACTACAGCTGCATTTTACGGGATGCACGTGAACGCATCACGGCTGTGTAGTTAAATTGCTTCTTGCAAAATGACGGACCCGTCAGCGTCTCCAGAAAACCACTGGAAAGTAAGTTAACTCATGATTAACTAGCCTCGACTTGTAGTCTAACTCACTCATACGTCTGTTTCCCGACAGCAGCGACGAGTGGCAAACGATGTTTTGTCGGAAAATGTACGTTTTGCTCACGTTTTATGGAGGAAACACGGGGCTTTGTTAGCAGCGCGGCTAACGTTAGCATGCTCGCTCCAAAGCGGTAGTTGTCAGCAGCTAGTTAAGTAAACAAAGCGTCATGAAGGGGTAACTCATGTTCACCGGGGACGATTCATTTTTTAATAGGAAACACAACTACAAACTGCACTCACGGACGAAATAATACATTTAAATTTTGTCTTACGTTTTTTTTTCCCCAAGTGTGGATTAATTGAAGAGTCGTATTGCAATTATGCACAGACACAGTCGTTATTTAGCTTATAAAGTCAGTGTTTGTACCTGAACTAAATTCAACTTGTGGGAAACATTAATGTAGGTTCATTATATTGTGAATGTGTGATTAGGATAGGATTTGTGAAGTTGTCATGCTTGAACGTATCTACTACAGCTGAGCTTTGCATAACATAACACGGCGAATAATCCGTATCTCTCTGTTTTATCTGGTTATAACGCAGCAGTAAATATGGTTAAGCGACTGTCTGTGGCATATGATTAAAAGTGATCATTACAGCTGTCTTAAAACATACAGGTTTGATTCAGCAGTCCTACAGTCACTGTTGCTCTAGTGTAGTTGGAAAGAGAGAAACCTTTGGTCCTTGTCAAACACTGCCAACATATAGCAACAATGGGTTTTGTTGAAGCTTATGGCAATAAATGAATAAATAAAATAGAAACTGTAAAAAACCGGACCTAACACTGGAAGCCATAAATCAGACTAACTATTGTGCAGGTTGTGATTGAGGTAGTAATTTGGTCCCCTTTGTAAAACAGGACAAATCAGGGCAGTACTCAGTGGGGGTTTTAGGGCATTTATCCAGGCAGGTAGTTATTGGTCTATTGTCAATGCATTTAGGGCAGAACAATTTTTTGTCCTTGTTATTTTAGCTTCTCAGTCTCTATTTTCTCCTTTTTCCATCCTCTGTTGTCTGGTGATGGCACGGCAGACAGACGGTGCTTTCAGCGACAGTGGCTTCGACCATAGTAAGTACTAAGTCAGTTCATATCCCGTTGTTTGATATTTAGCCTTTGTGATGGTGGCCTTGTGTTTCTGCGATTCTGGTCTCACTGTGAAATATGTTTCATGTTTCTCCTTCTCTCTCTGTAGGTTTCTTTGCTGAAACTAGCAGAAAGGGAACCGTTGTGTCCAGGGCCAACAGCATCGGCTCGACAAGTGCCTCTTCAGTACCAAACACAGGTATTGTGGTTGTGATGAATTCAATCTGACATTTTTGATTATGTCAACAGAGAGGATTTAGATAGGGATGCTTGACTGCAAAAAGCAAGCAGACTGATTTCTGTGAAATCCACATACTTGCTGTTTTAATCCTGTTACACATTTTAAATTTGATTCCTAAAAAATAATTAACAACAGCTAATTTGTATATTATTTTTATTTAAAGTAAAGGTCATTGTAAAATGGGACACAGATAGGATAGAGCACATAATTTACAGGATATATAACATATAATGAAGGCAGAGAACTTTAAAAAAAAAAATCAATGTTGTCGATACATATTTTGATAAGGCTGCTTCAAAGTGCATTACAGAAATCAATTACTTGACTGAAACAGGAAACATCGTCTTTTCATTTACTCCACTGAGATGGCTCAATCTTTGCACGTTGAGTCTCATTCTACAAACACTTTTGAATTCATTATGTCTTTTTGAGATTAAAAAGCCCACAGCCAGAAAAGAATAATCTTGCTTCAGTTTTTGGACCAACTTTTAAATGAGTAAAAAAAAAAAAAGTATAACAGTTACATACCTTACTTTGTTTTTAATACATATCATAATTTTTTTGTTCATGAATAGATGACGAAGACAGTGACTACAGACGTGAGACGTCATATAAAGATGAGTATAAAGATCGACGGAGACAAGCACACACGCAGGCTGAGCAGAAGCGAAGGGATGCGATCAAGGTGAGGCTGCAGCAGTGTGTCTCTGTGACCCACCTCAGATGGACCACATTTATTTCTTAACGACTTTTCTTATTTCTAACTCCAGAAAGGCTACGATGACCTCCAGACTATAGTGCCAACCTGTCAGCAGCAGTCTGAATTCGCAGTGGGAGCACAGAAGATCAGCAAGGCTACTATTCTGCAGAAAAGTAAGACAAGATGTTGAATTAAAGGATTAACAGCGATTAGTCAGTCCTGAAACTGATGCAACTACTTGGAAAAGTACTTGATACTTAATTTGACAATTCACAGAAAGTCAGTAAACATCAGTTGCTGTCCACCTTTTCATATTTGTCATTATTATCCAGTAGTTTTCCAACATGCTACATAAACCCGAGTGACGTGTCATAGATCTGCATGTCTGCTTATATTTAGCCATCAGTTTCACAAACTCACATTGCACAAGGCAAATATTTCACAGCACAGAGATCTCTCCACTTTCTCTCTTTAAAAGAGGAAAAAGCAGAAATGGCAAGATTTTGGAGGGACAACACCCTCAGGCTGATAGAAAGTTGTCAAAAAGCACTTTGGTCTGTGCGAATGTAGAAATCCCTGACTGATGCAGTTTTGCATTTTCTTTTTTTCAGCAATTGACTACATCCATTTTCTTCATAAAGAAAAGAAGAAGCAAGAGGAGGAAGTGTCTGTGCTAAGAAAAGAAGTGATGGCATTGAAGATCATGAAAACGTGAGAAATTGTCTCGCAATGCTGTAAAGATTTTTTCTTTTTTGCCTCATTTGCATACCAAAGTCCTGAATGTTCTGCACTCGGAGATGGATGAAAAGATGGAAATGCTGATCTTGGACAGAAAGAAAAACTGAGTAAAAAAATGCTTCGATAGCAGCTCTTACACAACATCAACTAAACTTACTATCAGATCTAAAAAAAAAGAACTACAGGTTTTAAATGCTGCAGCAGGACTTTTATTACATTACACTCACTGTGAATGCAAATTGTCTGAATCCTCTTCATACTCTGGCTGTAGATGAAGTTGTGTGAATGTCTTTTTTTTTCTTTTCTTTTTTAATAGGAACTATGAGCACATAGTGAAGGCCCACCAGGACAACCCACAGCAGGGAGATCAGGTTTCTGACCAGGTCAAGTTCAACATCTTTCAGAGCATCATGGACTCGCTGTTCCAGTCCTTCAGCAACTCTGTGTCGGTGAACAGCTTCCAGGAACTGTCCGCCTGTGTTTTTAGCTGGATTGAGGAGCACTGCAAACCACAGGTACGGAGTCACGTTATTGTAACGGCAGGCAGCAGATCGGACATGATCATAAACATATCTTTGTAAAAGTGGAGATAATTACACTGCTTCTCTTCTTCCCCAGACGCTGAGGGAGTTTGTCGTCGGAGTGCTGCGGCAGCTCAGCGGTCAGCTTTATTGATCGAGCAAAAACCTCTGAACTGAACTCTTGCTCTAGCCTCTCAGGGAGGAGAGACAACTTTTTTTTTTATCAGCCTCAGGCCAAAATCACAGTATTTACACTCAACTTCAGCTCATCCGTGACTCCCTGGCTGCAATTGGATTACCTCAACCCCTGGGTATGGGCAGAGATGATAAATTGCATCGGATTGAGCGTTTTTTCTGTCGAAGGGAGATCGTTTTCTGATCTCTCTCTGATTACAAGTGTACATACATGGAAACCTGGGTATATTTCTGCCTCTGCTGACTGTTCATGTCTCACTCTATTATTTCTCTGCTAAAGAAACACAGGGAAACACAACACTTCAGAATCCATGGATGACAATAGTTTGCAAAAATGAATGTGTAAATGAAATGCATCAGGCAGGGAGCCTCATCCCAGACGATGATGATGACTTGAGTAAATTAATGGTGTTGCTTCTGTAATGTTTTAATTCAAGTGGAAATGAGAGAGAGAAGGGGGATGGAAAACTCGTGAGCCTGCACCTTCACACTCTGTCACATTGAGCAAGGGCTCCGCTCAGCTGCAACGCACACACACACACAGTTGTGTGAGTCAGCCGCACCACTCCTGACCTGAACCATAGCAGACGATAGAAAATGCTGCACTCCTCTTCTACAGCAGGGTGTCTGTCACTTCTCCTAACTGCACTATCAGGAAGACGCTCTGGGCTGCGTTTCATCACAAACCGAGGTGTTGATTAAAAGATGCTGAAATCTCATGGGTGACAGGTGCAATGTAATAAGCATATGAATCTTTATGTACAGTATGTTGGCTAAAGTGAGCAACGCCCCCACATTGTGAAGATTGTCTTTATATACGACGACGGACATTTATTCAGTTGCAGTAATACATGTCGTGTGTGTGTATTTGGAAGATGAATGTTATAATATAAAGAGTTGATTGTGATGAATTTGTCAAATTTCAGTTTTGTTCTCGAGTCAAAATCTGAAGAGTTGGAACATAAGTTGGTTTAATGCCATGATGAGCATGGTGGGAAATGCTGTTTGCTTTGTTTTAATCAGAGGCTTCTGTGATCAGTAATGGGTTAGAAATGGTCTGGTAATCTGAATCACTGTGAATTTATGAACTGTACACAGTCACAGGTCTTCACCCAGTTTACACCACTTTATTACATTGTTGCCCTAAACACAAAGGAATGGGTTAGTCTTGTTGATTAAAGTGTTTTCTTTTGACAGTTATAAAGCCAATACACTCAATGTAATCCAATACGCAGCTCCTGCCTTCACTAAAGCAATGAGTTTTTACCTCCAAAACTGTGTTGTTTTCAGACAAACATCAGCACAAACCAGTGTCATGACAATTTAATATCCACAATACTGAATGAATCAACAGTACAACATGTGATTAACAAAATATACCTTTTTTTTAATCCTTTCAAAACATGGCAGCAAAATGGATTCAAACATGGAATAAGAACAAAGACGGTAAACCTGTCCAAATGATAATAAATAATTTGTTGACATTTTCACTGTCGGCTCACGACTCTGGTTTCATGGTGTGGAAATGGAAAAACAATATTGTCCATGAGGTGAAGTCGCGTCTCCAAATTGACAGATCTGTCTTTTATACAAATGTACCTCAAATCGCAAAAGCTTTCTCCCTTCAACTTTTATTAACAGTGTACTACTTGTCCAAAAGACAGGCTCTTAATAAAGTAATGTGCCGTGGCTCAGGCTGCTCTGATGAGTAATTATCTCCAGAACATCGCTCAAGTAGCTCAACAAGTGCTTTCTTGTTCTTTCAAGTACTCGGAACAACCACTTTATGGTCTTCATCAGTCTCCACTCCAACTTCATCCTGTAAAGGCAACACCAGACATGTCATTCATTTGTACTGTCAACAGAATCTCAAGGAAGATGTGCATAGGTTTGGAAAGTGAATTTTATTGCTTTCACTCACCAGGAACTCCTTCTTGCTCTTAGGATAGCCCTCCAGGATCGAATTCATCATATCTGAAGCCTGAGAGAAACGAGGCAGGATAAAGTTTAAAGCTTTAATGGGGACATTTGTCTTGAAACTCTTCGTCAGAATAGATTTATCTATTTAATCGACCGCTTGTAGCATCTCTCGATTCCTTACCAGTCTCTTCCTCTTTTTCCACTCTTTGACATAAAGAGTCTGCTCTTTGTAAACCTGTAAATTAAATTACATGAGTTTTAATGTGCAGTAAATGAAGGTTTCTATTTAAGATGCCGGGCTGTAGTTTGAAAACATAAATAATGGACTCCATTTCACACCTTCTCTTTCTCTTCAGGTGTTACGTGATTTTTGGCCGACTTTATCTTCTCCAGACGTGTATTGTAGCCCGCACACTCTGCTTTCAGCTCTTTGATCTCTGACGTAATTTCCTCTGTTGTCAGCGAGCTGTTGAGCTCCTTTAGCTCTGCAGTCACAGATTTCACACAAAGTTACACAACAACATCCCTTTTCAAAGACACGTTAAACAAGAAAATAGCCAATTAACTTTTTTATGAGTTGTGAGCAAAGCATTTGTCAACATGCTAATAGTTTGGTAGCTATTAAGGAAACATAAACCATGCTGTGAAGGTGTAGGGTCTACACAGTTTACTCCACCTGCATCCAGCTGTCTGCAGGTCTGTGTGAGGGACTGTGACTCTGTGCTGAGCTTAGAGATGTCACCGTCCATCGCCTTCAGGTCTCCATCATTTACATCTTTGAACTGAGCCTGCAGGGAGGGGAAGCAGTCACTCAGTAGTCAGTTTCAACTACATCATAGAGGGTAATCAACATAACAGTTTGTGCATATGTTAATTTCTCTGCCAAACGTCCAAAACAAAACCAGAATCAAGATAAAAACACAAACCTGATCTGCAAAATAAATCTTTTGCTTGCCGTAGATTTTCTCCTTTATCTTTCCCTCCAGAGCCAGCAGCTCCATGGCTTTGACCACCGCCTGGTCAGTCACAAAATATCACAATTATCCATTCATTTTAAACTACAAACAAACACCACTGCATGTAATGGATTGAAGTGTTAGATTTACCGTTTTGCCCAATCCATGCTGCTTTTGTAGATTACAAAAGACATCCTGGGCACTGTAGGGCCGGTTCTTCTCATTCAGATAGGCCAGGATGAGTGATGCACCTGTGCAGGACAGCACATCATATGAGCAAACACACATTCACTGCTCTATAGCATTATATTTTATATATCTAGATACCACGACTAGTTTCCAGTTCTCCTTTTTAAAATGCCACCTTTCAAAATTGTCTGCCATAATAAGGTATTAGAAACACTTGGCTAAAACTAAAGCAGCAGTCCTGCAATAAATGACATGTTTTTTTGTTTGGTGAAACTGTTTGTTATTCAACCTACCCACACTTACTTTTTACCTTAGTAGGAGCCCCAGGAGGGGTTCACGTGCACCCCCCTTATTTTTTTTTCTAGTCTGGATTTTTTGCATCCTTGGAACCTCTAAAATAGAGATTTGGGTGATCCCCGGAACAAAACCTGTCCAAAATGTGTTTTTTGCAATGTTTTAGTACCCTTATGATACCTGTGGAATTGTTGCCAGGAATGCCAGTCAGACTGTCTTTCAAAGACTGTAGCACGCTCAAATTTCGAGCGAGCCCAAAGATAGAGATATCAATGTATTCGGGACAACCTCAGGTTTCCAGTGTGACCAAGTTTGTTAAGCTACCTTGTCAGAAAGGGAGCTAAAAACCTAATGATTTAAAGTCAGATGAAAATTTTGTGAGGGAAAAACAGCCATCTACATGTTTTCAAATGGTCCCTTGACCTGTCACCTAGATGTATGTGAATGGAAATGGGTTATATGGGTACCCACAGGCCTCCCCTATCCAGACATACCTAATTTGTGTCAATCTAATGCAGTTTTGGGGGAGAACCATGCAGTAATTTGCATGCAGTAGCCTACAAATATGTCATTTTCGCCTATATACAAATTGGTGTATTTGACTATTTCTGCACACTGGGGGTTCATAAAACAGTCACAGAATTGCATGAACTTGGGTATATCACTGGATAGCTGAGATGCTTGTGCATCCAATTCAGCCTATTCAATTGTGATTTTAGTCCATTAAAAGTAGTGTATTGGCACAAATGGTGCTTAATGCTTATCCTGAGCAATAAAGTCGATAAGAACAAGTTGGGATTACATGTTTAAAACAACAACCCTAGGCAAGTGTGGGAAGGCCCTAAAATACATATTATCAGGGGGCAACATGGCTGGGTCCTGTAAGGTCATTTTTAACAGAGGAGCTAAACCACTCTTCTTTACCCGCTTTGAGAAAACCAAACCCAAAGCATCCCAGCTGCCCATAGTTTCCTCTGATCCTATCCACGGACACACTCTCCCTCAAAGACAATGAGGTTCACAAGTGTGTTTAAGTCAGTGAATCAGAAGACAGCTGCTGATCCTGACGGTAGTTCCTGGCAAAAGTATTATAAAGTGTGTGCTGATCAGCAGTCTACTGTATTTACAAAAAAGATATGCAAAGCCTCTCACTGACAGCCACCATAAGCACTGTACCCTTCACTGAACAGAAAGGAGAAGACTGAATAATCAGCCACCGATAATCCTGTTCCCAAATCCAGACCACCATCAGCGGCCTCATTGATTAAAAAAAAAAAACATCAGACCCCATCACCCTAACACCCGTGGTCACCAAAGTGCTTTGAGAGGCTGTGGTCCCTAAGGCACATCAAGGAACGCTTCCCATCAGTTTGCCAACAAGACAAGCAGGTCCACCGAGGACGCTACCTGGAACATCCTTGGACTTCTGTTACAAATACGAATACAAATTACTTTACAAATTAATTTGTCTGTGATTGACCATTCGCAGAAGAGTCTTCTGACAAATTTGCAGAAGAGAAGACTCTTTGTAGCTACCTTCAGCCTGATGGCTTTCTTCGTCCTGCAGTGAAGACAGAGGAGCCGTCCACCACCACTGCTTTCCTGGTCCATCAAGGTGTCATGAAGAGGATGATCCAAGTTATTCAGAATGGCCTCCTCCATCTTCAGTGTGGAACTTCAGGGAAACGTCATTGAGGTCAGTGCCTCAGGATGTTTGGCCTGTATCCTAGCAACGACTGCATGGAAAACTTTGCATTGAACTTGAGCAGCAGCCGTTGGTGGGATGTACACAATTGTTATGATTTTGAAACAATCTACTTTCTGAGTCCTCATCACTCTTGATGGGCAGGGAGTTGACATTTCCCTTGATAATTGACGGCAGAAAGGACCCAGTTCATCTCCACTTCCAGGCCTTTAACCTTTACTCCACTAGCATGGCAACCACGAAAGCACATTCTTCATCTCAGCTGGAATAAGGTGGCATCTTCCACACTTACTCAATTTTCAGGGAAAGTTAGGATGCTTTTTGACTACAGCTCGGCATTCAATACCATCATACCAGACAAGCTGGTCACACTAAACCTCCCTCCTACCACCTGTGCTTGGATTAAGAATTTTCTTTCTAACCATCGACAGTCGTTAAAGTTGGTGACAAGAGGCCTATTCCATCCTGACTTTTGGAGGCACAAGACTGACCCCCAAAAACAAAACATAGAATAACCCCCCCCCCCCCCTCTCCTGACCTTGCGGAAAGGGTTTCCACCTTTATGTTTGTAGGGAATCCATATCTCAGAGGATCTATCGTGGTCAGCTGGAACATAACTGTCCTTGTCCAGAAAGCCCAGCAAACGTCTCCCCCCTCCGAGGGTCTTGAGATGGAACAAACTGCAGGAAGACCTTCTCATCTCATTGAGAGTTTTGCTGGTGTAATGCCATGCCATCTGTATGGTATGCTGGCTGCACTGTGACTGACAGGAAGAGACTGCAGAGAGTGATAAGGTCTGCAGAAGAAGTGATCAGCTGTCCACCTCCCGCCTGGACTATATTGCTAGCTCTGTTGCCTCTCCAGAGCTACAGCAATTCTCAGTGGGGGGGTGGATCACTTCTATCCAAACCATCACCTGTTCAGCATGCTGCCCTCTGGGAGCAGGTACAGGTCCATCAGGTCCAGGACAAATCATGAACAGTTCCTTCCCCTGAACAGTCATTACTCTATACACACAGTAACTTTAACCACAATAATATCCTCAAGAGCGCTCATGTATGAAATGCAATTAACTAATGGTATAGGAGGAAGAAAAATTGCAAACATAACCTACTGTAGGAACCAGGGACATGTCCCATACATAATTCCTCTTGCAGAGGGAAGCTTGATTTTAGTATTCCTCTTTATCATCAAAAGTCTCTGCTTCAATGGTCTCATCTTGTTGTTCTTCCTCTTCTTCGCTAATCTGCCTCCTGTGTGAATATGTCAACCAGAGATGGGAGGCATTAATCGGTCCAGCAGTCAAAGGTAGCTGCCCGCTTGTAATGTAACCTGCAACTCTATGGTTGCAGCGATCAATGTGGGTGGAGAGACAGCACTGTGGTGGATGGCGACAGCATTGTGATGGTGGGAGGTGTCTAAGGTCCACTTCAGACTTAGCTGAGAGGGACTCATCCTCTCTGACCATCTTGTGTATCTTCTTCACATGCACTGCATTAACTTTTCTTTTGGAGTGGCAGGTTACAAACAGGCAGCTACGCCGCCATCTCTGAGCAGCCTAAATGACCTACATCTGGTAAATAATATTATTGTTAACTGTGTTTGCTTTTTTTATGTATAACAAGAACATATATTACAAAATGATTTTCACCAGGGATGAGAGAAGAATGAAGATGGAGTACTGTGGTAGTACTATGGAGTTACTGTGGAGTAGTGTGGACTGCTAGAACCCATAATGCCTCCATCTCTGGTTACAATTACTCACACAGGAGGGCAGATAGTGAAGAAGAGGAAGAAGAGCAAGATGAGACCATTGAAGCAAAAAATTTATGATGATGAAGAGAACTACTGAAATCAAGTTCATCTAGAGGAATTCCTATAGGGGACATGTCCTGGTTCCTACAGTAGTAGTTTTGCAATATTTCTTGCTCTTATGACCATAAGTTATTGCATTTCATACATAGTTACTAAATGGCTACATTTGGTGAAATTACTGTTTAGCACACGTGAAATAAATCCCTCCAATGTTCATTTCAAAGAGTGATTGAATTATTGCTCAATTTTAAATACTGCAATAAGCACCATTTGTGCCAATGCACTACTTAATGGACTAAAAATCACAATTGAATAGGCTGATTGGATGCACAAGCATCTCAGCTATCCAGTCATGCCCAATTCATGCAATTCTGTGACTGTTATGAACCCCCAGTGTGCAGAAATAGTCAAATACACCATTTTAGTATATAGGCGAAAAAATGACATATTAGTAGCTACTGCATGCAAATTACTGCATGGGTTCTCCCCCCAAAATCTGCATTAGATTCACACAAATTAGGTATGTCTGGATAGGGGAGGCCTGTGGAGGTACCCATATAACCCATTTCCATTCACATACATCTAGGTGACAGTCAAGGGACCATTTGAAAACATGTAGGATGGCTGTTTTTCCCTCACAAAATTTTCATCTGACTTTAAATCAATTAGGTTTTTAAGCTCCCTTTCTGGGACAAGGTAGCTTAACAAACTTGGTCACACTGGAAACCTGAGGTTGTCCCAGAGATACATTGATATCTTATCTTTGGGCTCGCTCGAAATTTGAGCGTGCTACAGTCTTTGAAAGACAGTCTGGAGACTGGCATTCCTGGCAACAATTCCACACAGGTATCCTATAGGGGTACTAAAACATTGCAAAAAACACATTTTGGACAGGTTTTGTTCCGGGGATCACCCAAATCTCTATTTTAGAGGTTCCAAGGATGCAAAAAATCCAGACTAGAAAAAAAAATAAGGGGGGTGCACGTGAACCCCTCCTGGGGCTCCTACTACCTGTTCTGGACATAATAATAGAAACACATGTTGGATTAACATATTCTACTCAAACAGAAAAATGCAACCAAGCTAACTGAACACCATTTAAATACTACTTCCATGAAGGTTGTTTTATTGCTGAGCTGGTACCATAGACTGTAAGGCTGGTACATTAGTTGGTGTTGATTTCACCATAGTCCCGACTGAGTGAACATATCGTTTATATTGTGCGTTTTTTTCACCAGTTTCCGCTCTCGAACATTAAAGTTGCCCTATACGTGATGTGTAAAACATATATTTCATCGTCTGATATTTAAAAGAAAGGTGTCATGTGTTAAAGTTGCGTATTTGCAGTTGAATCACGCATTGTTTTGAGAGCTACGGTCAGTTTAGTGCGTAGGCTACGTAGCTAACATTAGCCGATAGCTTCTTGGCTAACACGTCAAACAAATAAATAACTACGTGACATCTGACAGACACCTTCCTCTCGACACGAGAGTCGGACACAGACAGCAGCCACAGTCCTCGTATAACGTTATAACTTTTGACTCACCGTTATCCTTTTTACTCATTTTTCGCGAGTCCACTTTCCCTTTAGCTTTTCCAAACCGAGTTTCGCGGGAAATGTGCGTCACGACAAAGATCGTTTATCCGACAAGATGCATCATACAAGTTGAAATCACAACTATGGTTCATGAGCTACCCCGACATTTAATATTTAGTGGATATTATTAGACTCTCACATATTTACAAGACTATATTTGAGCAATGTTAATGCGGCCCTAGTATTTCTTACAGCTGTAGATGACTTGATGGCTCCTAGTTTCTCTGGAGGGTTACGATATCTGGAAAAAAAGATCAGAGTGAGAGCTCTGTGATTTCGGCTGCTCTGCGCCAGTAAATTCAGGGTGGTTGTCTACAATGTTTATTGTATGTATTGTATTGCATGTTTTGTTTAATAGCATATTTGTAAACAACATCTAAAAACGCTAAATTCGGTTCCGGTATGTAATTAAAATTACAAACAAATACAATCTTTTTAGTAATAAAATAATATTTCATACTGTGTTGCATTGGGGGAATAAAAAGGCAGATACTATAAACGGGTCTTGCATGTTGGACCACAGGGGTCAGTGTGCCTTAAGAATATGAATTACCAATTCAAAGAAGAAATTATCTGGGCCAGTCATACCCACTGTGTGCTTGACTTGGTCCATTCAATTTGCTCAGTAGGCTTCAAAATCTACAGCTGTGGTGTATTCAAGACAGAAATGAAGCCAAAAAGACTTTGTGATTTTAGTCTTGAATCAGACACTTTGAAATAATCTAACAAAAAGCTTCTTATTCTAGTACACATTTCACCAAAGACGGACTTAATGGCAAACATTTTATTCAATACGATTTGCACATCAAAACATATCAAAACCAGTTACAGAGAAGAAAATACACCTCTATGCACATTACATTATCAAACTGACTACAGATCACTCGTACTGAGGAACTGACTCTTCGTGAAGCAGCAATCAGCAACTTTTTAGTTGACTGAGGTGGTCAGACACAGAAGTTAACCTCTCCTCCTGTTCTTCATCTGTAGCTCTAAAATCCCAGCATTTTCCTTTAAGTGCACACTTTTTCTGTCACCTCCATGAGTCACTCTGTATCCAGCAGTTTTGTTTTTTTAAACTATTGTGCTACATCTCTCGCAGCTATGATTTTCTTCTCAAACATAACACAATGAATGCGAACAATATGTTTTTCCTCTATCTAAAACCCAGCATGTTTAAGACTCTTTGATATATGATCTCAATAAATCTCAACTCTGGCTTTATTTATTTTTGAAGTGCCATTTCCACTGTAAAACTCCAACATACTGCCATGGTGTGTCCATCGAGAGGAAATCAGGCTGACCAGCACACAAAGCCATTAACACTTTAAAAAAGGACACAAGGAACAACTAACTTTTTTTTAAACCAATTTTGATGTAAACATGTTTCCCCTTGAAAAAAGTAAAATATCTATAAACTGAAGACCTGATTTTTCTCTTATAATGTTCAGCATGACTGTCGATTACATGAAATACAAAGATGTTGGACCTTTTCTTAAAATACTATTTCTGAAAAAGAATACACACAAAGCTGAGGGCTCATTCAAGGTATTAAACATGGACACAATATGTTATTGAGCTGTATTAAAGGGCAGGGACATGGAAAATATTAAAAGCAAATCTCACCCTTGGGCACAAGTTCATAAATACAATGAACAACACACATAATATTAAATGCTCCGCTGGGTCAGATGTCTTCAGACTGCAATGTGACATTGTTTTAGGAAAATAAAATAAGCTCCTACTAACGTATGAACATGTTAGTCAGCAGGAAAGGAAAAAAGTTAAGAAAATAAAATCACACAGGAAAGTAATTGAAACTTTTGTCAAAATATTATTCATCTTCATGACTGAAGAGATTCGCTGTTCAAATCCTGTAACATCAGATGGAGGACCAACAGTGACAAAAGCTGCGGTTTCTTTGACAACGTGCGATGGAAAGTGGAGGCCGGTTTGACCACTCCAACTATTCCACCCACTAAAAGAAACTTAAGACATGAAATGCTTTTTCATAACGGCATTATCAAAGCAACATGGCTCAGCTCAACCAACAGGAATGTGATATTTGGTCCCATGTTAAATAGCCCTGTGTGTCTAGACTTCCTAGTAGAAAAGATTTTATGGGCACTGTTGTTGTTCATTTTATAGTCACTAACAGGTACCCTTGTAGCTGATGGGTGCATGAAGTTACACGATGGCAACAAGGCTCAATAATGCTGGTTTAGTCAATGTCTGAATGCGTTTTTATTTTTGTTGCTGCATTTTTTCTATTGCTCAGCCTACAAAGTAAAAAGTCTTGTGGATGACTGGGGTTTAAAAGTAAGGGGGAAAGAGAGAGTTTTAAAAGATAGAAAAAATAAAATACTTCACAGTGATAAACTGATGCCGATCAGAAGCAGGGCTGCTGGAACCTAAAATCGTCTTTCACACAACACACATTCACAGCTCATCCATATTCACACACACACGCGCCTATAGACACATACACACCTTACTGCGGTTTACCCAGCAGGCTAGATAAGAAGTTAGACCCCTGGCTCTCTCCTCGTCTAGGACCTCCTCCTCCGAGGGGATCCATCTGGTTCAGTTCAGACTGATCCAGCATTTCAAAGTCCTCTCCGTCCAAGTCTGTGTCCAGCTCGGAGCTGGACTGTTTGCGGTAGCTTCGGGGGGCTCTGGCCCTGGAAGGTGCTTCTCTGTGGCGGGTGGCAGGAGGTCGAGGCTGCAGCGCCCCGGCCAGCGCCGCCTGGATCATGTTGCTGGCGATGACTCCGGCCAAGTCTCCTGTGAAATCAGTGACAGGTGGAAGGCCGCTAAGAGAAAGTTCTGTGTCCAGATCGTCCTGGTCAGAATCCAGATGACCGTCCACGTCCAGCACTGAGGCTCGGTGGCTGGCGAGTCCGGCTGGACCCAGACTAGGCAGCCCGATGCTTGTGTCGTCGTCATCGTCCATCAGGGTGGCATCGGGGTTTATAGAGGGGAAGTCTGGGAGGTCCTGAGCAAAGGACTCTTCAGCATCACTGTGTCTGTCAAAGTCTGAGCAACACGCAGACAAGAACAAAATCAGACTCAAGAACAAACGATAAGATAATGAGAGAAAAGAATACGCCCCCGTACTTACCCTCAGAGCCCTCGGTGAGCGGGGTCTGGCCTCGCGACAGGTTAAAAGTTCCATTGTCAGTGTAAGACACCTCAGCATCTGAGTGCTCAGAGTCTGTCAGTGCAAGCTCCTTTGCAACAACAGCATCGTCAAACTGAAAGACAGCAGATATAAAAAGGTAGATATTTTTAAGTTGTGTGCTTTTTTTTTTTTAGATCAAATTGTATGCAAAAACTTTCTCTCTGTTGCTCAGCCACAAAACATTTGCAAACTATGTTCCACCATTACTTTCACTTTCCATATGGGCTCATACTCTGTACAGGCTTCACCGCACATGTACACATTTAGGCAAAACAAAACACAGCACAGCACTCATGTGAAGTTCCTGACCTCAACAGGAAGTAACTTAGATCTGCTACTGTAAATAACACTGATGAAATACAGAGCTACAGGTATGTGGTGAATGAGTCTTTTCCAAGTTCCCAACAGCCTATTTTCTCATTGAATAAACAATGTGACACAGGTGTTGACACTCACACACACTCCATAAACACAACAGAGACGTTTACCATCATGATATTTTCAGTAGACAAGCTTAGACATGTACTAACATCATAATAGAACTACTAAAACAAATGTTCATGTTAAAGTCAGTACATATTAGATTCAGGAAGCCAAAAGGGCAGCATGTTAATGGAACAACAAACTTTTTCAATTCTCAATGGAAAATAAAACCCCTATAAATTTTACTACTTTTAGTACGAAATATATAAAACCTATGCAAGGAAGGCTCAATGACTGGTTCATTTTAGTAACAGTGCAGGAAATAAGAGGACGATGCTCACTAACATCAGTGAAAAATGAGTTTACGACGGCTTCAATCATTTAAACAGACTTACTGTTGGGCAGAAAGCAGCCAACTCCTCCTCCTCACTATCACTGGCTTCACCTGAGGATGCACCACGGATGGACTTCCGCAGAACTGCAGAGCAGAACACAACAGATTACCACTCGGTGCAGTGTCAGTTATTTAATTTGTCTGACTATGTTTGTGAACAAATAAGGTTTAACCTTAAACCTTATTTGTTCATTAAAGGTTCATTTGTGGCTTCCTAATTTAATATCAAGATCAGCATGCAGAAAGAATAAAATTGGATGTACTACTTACACTGATTATCAATTGGATTTGCCATCATGTATCCACGAACGCTGAAGTCCAGCCGCTGCAGGACTGGCTCCAGCTTCACGCAGACATGCTGAAAAACCCTCTTATAGGCTGCCAGAGGGGCCAGGAGAGTGGCTAACACTAGAGGACAAAGGGAGAAAACACTAGTCATTGTGAAGAAAGACTCATTCTGTGGTGTTGTTTGCTGTACGTGATAAGAAAATGATCTGTACACACACACTGTATCTAACGCTCTGCTAACTGCAGACAGACCCTCACAGGGCTGAGTCATCTCCAGCACAGAGATACAGACAGAGGGAGCAGCAGGGAGTTAACGTGTCGAGTACAAGCTGCTGTGGATCGGTTTAGACGTCAGATTGGAGGGGCCTTGGCAGGGCTTGTCTCTCCCAGCTCTGCAGCCTACACTGGTTGGAGGTGAGGAGATTAGCCCGGTCACAGACTGACCTCCTTAGCTTTCTTGCCTGGCTCCCTTCCCACCTTCATTCCTGCCCCTTGTGTCTCATCCTGGCTTTAATCACCTCACTGGGCTAGGGCCCCCTCTCTATTGGGGCACCGCAGATCTGGTTTCACCACCCATGCATTTTTAATAGAACCAGTCAGGCTGAGTTTCCTTGTCACCATGGTCTTGTGAAGAGGAGCAGATAAAAGTAGTGAAGGCTGCTGAAAGTTTAACTGTCGCGACTCACCAGCGGAGTAGGAGAGCACCAGGCCAGGAACGTAGCGTCCAACCACAGCCAAGCAGGTGAACACTCCACAGGTCATGATGCAAAACTGCAAGGGAGCAACAAAACAAAAGTCAGCACATATAATACAGGTGGACTATGGTGCATTTCCGTTGTTTACTCATTAAACTTGGTTAATTATTCATTTGCAGGATTGTGCTATGACAATGACAGCAGGCAATCATAATAGGGGAACAGGGTCATCATTTAAAAAGGTAACTTTTCACTTTGTTATATATATAGATGGATGTTTTTTGTGGTATGTATGCTCCTCCTCACCTTTCCAGGGTTTTGTCTTTTGTACTGCACCATACTGAATGTGAGAACTTTGGCGCTGACCCAGGCCTCAGCGATGTGGTGGCACAGTTCAGGCACACTGAGGACGCCAGGCTGCACCAGACCCCAGCTAGACAGACAGACAGTGTTATCAATACTTTTTATCTGACATGTTATTGTATCATCAACACTGTGGCTGGTGGTCACAGTCAACACAAAGCTGTGGCTTTTGTCACAAACCTCTCGTTTTCTGATTCATCCTTGTTTCTGACTGTGGAGGAGAGAGAGAAAAAAGAGAAGAGATTAATTGAGGAAACATCACATATCACAGAGTGCATTATATATTTACATAGGCTGTAGTGTACTCGTTACTGTGCACTGTAAAGTATAGAGTGTAGAATAAGTAGCTCGAGGTCTCTTCCATCTAAAGTCTCCTCAGGACTCTGTACATAACTCAAGTTCAAAAGCAGGTAAATGAGATCAACTGCTCCATATGTAACACAAAACACTTGCAAAGTCCATGGTGCAGGGTGCTGACTGTCTATTTTGATAACAGAAGTACATTTGTTGCAATCATATAAAACCGGGGAATTATCTAGGATACAATTAGCACAAGAAACCTAAGGCACTCAGGGTTTAAAGTAAAGGAAACAAAAACAGAACATGTCACACAGAGAAATATAAAGGCCCCCATTGAGGGAACTTGTAGCACCTCTAATTTCTGGCCAGATTTTGTTTCTCCAGGTATCAACACAGACAACCACAGCCAAACCAGAAGCCAGCAGAAACAGCAGGCGCAGTGAAGTCAGCGCAAAGAACCTGGAGGGGATTAAAACACATGAACAGACAGTACATCCCATGCCTGTTACCCCAGGAGTAAACAATGAACAAGTTATGTAACTCAACAACTTAGTGCATTCATAAAACTTCATCAAACTACAAAACCCTCGAGGGATCATCTACCGTTTCCTTTGGTCAAGATGAACTTATTTCACTCTTGAAAACTCTCTTTAAAGTAAGGTTCATAACATCTATATTGCGATATCACAGGTGGTGTTCCAGGTGTTGTCCTTTTTCAAACAACTGGATTTCACTGTCCTCAATAAAAATCCCTCACTCTGGTTTCTGATCACAAGACTTCAAAACTTGTTGACCACCACAATGTTATAGGATTCTGCCAATCAGCAGTGAGAGATTAACCTAACAAAGAATTTGTTGGCAGGATGAGATGTAATAGAATTTGTGGTAGCAGTGCAATTAGTGGCAACAGTTAGTTTAAAAATAAAAACTAGCACGGCAACAATACGGACATAACACAGTGATTGTATTAGGGTTTTATTGTATCATATCCGTTTTCCACTCCTGATTGTTCAAATGGGTTGTGAATTAAGAATAAACCTCAATAGCCTCCCCATCTCCATGTGATATACCATCGTCTGTCGCTTCATGCATTATATGGGAATGCATCACTTTGGGCCGAAACTACCCTGCTGCACCACTTAGTGTATACTGGAGCACAAGTAAAAAGGGAGACGGGGTGAATGGCCTAACATGCTCAGTGGTCTAATCGAATAAAGGCTGAATTCCTGAGACGCACAAGGAGGGTGGCCTGGCCTGCCCGACTTTCCCTTTGCTGTGACCCAGGTCAGTGATTCTTATCAAACAAGAATATTACAGTCACCCAATCCAGCCAAAACCTGCCCCACATCTCCTGTTTCTTGTTTAAGTGCTTTCTAAGTTTAAAGCTGATATAATATTACAACTGAATAAAAATAATTACTAGTGGGTAAATGCAACAAGGCGCTTCTTTATACTTAAACTCCCATTACAGAGGGAAATATTGCACATTATTCTTCACTATACTACGTATTTCATAGCAAAATGAATGTACTGGCAATAATATATAACTTTGAATTTCTTAAAATAGTTACATTAATTTAACTTCTGATATTTTTATTCTTGTGCATTTTATAATATGGGATGTTAACTTCCAATACTGCTCCATTAACCACAACTGGTACTTGATGCATATGATAAAACAGAGACACACAGTAAATAGACTGCTATTCACTGACAATGACTTGATGGCTTTCTCTACCAGAGCCACAAACAACACATGAGCCTGTAAATTTCAGATGCAGCTTCAATTTCCAGTCTCCCATACACATAAGCATTAGTAATGAAAAGAGTACGACTCATTATTCAGGCATCACACCGTTCACAATATAAAGGAACCAGTTCAGTTAGGAGCAACAACAAGGTTGGGAGTGTCTGTCTGTTGAGTGGGTCTATAAATGGAGCCACTAGCCAGCCATCTGTCTTGTCTTGAATTGACAGGTGAAATGTTTGCATTGTGTAAAAGCAAGCACCAGCTGTTTTTTAGTCACGCTGCCTCTCGCCCAAACGACCAAAACAGTCTGTGTATTGTCTAAATGTGGGTTGCTAAAAAAAAAAAATGAACAAGGACTTGGGGGACACATAACAAGATCTGCCATTAAAACGCATTCATTAAAATGTTTGGTTGTAATGAAACTCACCAAAACACAACGTTGACCACAACGTAGAGAAGCACACACTGGAAGGGTCTCTCCCACACCAGGACGGACTGTAGGTAGGTCAGGACGGGCTCGTAGGGCCCCAACCTGGACTGGAGAGCGGCTTTGACAGCCCGTACCTGCCCGTCTCTCTCGCTGGAGCACGGTCGACTCCGCAGACACACACCAGACCCCTGCTTGCTACAGAAATCCTCCATAGATGTGCCTTCCATTGCTCCGGTGTGAGCCGCCATCTTAGTGTCTGCCATAGATATACAGCAAGCCTGTAAAAAATAAAAAATAAAATACTTGAGTGGTAAAAACAGGTAAAGAGCGCAGCGACTCTGAGCCGCTCCGTTCACATTCACAACACCGGCTAGCAGAGCTGCGCTAACGGATTTGAGCTAACCGCCGCCTAGCCACGTTAGCTGATTGAGTCAACGTGTTTCCGTTTTAAAATAATAAACGCCTGTTTGTGTAGAAAGCAAACATGTTATCAGTGCCACTGTTGTTATTATTATTATTGTTATTATTTTCAGATAAACTGACACCTACTATTTTGCCATTTTTTGAAGAAATGTAGCACTCTCCTCGGGGACAGGGACAATATGGCGTAATCTGTTTTTCAGAGACGTTCAGCAACGGTCCAATCAAAATCCGTGTGCCGTGTGCCCCCTGTGTCAGGCTGCGTTCAGGTACAATAGGGACATCTCAGCTTTGTTTACTTGCACCACTGCTTCGTGGACAAACAAATCAAAAAAAGTCGCCAGGAGGACTGTGATTGCCTTACGACGTGTTTGTTTAATAAATCCCATTAACCAAAAATACGTGTTTTATATGATCCATATTCATTTGTGGAAAAACTAAACAATCACTGTGTTGTCAACAGCGACCAATCCTACAGGTACCTATGACCATTAATGCAACAGAGCCCGGATTACCAATGCCATTTCGAGTAGAAATTTTTAGCACAAACATCAACAATTAAATATATGTTATCAATATGTATGGTTGCACAAAAAATGGTGCAAACCTGAAATGCACTGTAATGCAATGTATGATGTGGTTTAAATGAAACATTGCACGATATTGGTAAGCATCCAGATGGAAAGTGTGAGCACTGTGATATGACTGAATCTGTCCAGCACATTATAGCCTAATAGATCCATGGTCCGGCATGTGCTTCTGGAGTGTAGAAAGTATGAGGAGGAAAATACTCAAGGAAGCAGTGGAAAGTGCAAAAATAGGATGTAATCTGGGAAATGTACTTTAGAGAGAGTCCAAGGGTGTCCAAAAGTAACCATTTGCATAGCTCAATAACACATGGTTGATAGAAAGAATTTAATTCATTTACTTCTTTATTTGTTTATTTTATTTTTATTTTATTTATTTATTTATTTTGAACTGTTTGTAAACTATAGTCTGTCTGTAACTGCCAATATCTCGATCCATACTTGGTGGGTGGCAGTAATGTTCCGGAACATGCGCTTCAACTGGGAGCGGCAAAGTCTGGTAGCTCTGAGTTTTTGAGTTTTTACTCAACATTTGCTTTATTTTTGTTGTGTTTTTTGTTATCTACTGATGGATGCTTCTCAGGGGAGAAGAGATTCTTCAGAGATGAGCTTCTTTCATTGAAAATGGACAGATCTGGAGGACACCACCATCCTGTCCTCAGATGATCTGAAGAGGGGGTCCTTCCTGCTCCACCTGGCGGTTCCTGCTCCACCTGGCGGCCCTGCTCCATCCGGAGGTCCTGCTCCATCCGACGGTCCTGCTGCACCTGGCGGCCCTGCTCCATCCAGCGGTCCTGCTCCACCTGGCGGTTCCTGCTCCACCTGGCAGTTCCTGCTCCACCCGGCAGCCCTGCTCCACCTGGCGGCCCTGCTCCATCCGGCGGCCCTGCTCCACCTGGCGGTTCCTGCTCCACCCGGCGGCCCTGCTCCACCCGGCAGCCCTGCTCCATCTTTCTTTCTTTTTTGTGTCATTGTCGTCGTGTGAGCTACTACACTAATATGAATTTCCCTCCTCGGGATGAATAAAGTATTCTCTACTCTACTCTACTCTAATGCTCCATGTGGTGGGTTACTTGCCAACTGCCAAAAAAACACAAGTTTTTATTTATTTATTTATTTAATTCATTTTTATTGCACAAATAATTATGTACAAACATTCATGGCATACATTTCTTTAACAACTCAATAAAGGAACAGGTGCTATGAGAACCCAGGGAAAGAAAAAAAACAAAAAACAAAGGCTAGGGCTTCTTTTGTAAATCAAATTTATCAATTATATCAAACACTTTAATGTCATTTTTATTTTTCATAAGATCGAGGGCACTTATGAAACAAACAAAAAAACGTTATAGAAGAGGTATTTAGTGGTAGACTGTAGAGGTAAATCTGCTTTACACCCTCCGACGCAGCAGGGGGCGCTGTGCTCGTTTGATATCGGTTGCGACCGTTGACTCTGAGCGTCACATCATCAGCACCAAGCGGGAAGGAGCGGGCTGCTGCTGCTACTTCTGCTGGTGGAGGAGCGAGCGACCTGTTTTTCTTGTGTTATTTAGCCAGCAAAGTCGGCGGACTGGGCTAGCTAAATAAGGAGCAACGCTGGACTGAACATGCCTCGAGAAATTATAACGCTTCAGCTGGGACAATGTGGAAATCAAAGTAGGTGGAAGACGCAAAATAGAGCAAAGCATCCTCCTGCTTGAGTTTGCTAGCTGTGCTGATATGTCAAGCAGGCTCAATGCTGTGTGTGTAACGTAATAATGCTGTGAAGTGCTAAAATCAAGTTAAGATAAAATCAAAATATAACGACAACAGCGTCAGCATCAGTGTAAGCTATAAGTTAGTTAACTTGTGGCTAATGGCTGTGCGCTAACTACCTAGCAAATACTAATACTAGCCCACTGAAACACGATAACTTAACGTTAGCTACCGGGGTGCAGATGATGCTAATTGATATTATGGTGTGTTGTAAATGAATAAATATTGGATAACTTACCGATTGATAACAGATTATCAAACCTTCTCGTCTCTTTGTGTTTCAGTTGGTTTTGAGTTTTGGAAGCAGCTGTGTGCGGAGCATGGCATCAGTCCGGAGGGGATTGTTGAGGAGTTTGCAACCGAGGGAACCGACAGGAAGGATGTGTTCTTCTATCAGGTAACTGGAGAAATTAATGTATATAGCTCCACCTTATTGACTTTAATGTCATGAATTATGAACGTACTGTGTCCACTAACATACTGTGCAGGGTCTCCCTTAGCTCCATAAACGACTTCACTTATTATTAATATCCTTTGACCTCCGTGAACTTGAACGCATCACATAATTTCAGGCTTTATGCCCAGTTCCACTACTTTTTTTTAATGCAAAGTTTATTGAAAAGTCAGATTAGTGAAAACACAGAAAATTAATATAATAAAATACAATGCCAGGGGGCCACATTATACAAAACAGTGATAAAATAGTTAATAAAAATGTTATATATTGCATAGCTCAGTGGTTTTGATGGCTTTTCTGTTGTGTTGGATTGTTTGAGCTCCTTCTCAAAAATTAACAAAGATGGTTTGTGATTAGAGAATTTGGATTTGTGTATGGTATTTAGCAAGTAAAACAAGCAGGTTGATGACCCCAGGTCCATGACTTCCTGAACTTAAACCAGCTCCTTTATTTCCTGTCTTACATTATTGGACACATTGATTAATCCAGGTGTGTTTGACCTCACAACAATGGTCAGACACACCTGGATTAATAGTGGATTAGTGGAGCTGGGCATAAAGCCCATTGTCCATCGCCTAGTGATACTGTAGAAGATCGTCTAAAGTTTAGGGCTCAAACATAAAAAGCACTACACACATGAAAACCACATTTGAACCCATGATGCATAGAAGCACATAAAACAGCATCAATAAAAGCACATGCAGTTTGTCCTAAAAACGGTATCTATTATAGCTTTGTTGGTTAGTTGCACACTCAGGCTCCCATTCTGCCACATCCCAGTGGTGCTAGATTTAGATGTGGGATCTGGATAGACCACTGAGGTTCACTGACCTCAATACTACTCACCTGAAACCAGTTAGAGAGACATTTGCTTTGTGTTACATGCTGTATTATCAATCTGGAAGTCGCCATTTGAAGATTGTAAACTGTCACCATAAAGGGAGGCATAATATTCAAATGGCTTGTGTCATTAAGAATGACTGGTTGGTATTAATGAGCGTTAAGTGTGCCAAGAAAATGTTCTTCACACCATTACACCATTACCACAGCAGCCTGGCACAACGGAGGTTAAGCTTTTCTCCTCTCCACACTCGTAAAGAGTGGTTATCTGAGTTACTATGGCCCCTTTGTCTGCTCTAACTGGACTGCATCCAGACTTCTTTCATCAACAAGCTGGTTCCCACCTCAGAACTGCTGCTCCAAGTTCAGAAGCAGGACCGTTGTGTGTGAAAATCCCCTGAGATCAGCAGCTGCAGAAATACTGAGACTTGGCCCATCTGGCACCAACAACTATACCACGGTTTCCAGTCATTGAGAATGAGATCACATTTTTTGATGTGATGTGAAATTGATCTGATGATTGTATATACCAGTGTTTTTCAACCTTGGGGTCAGGAGCCCATGTGGGGTCGCCTGGAATTCAAATGGGGTCAACTGAAATGTCCAGTAATTGATAAAAAAAAATAAAGATAAAAATATATCTCTTTATTATTCTTTTAAAAAATATGATTAGAAACACCACACACAATCCTAAACAACTGTATTCTATACTTTCACTTTCTCAAATTTTAATCGAGTTCAAATAAAATGCAGCATATAAAAATATCTGAGCTGGCGCATCTCGATTGACGGGGTCACCAGAAATTTGTGATGTCAAAATGGGGTCATTAGCCAGAAAACATTGGGAACCACTGGTATATACTGTACTGCTGTGTGGTGAGTTTAGATCTAGTGGGCTGCAACAATGTTGTTTGCCACTAGATGGCATGCTTGTAGTGGAAACTGAAATAACCCAGACTGTGGTAGGAAGTATCACACTGACTGTTTCAACAGATAACCCCTGTTTGTTGATAAAACTCCACAGGCTGATGATGAACACTACATCCCCCGCGCAGTCCTCCTGGACCTGGAGCCGAGGGTGATTCACTCCATCCTCAACTCGCCTTATGCAAACCTGTACAACCCAGAGAACATCTACCTCTCCGAGCATGGAGGAGGTGCTGGCAACAACTGGGCTAGTGGATACTCACAGGTGATGAACGGATATTACATGTTACATTGCATGTATTATTGTACTAGTAAAGGAGCCATAATAAACTTGACACATAATGTTTTTACCTTTTTAGGGCAAAAAAATCCAAGAAGACATCTTTGACATCATCGACCGGGAGGCAGATGGCAGTGACAGTTTGGAGGCAAGTTCAGCATTTATCACATACCAGCTGTCCCTGGGGCAGGGGGAGGGTAATGTGGCTTTGGCAGTGTCAAATTCTCAATATGGTTTCAGAAATAAAGTAAAAAGTGTGTGTCTGTGTGCAATTAGTATAGTCAACCGACCCTCTGATCCCACTTGAACAAATTTCTACATGAGCCTTAACCTCAAATATCCAAGATAGCATCAACGTATCTGTGTGACATATTCTGAGAGCAGACATGTTCATTTCTTTGTGGTCGTTTTGGAGCTTTTCTGTCTCCTTTAAATTGTTTTGTAGTCAATTTTTTATTTTGATGTGGTCATTTTCGGACCAGTCGGGTCATTTCCATTACTTAATAGTTGTTTTGCGTCACTTTGTTGTTTCATGGTCTCTCTGTAGTCGACATATCTCGTGGGATCTCTCTTTGCAACATTTACATTCCCAAAGATGCTCAGTGGCCCCGCTGACCCTGTGTCTATGACCCGTAGGCTTGTTTAGCAGTCCATCTGTTGTCTGAGTTGTATCAGGGAATACTTGATTGTATCCACACATGACTTCTCTTCGTCTCTCAGGCACAGCCTTTCGTCCTTGTTGTGGTGTAAAAAAAAATCCCGTACAGAAATGAATGGCTTTGATAGAAATGACATGTTAAAGCGGTGCCTGTAATCTTGAAACTAGCACAGTCGCATATATCCATGCCTCACTATTATTCTTAGTTTCCTTTTTTGTTTTGGTGAACTTTCTTCAGCTGCCAGCCTCCCATAAAATAACACTCGTATTTCCTCTCTAAGGTCTGCAATTTCTGTAAGTCATTCACATTATGACCCCACATTATTATTTAGTGTGTGCACTCGTGTGTGTATTGGATAGGAAGGTGGTGGGCCGGGCTGCCGTGAGCGTGTGTATGTTGGCAGGGTGTGGCGTGTAGAATGTCTGGTGATAATAGCCGGGCAAGTGTAGAAGGCAGGTATTACAGGGCTGTGCTGGGGGGGTTGAGGGAGCCTATTTGTGAGGTGGGGCTGCACTCCCATTTATATAACTGCCGTGGAAGAGAAGCATTTGCTCACCCACACACACACACTCACACACACTCTCACACTCAGCTTTCTGCATCAGTGGCGTTTGCAGAAAGCTTTACACACACGTGGCACATGCTGTAGCTGTAAATCTCAACGACAAGTAATGAGTAACCCCTTTGTCTTCGTAGGGGTTTGTCCTGTGTCACTCCATCGCCGGGGGGACGGGCTCCGGGCTGGGATCCTATCTGCTGGAGAAACTCAATGACAGGTCCACAAACAACGCCACATAGCTTGTTTATTTTCCATTTACTCTTGTGATGTGGTGTGTGTGCGTGTGAGGGAATAAATCTTATTTTTACCCATCTTCAGGTACCCAAAGAAGCTGGTGCAGACTTACTCCGTTTTCCCAAACCAGGATGAGATGAGTGACGTGGTCGTTCAGCCGTACAACTCGCTGCTGACGCTGAAGAGACTCACGCAGAACGCAGACTGTGTGGTGAGCGCTACTACCCCCTCATCATGGGATGCTGTCTGATTAATCCCACTGCTCCCTTTTGCTTCACAAAACAGCCATGGCACTAAATACCCTCAGAGGATGACATAAAAACGACTCCATTTGGGATTCCTCCTTTTTTTTGTTTTACAAGCCCCGATTAGCGATTAACTGTCCCACTTGAACAAACCAAAGCAAAAAATACAACACAGTAGCTAAACTGTTCCGCTATCAATGACATGCTGAATCAGGACAACACAAATAATTCTATTAAGATGGCGGTCAGTCGAGTTTGCCAATGAAATTATTATGAGACTGTTTAATAAATTTGGCTCCATGCGCTCTGACGTAAATGGCCAAGGTCAAAACGGAGCAAGCACTTGCTCGTACATGTGTCAAACTGTATAAGACATTAAATGAATAAAATATGATTGAGTCTCACAGGCCTTTTATACACTGTTCTCACGGTGTATAAAATGCATTTTATTAACAGAAACCTGTTCTGCACTGGACTAGTTTTGGCTAGGCTTGTCTCAAGTGTCTTAACACTCCTCAATAAAATATATAATTAAATTATATTATGACAGTGTAACCTCACCACCTCGGGGTTTGTTTTGTAATTTGACCACTTTTATTATAAAGTTATTCAACTTGTATCACAATAAACTTCATCTTCACAGTTTATATGGTGTTCATGACACTGAACACTGAAACAGAAACCAGTGTCTAAATTAACTGGCCTGATTTGTGATTTAAAAAACACACATACACACACGAAAGTAGTGCAAAAGATTTTATTTTAATAAGTTCCTTTTACTTAACAGCTCCCTCTTCAGCCCCTGTGGTGCTTGTGTAGCATAAAGAAGCAAACTGCAGCGCCAGCATTGCTGAATTACAAATTGAACTTATTAAATCTCAGTCTTAAATTGGTGATTGTATTAGACTGAGATGCTCTAACAGTCTAATGGTGTTTCCTGCCTAATACCTACTTCCTCCAGGGTCTTGCATAAGGCCCTCATGTTGATTAAATTAGCTGGAGAGCTAATAGAATCTGTCCAAGAATTGGTCCCCCTGTTGCAGCCGTACAGTGTGTCTTTTATGTTCAGCTCTCCTAACAACAGCACACTGTGTTGCTTCTTAAAAGGTTCCTTGACTGCGTCATTACTCTGATACCCTCTCACTCTTTCTTTAACTACGTAGCAGTGTATTGACTTTTACCATGTTGTTGTGCCTGAGGGATTCTCTTCCTCCATTTCTTTTTTTTTTTGTTTCTTTTTCATTTGTCTGATAATTACCCTCCTGGGCGTGTGCGTGTGTCGTGCATCAGGTGGTGTTGGATAACACGGCTCTAAATCGCATCGCCACAGACAGACTGCATATCCAGAACCCCTCCTTCTCCCAGATCAATCAGCTGGTAAGTTGGATGTACCCCTCCCCTCAACTTAAAGTGTAGTATCCGCTCGTCAGTCAGCAGGTTTTAGTTGTTGCTCTAATTTACAGCCATCCTTAGTGTAATTGAACAAAGACAAACGTTGAGACAGTCTGTACCAGACGTGTGTCGCTCACCACTGAAATTACAAGATTCACAAACTAGTTTGGCGAGTCAGTTGCATGTCAGACTGGAAATAAGTTGCACATGGCTGCACTTTCCAAATGGTATGTCAACTTGTTTGACAAGAGACACACACACACTGTATTATTCTGTCAAATCCAGGCTCAAAACACACTTTTATTCTTAAGCATCGGGCTTCCACTCAATTTGCTTTTTTTAATATAATATTTTTTGACTGTCTGTTTTTGGTCAGTTTGTATTTTTTCTTTTTTTTTTGGTAAATGTCACTTGACACACTAGATTTAAAATGTTAGTTCCCGTCCTCCTTTAGGGTTTATCAATATAACAAACCAATACAACCTCCATTTATCCACTGTTTTGAATTAATTGTTTCCTGCAGAGAAAAACATGAAACATATTTTTGAGGACTTTATGCTGAAGAAATCTGAGCAAGAAAACATGAGATGTAACATGTCCATCAACTGACAGCACCTCTTGTAACCAGATAACACTTGATTTACTCGAGTACTTGTCAACACTGTAGTGGAATTTACTATGACAGTCTTGTAAACTGCTGCAGGTGCATAACCACCCAGTTGTCAGTTTATTAGGAACACCTAGCTAAAAGGTTTACAGTCTAACTCAGCAGTACTTCCTTGGTGTGTACGTTGATGTTTTCCATATTGTACAGGAGCTGTTTTAAAAGCTGAGTGTGTCTAATTAAAGTTTCATACACGCAGGTCTCCACCATCATGTCTGCGAGTACAACCACCCTGCGTTACCCGGGCTACATGAACAACGACCTCATCGGCCTAATCGCATCCCTCATCCCCACACCCCGCCTCCACTTCCTCATGACTGGGTACACACCACTCACCACTGACCAGTCGGTGAGTCGCGCTCGAACCACTGAAAGCAAACAAAGTTTTTTGTTTTTTTTTACATTCATTCAACAATACTGTCCACTTTTATTGGCAACATATCAGCAGTTAATATTTAAAATACTGTCTGTGGTTCCCAACCTTTTTTGGCTGGTGACCCCAATTTGACATCACAAATTTCTGGCGACTCCATGTGATCATGGCTGTCAATCAAGATGCTCAATATTTGAGAAAGTGAAAGTATAGAATACAGTTGTTTAAGATTGTGTGTGGTGTTTTTAATCATAATTTTAAAAAGATTAATTATTAGTTAAAAAATATATTTTTATCAGTCATTTTTTTGTTATCAAGTACTAGACATTTCAGGGGACCCCATTTGAATTCCAGGTGACCCCACATGGGGTCCCGACCCCAAGGTTGAAAAACACTCCTGTAAGATGTTGACTTTTTTATTTATTTAATCGCTCGGCTGTGTCTCAGGTTGCTAGTGTGAGAAAAACCACAGTGCTGGACGTGATGAGGAGGCTCCTGCAGCCCAAGAACGTCATGGTGTCAACGGGAAGAGAAAGGCAGCCGAGCCACTGCTACATCGCCATCCTCAACATCATCCAGGGAGAGGTCGACCCCACACAGGTATGCGTGTGTCTTCCTATAATAAACTATCTCTTGAGTTCCTCGTGTCTGGAGAGTGTTACAACATTTTTCCACCGACTCCACTGCAGGTGCATAAAAGCCTCCAAAGGATCCGAGAACGGAAACTTGCCAGCTTCATTCCCTGGGGTCCCGCCAGCATCCAGGTGGCGTTGTCCAGGAAGTCCCCGTACCTGCCCTCGGCCCACAGAGTCAGCGGCCTGATGATGGCCAACCACACAAGCATCTCCTCTGTAAGTGCTCATCTCAGTCACATGGCCTCGTTCCCCGTTCTGTTACATTCTGTGTGTTTATACAGTAAAGACCTGCATCTGTGTTTGCTCAGAGTCAATACTTGAGGGGATGCATTGTCCTAAGAAGTGAAGTCGAGCTGCCGCAGCAGCATTTGCGGGGGAATTCCATGAAAATTAGGTTTTGGATCATTTCGCTGCCAAACTAGACATTTCCTCCAAACTTCCATTCCTCTTTCTGTTTGCTGGTTTAAAACATGAGCTGTGAGGACAAGGGAAGAGTCATTCCTGTGATGTCATGAAATTACTTCATCTGAGATGACTGAGAAAGCCTTTACAGGCAGCCACGTTACAATGCCCAAATTAAATTGTTTTGTGATTGCTTTAGATCTCAAACTTCCTCGAGGGAAAGTTACAGTCTTCTGAAGAAGTTTCAGTGAAGTCATTTTCTTTTCTAGTTACAGAGAAAAAAACAAAAAACAAAACCGAAGGTGTTCAAGTTTTTTAGAACCAGAAACTTAACTCTTTCCAGGGTGTTAGTTTTGATGTCCTCTCTGTTGCTGTCCCACAGCTGTTTGAGCGGACGTGCAAGCAGTATGACAAACTGCGTAAGCGCGAGGCCTTCCTGGAGCAATTCCGCAAAGAGGACATATTCAAGGACAACTTTGACGAGCTGGACAACTCTCGCGAAGTCGTCCAGCAGCTGGTGGACGAGTACAGCGCGGCCACGCGGCCCGACTACATTTCCTGGGGCACACAAGAACAGTGAATGGACTGATCCGCTCGTATCACAACAACAACTCCATCAACAATACATCCTTTAGCTAGAGTACTCTAACCCAATTTATGTCCCATGACGCACATAGGTGTCCCCAAAATAAACAGGCATTTGGCTTTAGCTGCTTCTGTTGAAAAACTATTTATTGGCTTTTTACAGCATGTGATGTGTATGTGTTTCAAAGTTCACTCAGTCGAGAGACTGAGGGATGAGTGTTAACATCCACTGTCATTATATCAACCAAAGGGTTAAGTGGTAAATTCTAAAACCTAGTTTATATAAATCAAGCTTCAACCTAATAGTCCTGTAAGATCAAAGTAAGAATAACTTCTCTATAAATGTTTGTTAATAACTCAGCTTTGCCTCTTTCTTTGACAACCTGTTGCCTTTTCTTGGTTTATTTTTTTACTGACTACTGTAACTAATACAGCCGATTCACAGTAAAGCTTCCACAAAGTGACTGCCTTGGATAAAGAGAGAAAAGGGCTGGCAGAGTGCATTGCATGATGGTTAATGTAGGTTCCTGTACCACCTGACATTTCTGACATGGTGCTTTGTACCATCTGTCTGCTGCTGATACACGTTGCTCATTTGTCACCACTGTACAAGACCAACAAGAACATCAAGTTGAAAGTTGGGCTCGGGCCAGAAATGGTGTGAGAATACCTTCCATATTAAGTGCATTGACATTTTGACAGCATGTCACCTGCGGTAAGGAAAGTAACAGTTTGTGCAGATGAATACATACATGTACAAGGATGGCTCTCTGTTCACACTTCATTTCTATGCCTGTAAATATACTTTAAATAATAGCTGGTTCACTGGCTTTCTCTGTATTGTCTCAATGGAACTACTGTCCCATGTTGCTTTGCTTGTTGGACCTGTTTAAAACTGAATAAACACATTTTTCTATGATTTTTTTTTTTTGCTGTAATCACACGTGGTCATTTTGCTTTCCTGCAAAATGATGACCCCCATTTTCTCCTTCACCTGGAGCTGCTGTGTCCTGGTGGCCGTTCATCTAACTCAGTTCAGGCTCATTACCGCAGGGGAACGTAAAGGCACTTAGCAACGCTTGCTCAACCAGCTATTGTTTTTAACCAGAAACGCTTGGGGCGGGGTGGGAGGGCTCTCAGTTGTGCTGCTGGCGCCAAACTTAAGCCTTTTAGAAAATGTGCCTTGGTGAAAACAATAGTCTTACACTGCTTCACCAGTCGAGGCACAAGAAAGCACATTTTCTGAAAGTGAAACAGAGGAAACGAGCACTGAGGCTGAACAATATGACCCGACACTAAATATGGTAAAATGGTGCCGTTTTTATTAATTACATACAGTATTTATAGTTTTTATTGCACTTCCAAGTTAGTTAAAAACAAACAATAGTGCAATTAACTATACACACATTACATGAAAAGGTACCGTGCAGCATACACACAAGCATAATACATATAGCAACAACATCCATGGTTTAATTTCTGTTTTTTTTTTTTGTCATTTCATACATGTAGCTTGGAGCTGCCTGCAGCTGCAGTAAAAAAAGAAAAAGAAAAGCAAAGACCTGCTTCTGAGCAGGAGAGAGGGCTGGCTGTGCAATGACTCATCAAGGCCGTCCATGGTAAAGAAAATATTAGTTTTGGGGATAGTTACCACATGGGGTCGTGTAGCAGACAGTACTGTAAAAAATCACCTTTATAAAACCAATTATTCTCAGATTCCTAAATGGTTACTATAATAAAATAAGGTGTGCAATGTACTATAACAGGAAGTCTTCATATTGTAAGATATTCAAGTGTAAAGAAAAATCAATAAATGTGAAAACAGTCAAATACAAATCAGGAGGAGGGGGGTCTGTCTGCTTTGGGAAAATTTCTTGTTATAAAAGCTTATTAAAAAAAACAAATAACATCTTTGGTCCATGCTCAAACCCATAACTTGGCGAAACTTTGGTTTCACAAGAACACTAGAAATATAAACATAAGGAACAACACAGGATTTACACATCTGAACTGTTTTAACCGAAAGAGTCGTCATGGCTCTGATCAATTAAAGCAAACCTAATATCAAAATGCACCTGGGTCTATGTTTAAGACATGAAGGACAGTTAAAAAAAAAAAAAAAAAAAATGTCTGCATAAATAACAATACAAAAGCATCAATGGCCTGATTGGAAAGGTTTCTGTTTAAATATCAAGGGGACAGGTCGAGCACCACACATGGCAGAGGTGCTGCTTCTCATTATGTACGTTTACGTCTGTACATAATATATTTCTATGTGACTGCACACTGAGCTACAGTAAGGCCTTGTGCACTTCTGTTGTGTATGATCTAAATAACAATTACCGGTAAGTTCATTTTGACTTAAATGATCCTATATGTACAATATCTATACATTGTGGAAAAATAATAAACAAAACAGAGAAGCACCTGTTATTTTCAGCAGAACAGAGCTGCATTAGGAGAGTAACTGACGAAAGCAAAAATTATCCAATCAGTCAAGTGTTAACCAAGGTTCATGTCGAGACAAGCAGCACAACAAAGGACAAATCAGAGCATTTGGTGGAAACAATGTACAAAGAGCTCCAATAAAAAGCCTTTGGTTTCTGTGAAACACAATTAACCCAGATTCTGAATGTGTCACTCAGGAAACGGGGTTTTCTTGATAAAATACACGATCCACATACACAAGGGTGCACACACACAGACTCACACACACAGACTCACACACACAAACACACACACACACACAACTGATAATCCCATATGTAAGAGTCTTTACGTCCCGCGGCAGCCAGAGAGTGACTTAGCTACAGAGTTCAACATCTGTTTCCAGTTCCAAGTTCACATGGCTCACTGCATCAACAGTTCCAGGTAACGCAAGCCCGGCTGGGACCTTATGAAAACTAACTGTCTCTGATGAACATGTCAGCATAAGGGCACGTGAGAGAGAGTGAGTCAGTGTGTGTTGCGTGCGTCACTGTGTGTTTGCGTGTGTGTGTGCGTGCGTGCGTGTGTGTGACAGGGAGCCAAAGACAGGGCAGGGTTTGTCACTGAATGTTCTCAACACTATTCCAGCAGTGCATGAGGGACTACTGCCTTCTAGGAAAGGTAATACAAATATGGCACACTTCAAGATAGAGAGAGAGAGAAGAGAGAAAGAGAGAAGGAGAGAGAGTAGTGTTTTCACTGGAGGCCAGACCTTCATGAGGAGAGTACCACAGCTTATTGTTGCCACAAGTCCTTAATTCTTGTGATGCTCTCTCTCCCTGATGTAGCAAAGGCTCACGCCAACGTCTCACATTGTCACAGGGGTGGGTGGGTGGTTGTGGGGAGGGGGAGGAGGAGGGGGGGGTTGTTGCCTTGTAGGGTAACAGAGGTGGTTGCGTGACAGGATAGGGTGTGGGGGTGTGTGACACCTCATCAGCAACCGCACTGGTTTCTGTGGGTTTTTTTGGCCTCACTCGCAAAACAGAACCCCCCCCTCACCCCCTCGCCTCGCCTCCTCTCCCCGTCCTCTCCCCCCCTCCCCTCCCCTCTTCCCTTCCCTTCCCTTCCCTTCCCTCCATCGGCCAGCTCCTTCAGCTGGAAGGCTCAGCGAGGGTTTATTTTCACGGATGGGGAGCGAAAACAGCCCTCTCTTTGTTTTGGCTGCCGTGCCGTTCCCAGTGGAGGAGGCGCGGGGTCCTGAGGACCGGGGGGTGGGGGGGCGGCTGGGCCTCACAGCGGCCACGTGGCGGAAGATGATGATGATGATGATGGTGGCGGTGGTGGTGGTGGTGGTAGTGACGCTGCTGGGGGTCAGGGTAATCGACGCGTCCTTCTCAAACGGGGTGCGAGGGCAGCTCCAGGAGGGTCGGCGTGGGCGTGGAGGCCAGGTGATGGAAGCTCATCTCCGTGCTCTCGGCTATGGTGATGTCCGCGTCTTCCCCTTTCCCTCGCTGGCGACGGATGGCACTGAAATATGCATTCATCAGCTGCATGATCTCAGTCAGCTGTGAGAGAGAAGGAGAGAGACAGAGGGAGGGAGAGAGGGAGAGAGGGAGAGAGGGAGAGAGAGAGGTCAGATTGGTGGCAGTCTCAGTGTCGGTCTGGCACTGTCACAGGAGGGTGGAGACGGATGATGTCATCCAGCTGCTAGAAAAACTGGATCCTCCAGAAAGCTGAGGATGATGTTGTTTGGCAGGTTCTAGCGGACACACTCACTCACACACACACACACACACACACACACACACCCTCGATCATAAAAAAGAGGCTTTACATGTGTGTGGATATTTCACCACTTATATATTTTTACTCAGCAGCTGTTGTGGAAAAAAAAAACTGGAGGGAGGGAGGGAATTGCGGAGGAGTTCATTTGTTCATCCGTCTCTCCGTTAACCTGACCTCGGTGGACATGACCGCCAAAACCACCATAAGCCGCCGTGACAACAGCTACCCTTACTCTAGTCCTGCTAATGCTTGCCTAAACACGGTGTGAGAGCCGTGACTCCTCAGACTTCAACCTTCACCTACTCTTCAACTTTAACTGTAGCCCTTGAATCAGCAGCTAATCTTGCCCTCACCCTTAACTCAAGGCCTAACCATAATCACCCCCTGCAAATCCAGCTCACTTTTTTTTTTTCCTGCCCAGTGGCTCAAAACCCTGAAAATCCATGTCAGAGCAACACAAGGCCTTAAGTTCATAAAAGTAGAAGCCTCTCCGAGTTGTACTTCAATTTGCCTGTGTGTCTAATAAATAAATAAAAGCCACTTTTGTGCCCCATGAGACATCACAGAGGGATTTTTTGTTCCGTGTGGGAAGATGCAAGCAAATCTACCCAGTGAAAGGCAAGACTTGTTCTCCCCTGAAAAAAAAAGGTCTGTTTGGAAGAACATCCATGTTTCTGAGAAATGTTTTGCCTAATATTTTAATCTAACCACTGCAATAAAACACACCCCCAGTCGGCATTTAATGCCAGGAAGTTAGACTTTTGGTGGTTAGCATGCGGCAGGTTGTATGCTCTCTATTTAGACCAAATTAATGAGTGTTTTTAAAGTGGGTCAGAGAGCTGCAGGGAGGTGGGGGTATCATGAGCAGACAGCGTGCCTCTTTCACTTACTCTGCAGAACACTGCATGGTGATAAGGCCACTTGGCCCTGCACAGTACACAAGCTGAATCCTGACTGCGGAGGAGATAGGTTTGCGTCCAAGCAGAGTGAAGGAACTGCTCTAACGACTTGGGGGTTTCACTTCCCCGTGTGTGTGTGCTAGCATTGGGGACATGAGCCGCCGTACCTTGGTGGTTTCAAATAGCAGATCCCGATCCCCAGCTGTGATCTTGAAGGTGTTGCTGTCAGAGACACCGTAGGAGCAGATCTGGCCGTAAGGGAACGACTCCAGGGCCTCCGCCTCTCCCTGCCGATACAGAGACACGGATGTAGCAGCTACACCCAGCCACAGCTTCTGGGAAAAACTCCCCGTCGAACTCTGCAGGGAGGACGCAGTAAACAGATGTCAAAACAGTTCACAGTTATCCTTTTATTTACCTCAAGAGTCCGAGTAACCCCCCGAAGCACTGAGGGAGCGAAACCAAAAAGCATGACCTCACAATACTCACAATATAAAAGTCCACTTCGTAAAGAGTGCATCCAAAGCCCGACCACTGGCGTGCAATCGTGAGGTAGGCGGCCATACTGTCCCTGCAGCTGTAGCCGGCCAGACCTTTCCAACGCTCCAAGATGGATCCCATGACGGCCGCCGCCTCCTCCTTCAGCCGGCTCCTCAGGCGCAGGTCCTGCTCCACTTTCTGCTTGTGCGCCGCCGTGGCCGTGTGGCTCCACAGCGTCCCCGCCAGGAGGCCCGTGGGGAAGCGCTGCGTGGCGGGGCAGCCCTGAGCCGCCACCAGACAGGGAGGCAGGGCTTGCGGGGCGGAGAGGGACATGAGGACCCGGGCTTCCAGCATGTGACCCGGGAAGAGCTCGTCCAGAGGCGGGCAGGGGGCGTGCGTGCTGAAGTCGCCCATCAGACACTGGAGCCTCAGGGCGGCCAAGGCCTGCAGGTCCTCCTCGCAGGCTGGCAGCTGGCCGCGCACGACCATCTCGTGGCACTGCGGCGCAGAGGCCAAAATAAGGGAGGAGAGACAGGAACCAAAATAAGGTACAGTGTATCAGCAATAGCCTCAGTCCTTCCATCAATCCTCTCTACCCCACCCTGTTTTATTTTGTCCCATAACTCTTTTATGGGAGTCCTCGGGAAAAAATGTTCTAATAAAGCCTAGTGCTGGCTGCTTTTTGCCCCCCTTCTGCACCGCAGCCAGTGCTCTTAGTCACACTTTTTAATGCAGTGCATTTTATTGGAATCACAGCCCATGAAGACATTAATGATTGTTAAGTAAAAACATAATAATCCAATGAAATACGAGCAATGAATCACTGCAGGACAATAAATTATTTCTCATTATCACCAGAGGAGGGGTCACCGTAACAAAGCAGCTCTCGAAGGATAACTCTATCCCTTTTTTCTTCTTTTTTCTTTTTCTGTTTTTGGACAGGGTGGGCATTAGAGGGTGGGGGGTGGGGGGGCTTGTTCTGCTCTATTACCTGCTCAAACAGAAAGAGATACTCGATGCTGTCCACTGATATGCCGTCAGCGTCCAACAGGCAGTACAGCTTGAAGCACAGTTTCCATTGGGATTCAGACTCCGACTCTTTGGTGGAGAAGCTGCAACAGAGGAGGGACAGCGAGTGTTAACAAACTGGGTGGGTGGGTGGGTGGGGGCACAAATACAACAATACAGCCATGGTACACCAATAATCTTAAGCCTAGATGTTAATATGTTACAAGATACTGCCCCCCACCCCCACCCCGATCGGTGCTATTGTTGTTTAGTAAGTTGGCGGTTTGCTGAGTTTCATGTTTACCCTGTCTCTCAGCGCTGTGAGGACACGGACGCCCACGCCTGTTAAAAAAACACAGTTCCCTTTCATTCCCACTGGACGCCTTATCGTTTCATTCTAGACTTTGCCTTGTACAACCAAATGACATCAGCTTCACCTTGGCTGTCCCAGTGGGGGGGTTGGGGGGTCGGGGTGGGGGCAGCCGGCCGGCTTTGCTGACAGAGATAGTAACACAGGTCCAGGGTGTCATGTTTGACCAACAGGACCAGACCAAGGTCACCAGTTATCAAGGATACTGGATAACATTCACTATGGGAGTTGAACACGTCAAGATAAATAAACACTCCACCGCTGACAGACAGCTCGGATTCCTAAGACTAGACAAGGTGTTTTGATAGAGCGTCTGTCTGCTTGTTTCTTTTTTCTTTTTTTTTTTACTGTGTCTCGCTCCCTCACAGCGTCTGACAGGGTGAACACCGACTGATTTACTTTTCGAACCTGGTCAGGATGTCTGCGATCAGAGCGCTGCCCGCCACCGGCTGCTCCCACAGTGCATTCTGCTCGTACAGTGCAAACGTGTTTTTGCTCTCCTGCAGGCCGAGCTTCTCCTGCATCCTTCGAACCACCTGGTGAGAGACAAGGGGGGGGACAGGTGGACGCACAGATGGTTAGACTTTAAGAGGAAAAAAAAAAACACGAAAAGGCGAAAAAATACAGGGGCTGTGATTGTCATTACTTAGTCACTGGACTAGACTCCAGACTGGGCTAGGGAAACATGTGAGAAGATGAAATGGTGAAGAAAAAATACAAAAAATGCAGACAGATGTGACCAAACCTCATTGGCAGTGGTGTGTGAGCTGATGTAGAGCTGGCAGGATCCCGGGCCAGGATAGTGCACAGTGCACAGCATCTCCTGTCTGCTCATCAGCATCTGGATCTCCTCCCAGGATGGCACACACTCCCGACACTTGGTCTTCTCCAGAGCCTCGCTGATGAATGACGCATAGTTATCCATCTCAGATTCAGGACTTTGGCTCTGAATCCTGCAAGAAAAGTGTGAGAAAGTGAGATGGATATGTGTTTGTGTGTGTGTGTGTGCTCATGCAAGTACATTCAGAGTTACTAGATATTTGCCAGCAAAATGAAAAGATTCGATACTTAAAAAGGGAGAACTTGTTAATGCGCGTGATGTTAACAGTGACTCAAAGACTGCAGAGTGTTATGCTGCGATTATGGACTTTGCGTCATCCTTTGATTCAACCGGGTTCTTTATTTTCTTTGGGGCTGGCAATGCTCGAAAAGTCAATGAGGCGAGGAATGACAAATGTTCTCACTTTAGCTCTTAGGGACTTAAAAGGCTCAACATCCCTCAATCCTTCAAAGAAAAGGAAAATGGCAAAGAAAACATGTTTGACTTTGGGTAGCGCACGAAACAGGAAAAGGTGTTTCCGCTGCTCTGAACCAGAGTGACCTGCCACTTCCTCCCAGTGGAGCATCCAGGAGTGGTAGGTGAGTGTGTGTAGGAGAGGGGGTGGTGTTTTTAAAAAAAAAGGGACAAAAAGGCGGCGGACGACACACTCCAACTGGAACCTGAAGTCTTACACGCACTTTGCGAAAGGTGCGAAATACAACCCGATTGAGTTACGAGCTCGGCCCTGTGTAAACACAGAGGGGAGGAAAAAAATAGGAAGGAAACAATTATACCACAATGTTCGTCCCAAAATACACAAAATAGAGGATAGAGGGAGGCAAACAAGAGTGCCTCAAATATTCTGTCAGACAGAGAGAGGGCCTCTCATTCCCTCCGATGTCTCACTCTCTCATAACTATATGGCCACAGGGTGGGATTTGTCCCGCTGAAACATAATTAGGAATGTTCCACTCAGTCTGTGTGAGCCTTCCTATACTCTCCTCTCTTCACCCCTCTCTGCTCTTTCCTTCTCTCTTGCCCCCTCCTCCTCCTTCTCCTCCTCTTCCTCCTCTGCTTTCTTTCTTCTGGCCTATTCTCTCTGACAGCAGACATTCCCTGGGGGTTTCTCAGGGCACTGGGGGAGTGGAGGAGGGTTTCTGGGCCCACTGCCCAGCTCCAGTCTTAGCTCTGCCCAGCTGCAGCCTCAGCACTGATCCACCGAGTGAGAGAGTGCGTGAGAGCGCCGGCAAAGACGTATCAAAACACACAGGCAGTGAGTTCCACAGTGTTATTATGAATCGCCGTTGCATGCAACTGTTCCATTAGCTGGAGGCAAGTCCCAGTACAGAAATATAGATAGAAAACTGTCGTGGTTTGATGGCACGGCGTTAGACAGAAAATCTGGAGCAGGAGATTAGCACTGTTAATAACTTCGATTGGCGTGCTTGACAGAGGGGCTAATTCAGACCTGCAAATCCGGCCCTAAAAGACTGGAGCTGTCTGCGGGAACACGCTAACAATGTGAAGGCATATCACGCTACTATATCTAAACTGGAGCCTGAAGGGATGCTGACGCCTACGCTATAGACCCCAGTCTAGACCCCAGGTTTTCTCTGACACTACACACTACTAGTTTGCCTTTACTTCCCAGAATTCAACCTGATCTCCCTCGATCACTCACCCCCTCCCCTCCCGCCTCCCAGACTCCTAGTCTGCTGCCTCAGTGATATGGCACTGCGATGGCACCGTGCTGCTACAGCTTGAGTTCACACTTGACTTGACTTGGTCACGCTCCTGTAAAATCGTTTTCATGACTATAAAATAAACACTGCAATATTGCTGTTAACTGACAACTGTGGTTTCTGCTACCTTACGCTGTCAACATAGACAAATTCGCTGCAGTGTTTTCCACTTGTCCACCACAAGTCATGTTTCCCAGTGGGACATATCAGAGCCAGAGAAAATATGTAAAAAAGTCCATGTTTTCCACTGGCAATTACAAGTAGGAGATGATGTGAACAGCTTTCTTCAGTCAGCAGGATTTATTTATGCTAAATCCAACATGAATAAATCAAACATGAATGCTGCATTCACATTATATTGCAAAGGGAAAAAATACCGGCTTTATATTTGAAAACAGAGTTTACATCAGCTTATATAAGTCAGACTGACGAGGACTCAAAGTTTGAGTACTCATTTTCCAAACTTTCTAGCAATAACAAGGAAATCCCTGCTCTCAGGTGGGTTAAACAAACTATTATCTCACCTCTTGAGGTGGAACCGCAGGTACTTGAGCACCGTGGGCCCAGGCAGGAAGGTGCAGCTCATGCAGGTGAGGAGCTGCCAGTAGCGGAGGTGCGCGGCGGTGTACGGTGCGGGCGTGTAGCTCGTCTGCTTCACCAGCTGGCAGTAGACCTCGTCGCGGAGAGGCCGCAGGTCCAGGCAGGTCTGCAGCACGCCCTGGATAATGGGAATCGGCTCCCGTGCCGACTCCAGCTGCTGCAGGCAGTTGAAGAGCTTCACGGCCTCCTCACGCACCGAGCCGTAGCCTTTCCCACTGTGGTCTATGGACAGAGAGGCGCATTATTGTGTTAATGTGTTGACCTCTCTCTGCTGTGTTTTGCCCCCCAACCTCCCCGGGACACATAATATTAACATTTTCTCATGTGAATATCATTGAATTATAGCAAAGCTTTACAATGTAATGAGAATCACAACCATCTCATTGTTGTCTGTTCTTATCTTTTTCAGTGGCGTGCACCTGTTTTCAAGTTTTTTTAAAGAAGGAGCTGAGCAGTTATGATAGTGACCTGCACTGCATTGAGATTAATGCTGCCCCTCAGCAGTTTAAACTGCACAGTAGTCACAGCGATTACACCGCTTCTTTCCACTTAGCATTTCAAGTCCTTGAAGTGCAGTTATATAAAATGGTGCTTAGCTGCAGAGAGATAAAGCCTTGAGTGTTCATTTTCCACGAGACATAAGTTACTAATCATAGCATGGCATGGCATAGTAAAGATGTGCATTTGTTATAGCTCGAAGGAAGTCTCAGCCAATCAGCACTTTCTCAAAGTGCTGTAAAAAATAATTTATCATTATTTTCATTTTTCTCTGCGGCTACACACACATACACACAACTTATATGATAATGTATGACGTGTACGTAGTAACTACTTACATGTGTGCTCCAGGCTGCCATAGGGGAAGGGGAGCAGTGGGGCATACAGGGGGCCCTGGGTGTACTTCAGAATAGGGTTGTGCTGGTAGATGTGCTCCACTACCTCTGGGTTGAACTTATTCTCCTGAAGTACACAAGTGGGAAAAAAAAACATATAAATATATATTTTGAGTGACGATAACATCTATGGACAAAGTAAATAACAAACTTTCATATGTCTTCAATATGCCTGTGGCTGACCTGAAGGCAAGTCAGAGAGAGGGTGATTGAGTGTCTGAGTTTGTCTGTCAGGGGTGACCGGGGTCGATTTGACCAGGGTCACTATTCGGCTCTGGCAACTTTCAAAGCAGCAGGAAGGTCAAGTGATGACCCAGCAAACCACACTAGCACGGCTGACACGTTATATTTTATCCGCTGGTGGTGTCAATGAGTTTCGTGCGCCTGTGTCTTTCACTGCCTGTGCGGATAGATGCCTTCCAGCGGTACAGATGGCTTCCATGCTCCTGCCCTCCAGCACCTGTTGCTCATTAGTAACCTTGCCACTGCTCTGCTCTCTCCTGCCTCTGTACCCCCCCCCCCTCCCTCCCCCAACCACCCACCTACCCTTTCTCTCTCTGGCTACAAGACAAGCCCTGCTCCCCCCCCTCCGCTCCTTAGTGGGCCAAAGTTGACACATTCTTCTGAAGTGTTTGGTGCACACTGGTGACAGGCTTGTCTGTTTGAACTGTGGGAATGAGATGCTGCTCTGTGGGCCACGTGCACCAGGATACAGCACCACAAACCCAGATGATATTCATGCACCGCACAGTTGGACCCCTAGGTGCTCCCTTTGATCTTCTGCTGACGCATGCAGTTGTATTTTGGGAAATACACTCAATATTCCCCTCTCATCTTGCCCACTGCCAGATGAAATTGATACCACTGTCATGTTTGGGTGGAATACACAAAGCTATATATCAATTCCTCATTATATGGGTTTAATCTTTATTTTATTTACTAGATTGAATTCTGCTGTCATGATCGTTCAGACGATACAGCTAAATTAGCTTGGCTGGTGCAAATACTGAAAACAGCTAGACTAGCACTGTACGAAGATAAGTTTCTTATTTATCATAGTTCAGTCTTTATTTATTTACCACTTGGGTCTCGTTGTTGGCAAACACTAGCTGAGAAATCACTGTTAATGATTGTGCAGAAGCTGAATTAACTTAACATGTTGCATAAGTACTGAAAATCGGGAAACAGCTAGCCAAGCTCTCCACAAAGTCTCACAGATTGTAACATAAGATTCAGTGAGTGAGTTAGCTCTTGGGTCTCCTTCTTGCCAAACGCTAGATGAAATTTATAACACTTGCTTTGGAGATACAAAGCTAACATAGCTTCATGCAAGCACTGTTATGCTCATAATCGTAATTTAAAAGACAACGAATGGCTCAGTCTTTTTCATTTCTTATCATCTCTTACAACTTTTTTCTCGCATTTGTATCACTTTGACTTTTCTATGACTCATATCTGGTGGTAACATAGCAGTAGGCCTATTTCATCTAAACACACAGCCAGTCAGATGATAAAACAGGAGTCGATTTCTAAACTAAAACCAAAACTGCCCCTAGAATTTTTGGAAACAATCCAATTAGTTGTAATTTTCCACGCCAGCAATGTTGCTGCACTCCTTGATTTCAGCCTGATCAAAAAGAAAGAAAGGAAAAAAAAAGATGGCCAGCTGGCCCAGGTGTTAATAAGCAAGAGCTATCCTTTAAACAATGTGTGGCAGATTTAAAGTAGAGCAGTTAACCCGACTAATCTGTTCTTCAGATCTTCTCTCCATTTTTCTCTCTTTCACACATGGCCTCTGGCTGTGGGTTCAAGACTAAAACTGCAATCCCTTCTTCTCCCTTGTGTCTGTGGCTGGAACATGAATTTATGCTTTTAAGATAAGCGTGCAGTTCTGTGCACACAAAGCCTCCTCTGTTAACGCTCCCTGCATTTTTTTTTTTGCAGCAGCAGCCCTAATCTCACACTTGAGAGGGGGAAATACCTCGCCTATTTGAGAAAGTGTGCCTGTGTATAAAGGTGAGAGAGAGAGAGAAAGCAACACGCGGAGAGCCGATGTTGAAGACTGAGGAAGAGTCTTCACAGGGAAAAGCCAAAACAATGAACGAAGAGCACTTTAAAAGGCAGCCCCCCTCTCTTCCTCTTTTAACACAAGCTCGGCCCCTCCTGGTGAAGCAGACAGGGGCAGACGGAGGCAAACAGATTAACCACTTTCTTTGAGATTAGAGACTCTCGTTGGGAGATTACGGGGACAGGAGGCCAGGCACAGGACTGCTTATCTGGGCCCTGCTGCTTCACGCCGAGCCCTCCTCCTCCTCGTCCTCCTCCTCCACCTCCTCTGCCAAAGCTGCCCCTCTCTTCACCCCTGGGGCAGACTGATGCAAGACGAGTCATCCGTCTGCTCAATGAGATTCCAGCACGCTGTGTTCTCTAGCAACCCCTGGTCTAAAAATATGGGTGTCCCTTAAAAATACACTCTCTCCATGTGAGAAGGTAGGTGGGTGGGGTGGGTGGTGGGTGTGGGTGGATGGGGGTGGAGGGGGGGGGGCATCTTTTCAAACACCATGAATACAATTTCTGCAAGCACTGACTCATAGGAAATGCCCTCATGACTGTTCTGCCTGCGATTAAGTCCCGTCCTAGTGCGGCGGAATAAGATGAGGTCATTCAAAAAGAGAAAAGCAAACTTTGGACTCAATGTGGCAGCGTGGTTTCTATGGCAACATAGCCGACGGGAAATAATGCGTGGCCTGATGATTGTTTGTGTTTGGTGGTTCTTATCACAGGTAGTAGCTATGTAGGCAGCAACTCTGTGTGTGTGTGTGTGCGGCCTACCTCGATATCTCTGATCAGGAGCTGCGTTGGCGTTTCCACCGGTGCTTTGGTGTCTATTATTTTCTGGATGGCACATGCCCAGTGCACAGCCTCGTTGAAGTGCTTGGTGTATAACCTGTAGCAGTGCTTCCGCCCATATACTGTGATGCTCCAGTAGCCTGAAAGAAACACATACAAAAACAAAAAAAACATTACATATGATGTAACCACACTACTTGTAATTCGAACAAGTCACGCAAATGGGGAAGAGGCCAGTGAAATTTGTTCACCACAGAGACCCCACATGTGTGGCGTGGCGTGACTCTCTCTTCTCTGACTTCCTCTCTCAGTTTCACTAAGGATCAAAGGTCAGGTTGAGAGGAACCTAAGACCACACCAAAACCAAACAAGAACAGTCATTCTACAGATGAGGTTGAGGACAAGTGTTAATCCCCTCAGTGAGTCTCTCTCAGATGACCTGCAATAAAAGTGCGCAAGGCGTGCTTCCTCCTTGTCCAGAGGAAGTATTAGACATACCCCAGGCAGCCTGCAGCCCCATGGCTGTTATCGGGCTTTCCTGCTACGTGACTTGGCACCACATCCTTCTTTGTTTAGATTCTCGATGAAGTACAAACCCAAAATGAAGAGGATTTACAACATGGTGGTAATGCCATTGCCCACGTTAAGCCTGTTTGGAGCCCTTACATTAACTCTGGAGTTGAGGGTCAAAGATGCCACGGATGTAGCCCGTAAAGGGAAGTGGCTCAGGAGGAACACAAAGCTACTCAGTAGTGAAACAGCCCATGGAGCTTGTGACAAAGCCGCTGCTGAAAGCACACTTCTGTCCAGAAAAGTCCCATGGCATATTGAGTTAGTAACAACTATGTTTGGATTTGGGTTTGTACATTGGTTTGGAGATTTTAAGTGGTTTGGTGAAGTCAGCAGGACATAATCCCCTCCATTGATGGACAGGCAGACGGAGACTTAGACAGAGGGCGACTGCGACATGTTTGAGTAACACATTAACTCGAAAAGGACAAGTCAGCCCTGTGTCTCTTTCTATTCAGCAACAAGTCTGCTCTTTCAGTTCAATGCCTTTTGTTTCTTTGATCCGAGAAATGGAGGGAGAAGCCCCCGCTGATTACTCAGATGTGAGGTTTCCAAACCAACCTTGAACCATATATGGCCCAAAAACAGCTGGGGCTTCCCAAACTTAAAGGAACCAGGACCACAGGACATTAAATGAGAGTAAAAAAAACCCTGAACAACTTCTTAGGAATTAAAAAAAAAAAAAAAAAGTCTAGTCACTATGCTGGGAATTAACAGATGTGGCTGGAATCTACAGAGAGTACAGGCACAGTGCACAAGAGCATGAGTCAGCTGTGCATCAGCCTGTCTGTGTATTGTTACATACATACATGCATGCATTGCTCACCTGTTTCTTTGTAGGTCTGTTTGTCAGGCCAGATGACGGAGCAGAGGTTGGTGAGGACCAGTGTGCCCAGTCGGCGGGCTCCTTTCTCTGGTCCGCTGTAGTAGTCGAGTGAGTCCTGGCTCAGCACAAACCAGTACCGACGCTGCTTGATCCAGTTTCCTCGAACCTCCCGCAACAGCCACCCTAAAATAACAATAACATAACACACATACATAGTATTCAACCATGAAATAATATTCCATAATAGAAATTTCTCGATTATTTCCCAATCAGTTTTCTTCTTATCTTACTTAAAGGGATAGTTCAACATTTTGGCAAATTGGCCCATTGCCATAATCCCTACAGTTTTAGGAGTAGGTTCGTTACCTTTAATTGTCGGTGCAAGCTATTTTTAGAACGGCGGAGCAGAGCCGCGAGCTGCTCAGAGCTACACTACGGAGGCTCATGGGATTTCTTGGTTTCCCTCATCAAACTCATCAAATACACAATCCAACAACTCCAAAACGCTCTCATGGACAAATTGTGACCTGCACAATCACCACACTATGAGATAATAACGGAACGTTACGAGACACGAGTTGTTTTCGAGGCAAATGACTGCTTGCCGAAAACGGGAACACACATCAGCAGTTTTGCATGAATTTACCTATGATGACAAAATAAAATATAAATGACATCAATGCGCTATTTGACGAATCATATAGAGTTTTGATTTTATCACCAGTTTCAAACGCTTAAGTGCACAGCAGCTACACGCCAAGAGGAGAATTTTCTTCAAAAGACCTGAGTGGTAGGTGGGCTCGTCACAAAGCTGCAGAACCAGTGCTGCCACACCATGTCTTCACTAAGAATAATCCCAAAGGCATGTAATTATCCATAAAGTTTGTAGCAGCCTGTGTGTGACTGCCTTGTTGGGGTAAATACTAGGGGATAAAAATACAGCCAGCTAATGGCATAGGCATTAAAGCCTGCATGCAGCCAACATAATTACCACTTTAGTGGTTGACAGAGTGAGAAAAGGAGGGAGAGAGAGGAAGAGAGTGAGAGATACTGGAACAGTGTGACAGCTGGAGACAAAGAGAGCAAAGCAGACTTGCCCTCAGCCAGCCAGCACATAGGCATGCCTGCTGATCCCGCCAGGGCTGGCTCTACAATGCAAGACTGTTGTGTTCCCAAAGTCCCGACGGTTTGGAAAGACTGCAACAGCCCAGATCCACTGTTCCAAAACAGCAGTGAACCTCCTCTCTCCCCCTTAAGCTATGTGTGCAAATTGTTCCTAATAAATATTTAATCTTGGAGTAGATAAATAAACTAGCTTGGCAGAGCTCTGTCCAGATGCTCCCTGGAGAGAAACAGACAGAGGAGGAAGAGGGTTGAGGAGTCCTGGTAGGGGGTCAGAGTTCATCCAGAGGGCTGATGGAGACGCTGGCAGAGGGGTCATGGACTGATACTAAACTGGGTGGGACTATCGGAGGTGGCGAGGCCCTGCTATACCGCTGGCAGCGTGCCATATGTGGGGTGGCTGTGCATGTGAGTGCATATGGTGTGTGCTTGCTTGCTTGCTTACTTCAGTAAGTGGTTTTAAAGGGAACAATTAGGCAATGTACCTCCAACTTCCCACCATGGCAATGACGCCACACCAGCATCACAACTTCCTCTGTGGTTAGCAAGCTGCGGGCCACCTGTCCACCTGCACCGCTGCTTTTCATCCCTGCCTCAAAAGTGGTTTTCAAGGCAGCGCAGCGCTGAGCTTCCCCCTGCCTCGTTCACTACTCCAGAGTAAAAATAAGAGGAGAGAGAGGAGGGGGGGGGGGGGGGGGGGGCGAGGGCTCAGCCTCTCAGTCTACAGTATGTTTCCCGTCTGAGAATGCTTCTATATGATATAAGTGCCAGGTTTGAACCCACCATAAACCCACCCAATATAGCCCAAAGTAAAAACCCTGGAGGTACTTAACACCACATCAGAGGGGGGCAGCATCAAAACCCAATGTGAAATGGATAAATAAAAACTATGAGGTAAGTAGGGCTGAGCTTGCTGACAGACTGGATGTGGGACAAGGGGGGAGGCAGACGAGCCGACTGGGTGAGAGACATGGAGAGAAGGGCATGCCCGCTACCTTGACGCCTCTCTCTCACTCTCTCACAGTCACGGGACGTCCTACAGACACCGCTGCTTTTGGGAACTTTAAACAAGGCGATAAGAAAAGGCAAAAAAAAAAAGTAGAGAGACAGAAACAGAAGAGAGAGCAGTAGAGTCCTGGGACCCCCTGTATACACCTCCCATGGTCCTCCATCTGGATCCCATCTCTGTGGCCTGCTAATGTCTCCCCTGGGGGCCATGGCTCGCCCTTAATTTGTTTCATTTGTGACCCCTGCCCCCCCCCCCTCACCTCCCACCCCCCACCCCCCTCCCCAGCGCCCTGCCCCCTCAAACACAGATTGAGAAAACAATCTCTCTCTCTGTGCGTTTCCATCTCTTTACTGCAGACCTCCTGTCAATTTTCGAGTACTCAATGTTTACTCCATGGATTTAAAAAAAAAAAAGTACGATTTTAATCAAATATGACTGTTGCAAATGAAGAGGACAGGACACTTCACTTTAGTTCACTTGAAGTGAGTTGAACTCTGAAATGCTGCTCTACAGGCCTTCACATGCTTGTATTTCACAAGAAACCTGTTTAGGATCATCACTAAAATTAAACCACTATTTCACTTTAGGCACTTTTTGGAAAACATTTTCTTCTTTAAACGCTGAACTCTTAGGTCACCTCCTGAACCCTAAGACATAAACTTGGTTTCATATTACAGTTTTGAAAAAAAAAAAAAAAAAAGTTTGAAAGACTATGTTTCTTTTTTCAACTTGCTCCAACGCCCAAAGATTATTAGGTCAGCTGAATGAACCTGAACTTCACATTTGTGTACAAGCAACACAGGACTAGACCGGACGCAGACAGATTGAGCTGCAGTTTACTGAAGCATGAGAAGCTCTGCATCATGTGAGAAGCAGTTCATCACAACTGTAAATCAACAAAGCTATGTCAATAAACCAATGCCAGAATCTCTCTCTGTCGCCCCTGCATGCGTTTTTCAATTCATCCCTCGTCAGTCTATATCTGCCATGTTGGTGGCCTATTTTAGATACTGGGGCAACATTCATCCCCATGTAGCCTGAGGGTATCCCACTGAAGAAAGAAAAAAAATAAAACAAACAAACAAAAAGCATACAGAACAAGAGGAAAAGCCCTAATGACTCCACATTGGAAACCTATCTTTGTGCAGCACAAAGAGAGACATGAGAGGGATTATCTAACGCCCTGAGGTGTCCTGCTGTTGTAACAGAGTGTTCTGTTAAAGGATGCAGGTGTGGAGCACAAGCTGAAATACAAAGTGACACTGTAATCAATGGCCCAAGGAAAGAAACTGTCCTCTGTTTTGGAAGGAAAGTGACTCCACACACACACACATACACACACAGAGACATACACACACTTCTCTCTGCTGACAAGCGAGACAGAGCGACAGACAGGGGACAGCAGTTAAGGGAGAGGCACAGGCCAAGGGGAGGGCGCATGGTAACTGCTGTCAGAATTAGGCAATCTGACTGCCGCCATTCCAAACAGGACGTAACTTATCCAAGTGCTGGCATTTTACTGCTCCCTTCCAGTAGCAGGCCAAGAAGCAAAGAAAAAAAAGAAGAAGAAAAAAAACAGAAAGAAAAGAAAATCACACAGAAATATCCTATGAGATCATTCCTCAAAAGCATCAAGACACGCAAGACGGGCGCTCCTGATGCCAGTAGCTATCCTTACATGAGCACACAGGGCGGCGGGAGAGCAGGAGCAGCTGTGGGCCACATGTGGTCAAGAGAGGGGTTGGCTACGGGGCGACAGCGCTACATGGAGCCGCGACAGTACTTATTAGGAGACAATTAGGGTATACTGCGCTAAATGAGATGAACAGCAGCAACCTGGCCCTGCAAGGACTTCATTAATAAACCCAGGAACAAAGCAGGGCTGCAGTTAAAGGTTATTTTTTAAATTTCTCATTCACCTGAAGATTAATGATTTTATTGTTTGCTCAGTTAATCTGTTGATTGATCTCCACAATTTGAGCAACAGTTGGTTAAAGGAAGTCCTCGCAGTTATGACCAAGTTTCTAAATCCAGATTGAATAATTGACTTCTCCTTTTTGGCGGCGTGACTGATCTCATCGTAGCCGATCTCAGCAGGTGGATGCTGTACTGATCTAAGGACGGAGGACAGAGTAACGGAGAGACACGGTGTGCTGCCTTCAGACTCACCTTTGACCAGCAGCTCCGGCTCTTCCTCCAGGCCCATCTTATTCTTCTCGATGATCAGGCTCTTCATCTCTTCAGACACCTCGGAGACAGTGTGCCTGTGTGGAAGAGCAGGGAGAGAATGTAAATAACCAACTCCCTCTCACTTTGAGTCTTCCCCTGACTACTCCCCCCATTGGATAGCTAATTGGCCCAGAGACACACAGTTGGCTGTGAACCCCCCCTCCTCCTCCTCCTCCTCCTCCTCTAACCCTCCAACGTGACTCTGTGCCAACTACAAGTCGGATACTCTTAGGTAGAAGAGGGAGGGGGAGGGGGGGGTTGGGGGGGAGAGACTGGAAGAAGTGCCACGAATATCTGTCCTCCAGCATTCTCCCCACTTTCCCTCCCTAGCAGCACGCAAGAGCACAAACACACACTGATGCATACCACGCCACTGTGTGGACAGCTCGTCTCTCTTTTATCACTTTGGCCCGGCGAGCCGAGCGGGCGACTGAAAATAAACGTGACAGAGCGACGCCGGCCTGACTCCCAGCCAGCCAGGCAGGCAGCTCGCGCCGGTCAGAGGAAGGCAGAGGGTTCAAGAGGTCACAGCCTTGAAAGCTTTTTTTTTTTCGTAAAAAAAAAAAAAAAAAAAAAACCACCATCTGAACATCAAAAACATCTGTAAATCTGCTGAAACCGCTGTCGTTCCCTTCCCTCTTCCGATGCCTCGCGATCACAATTTGCAGCCACTTCCACACACGCAGCATCTGGTCATGCAGTGCTGTGGACAAAGTCAGACCCTGTTATCTCAGGCCAAGGTCCATTTCCAGCTTATAAGATTGTTTAGAGGTTTTATCTCTCCTCATTTATTTATCTAATTACTCGTTTATTTTCTCTATTTCCTGGGTCTAACTAGCATGTGAGGTGCAAGTGACAAGCCCCTCCTTCCTTCCTGTCCTCCTCCTACTGGGATCATGCTTCAGGAAATTAATGATCCCACCACTGCCTCCCTCCCCCCCCCCCCCACCTCCTCCTCCATCCTTCCCAGGGATATTTGCCCTCTGGTTACCTACTGATTCGCTGGCTGATTCATGTCCTTATTGATCTGATAATTCCTGGAAGGTTCCTCCTCACGGAAGGCAGCGATAATCAATGAGTCTGAATATAGCCTCATCTGCTTTGACTCAGCTTACAGAGCTGCAGAGACCACTTCCTTTCTCCCTGCGTGCCCTGACCCTATCCTGGTGTCTATACCATGGTCTATCGAGCAGCCGACCCATTTGACGTTACTCCTCAAACAGCGTCAAGACCCTTGCTGATTTGCGTCTCTAATTTAAGAGAATGTTCAGACTGTGAAACTCTATATGGTGCCTCAGTTTTTTCTCTATGTGTATATAAACTCATCCAGGCCATCACCAGAAAGCAGAAGTGAGCAGGAGAGTTTCAGGATTGTGTCACATTATACGCGCTCGGGCTGTTTCACTAAGCCGACTGGCCTGCTACAGCAGCAGCCTGCAGGGACTTCTGACAGGCCCTGCATCCACAGACCCCAATTAAAGGCATTAAAATAAACACAGACATGTGAGGACGTCTCTTATTTGAGGTTGTTAATAACTCCTGCTACATAACGGAGACATGCACACAGACAGGCACTTCGTCTATATGCAGCTCAGATGGAACAAGGATTAGAATTGTAGAAAAACTACACCTGCACTGGTGAATATAGACTTGTGTACACAGCGGGCGTGTTTATGGTCAATGCCTTGGATTACTGGATATTGTTTGTGACTCACTGGCTTGGATCCAAAATGTCAAGAGCAATCCTTACACTTGGTTTTTTAATCTCAATTTGGTTTACACACTGTGCACTATATTTATAACTAGGCCAGGTTTTATAGAAATAAAAAAATAGGTGTGGTACACACAGCCGTCAATCTTGGAAAAATATTCTTGTTCAACATCAAACTTGTTTTTTTTTTTATGTCTGCAGATTTCTCAGAAATCTGGGAACTTTGCTGTAAAAACTAGAACAGAGAGAATTTCTCTTTTTCTGCGCCCAACTGGATAAACTCCATCTTTAACTTGAAGAACTTTATAAGTCAACTTCAATGCCCCCTTTTAAGTCAAGTGGAGAGGGAGCAGGGGTTAGAGGAGGACAGAAGAACAAGTCCAAACCCAAGGTTTGACCTTTAGCAGCACAAACCGGCCTGACCTTCAATTTAAACGTTGGCAGAGTCAATATGTCCATTGTGTCCAAAAAGCCAGGCTAATGTCCAAAATCTTCCTGTGAGACTGGCTGGAGACCACAGCAGCGAAGTAAAGACGCCTCTACACACTTCTGTTGTTTCACTCAGACTTGTTTGTTGTTCTTCTCCTTTTTCAATATAAGCACAATTGACCAAACTAACAGTCGCAGTCTAACCATACTGTAGCGTATCTGGGACATTATGATATAATACAATGTAAAACAACCACACACACACACGCACACATTGCAGCTCTCTGCAGTTACGGAACAAACTGTCACTTATTAACAAGAGCAGCCTGTTTCAAACAAACCACATGGAAAATAGATGCTAAAATGTGAGATGTGAAACTTCCTTGGTTCAAAATATTACATGCAGCTCCGTCAACCAAACACACTCATTCAGGTAACATTTGCCAATAGTGTTATTACTCAACAGGTACCAGGTTGTCATTTGCTCCTCTAAAAAATCCCCATTATATGTCAAACTTCACCTTAATGTGTATGTACCCAAGACAATCACACATCCAACAAGCTTGGAGCGGAGGGGGGAGGGGGAACCAGGGCAACATTTGTCATTTAATATCTGCATGACACGATCAAATCAATAACAACACCAAACATGGCCGACAGATGAAGAAAAGAGCATGTCATACAGCTTGGGGGCAACTGCTGATGTGAAGGCTTTGGATCTCCACAGCTGTCCAGCAGACCTACTACCCCCCCCCCCCCAAACCCCCCAACCCACCCACTCACCCCACAATCTCCTCCTCCCACCCCCCAACGCATTCCCAGAAGCCCCACCAGAGGCTGTGACAGTGAGGCCTTTAGTGGGCAACTTCCTGTGGAGTGCAGGAAACAATTTGACATGGGGATTAAGCAGCACAGAGAGCAGAGTGAGAGCATCTCTCTCTCTCTCTCCCCTGAAGACTTAACATCAGCTACTGCAAGGGAGGAACATCATTTCAAAGTCACACTACTCCTTGCTGAAGCTTGAAATGTGTTGAAAGTCAAGATATTTCCTCCTGCTCTATAGTGTGGTGTTTGTTGTTTGACACGAGCTAACACAGACTTCACACTCGCTCTCGTCTTGGAAACACTTAAAAGTCAGTACTTTCCTCTTAAGAGGGGGGGGAAAACAGTACAGTATGAGGAAAATACCGGCACAATTATTTGTTTATGGAAGTTTAAAAGAAAATGCCTGATTGCATAGATCAGCTCAGATCAGGAAATCAAAAAAAAATTCTGGCTTCCCCACAGAGTCAGAGAGGGGAAGTCAGAAAAGAAGAAACATGACTTCAGAGAGGAACAAATATTTCCCTACACAACCTCAGTGATAAATCTCATAGTCTATTCAGGTACTGTGAATTTGTGTATGTGTAAATGTCTTTTATAGCCTCAGTATATAGAGCTATACAGAGCCAAATGTGAATGTCGTGTGAGAACAAGATGTTCAATACTGAAACGTTCATTATAAACCGTTGTGTGTGTCCTAGTTTCCCGATGACACACACACACACACATCCAAAGAAAGTTAAAAAGAAAAACCTTAGAAAATCCAGAGATATTCAGTTCACTTCAAACATTTGAAAATCTTCTCAGTATCTTGATTAGTTATTACTTGGTAGGCTCAAAAGCAACAGGTATATGAGAGCCACATGGCAAAAGAAAGTGGAAGAAAACAAAAAGGACACACTGAGTATTCTGTACTAATGCTCTCTTATATTACTTAAAACCCACAACACTGACACAATACAACATACTATACTATACCTTAAAGACACTAATGGCGCCGTAAAACACACTACTGCATTATTAACGATCCTTAGCACCCACACACGCACGTGTCTTCAGTTACGTTTGGCAAAGATCTGCTCAGGTCGAGTTAGGTGGAGATTTATATTACATGTGCAGGTACAATAGAGAAACGTGCACAACGCACTGCCCAAACAGGTGAAACAAAACTAACAGGAGAGTCAGGAAGCAGCACATTGACTGATTGAAGTTACTTTGTACTGTATATGTGCACGCAGTTCTGAGAAGAACTCTCATTAATGATAAGTTAGTTGGTAAAGATGAGTATGTCAGACAGTATGTCCCATACAAAAAGAACCAGTTGCAGATGACTGAATAAGATCTAATGCAACTGATTGAGCTGATCTACAGTTTAAAGCTGCTCCAGTTCAAATGGATGACAAAGCAAAGTTAGCTAACTCAGGCTATTTCAAGAGTGTGACATTGTGAATCCAGCGATATCTACTCTACAAAGCGAAAGACCGAAATAGGGCCATCGCAGCCGATATGATGAGCAGGCCCTTTCAGTGTGACACACTTAAATCAACCGAGTATGAGCAGCACAATGAGGCGATTGGTTTGCGAGCGTTTGCCTGACGGTAGCTGCTGGAGCGATGAGTAATTGATTTCGGTCCAGGGTCTAATCAAAACGCCGAGACGCTAATTAAAGTTAGAAAAGTAGTGTCCTTGCTCTCGGGGCTGCGATGACCGTGGCGGGAAACAGCGGAGACATGTCCCAGCATACAAAGCAGGTCCTTGTTGTGTGACCACGATAAACATTCACATTTGCAACAGCAACAACAAAAACACTGACCAGTACAGTAATGTGTCACATAAATACTTGGAGCTCTATCTGATGGATTGAAAATCCCAGATGGCAAAAAAGGCATTCAAACAAATTAACTCAAACCAGCTGCCTCTGCTCTGTGGATGTCCAGGCTCGTATACTGTACACAAACGACGGTCGTACATCATGTCACACAGATTTTATTAGACATTTGAGCAAGCCTCAAGGATAAATAACACTATCTGAAGCAGCTTTCATTAATAATACAGCAGGGCATACTGCAGCAATAAATAATCACAGTTTCTCTTTGTAGAAATCCATCTCTCTGTCTCTGTCTCCCTCTCTCCCCTCCCCCATTGTGCATGGGCTGGCTGCTTGGGCCTCTGGCTGAAGCTGGGCTGGTGGGAAAATGGGAATGTGGTGATTAAGACTGGGCCTATATGACCTCCCAGCTAAAAATACGCTGTTTACTCAAGACCACTGCCAAGAAAACTCTGGACTAGGCAGAGAGGAGAGGAAAAAAGTCATGTTTTGAGAAAGGAGGAGGTGGGGGGGCGTGTGTTTGTGTGTGAGACAGGAAGTCTGACTTTGTGACTGAAGGAGAGAGAGTGTCAATCGCCGGCAAAATCTAATGATATGAGACTTTTTTAGAAAGTCTGAATGAAGTGGCTCTGATAGTGGAACGTGGTGATGTGAATGAAAACGTTCTGCGGCGGCCGATGTTGTAAACGGGGTCAGTTTGTGATGGTTGGATGGTTGACAGTCGCGCTGACAGACGCTCAGACAGGCAATTACCAGGGGCCCACTTCTAAGCTTTTTCACGCAAACACTCACATGTTTCATGCATACGCTCTCTTTCTCTCTCTCATGCACACGCATGTGTTCACACACATGAAATACATCATCCAACACTGGTCTCTTTCAGCCACCACTGCCTGGCAGCCCACACCAAAATACGTCTCAAGTTTTTGACTGTCAAAAGGCATCAACGAAGAGGGGGAGGCGGGCGCGGGGGGTTATGAGAAAGCAGATGGAACAAACAGTGAGACAGAGGTCCTCGAGTGTCCACTTTCTAGTACACTTTGTACCCTGCCCTGCCCCGGTTATGAGAAGCAGTGAGGAAAGTGGGGATGAAAAAATAGAGATGATGTAAGACAGATTTGAGTGTGAACGCGGCAGGAGGGAACAGGCTTCTTGGCACTTTGTGCTGACTGAGAGACCGACGGGTGAGACCTTATACAGTCTGCCTGCAGAGATACGTCCATCATTCACACACACGCAGAGGCAAGCACACAAATCTATCACAGGACCCCTGACAGACACGCAACAAAACCATCTACTGTGCTGTAGTACATTTGCTCTAATACTGAACTAATACAGAACCAGATTGGATGCCAGGCTACATATCAAAATGACTATTAAATTAGTATTATTACTATTTAAATTAGAGCCAAAATGCAAAAATCTGCAAAAGTCATAATTGTACATCTCATCTAGGGGGGTTCTGGGAGATCGCTGAAATGACCCACAGTCTGGATCGTCTGTACCCATCACTGTGTCCTGACAGAGACAGGTTTATCTCCCCTCTCTAGCCAAGTACCAAGTATCTGATCGTTACCATATTAACCTCAGTCTAGTTGAACAAACACAACTGCTGATCTTCTGGGTGTGTCCATTCACTGACCAGGTAATGACCGAGCGCTGCGCTCGCTAATCTCTGCACCGAGTGCGACGATTACAGCCAGGCTTTTAACACACTCCTTCAAAATCAGTAGTTAATTATGCCATGTGCCCCGAGGCCCCCTTCACTATACTGTAGAGGTGATACGCACAAACGCGCACACGCACACATCTGAGCCACACCTCTTCTGGGAGTGCTGCGAGTGAGGTAGGAGTGAGTCACCCAGTCCAGTCGGCCTACCTCCCTCCTCACATCTTCCCTTTCCGTCTTTCCTTCAAACCCTCAAGAGACGGCATGTCCTGGATGACTGCTGAAAAAATGCCTTCAGCTTCAGCTCACCGTCACCGCTTCCTGGGGCAGATCTCTTCATGTTGAGAGTCGCTGCGGACCCTCTTTTGTTCGTTGATGGCGTGTGTGATCGTCCTACCAGCCCAGCTTTGTGACGCATTGGCTGTGAGTCGGCAGATGTACAGTGGAGATTGTGGATAAAGGGAAGAGGGGCTGGGGATGATGATAAGGGGCATGATGCCAGAGATAGAGCCGACCAGAGCCATGGCTGCATCGCTGTCTGAGATCACAGCCCTGCACTAATAGTCTGGACCAGGAGCTCCTGAATCACTCCTTTTCATTGTCCCCAGTGTTCACTTGTTAACCACATGACCCTTTCATCATTCATGGAGTTGCATAGTGTTTGCTTATATCTGGCAGTTTGAATGCACAACCTTCAAGCTAACAAAGCGATCGCGATTGTGAATGCGAAAGCCACGCAAGGTCAGCTGTGAAACATCTCGGCTGATAATTGACATTATTGACCAGTGCAACCCCCCGACAGCAGCCAAGCCCACCTCTGAATGGAAAAACCTACAAAGTCAAGAGGTTAACCAGCAAAAACTGACGGCTGCAATATCCACGAGCAAATTAAAGTACCACCGACAGACACTCTGTCAATATTCATGTGAGTCCGCTTGCATGTGAGCATATGAGGTTAAGCACATGTGTCATGGTGAGGCGCAACACATGAGGAAGTGTAAAATCAAGTGATTGGCATGTACTTACTGCCTGAGGATAAATACAGAAATCCCCAGCTCTCCGGGGGAAGTATACGAGAAGAAGAAGGAACTATTACTTCCTAAAAATTTTAAGGGGAGGAAAAAAAAAAATCTGTTTCTCTCTCTCTCTCTCCTTACCCGTTTGTTCCATTGGCTGTGCGAGTTGGTTGAGAAACAGTCACCTCAGCTGGACTCTGTCAACACAAGAGAGAGAGAATCGGGTAAATAGACGATAATGCAACACAAACAGTAGTCTGTCCTTAGAACTAGTCCACAGGTTGGAGAGGTCCCGCAGCCATTTGCCTGCAGTGGCTGTGCTACAGTAGAGCATGCAGCCGTTCCTGGCAGTCTCAGCACATAGCTGCTCTGTTCCTGTAATGCTTGGCTCTCACTTGTGAGGGGTGAGCTGGTGGGGAGAAATATGGCATGCAAAACAGGCTCATTTAATATAGGAGTATAGCAGGGAACAGAGAAATCTTTTGTGCTGCGGCCGTGTGCAAACCCCAAAATGCTTTTATTCAGATCAATTTATTTCTCTGTGAAGGTTTTTAACCTAAAAATAAACCTGGGTTTTGAGATTGCACCCATAACGGCCTCTCGATCGACGAGTTCAGAGAGACACCAGTTGATGGTAAATTGCTGTTAGCTTGATAAAAGCAAGTGAGACACCTCAAGGGGGAGGGGTGGTTGTCTTAAAAGCAGAAATGCAGGTGTACTGATGATGACTATCTGACGTGCACAGCCATAATAAAAGTTAGATAAGTTGTCCTGACTGCTACACAGCCACTCATATCAAATCACATTCCCTCTTGGTTTTCTAAAGAAATTGGAGTAAGTGCTTCTACTGGCTACAAATGGGGGCTGCCACTGGCAGACACGTAAAATCAAATTTCATGGGTGGAACAATGAACTTTTCATTCCAGGACTCCCCTGTTAAGCAGAAGATGGGAGAGGATGTTTCTCATTTCACAGAGTTACGGCGTTTAGATTCCCCCAACCTGACTTCGGAAAACCCCATCAGACATCAGAGCTCGGTCTGTGTGCAATCTGGACCGATCTCCCTGGTGTGTGAGGCAGCACTGCGTGTCCCTCGTGGCCTGACTTGTTGTCTCTGCGAGCCACAGCCTTGAGCCAGCTCCTGCGGCTGCCCCCGGCCCGGCTCGGGGGGTGTTGGCCTACCTGAAACTCTATCCAGGTCAGCTCTGGGCCCCTCACAGTTCACACACCACACTTTACTACTGGGCAAACTAGCCTAAGTATAGCCCGTGCTCTGTAAAAACAGTCCACTGCTTCTTTTTGGATGGCTCCAAACTAACAAAGAAAACATGAACTACAAATTTATAGGCCTGTATGGAATCTGTGTTATATTTACAAGGCAGATGGACTCTGAAGCAAATGAGGAAAAGATGAGGGTTTGGATAATGAGATATGATTAATGTTTAACTCAGGGAGAGGTGCTGTAAATGTCAAACCAGACAGGGAAGAATAACTGAACGGCAGCATAGAGCAACTTGTGAATGGAACAGAGTGTGTACGGTAATTCCCTACCCCTGCCTGTTAACCATAAATGATTCAGCCAAGCCAGCAGACCCGGAGAAGAAAATTCAGACAGACAGCTATGACTGGAAATGACAAATCAATACTAATCACATCAACGAGTGCAAAAGCTGTAAATCTACGATATAAACTAATCCGGGGATCAATAAACTAATGGGTCAGGTTGATCAAGTTAGAATATTTTGGGGTAATTCTGCACCAAACGTGACAATTCACAGAAAAATAGCTTTCCAATGGAGTTAATGGGCTGTGGGATGAGGAACAAGGATAGCGTGCGATGCAGAGCCCTGGCAAAAGCTCTCCCTTTGGACGGGCAGGGGATGAATCACTCCAGACTAGAGCAGAGCATGGAGGGAAAGAGGGAAAGATGCCGTGATGTGTTCGTTCCGTGGCTGACTTCCGCTCTCGCTTTCCCTCCGTCTACTCTCTCTCTCTCTCTCTCTCTCTCCCTTCAGCTCTCCTGGGAGGCTGAGTAACCAGGAGGAAATGCTTGGGCTCAGCCAGTGTCGGCCTGAAGACCAGATGTGTGGCCTGGAGGTGGTGAGGCAGAGACGCAACGGAAACCAAATATAAACCAATGTACCGTGACACCTCTGAAGACAGAGGGCAGCAGTGACAGTTAATGGGACCCCGCTCTCTGCAGAGCAGGACTGTACCTGTTTGTTCCGAGTAACAGGATGCACCGCGTTGCCACGATCCAACACATGCAACTGCGCGGGGACGAAACTCTCGGAGGTCGGAGTTTATTGGTAAACGTGACTTCACGTTGCATAAAAGTTAAATAAAGTTTCATTGGAAACGTGGAAAGAAGAGAGAATGACGGATGTCCTGTCCTAAAATTAGTGCCTTGCTGTCCCAACACTGGAGGCATTCAGCTCAGTGTGACTGTTTGGGCAGCTGTTGGAGAGCAGTTTCATTGAATGAGGACTGTAAACATGCAGGGAAAAGGGTTCCGGCATGGCCCCGTGCTCTTAAGGGCCAAGCCTTCACAAGCGTCAGCACTGACTCATGATTCCAACCTCAGTGAGAACGGTCCTGGCAAGAAACAGTGTGTTGCCTATGGCTTTGGTGCTGTGGATGCTACACATCGTGGCATCTTCTGGCAGCAAGCTGTAAAACAACTCTGGAGATTGCGGTGAAGGTTTTGGATGTCTTATGCGAGGGAGCCTCCACCAGACCTGTGGGTTGCTGTGGTCATCCCCTGGCAGGAGCTGGACAGAGTCCTACTAAATGGAGTATTTGAGCATTACAAAGCCAAAAAGAGACACACACATACACCCAGGGAGGTCTGACCTGCTGCCTGTCAAGCTCTGGGAAGAAATGCAGCTCTCTGGGTAAAAGAGGGAACAGAGCCCTGAAGGGCTTTCCCTGGGAATTATTTACTCCTATTCAAGCAAGGCAGTGCTCTTTGGAGCCGGTGCCTAATCTCAAACCAGCCAAGGAGCCGGCTCTTGGCCAGGTACAATGGGGGCAGGACTATCACCACCAACAAACAACTAAAACTTTGTCAGTTATATCTTTTAAAATGTAGGAAAATGTTTTTTAAAAAAACACAACAACATCTAAATATGTAGATGTTAGTTCCAGGAGACACTGTAGTCTGCTATTGTTGTCGATACAGTACTTCAGCTGATGGTATCTCAGCTGTGTCTTAATAATTGGCTTAATGTGAACTATTGACACAGAGTTACAATACCCGGCATAAACCAATAACACAGATGAAGAGGAACCAGGATTTGTGGAAGCAGATTGATTTCCTAGAAGCACCAGGGAATCAATAATCAATCGTTTCAGAAAACCTGGGTGGATTTTTTTTTATGACAAAAAAAAAAGCAGGCAAAGGGCAGCTGCCATTTGGTGAAACAGTGTCAGTCACGTCAGTCAATAAAGTGGTTCCTCCCATTAAGAACTAATCTGATAAACTGAAGGGCTGACCACATGATAGATTAAGACGGACCGCTCCTCACAGAGGAATATATCACTCTGATTAAAAGGAGAGGACCATTATTTTATGGTTCAGCACAAGTTGACTCATATTTATGAATATTTACGAGCACATAATCAATAGAACCAAGAGGCTAATCAATGATGCAACACGGCTAGGAGACGGAGAGAGTACAGAAAGAAGCATTGTGAGTTTGAGAGTAGACAGTTTTCCACAGCCATAAGTATCCACTAAAACATAAAGACAGCTTTGTTTAAAGGGTTATTCTTGAGTGATAGTTTTTGCATCATTTGGAAAGTTTCCATGGGTGAATAATTTGGCTACAGTCCAATAAATCAGCACTTCCTCCTCTCTGATTAATAGAATTGAGACAGCGCTTCATTCAGTAGGCTTGGCTCAACATGCAATGACTGGTGACTGATAACTGACAAAAACCTAAATGTCATTTCAATCTCCTTTTCCATCTGCTCTCTCTTACACAACTGAAGGCTAGCCGTTTAATATAAAAGAAAATTGTCATTAAGCCACTTTGACAACAGCTGGGTGGTTTCCTGGCTTTGATTGGAGCACTAGATTAAATCACGTCTGGCAACGCTGATCCTCCTTTATGCAATTTATCTTTTGGAGAACTTGGCCAGAACAGAAGACAGTCCTTCAGTTAGGCTTTATTTCATCGAGCTTGCTCCTCTCCAAGCAAACACATGTAAAATTCAATAAACCAATGTTAAATTGAGTCCATGACAAGGAACACCTTTGCGCCTTGGTTGTGTTTTCATGAGAAATTGGGGGAAAGTTACAGGAAAGAAGAGCTCCCCCTTGCCTCTCACTAAAAGGCCACCAGGCCTTTCCACTGGGACATGTTACTATAATCTTGTATTGATTACAGATACGGGGCACAGTCTCGGCTCCTTTGACCACCACTAGCCAGGCAGATGGTGCATTATTGCTACAGACGGGGATGTTTGCCAAGAAGAGGAGTGCCACACACCAACACCTCACTGGATACCCCGGGGCAACAGATGTTGCTCTTATCTGGCTGCTGCTGGAGCTGTTGAGACTTCTGTTAAAGGCACTAACTGTGTAACCGTGTATAACTTATCTATTCCCAAACGTTTTCATGCAAATCCCTGTGGTGTTGCACTGGTTGGCTGGAAGCAGACAAAAGGGCCAATAAAGAGATAAGCAGGATATGCAAGTCGTGGCGTCAGGTATTGTTTTCACTTGCACAGCTTGTTAGTGCTAGGTCAGAGGCTGAGGCAGCTTGGGATGAGTCTGAGGTAGAAATTCTCCTTAAAAACCTTGATTTTTTTAATACTTGCAGATAGATCTTTCTATGACGCTGTACATGAGGAGCTGCACGTTGGGTCATACAGAAAGAGGCTACCTCAATTCAAGGCAACAATGCCCCCTCACAAGCGGATGGACAATGCTGAACTCTCTGTGCCTGATCAGATGACTAACATTACAGAGAAGACAAGGCCGCAGTCTTATTTGCAATTGAGCGGACAGAGGCCAAACACACAGGATCAGTTCAACACACTGGGTTTTACAGCTTGCATCACAGTGTGTGTATGTGTGTATGTGTGTGTGTGTATGTGCATGTGTGTGTACATGTCTTTCCAATGATGTGTGGACAATTTTTTTTTCTGGGAAACCTTCACTGCAAGGACATTGTGAGGACATTACTGGCCGGTCCTCACAACTTCAAAGGGCTGTTTGAGGGTTAAGGGTAGATTTACGTTTATGTTTTGGGTTTAGGCATTTAGCTGTGATGGTTAAGTTTGGGGGTTAGGGTCTGGCAAATGCATTATGTCAATGTGTGTGTGTGCGTGTGTGTGCGAGTGCTCAGTGTTACCCCAGACCATGCAAACCTAAAACATCAAAACTGGGCTGCCGCAGTATATTCACTGTCCTGCATCAGTGACAGAGGCTTGCACGGAACACACTGATGATTCCCACAGATAACAAGGTTAACAGATAACATGTGAACTTGAAATGTGGCTTGAATTTTTTTAAAAAAAATATGGGTAATCTTGTGAACACAAGCCACATTTCTTATCATGCCTTGAAGGTCCACTCTAAATATACTTTTCAAAAAATAATCATTTCCCTATCAAGGACCTGAGGCCATATCTGTTTGCACAAAGCTCTAATTAATGCCCCTGAAGCTGATCCTAGTTTATGAGACGTTCAAGATACTCATGTAAAAGACAGTCATTAGGCTACTTGTCATCTCTGATTTAGGCCTACAACTTCTACAAATGTATGCTGTGTGTGAATAGTGTGCATGTATTGAAAGCTGCTGTGCTGTGTGGTGCAGGTGGAGAGAGGTTTTTTTTTTTTTTTTTTTTTTACCCGTCCATTGGAAGTCAAGTCCTCCTTGTTGCGCAATTCAAAAGACTCTTCCTCCTCTTTCTCCCCATAGTCCCGTCCGAGCAAACTGAAGCCCTGCCTGCAGCACAGAAACCAGCAAACTCCTTGCAAAGGCATTCAAATGAGGTTAATTGAGTCTTTTTTATACTATCCAGGTCGGGTTCAGCTCAACATTCACGACCGTCGTCTCAGCCGCAAGTAACTCCAGGAGCTGCCTGCGTGAGCGGCCACCAGGACGCCCTCTCCATAGATTATCTATCCAGAGAGGAGGAGGATGAAGGGTCGGGTTAGCTTTTACTCTCTCTCTCTCTCTCTCTCCTTTCAAGTCAAAGAGAGCATGAGAAACGTCTAGCAGCTGTACATGGCAGCAGTCATACTCCAACACCACAGCCAGAGAAGTGATTCAAAAGAAGAAACAAAAGTCCCCTCCTCCTCTTCTTCTCCTTCTTCCAGGTCTCCAGTTGCTTCGCTCGCGACACCTTGCTGTCCCCGTCTGAAAAACTTCACACAGACGAAAAAAAAGAAAAAAAAGAAAACACTAACCTAGCATCCCAAACTGAAGCGTGAAGCTCAAAAGTACAACGAGTTGAGTGTGTTTGCTAGGAGCCATGTCGTCGCTGCTTTCAGCCTGTTAGTGAACATCTGTTAAAGTAACACAGGAGCGCGCACCTCTGTGCAGGACCGACTGTCTTAACTTCAGAGTTTGGACAAAAGCGTGATGCAGCTGGGACAGGAGAGTGTGTGTGGGAGGGAGAGAGAGAGAGGGGGGTGACCACGCCCACAAACCTCACGACTGGGATGTGATTGGCTGAAGGCAGACACTCCCCGGAATGGGAACGCCCATGGTACCCGCCCTGCTCCCTCCACACTGACAGAGCATCACATGCCCTGTGGTACATGATAGTAATCAAATCATCCAAATCACCATGATGCCCCAGTAATACCCCTCATATAGGCTCCACTCAGCCCCCTTTAATCATGGAGGACTTAAGCAGGCAACTATTTAGTTCCCTTACTTATTATAAACTCATTATGTGTCAAATTTTCACTTGTAACCAAAGCAAATCTAAATTGTAGTGGTGGTAGAAATATAAGTTTTCACCACAGCGCACCTAGTGTTAGGATGTTTAAATGATGTTAGGCATTTTAACTCCTGCCATGAGTATAATTACAATGGAAACTTGTTTACAGATGTCTGACAAGTGTGAAGTGTTATTTTATGAAAATGATGTGCCTCAGGGAGGATGAAAATCACTTTTAAAGTGCATTAAGATGCAAAGTGGTGCATTCAGTGACAGATGAAAGATATGAGGTAAACATGTTTAAAGACTCTGCATTCTTTACTTTAGTGAAAAAACAACACAATAAAGCAGTAGCCTATCCTCAAACATCAACTATTATCAAAGTGACACAAAAACTGTCACTCCTCTATCAGTATCAGGCCTACTACTAGATCATTGTTGTTGATTATCATTTAAACAGATCTTATCATAGCAATGTTGCAGGCTAGCTAAGATTGAGCTAACTCTTTTATATTTTCTGCTCAAGATTCTCTAGTCACAGACATTAGCCTATTACTGTATATGTTTATGTGTAAAAGTTTGATTTAAAAGTAACTATAGCCGATGAATAAATACAGTGGAGTAGTATTATAAAGATGCATTAAAATGGAAGTAAATTAGACCTGCAACCACTTACTTTACACTAATGGGTTTCACTTTAAATATTCACATTATATTGAGTATAGACTGTGATATGACAGGAGCCATGAGACTGACTGACTTTGAAAAAACTTTATTTGAAGGACAGATCAGATTTGATAGATATCACTTATCACCATGTGGTAACAGCTCGATTATGCTCGCCTCATGTCTATAGACTACTTCTTATACTTTCACTCACTTAATTCTTGTTCTCTTTACTTTCTTGCACACACACAGATGTGAACACACACACAGACACACAGACACACAGACACACACACACACACACACACACACACACACACACACTCCTCCCCCACTCTTTCCTCTTCCACTTTGCTGAACAGTCTACAAAGATACAGCAGTAGGAGGTAGGAAGACTGGTGCTAAATCCAGACACGTGATACATCCAGCCCTCTCGGCGCTCATGCTTATTTCTCCCTTAATATCCCTTCATTTCCCTGCTCTGCTCTGTGCAAACTCCCCCCTTCACACACACACACACACACACACACACACACACACACACACACACACACACACACCTCAGTCAGCTGGCTTTAACTCATTCCTCACCAAGAAGAGCTCTTAGCTGCTCGTCCACTCACTTTAGTTTGATGGAATCAGTTCTTCCATCACACACGCGCGCACACTCACAATAAGAGGCACTTTTTTCAGTGTGCATGCACAAGTACACGACCTCTTCAGAGACTTTTAACCCCCTGTCCCCACTGGTTCCCTCAGGGCTTTGTGAATCAATAAAAAAGCTTATGGATGCACCTTTTCAGCTGGGGTCTATATACTCAGCATTAGTAACAGTATCACACAGCCACAACACATCCCACTTCAGCAATTACAGGAAAGAAAAGAGAACAAAAATGTACTTTCTATCAGTTTCCTTTCCTGGTTTGCACTTATTCTCATGCAAGTCAGAACATTTCCTCAACTCTTTTCTTGCAGCAGCAGCCCTGCACTCCCCCCTTCCCTCTCCCCGCCGCTCTGCCTCTGTCTGTATCCACTCTGCAGTATCTCTCTCTCCAGGCCAGATCCTCCCTGTCCTCCCCCATATCCCAAAACAATACGCTGGGGGCCCCTGCTCCCACAGACCTGGAGGAACATATGTTTTATTTTTAGAGCTCACTCCCTCAGCCCACGATAGTAAAGTAAAAAGAAAAAGAAAAAAGAGAGAGAAAGAGAAAAGCCCTCCTTCTTTATGGTTTCTAGAGGACACAAAGTCAGCGCAGAGAGCTGAAGTATATCATCACAATCCCCACATATCAGTAATCATTACCCAGACATGGCCTGCTATTGCTTTTTTTTATTAGCTGGCGACAAAAGAAGGAACTGGAGAAGCTGCTATTACTGTATATTCTCTTAGTGTCTCTCATTTAGTCTCCCCCGCAATCTCTTTGACTGTCTTCCTCTGCCCCCACCTCCTCTGTCCCCCTCTTTCCAGAAAATGACACATGATTCTCCATAACACACACACATACACACGCACATGCACATACACTTATTTAATACAAGAAAGTTAGCCTGATCCGTGTCAGGTTGAGGCACCAGATCAGGAGTAGGGCAGATGATTTGGTTGGGCTCCCAGTATGAACACAAGCTGGGCAGGCTATAACCTCGGGGCGGCCATGCAGAGGAGAGGGGAGCATGAACCTGGAATATAAGAGCGGTTATTGAAAGCTTTTATTATGACGGGATGTTGCCGCTGGATGTGGAGCAGCTGTGAAATTTGCTCGGATAACTTCAGCAACAAGAACAAGATAATTTTGATGAAAGCTCAGCAGAAGGAATGAAAAAAACTTTGTTGGAAATGCTTTTTTTTTTTTTTTGCATTTGATTGGCCAGAACTTCATCCTTATTCACATTTTGGTTGCCCTTCATCTTCTCTTTTTCTTCTTTTTCTTTTTTAAATTTCAGCCTGGTCCCACCCACTTCCTTCCTGCCACTCCTCACAACACCGTTTGTTGAAACTGGCGTGTGAGGTTTCCAACAGAGACGTGGAGCATAGACACAAGTCGCACATGTCAAGTTGATTGGAGACAGAGCAGAGGAGAGCAGAACGCTTTTTCCCTCCAGTCCCTCTCTCCCTCTCTCTCTCCTGTACCTCTTTCTATGTCTCTTACTCTTTCCCCTTTGAGTTTCTGCCTGCAGGATCCTGTTTCACTGCAGCCCGCATCACAGCCAGACTCTAATGTTGGTGAACCAGATTGATTGTCAACAGAGAGGAATATGAGATCTGGTCCACCTAAAGAAGCTCACTGCATGTGGCTGTGTGTAAGTTTATCTTCGGAGTGTTCGTGGGGCGATGATTGATCAAGTCTTTCGATGTGTTTGAGGAGTACCGTGCGACTTTCTGCTTTTTGAGGTTTTATTTGAAACTGAGCTTCCACTGTGGTCTGTGGGGCGCACATAGGGACTAATTCAATAAGAGGCTGTGTGTCTTTTTAAGACAGCCGCTCTGTCTTTAGTCATCCTCACAAGTGTCTCTTCAGAAGACCCCTTCAAGGTCAAAGTTTATCTGACAACCCCAAACTAAGGATTTAGGATAGGAACTGACCCCCAGTGACCCCTCACCTCTGACTCAGACAGGATTTCCTCCCCGCTGTGTCCAGCATTGAACTTAACCCTTGTCCTTCCATGCAACCGTCCCCCCCTCTCTCCACCACCACCACCAGTCCAGTGTGGTGAGGTCCAACAGAAGTTTCAGGCTGCGGGTTGGTGAACAGAGGGCTGCTGTTTGACGGCTGTTGGCCATGTAATAGGATAGGGCCCTTTAACTACTGCACCACTTGACCTGAGGTTCCCACTGCGAAACATCCAGCTGTGCATGTGGATCGTTTGTGACAGACAGGCTGTTAATGTGGAAAATTGGATGAAATGATGATGGAGGAGAGCTCATTTAAATCAATGATAAAGAAATAGAAAAAGGCCAGCCCTTGAAGTGCACACGCAGGTCCTATACCACAGAGTCCTGGTGCATGGTTTACAAAAGGGAGACAGTGGGATTCTTGTGAGCGCAGCTGGGTTCACATCGATACCACGTCCAGTACCTTCTGTCTTCCTGCGCTTCACAAACGGTGTTTACCAGTATTAGGGACACCACAGGGTGGGAGGTGTTTTCTAACCCAGGCTGTGGGCACATCTGTTCCTGGGGACTGTGTGCCACACAGGCCCTGTGCGAAGGGAAGGCCAGGCTGTGGAAAACATTCCCGGCTTCAACTTCTGACCTTCTCGCCCCAGTTAACCCCTCACATTCCTCGTTTCCCCTCCTTGCCTGGCTTCATTACAGTAACCCTTAGCGCTCCAGTATCTTGCACACAGCCTGTCAACGCATAAACCTCTCTGCAGAACTTGTGCAACAGATGAATAATTGTGTTGCAAGGAGGCTTCTCAGATTTTAAGAGATTGAGTGATATTCTATACCCGAAGCATGGATATGTATTATTTATTGCATATTACAGCAGCTAGCTTTTTGTCTACCACAGTCAAGAAAACACACAAGGAGTGACAAATGATTTTTTTCCCCCCCTTTGCTTTGCTTTGTTTAACACAGCAGTTTGGTGGATGTGGGCAGCAACTTGCAAACATCTTCTGCCAAAGAAACATATCATATCGTATCATCACTGTCTACAGAGATTTGCACCTGCAAGTATTTAGATATTCCAGGACCAGTATTCATGCCCCCCTGTTAAATCAATGTAGTTACATAAGTCAGTCTGTAAGAGCTCTGCACCACAGTCCACCTATTACAGGATTTGAGAGGGAAACATTCCTCAGTGTGGGGAAAAAATGAAAATATGAGGCAGACACAATACCAAATGCCTTGTTATCTCAAACTGTCATCAAAAGCAAAGTGAGGAGGAGCTGCGCTGGAATCAGAGAGGGATAAAGAGAAAAAGATGGGGGGTTGATAAAGATGGATAGTCAACGAGAGCAGATAAAAAGCCAGGAAAGCTGAGACTATACAAGTTAAGAGAAGAGACACAACAAGGAGCAATGCAAACAAACAGGGATATGCCCTCATGTTGTCTGGTATTTTCACTTCAAAGAGGAAATAAAGAACAAATAAGGTTCCCCTATACACTTGCTCAATGCATTTTCTCGCTTTAAGTTAATGATCTGTAAAGACACCGAACAATCGAGTTAGCTCTCTCTTATTGCTGTGAAATATCCCTTCACTTTACTGAGTTATCGCATGCTCGAGGCCGGCCACATTAGAATAATTTATGATTAACTTGTGGTCTTTTGGAGGCAGAGGGATGTTAACGGTTGCGGTGCTGTAGGTTAAAAGCTGTGAGTGTTTGGTACGAGGGAGAAGATAACTTATTGACAGTTAGGGAGGCCGGGCAGAGAGCCAGAGTCCTTCAGCTATTTTTAGGATGCTGACTGTGTGAAAGTACACTGAACACAGAATTGATGACACATAGCCAGAATCTGAACCTGTGCCGGATTAGTGGTGTCTCAGTGCACTTGCACTTGTGTATGTGTATGTGCATAAGCGCACTTTGGCACAGAAGCACGTGTTTACATATGTATCCAGTGCTAAGAGAGCAGAACTGGGCCACTTGTAACTTTGTGTGCATATGAACAGAGGCTAGACTTGGTTTGTTGGTCACTACTGAGAACAAATGAACGATGGACATATGAAAAAGATTTGCAGAATCAGACAGTGTGGTATTTGTGAGTCTAGCCCTATGCGCCTGTGCTCAGATCTTGTTCTGTTTCCTGTGTTTAGATATCAGCCCTGAGAGCGGCTCTTAGCAGTACAAGCAGTATAATTACTGAATATGGAAAAAGTGCCCGCTGCTTTACTTCAGTCTGGATGGCAGCCTTTCACAGAGCAACCAAGTAAACTATTCCTTTGGTCCTATTTGCAACGTATATATCTGGGTGTCTTCACAAGAAAAAAGAAGGGAAAAAAACACCCTAAAGCAGAGCTGTGCACTGTCAACATCACTGCAAACAGGAACAAGGCTCCAGAGACAGTGAATGGGAAGATAATCTTCTGGATAATTACATGCAGTATGTTGTTTGGACTTTTTACCATTTATTTGCTGTAGTTGAAAACATTGCAGGCAATTATATTAGCCTGGAGACAAAATGTGACTCTGCACACAATAGAAGTTTATTATTCAGAGTTAATAGGGTTGTTAAGTAGGCTGTGCAAGAGATGAAGGCTTATAGGCTGTATCATCTTTATCAAACAGCGCAGAGAAGAGAGGTAGAATAGACAAGGAGAGAAAGGATGTGATGCAAAGATTTTAGACTGATTTCAAACTTAAACCAGGAAGTCTGTAGAATATTGTGCACTTACAACACTTTACCTATTCATGTTCTTTATTAATTCATGCCCCAATTACTTTTGCATTTAGGTTTTCAGTCCACACTGTCACTGTATAATTTTTCCTATGAATCCTCTCTTTGTATGAGTAAGAAATGAGTGCAAGAGAGAAACAAAAAAAGTGTTCTGCCGTTTAGATAAATCAGTGATTTGATCTGAGATAACCAGGTCAGTCATGCAGACACACGCTTGGTAAAATGCAAATATATTTTTCTGCACTCGGGTTCACCATCTTATCACAAGACAAAGCATGCCAAACAAAGTTAGCTTAACTTTGGTGTGTTTAAGAAATTGTATGTTAGTATATAATCTCTGTGTGTGCATATAATATATATGTGTTTGTGTATGTGCCTGCCTGCGTGCTGTCTCATGTTTCTTTCAGGACTCGATCCAGGCCGTTGCTAGGTGCCGTGACCTCCAAGAGCAACATTCATGTACGCAGAGGGTGAACCCTGCAAGGAGGAGTAAGGCGGTATTTAATTTCTGCGCCCTTCCCCTTCCCCTACCACAAACACACACACACACACACACACACACACACACACACACACACACACACACACACACACACACACACACACACACACACACACACACTGTATACCACAAATTCCCCATGGGCTTGCCCAGTGTGGCAAGGTTTGTTCACTAATGGTTCATCATCGGGAACAACGTCGACTCTAATAATCCCTCCCCCACTTTGACTGTGAGAAGCAGAGCAATCTGTGATTTTAAGAAGTGAGGCTTTTCACCTGGGAATAAAGGCTTTGGTTTGAAACCAGTGCAAACTGACTTAAACACATAAGAAATACATCTCCTCTTACTTCCATTAGGCGCAATGAATTTCTGCCCTCCAGATGTCCCACGTCCACCTGCAGGTTTGAGTGGAGCTGGGCCCAGTACTGAGAGGACAAGCCGTTCTATGCGTTGCTGCCAAAGGTACTTTAATGGAGCTGAGCTCCAAGGAACTGAACTGGAGAGAGGAAGGACACAGTTTGTACGACTAGTAGCTAGACATTTATGTATACACATACACATATAAGCACATATAACCTTTCCTCCTCCTGTCCTGTCCAGTTCAGTTTGGCCAATTTCCCAGTGCCCTCTTGTAGATAAATGTGAAGAGAGTTGTCGCTTTTTGGACACAAACACAGAAACATTGCTGTTTATCCAACCTGACCACCTTCATACTTTGTCATTTGGCGTGACTCTTTTCAACCTCACTCATCATCCTCCCAGCTGCAACTGTCATTTGCTACAGTTAGCAGTTTACATCAAACAAAGCCCAAGGCAGAGCAACAAAAGAGAAAAAGACAGTGGGCAAACAAACTGGGAGGCAGACTAAATAACTGCGGCCTGTCTGCTGTGTGAGTGAAACACAACCCACTTTTGTGTGTGTGTGTGTGTGTGTGTGTGTGTGTGTGTGTGTGTGTGTGTGTGTGTGTGTGTGTGTGTGTGTGTGTGTGTGTGTGTGTGTGTGTGTGTGTGTCACTGGCTGTGCCACTGCATCTGTGTGTGTGTGTGTACTTGTGTTGGCAGCAAACATGAGAAACAAAAGTGTCTCAGCTCCATGCATCTCCACCAGGGCACAGCTGTTGTTGGTATTTGAACTTACAGTAATGCAGGTGTCAGAGCTGCTGTCTTTGTGTGAGCTGTCGTTGTGTGTCTCCCCTGTGAATAAATCAGCTTTGTAAAATGTATATAAGTGTGTTCGTGTTCATTAGGAATAGTCTGCATGTGTGTGTGAGGATGGTTCAGTGACAGCAGTCGGCATCAGGACTTCAGGACATCACTTTAACAGAGTAAAGTGGAATCTGATGAGAGCTCGGTGGAGTAGGATAGATAGATAGATAGATAGATAGATAGATAGATAGATAGATAGATAGATAGATAGATAGATAGATAGATAGATAGATAGATAGATAGATAGATAGATAGATAGATAGATAGATAGCACAGACATACAACGACCAACGACGCCATTGTCAAACATCACTCAGTACATCAGACAACATCAGAGGGAAAAGGTAAAATCAATAATAAATGGTCTGAGTCTGCACCCTCCTTCTACTGACTTTGGTACCAGTTTGGCTTTTGGTGTAATCCTGCCCTGAAATACACGGATCATTAGTTAGATAAGAAAGCTGACACCACTCTCTTATCTGTAAAGCAAAAACAATACCAGCAGCTAGTTAGCTTAGGCTGGCTAGTTTAGCTTAACTTGGCAAAAATGCAATAGTGTTTTATGTCTAAAGGGAAAAATGCATCTGCCAAATGACACAAATGACAATTCACAGTTTTATTGTGGTTATTGGCCAAACAAAGTCTCGATGGGGGCCAGTTACAAGGCAGCAAACTGTCTTCTGTTTTCTTGATTAAACCTTTCACATGATTTTGTTACCTTTGGACAGAGCCAGGCCAGCTGTTTCCCCCTGTCTCCACTCTTTGTGCAAAGCCAAGCTAACTGGCTGCTGGCTCCAGCTACGTACTTACTGTAGCCTACAGACGTTGAGTATCGATTTTCTCTAACTCTTGGCAGGAAAGCCAACGAATGTACTTCCTCAAATGTCAGACTATTCCAAGGTCCTCCCTCCTCCAAAGCCATTGTGACCTAAATATTTACTATCTGTGGCCAAACTGAGCTGGTTTGTGTGTCCATTCTGAAGTGTGACTTGGTTCAACAGGTTGTAGCAGCTGTCTTGGACTCACCAGTTGAGCTAACACTGGGGGAGGTGGGAGGTGGGAGGTGGGATCCCAGTCTGTCCATCCCCTGCTGAGCTGGGATTGGCCCTCGCCAGCAGGGGGTCAAACTGGTGTATGGACACCTGAGAGCATCATGCTGCTTTAATAGCTGTTTATAGCAAACCCCTACCCCCCCACCACCCTCTAACCGCCCCCAAGCATGTATGTAGGAACATTGGGTTCCCATAGATGTCGGCCAGAAACAAACACCTGTCCCCGAGACTAACCGGAGAACAATCTTGCTGAATTCTCCAGTTTCTGACACACGTTTTCAAAGCAGCCACCGTCAGCATAACTTGGGTCTGTTTTGTGTCTAACATATCTGATACACATAAATAAAGCCGGCGCTCATCACGCACAACTTCTCAGATTTTCTCATCCATCTTCATGACAAATTGTGCTCAGCCGTGATAACAGATCAGCAAAACTATCTCTTGGAAACATCTGGGTCTTGAGTCATGACTTGACCCCTGTTTGTGAGTAGGCGTGTGTTTGTGTGTCTGTGGTTGTGGTTTTGATGGTGCATGTACTTGTGAGAACGTGCATGTGTCTTCTGTGTGTGTTGCCTCTACCCTCAGCATACACACATCCTATGCAGTGTACAGTGGTACCCCTATGGAAAATGCACACAATGTTAATGGGGGCAGACCAAAGTACAATCTGATACAAAAAAAAAAAACATCCCTGTGAGAAATGCGGCCATCAGGGGTTTGTTTGTTTGTGCATACGTGTATGGAGGGGGGTGACTTTTAAGACCTTTATGACATGTTTGTCTTTTAGTAAAATTAAAAAAAAGGTCTCACAGCTTTCTGTTGCTTAAAAATGATCTGACATATTGACCTGTCAGACTCATTTTATTAATGCAAACATCACCTTGCTCATTCACTCATAATTTATGTCAAAGTTTAATATATTTTGGCAGCATGAAAGACCATTTAAGAACAGCAGAATGAAGTTAAGTGATGAATAGACTGTGGGAGAGACATGGACAGCAGCTTATCAGTCAAATCTGCAAGCTGCCATTATGTGCAACGAATAGGGATCCAAGTCTGAGCTTTATCTGACATCTAGTGGTCAACTGAGGTTTTACGCTCTGAAACTGTGTGACCTTACAAAGTTAGTTCATAATACACAATTAAATTAGGGGGGGGGGGATCACACTGTATAAAACAGATTATGTACATTACATACATGTATTTACATGCATGAATGTCATAGAGCTGAACTAATCCACTTTCACAAGCTTTGTAATGTGTTAACTTTCAACTGTCAGTGAGGGATTAGTGAATAGCTCAATGTTAGATCTTATTCATTATCATAAATGAATATGATATACAATTGAAAAATAATAATAAATAATAATAATCACCTCAAGTAAGAACACAGTCAATCAAAGTGACATGCCTGGCTAAAGACAAAGGCTAAGCTAACAGCACATTATAAGTTATGATGATAGCTTGCAGCAAATAATGTGAATTGTCATTATATAGTAGTCCAGCCTGGTTCTGCTTCATTGTAAACAATATTTTATTTTCATTTATCTTATTTACTATTCTCTGTTTTATGAAAGGTCACTTTATTGATCATGAAATGTGATAATTTTCAACCGACTGACATTTTCAGCATTTTTCCAAAAATACCACAACTTTGTGACTGAGTTGCAGGGACTCTGTGTTAGGATTGGTAATACATTCTGTGTCTGATTGCTCCTGCTTATCAGTTTATCAGTTTTCAGCCTTTGTTGTCTTATCCAGATGAATAATTTTAAACCAATTGGGTCGTATTAGGTCTTCTTTGCACTGGTCTCTATGGTAACCATGATGTCAAATGTAAAAGGTCATTAGGGAAACAGATGGGCAGATCCCATCTTACCACAACCCTCAAATCTATAAGCTAGGTGCAGATGTGTGGGAGGGAGGATGCTCATGCTTTTGTGTTTGTGTCTGTGCACTGTTCGTGTTAAAACATGTTCACTCTGACTGTCATTTCTGATTCGACAGAAACTGTATGATTAAAATCCTGCAAAAGCTGAACACACCATAGCAGGACTGTAAGGAAATTACACACCTATTAGTGCCGCTGCATCTTGTTTGAAGCCTCATCTTGAAACTAATGAGTGTATCAGTGAAATAATAGAGGTTATGGATGAGAAATTCTCTCCAAAGCTCTTGCAGAATTATAGATTTCCACTGAGATCATGATAATTTACTTCAGCAAATCATTTTGTACCTGTAAAATAAATACTTCTGCAGTGTCTGGGCCTCATCTGCAACTAATTCCCCCTGCTGATTTGATGGCCTAGTTTAATCTCCCATGCCATTTTCTTCTATTTGCCATTGTCTTCTCTCTGCAGATATAATTCTATACTCTTACGGTATTTCAGGGTGGGCAGGAAACTAGAGCCGGGGAGCTTACAAACTGACAATCTGATTTGATTGAAAACACAGTAAATCCCACGCTGGCCCAGCCATTCAATCTCACATCATCGTTGACTCATTGACGTCCCATAAACCCACTTCTTAATCCCAAAGCTTTTTTTTTTTTATTATTATGCTGTGGTCAGTGTGCCACACATTGCCACAAATCCCCCACTGCCTTAGATTCACCCCGCCCCCCACCGCTCCTGTGTGTGTATACGTGTGTGTGTGTGTGTGTGTGTGTGTGTGTGTGTGTGTAGTGATGAGACTGCACAGCTGGCATCATCAGCTTGTAACCTGTTCTGCTTTGGGAACATTTGGGAGTGCACTGGCATAAAGTGGATACCTGGGCAAGGTCAGAGAGGCAGCCAGCAGAACAGTACACCCTGCAGGGCTGCAGCTCTGGTTCTCTGTGGTTCTGCTGCTGATACGGGATAATAAGGACATCCTTTTATACATTTTCTTGGAGGGAGGGGGTTAAGTTTAGATCTGCTTTTCTGGAGAGAGAAAGAACTGCTCAACAGTGCTCTCATTGACGCAGTGCAATTTTGGTCAGCCATGGAAACTGTTTCAAAGGAGGACAGGAAATGTCAGAGAAGAAAAGAAGAGGACGTCATTTGACAAAACAGACAGATGGAACTTTGTTTTTTTGGTCAGGAATTTGAAAACAACCTCGTTTGTTTCATAATCTTGTAAAAAGAAAAGAAAAAGACACGACCAATCTGCAACGGGACGTGAAAAGTTTCCAACCCCATCATCCCCCTCCTCGTTCTCCTTTGCGTCCAAAAACAACCTGCTTCTTGCGGGAAGGGACGCAACAACAACAACAACAACAACCAAAAATCCCACTTTTCCTCTGAGGCACTCGGCCAGGGACGCACATCCACATACAACGCTGGATGATATAATGCAGGGGGAGCCAAACCATGCCATGACAGACATGTAAATAAAAACTGGTTAAAAGAACATAGCCGAAGGAACTGCGCGCTCTCGGCATTCGATGCGCGCCCCCGCCCCGGTGGAGGCTGCCCGACATCCCGGGAAGAGGAGTTGGAGCTGCGCGAGTTAAAGTTGGGCTAAAGGGGGGTTGAGAGGATGCTGCAGAACAATCAACGATCATACTGACATAGCCTATGTGGAGAAACGCGTCCTAAGTGAAGGATGACTTGCAAAGTACTGAGCATATGCCTCTTGTTTTTGGGTTTTCAACATTGCTCATCACGTAAGTCCTGTGAAACAGCAATATTGTTCCTCTGTTATCGGTTGCTAGTATATCAGTCAAATATGTCCAGGTGTATATAGGCTATATACATGCATTATCTGCAGGTTAGTCAGCGCGTGGTTGTGTGTGTGCTTTAGGGTTAAAACAAAAAAAGTTGCAGGATAACATTTGATGCAGGTGAATAAGTGGAAAATATCACCGGAGGGCAAAATGTATCCTGAGGTGTTGAAGGGCAACGCACGCTGCGATAAAAACCAGACATAGTCTTCAAACACTGATCATGACATTTCACTGCTTGTTTTTTTTTATTTAATTTTTTTTTGGCTGATGCGGTTTCAGTAAAAACGTTGTTATATGGGCTCACGCGCCAAAGCAAGAGAGAGAAAAAAAAGTGCAGAGGCAGAGCCGCGCCGGTCCTGCAGCAGAAGGTGCGCACGGTGTTCCCCATCACACTGGAGTGTCTGCATTGCAGTGCTTTCTCAGAGCCAGCGTGCAAGTTTGTGCACCGTGTGGGTTCAACTCTCCACTTGTCCGCAGAGCACGATCCCGCCCGCGTGTCTGCCCTATTGTTTCTGAATAGAATCATCAGTATGTCGCATTGATGCTGGTTGCTGTTGTTGGTGCTGAAAATAATCAAGTTGAGGGAGCAGGGTATCGGCGTCCTGACCGGGACCAGCCCACTGCAGTAGTTTTTTTTTTTTTTGTTTTTTTTTTTTGGGGGGGGGGGGTGGCTGTGTGCACATCACCTGTTCATATACAGAGTCACGCATCCTGCGTGGATTCACCTGGCAGGGAAATCATTTCCCACTGATCAATGAAGCAGTCATGTGGTGCAGCATATGCTTGGACAGAGGTGGGGCTGTGTTGGGGGCTAAAATTGGTGAGGGGGCGTTTGTTCGTTTATCAAGCCTGTTATGTATGCACACTAACGAGCCTTTCAGGTGATGTCAGAGTGAGGAGGCTCTGCTGACTGTTTATTAACCCCATACACTGCATTGAATGACTCACTAGTTTTTACATCACTGGGAGATTAGAGATTAGGGATGGGAGCTCATGTGACTTCTGGATGTTTTGAAATGTCAAATTCTGGATGATGGAGTAGAAGTGAATGCTATAGCCAGTATGCTGATTGAAGGAAAGCTAAACCAGGTGTATAGTCTGTGTATTGGGTGTTTATAGAAGTGGATCCACTTCAGATAGGTGTTCTCCACCTTTCTGAACTGTGCCAGTGAAGCTACAGGAGGATTACCTTCCTCTCCAGGCACTGCATTATACTGTAATATACATCTATTTTGTACTGATGATCATCCTGGTGCCACTGCTATTACTCGAATGTCCGTCACATCTGGTGCTGAGACGTGAATCATACCATCTTGCTGTAATAGAAAATTGAAAAATGAATGGAAATGGAGGCTGCACTTGAGTGGAAGTTTCATAACCTTATTGAATCACTGCATGCATGCTATCCAGTAAGTTGAGGCCTGTGGGACTGGACTGGCCCATACTTTACAGTATCTCAGGCCAGTGCAACGCTGCGTCTGCTGTGTTCATGTGCACAGTGCCGAATTAAAATGGAGCCTCAGATCCCAGAGCAGTGTGACCCATGCGGTCGGGTGGGGCTGAGCCTTGTTCTTCAGTGTGTATGTGCATGTGTGTGTGTGTGATTTTGTACTAGCATACTCAAGTTTATGCTTTGTGCATTCTGTCATGGTTAGCAGTTTGATCAGCAGGGGACTGACTACTTGGTTCATGTGAGGGAAGCTATAATAGCTTGTGAAGGAAGCATGTGTTGCTCTATGCTGAGACAGAAGCAAATGTAAACCTGAATTTGACTCTATCGTGCTGCACAGTTTGGGTTTTTATCCCTGGCTGTAGTCAGACACCACCCACTGTGATGCCTGCCTGGGAATTAATAATTTAGTGAAATCCATCTAATAGAAAAATGCTATATTTCTTTTTTTCACTTCCTTCCTCTTATGTTGCAGCATTTCTTTGATAGGGTAGTCGTGTTTCTTTGATATAATGTCGGTGGACATCTGCATTCAGTTCACATTTGCACAAATGCAGGGCTGCTGTCTGAATCCTCAGCTGCTGCACGTCAAGAGCAAGACGGTGACAGCCGGAGGAGGTGCCTCTGCATACTGTATGTAACCTGCAGTGATGATTGTGTCAGCCCAGACAGACCGGCCTACACTTACAGTAGACTGATGATTCAGCAGGAGTGATGATATAGCGCTACGCAGCCACACGGTTCCCCACAGCTTCTTAATGATGAATGGAGAAAGAGATTTCACTGTGTGGGTGACGAGAAGGCAGGGAGAGGGAGGGAGGGGAGGCACGCAGGATCACAGGGAGAGAGAGGGGGCGAAAACCTACTGTAGTGACAGGATGTTCTGCAAAGGATTCAGGTGAACCTCAGTTACTGCAACATGACAACGCCTACTTTTTGAAAGAGAGAGAGAGAGAGAGGCTGGCAGAGGAAGAAGAAGAAATGATGATGATGAGAGGGGGCATGAGGTAATGGAATGCTGTGAGTGCACAAGAGAGCAGTTGATTACTGGATGGAGATAAAGAGGGAGAGGGGAGGAGGGTGAGGGGGGGGGGGTTCAGAGTGAGGGGAGAGGAGGCGAGTCGTGAAGAGGCTGGGGTGTGGATGGATTGTGTGACAGTCTTGCCATGAAGTGGAGGTGTGGAGCTGCTGAGTGTCCTGGGTTAACCTGCTGCAGTCTGGGATGGAGCAGCTGCTCTTCACATTTAAAGTCAACCTCCACTCCCTTTAACTACTAATTGAGGGGCATTAAAACAAATCGATACATTTTAAGCCATTAGCGGGCAAATGAGCTTCGGTTGTGTAACTGCAGCACAAAAAGCCTCCAAATATTTTTGTTTGAAACAGCTCGTTTTTAAGCAGTGGATCACTTAAAGTGTTCTCCACAGCACAGTGATGCAGCATGCAGGGAGCTGTTATCGATTCCTCCGTAAGCATTTCTGTATCGTGTGGGTGGTGAGGAGGCTTCTCGTGCAGGCAGACAGGAGCTGAAAGTCAAGGTCACATTTCCCTTGTTCAGCACGTTTCTTCCACATGAGTGGACGGTGTGTCCTCTCAGGACCGGTGACAGGACTCACGCTCCTGTGACTCGATTTCGTTCTTCAGATGATGGCGTATTCATGCTGCATATTATGTCTCACATGACATTTGAAGCAGTGTCAGGCAGCAGATGAAAGCATTCTACGTATTTCTTTGCTGTAACAATCTGCTCTCATCACTCAGACTTCTTTCCCTCTTCAAAGGTGTTAAGATTTTGAGGCTGTGCTGTACCCGTCCTTTCTCTCACTCCACCTGCAGCCTGCATACAAATTGTGCTCAAGCCTCCTGCTTTCAGCCACAGCTCACTGCCTCTTTCTGTTGTGCTCCAAAACCTCTGAGACTGTAAAAACATGAGTTACAGTAAACAACTCCATATGTTCAGAGAGGATTACACTGTGGTGGATTGCAATACATTTTCCTCATAGCTCTACTTGAGTTGGTCTTGTATCTCCCTGAACTTCTCATTCAAGTTAAACCCAAATCCATCTATATTTTCTTGCAGACTATCTATATGAAGTATCTTGGGGGTATTAAAGAGCATACTTCAGCACTTAAATGAGACAATGTTTCACTTGCAGCTCGGGGTGAGGGCATCATGCATTTATCCCCAGCACTGACACAAGCAAGATTAGGTAGAATTATGGTCACTTCTAATAGCCGTGGGTCGGATAGCAAGCCTCAGCAGATGGGTGATGGGCCTATCGGTCTCGTAACCACATGCACAACAACACAGCCGCAGCCTCAGTGTGACTGTGTCCTCCCTGTCCAGGATACTGCATGTATAAACACACAGGTATACAGACAGTGGCAGGCGAATACACAAATTCACACAGCCACAATGACATCCACATGACGCTGCAACATCTTTTTCTGTCTGGCCGACACGCACACGAGATCCATCTTTTAACTCTTTTGAAATATGAAAGAGGTGGTTGTGTAACTGCATGACGTTCACAATAGTTAATCTCAGCTATGGTTTCATAATTTACTCCCAGTCCCACACAGACTGTGAAGAAATGAGGATGCTAAGATGACACATGCTCTGAGTAGGTGTCAGGACACTTAGTTACATCCTGATCCACCTGGTTAAAAGGAGGCTATTTAGTGGCTATGCATTAATGAGGGTTGTACATCTTTGACCTCCCCATCTGAACATTTTTAATGACCAAAAAAACTAAATGTGTTTGTGCTGTGCTTTGAATTATTAATTGGACTGATCCGGCTAAATTTGATGTTTGTGTCCAATGGAGAATGCGTTCACCTCTAATTAAACTCCAAACGGTGTTTTCTTATCAGGCTGTGCAGCAGTGCTTGTCTTTGTTGCCCTAGAATTGCATAATTTTGAAAACCAGTTGCAAATGCAGCATTGTGAGGAGGTCTATTGAATATCTTCTGACCTTGGTTTCTTCCTTGTTGTCACTGCAGGAGAATGTGTTGATCCGCTGGTCTCTGGGCTCTATGCCTCCTCCTTTCTGGCTTCCTCCAGATATAACTTTCTGTACTCCGCCAATTTTGCCAAATTGTACGGTAAGTCTTCAATTTTTTACACTGTTCACCTTAGACACCTTTCTTGCTGCAGATATTTGAACTTATTATACCTGAAAAGGCACAAGTGTAATTAATAACATACAACATAATGGCTCCTGTTGGAGCATGAATAATGCCAACCCTGACACTACTGTCATTAGTTTTACAATATTAAACTTGCAGTATCTGCGTGTCTGTGTCACTTGGGGCTACATTAGCTGAACTGCTGGCAGTTGAGTTGCATTGTGGGTATAGTAAATACCAGCATTTGACAAACGAGAACAATACATGGATTTAAAAAAGATAACATATTTGTTGTGCTGTATCCATTTTGATATGTTTCTGGTTTTCAACTGTCCATTATGAATCTGACAGTGTAGAAGTGCAACACTAAAAATTATTCAAAAACGTATCAAAGCACTATAAATATAGACCTGCTTTAATCTTAGCACATAAATAAGGACCTCAGATTACATAATCAGGAAACCAAGGGGACAATTATAGTAACTCTGGCTAAATTTGGCTGCAAACTTGAGGAAAAAAAAAAGATTTAGGCTCATAGTGTAAGGAACTGGTGATATATACTGCTGCTGTATACTAAATGCTTGTCAACAAAGTCGCTAAACCCCCCCCCCCAATCTGTATCAAGTTAAAAATGGCTGACATAAGTTACAAGGTCACTTGATATCTTAATTGGATGGGTTATGATTTCTGTCCACCCCCAGGCAGCAGTGGCTGGTCCCCATCTCCGAGGGACAGACAGCCATGGCTGCAAGTCGACCTGGGCAGGAAGTACCGACTGGTGGCCATCGCCACCCAGGGGACATTCAACTCATATGACTGGGTCAGCAAGTACTCCCTGCTATATGGAGACCGACCAGATTCCTGGACGCCGTACATCATGCGTGGAGGAAACTCTGTAGGTGCCACTGAGCCATAATGATTTTAGTAAGGGTGTGGGATCAGGGCCATGACGGGGGATGAGAGTGAAGGATTATCTAGTCAAATCTTCACAATTGTTTCTGCATTCAGTGGGTGCTCCATTATAGCCATTGTCCCTGGCGCCGAAACACAAGACAGCAGAGCATATTATCTCTCTGAACACTGACAGAGCTAATCTCATCATCAGTTCATCTCCAGTCCCTTAATAAGGTGTTAACGCCACTGCAGTGACTCAATAACTCTCTCGTCTCTTTCCCTGGCTCATCTGTTTGCAGACAATGCCTGGAAACTGGAATTATTATCAGGTGAAGAGGAATGTCTTCCATTACGCCTTTACTGCTAAACACATTCGCCTGCTGCCTCTGGCGTGGAACACGGAGAACGGAGGGAAGATCGGTGTGAGGCTGGAGCTGTTTGGCTGTCCTTATGGTAAAAATGACTGATGGATGCTACACAGGGATTTGCATGCCTCTGATAAAGATCTGGGGAGATTTTGCAGTCCCGGTGCTTAGTCATATTTGTCAATATTCCACTACACTCAAGCGCCAAATATCACACAACATCTTCCCAGTTAAGACACGACTAAGCTCACCTGATTCTTACTGAAGAACATCCTACACCAGCTAAATACCAACACCCACGAGGTGCTGCAGAAAATCACCAGATAATCCCAATAAATGCCACACAGATTTGCATATAACCTTGGATGCAGACTGCTCAGTAAACCGTGGGCAGTATTTTAAATCAGAAGATATATTCAAAATGTTACATATCTAGATATTCTGCTCTTCGTTTCAGATTCTTATGTGCTACAGTACAACGGAGACGACTCTGTGATCTACATGTACCCAGACAAGAGGTCCCGCACACTGCACGACCACATCGCCATAAACTTCAAGACTCTGGAGCAGGACGGCCTGCTGCTGCACAGCGAGGGGATTCAAGGAGACGTCCTCACCCTGGAGCTGAAGAAGGGCCGTCTCTACCTGCACATCAGCCTCGGTACACCAGGACTCGTAAATGAATTTTCTTTTAGAGTATTTGGGCACACATTTGTTTTGCCCGGGCAGTGGAGAAGATGACAGGAAATGAAAGAGAGAGGGATGCAACAACAATATTGGTCCATGTGACAGTGATATCCATCTCAATAAGAAGCAAGCTTCTCTCAATCGTGAAATCAATATCGCTGGTTAGGTTGTTGGCCAGAGCCCTGAAGTTACTTCCAGCATTTTCTCTCATATAGAGCTGCTCTGTGGGTTTTCTGCCATTTGTTTCCTATAGGAAGCAGTGTGGTGCACAACGTGAACGGTCGGATTACGCTGAGCGCTGGCAGCCTTCTGGATAACTTGCACTGGCACTACGTCACCATCAAGCGCTATGGGCGGCAGGTGAACTTCACAGTGGACAGCCACACAGTGACAGGCATCTGCAAAGGAGAGTTCACATACCTGGATCTGGATACGCAGGTAACTCCGCATCTGGGTTTTATTATCCTCCTTTAATTATATTAATATTAGGAATATGTATACTACTGTAGGTCAATGAGGCTAACTGATTGTCTTTATACCTCTTAGTTGTATGTAGGAGGAGTGATAGAAGCAAACCTGCCTCACCTGCCCACTGTGCCAAATTTCCGGGGCTGCCTGGAGAATGTCTTCATCAATGGAGTCAATATCATCGACAAAGCCAAGAGAGAAGAGTCAGATATCCGCATACCACGAAAGGTAGGACTTAATACAGACCATTATTCCACATTCGAGTCATAATACAATAGCTTCCTATGATCTAATGATGTTTTCACCAAAATCAATGAGATATTTTTCTGTTTTTTTCTTCTCGCCCTCAGAAAAAGATGCACTACGCTTGCCGTGACATTCTCCTCAAACCGATGACCTTTGCCGGACCCAACAATTATCTGCAGGTGCCGGGCTTCTTCAGGAGGCCTCGCATGTTTGTCAAGTTTAAGTTCCGCTCCTGGGACTACACCGGGCTGCTAATGTTCACACGCTTTGCCGATGACCTCGGTGCCCTCGAGCTGGGTCTGAGTGAGGGACAGATCAATGTCACTATATTTCAGCCCGGGAAGAAGAAACTCCAGTTTGCTGCAGGTGATAAGATCTTTGCCTCAGATGCCTTTGTCTAACAGATAGAGGTAGATAAGGTCATGCTATTTATGTTTGGTTTTGTAAAAGCTAAAAAAAAGACAGACTCCTCTCTCGAGGACCTGCCATGCCTAATCTAGATCGATGAGCTGTGACAGGGCAGTCTCTGTTTGAAGGCAGGGACTGGTGAGCTGTCAATTTTAGATGAAGGCTGTGCACATGATCTCATGACATGACAGACATTTCTCCAATCTCTAGGATACAGGCTGAACGATGGTTACTGGCATTCAGTGGACCTGGCCGCCAGAGACAACCTGCTGACCCTCACCATTGATGAGGAGGAGGGCTCTCCACTCAAGATCACCAACCCCTTCACTATTCGGACGGGGGACCGCTACTTTTTTGGAGGTGTGGTGGTTGATGACTTAAACAACAACTGACAACAACAACAAAAATCAAAATGTGCTAATTCTAATCCATTTTTTTTCTTGCACTCAGGTTGTCCAAAAACCAATAACACCATACGGAAATGTGAAACCAAGCTGAACCGCTTCCATGGTTGCATGCAGCATATCTTCATAGACAATGAGCAGCTTGATATTGACATTATTCTGCAACGACAATGGGGGCGCTATGCAGAGCTGTTGTTAGGAACCTGTGGCATTACTGACAGGTAGGAAACATCACTAAGCATCTAAGCTACTTTATAATAGTGTTTTGTCTGTTTTTAAATTATTTTTTGCAAAGGGTACAGAATCCAATTCAGATTCTGATCCTCATCTACTCTACAGAATATATAATTTAATTTTATTAAAGGTAGAAAACCTGCCTAAGAAGACTAAACTAGAATAACTATGCTAGAACTATACTGTATGTTACCACAATCAAACACACTCCATTGACGACATGAGTCAAGATGTTTGTGAAGAATTTGGCCCTGAGACTCATAAACCTTGAATGACTGTATTTTACAAATGGTTTTAGAGAAAAGCAAGAGTGTGGAAATTAAAGAAGGACAGTTACAAAAGCTATTCTTTCACATTTTTAACATTAAAATACTCACTTCAACCATCTGTTGTATTTGCAGATGTACTCCAAACCCGTGTGAACATGAAGGCAGATGCATCCAGTCCTGGGACGATTTTATTTGTCTCTGCGAGAACACCGGCTATAAAGGAGAAGTGTGTCACATGTGTAAGTGCTGGTTTTCTCATAAGCATTTCTTCAGAGTTAATCACATCTGTCCCATTGCTGTATTTCTCCCTAATAATAACAAATCTCACCTCTCTCCTCAAACAGCCGTTTATAAAGAGTCATGCGAGGCCTACAGGCTCAGTGGCAAGTACTGGTCTGGAAACTACACCATCGATCCTGATCTCAGTGGGCCGCTGAAACCATTTGAGGTGTACTGCAAAATGAAGTGTAAGTAAAAGCTGTCAATCCGAAAAACACAGCTTCATCAGCAAAGTGTTAAGTATTTACTAGATCCTCTGTGAGTTGTTAATGAAAAGATGAAAAAGCAAGACATCAGGTTATCTTGTTCCTATAATGAGAAATGTGTTATGAAATTTCAAGGGAAATTAAAAGGGTTCATTAAACAAGATCGTTCCAGCTGTTTCTATGTGTGTGTGCGTGTGTGTGTACTAGAAAGTTGTGCATCCTCTGAACTAGCACTCTGTCTTTCTGACAGTCTTATCAGACATTAAATTGCTTTTCATATTTTTAATTTTTCTTACATTATCATCCTGTCCACCCTATGCCCTATATCTGTCACACCTCTCTGCAGCCTATAAAGCTTGGACGGTGATTCTGAATGACAGAGTGGATGGTACTAAGGTGACTGGGAGTTCAATAGACCGGCCATATATCGGAGATGTCAACTACTGGAATGCTACCTGGGATGAAGTCACCGCTCTGGCCAACATCTCCATGTACTGTGAGCAGTGGATCGACTACTCCTGCTACAAGTCCCGTCTTCTAAACACCCCCAGTAAGTGGGATTAATCATGTCATTTAATATTTTACTCGTGCGCTAATGGACAACAAGGGAGATAGAAAACATCAAGGAGACTCTTAACACACCTTTTCCATTCCAAATAGATGGAAGACCGTTTGGTTACTGGATTGGCCGCAACAATGTGAGTCATTATTACTGGGGTGGGACCTACAGAGAGGTCCAGATGTGTGGTTGTGCCATCAACCAAACCTGCACCGACTCCAGGTTTCTGTGCCACTGTGATGCAGACTACAGACAATGGTGAGAGAACGACTCATTAAGCCGCTTTAGCTTGTATCTGTGATGCCCGATCTTTAACATCCACCACTGTGTGGCTTTTCCAGGTACTCAGATAAGGGCTACTTGGACTTTAGAGATCATCTCCCTGTAAGAAAAATTGTGGTCGGGGATACCAACAGGACCGGCTCAGAAGCACAGTTCACTGTCGGGCCTCTCCGCTGCCATGGCGACAGTAAGCTTAAACTCAAAGTGGTTGTGCTTGGTTGGTGTTGTACGAGGGGTCGTCGGTTGCTGTTTTTTCTCTACATGAATTCCAATGTTTTTCCACAGGAAACATCTGGAACACCATAGCCTTCACCAAGCCAGCCAACATAACCTTCCCCACCTTCAAGCCGGGATCCAGTGCTGACATCTCCTTCCACTTCAAAACCTATCGTGGCAACTGTATCTTCATGGAGAACTCTGACGAACATCTTCGAAACTTTATACGGATAGAGCTCAATTGTGAGTTGACCACACTGTTATGAGGGAGATATTCACCTCATGCAACTGACTGATTTGTCTAGTAATTATTATGTAATTCTTATATGTAACTATTATTTCTAATTATATCCTGTTTCTCTTTCTAGCCACCCATGAACTCGTGTTTGTATTTATGGTGGGTGATGGCATCCTCAACGCGACCCTGAACTCTCCTGTGCCTCTCAATGACAATGAGTGGCACTTTGTTCAAGCTGAGATCAATGTGAAACTAGCCAGAATCAAAGTTGATTATCAACCTTGGGCTGTGAAACGGTTCCCAGGTCAGACGTTTGTCACCATGAAGTTTAGTCATCCTTTTGTCGTAGGTAAGTTACCTATGCTGCATTTGGAAACTTAAAACTGTCAAATATCTTCTCCAAGTCATTGGTCTTCTAAACTTTGAAGACTTACCACCACTGATAAACTTTTCCTTTGTATCAGGGGCAGGCAATCGAACGCACAGACCGTTCTTGGGTTGTTTACGAGGGTTACGGCTGAACGGCGTTCCTATTGATTTAGAGAGCAAAGTAGATGAAGAAAAGGGTATACGGAGGAATTGCACAGGACAGTGTCTCAATGCGTCCATACCGTGCCGAAACAGCGGCCAGTGTATTGAAGGTTACGCTTCCTACACCTGTGACTGCAACAACACAGCCTATGATGGTTTCTACTGCCATAAAGGTGAGTTTGGACACGTCTTTCTAGACAACACCTGAACTTACTAACTGCTGTCATGAGCAGATATGGTTTTCTAGGTATCTAACTCTACAATAATCTCTTCTAAGACATCGGAGCCTACTTTGAGATCGGCTCGTGGTTGAAGTATAACATCCGAAAGAAACCCATATCAGACGAGGCAGCATGGGCCAACTGGATAGACCCGCACTACGACAATTTCAGCCTGGGCTACAACGACACAGCAGATGATATAGAGTTCAGCTTCAGCACCGTTCACACACCAGCTGTGTTGCTGTACATCAGCTCCTTTGTCCAGGACTACATCGCCATCATCCTAAAGACCGACGGTAGGAGAAGCTCAGAGACAGTATAATCTTAAGAACTGACCCGGTCATTGAGGTTTTCACAAAAAACACTATTTATGCATCTTGTCTTGTCTCTCCTCACAGGTAGTGTAGATCTGAGGTATAAACTGGGGCTCATAACACATAAGTACCAGCTGACTCACAGAAACCTGGCAGATGGATACCCCCACTACGTCAATATCACCAGACACAACAGAACCATCAAAACACAGGTTTGCACCCTCACTGCTGTTGCTGTGTAAACTCCAATCTGATGTGGTTTATTTGGTTTATAACGAACCTATTAAACATTTTCTTTAAATTTGTTTTCTTGCCGAGAAAGAGGTTAAACTTGACTGTGTTTTTGTAATTGCTCACATAAAAAATACACCTATGCACGTAGGTCTGGTTAGGTGGTGTTATATATGATGTTACCTTGCCCCACACACAGGTGGATTACATGGAGCCCATAGTGGAAAAGATAACATTAGTGGAGGACGCCAGGTTTGACTCTCCAAAGTCCATGTTCCTTGGCAGAGTGATGGGTAAAAACCTACATTTACCACTTGTTGATGTTCATCTTGCTGCCAGACTAGTATTCAGTATTATCTTATCCTATGTCTCCTTGTTGTGGCTGCTTCTTCAGAGGTTGGTGACATTGACTATGAGATCCAGAGACATAATGCACCAGGCTTCATAGGCTGCATATCCGGGGTGAGATACAACGTCTACGCTCCTTTAAAGGCCTTCTTCCGTCCGAATGAAACGGACCCTCCGGTACAGACACAAGGCTATGTCTCGGAGTCCATCTGTGGTGCCTTCCCTCCTGTCCTGGGTTATGTACCATGGGAGGCAGACCCCTGGTTTACCAGCATAGGTGAGCTGATATTACTGTGTATTCATACGAAAGGATTAGTGTTAACTGTTCATCCACTTAACTGTGTATCTCCCTTTTACAGAGTACATTTATATCCATGACGACCTAGGCCTGTTTTGGATAACAGGTAAGATTTTTTTTCTCCCTGTACTCTGACACACACTCTCTTTAATCGGGCATTGCCCTGAATAGACAAATGCTGTGTATCTGCCTTGTTTCGGAATTGCTGCATTCAAAAGTATGAACATTAATATGACATTTAGCAATTTATCCAGTTTATTTGAAGCACTGCTCCTCTCTGTCGTTTTACTCACTACCCTCTTGCCTGTCCCAGATGAGACAAATCAGTTTGAAGTTCTCCTTTTTCCCCTAAAATCCTCTAATCCTAAATTAGAGCGGGGATGTCAGATTCCAACGTGGGCTTTTGAGTGTTTATTCAAGCGTCTGGCTGCAGGCTCAAATCTATTACATGGCACAAAACCAAAAAAAAAAAAAAATCTCAAATAAACAGTATTTCTGACCTCATTTGTTTTTGCAAGAAATATATGAGCTCAACAGCTTGCAAAGAAAAGAAAGAGATTACGACCTGAGGTGAGATCGGAGGAAATTTAAATAAATCAATTTAAAATAAATATAAATTAAAGCCTAAGCTTTGTCTGTACATTTCTGGAAAACATCAATATTTAATATATTTCCTCTTCTGTTGAATCCCTATGATAATATCACACTTTATTACAAGAGGACATGTTGAGTGCCGAGACCAGAGGAACTGTCTGCAGTGCGGTATTACAGATGACGTGGTAAATTAGAGCCGTTCCTCCTGATGAGCAGCTGAGGCCGGAGTCTCAGGATTAAAGTGCAGCACAGAGCGGTCTCTGCTCCATCCCTGTCTGAGACCTTTACCGGATCAGCTAAATTTAGTCTGCATACTGTAGGCCCAGCTCCCTGTTCATCATTGATACATGTTTCAGCTTAATAGATCACTCAGTTTCAGAGCTATTATGCTAATGCAGGACATCAGTGTGTCATTAGAGATTAGCGCACCATTCAGGCATCCCAGCAACGGTCCCTGCTGGTAATCAGACATCATTTCTGTCTGGTATACTGCTCAAAAGAAATTGCACATTTGATTTAAATGTAGCTGATAAAATGAGTGCTGTGTTGCTAGTGAGCAAATTCTGTCAGTGGCAATCAATATATGTTTATTTGTCCTTTTACAGAATCATTTTAAAAACCATTTTAGGTGCAGTACTGCTTTTCTAGAAAAAGAAATACTGTACCTCATGATAATATTTCATCAGCTGCTTCAACAGAATCGATCCAAGCTCCATACCCATTTATTGGGGGGTGGAGGCCTATGCCAGTAAACGTTGGCAGAAAGTGCTAAGAAACACCGAGGCCATTTTGCTGGTCCATTACACACTGAACACCCTGAATGACAAACAAACACACACCTCTAGGCAATTCAGTGTCTCCAGTTTGCCTGACCTGTATTCATTTGGACTGTGGGAGGATGGCCCAAGCAAATGCAGGGGGGGAAAACATTTAAAGCTGTGCCCAGAAAGGATGAAAATTGTGGTCTGAGCCTTGAGCTCCAAAGCAGCAGCTTGAACTACAGAGCCATTATGTTGCAAGACAGAACAATTCTGGTACTAAGGCTCAGAGGCAGGTGGTTGTTGAGAGAAGCAATCACATTACAAATCTGCGACTCATTTTGGATGCTGGTTTGACCTTTGGCAAGAACATTATTGCAAGGGTGGCTGTTTACCATCTGAGAAACAGTTCCAGCATCAAGGGTTTCCTGTCTTCGTCAGATGCTAAAAACTTATGTTCATAACGCTACTTAATTCAGATCAAAGTTATCCTTTGTATTTTAAGCTCTTAATGACCTTGCTCCACGGTGTACATTATATATCATATTACTCTCCATTACTCTCCATTTCCAAAGCTAAATCTGGTCAGATTACATTCAGTATTTCATGGATAAAAACCATAGAAAAGTGGCCGTGCTAATGTGAGATTACACCCAGATAGAGATTCTATCCTATCATGGTGTTTTAAAATGCTTATATCTGTGTTTTCTACCTCTATTTGACGCTCAATAAGCAGAGATAGGCAGTAACAATGAGGAGAGAGAGAAAGCGGGAGAGAGAGTGAAGCATATTAAACTTTAACTTGAACAAAATGGATATAAAAAAAATTGGGCTGGGCAGCATGAGCAATGACGCTGTGGAGCTGAGCAGACAAACAAAAGACACGGTCACAGGACCGGGAGAGAAGAACCAGAGCTGGCTTATCTGTGTCAAGTGAATTTTGGGATGTTTATTGCAACAACAAACACAAAGCACCAGGGATGCTGCAGACATTTGAGTCACAGACACAGCAGACATCTGATGTGTGCAGTTCTGACCTTTTTTAGTATCTATCTGGATCTTACAGGAAAGTGTATATGGGGTTATAATATTGTCATAATAGACAATGTGACACCTAAATTCACCCACACCTCTGATATTGTGCAGTAATGCATCGCTATAAAATCAGTCATATAGAAGCTGCTGCTCATCACTATCTCTGTCCTCCCTCATTGTGCTGCAGATTAAGTCTGACTGTGCTATTTTTATCTTTCAGTCATTGTCATCCTGGCACTGCTGCTGCTCTTCGGAGGCCTGTACAGCATCTACGTCTATGCGTACCAGCAGAAGGGCAGCTACAACACCAACGAACCCAAGAACCTGGAGTCTCCCAGCAGCGCGAGGCCACTGACCGAGACCCTGAGGAGAGAAAAAAAGAACCTCCCGGAAATTGAAGAGGAGTTCAGGAGTGACTAGCATCACAGGACCTATGGGACAGAGGGCAGGGTGGGGGTGGGGGGGTTTGACTTAGATCGGGTTGGGCAGAGGGAAATAGCACTAACAACAACCACAGATACCTATATTGAGTTACTAATTGATTTCTTTCTTTCTTTCTTTTTTCTTTTTTTTTTTACATTTCGTTTTATGTTCCTTTCCCCGGTTGAGTGGGATCTGATGCCTGGTGCTCTACATAGTACGTATTTTGGTAAGTTCTAGTTTTGCTGGGTTCAAAGTTCAAATCAAGCCCCATGTTGCGTGAGTAGCCAACAAGTCTCACACTGTATTGCAGGGTGAAAAACTGAAGTGCCTCATTTGAGCAAGCTTGATCTGAAATAACCACAATAGCATATTCAAATAATAAGGTTTAGATCAGACACTGTGGGGGGGAGAAGGTATTTTAAGAGATGTTTAATTACAGTTTGAACATCAGTTTAAAGTACTCACACTTTTATTGATTGATTTCTTTTCTGAGCCATTTTTGAGCCGGATAAAGCTACTAGTATCCTACTGTATAGATTTAATACCATCTAAAATAATATACCTTTTGATGACAATCTCTCATGGAGCCATTTTCAACACCATAAACTCAAGATCCCTCTCTGGGTTTGAGCAGTGAGCACATCTAAAAGCTGGTCCGGAAAACCAGTTCAACCAAAAAAAAAACAAAAAAAAATCCAACAAATCAAATCAAATTGGTGTTTGTGAATAAAAACAACCAACCAGAGAGAGAGAACAAGCATGGAGCTTTGAGATGTTTAAGCTTTGAGATGATGCATTTAAAGACTGTAAAAGGTATATACGCTTCTATTTGTTGTATTGCCGCCTATAACAGTGCATTACCTATACAGAATGGCACGTGTAAGTGGTTCAGACTCACCATAGTGTCAGTAGATAGCAGCTTTTGCCGATCACAGTGTGCTCACATTCTCAGGTAAGGCTTCAGAAGTTGAGAGAGTGTGATGACTGAAAGACGCCGTACCTCCAGGTGTGAGAGCTAACAGTCTGGTGTTGGTGTCCTGCAGAATATAAAAACAAAAGTCAGTGTGGTGAAACTCGCCAGGGACAGGGTGACCTAAATATCCACGTCCCCATCCCCTTCTGTCTTACTTCTGGTTGCTAAGGTTATGGTCAAGCTGCCAGTAGCTGGGTGCTGCAGAGCACAGACATCTCTCCAATGAATAATACCACAAAAGAGCCAGTCTTCTCACAACGACATCATCTACAGTAATAAAATATATATAGCTTTCAGGAAACTGTTGCTCCTTATTTCCCTGTGGAGAAGCATTCATATCAACACACACAATAACATACAGTATGTACAGAGGACCACAAGAGTGTAAATGCTAACCTTTTACGTAAAAACTCACTAACTCACACTGCTCGAGTATTTTTGCTTTAGGACGGTAGCAGATCGCGCTGTCATCACCACTGTTGCTTGTTTAGCTGCTTCCAGTGGAAAAGTTCAAAATCCTTCCTATAGTCCGATGAAATTTCCTTCTCTGGCAAGATGAAATTTCATTTGATGTGTGGTGCAACCAAAGCTTAGGGCTTCCATTTCTCACTGCAGCTGTCCTCCACTAAAGCACCATTGTGTATGTGAAAAAAAATGATGAGGGTAAAAAGAAAAAGTAATACATTTGCCTCATATTAGCTATGCATATGTAGAGCATGAGTGCACTTTGCAGTAACATGCAATAATATGAGCTTCTCTCAGCTTCCAATGATGTTAATGTCTCAGTTTAATTTGCAGATGCATAATAGCAAATAGGATGTAATGAGTGTATACGTGAATATATGAAAAATGTATTAAGCGACACTTTCTTTTTCTTTTTCTAATGGTTTGTACAAGTTCAACGCAGATGAATGGAGTGCTTTGAATGTAATTCCTTTGACTCTGTAATGTACGAGCAGACGCTCCAGTGGAGACATGTTTTCACTGAGGGGCTGCTTCAGCAGTGAAAGTAAAATTATTCACGGTAGCTTTTTAAGAACGCTCAGGATAAAGAAAGTACAGCACTTGTTCTCTGTAGCACTAATACACCTCCGAAACTCAACGCTGTTGGTTTCCCTCTGTTACGGGTGGACAGGACTGTGCCGAAATGTACAGAGACAGAATGTACAGAAGATATATAAAAAAACATTGCATTACTGTAAAGACACGACTTGCTAATAATGTATGAAAATGTATAGATTTGGCCAAAGCTGCCACTTACAGGCTCTATTTTTGAGAATGTGCTGTGAGGAGATGAATGAAAAATGAAAAGTGACAAACAGAATGAAAACTGATTGATACAGAGAAAAAAAAGTTTATGTTTTTGTTGTTAAATGGACAATCGCCACTCAAAAGTTCATACTAGGTGCAAGCCAACACTCTTGGCTCCAATACGCTTTGTTGCCTATTAGGGAAGAGTCGACTTATGTATTATATAAATGTATACACCTTACTGTACTCATTGGTAAATGGATTATAAACACTCAGCCTAGCAGTGTCATTTCATTACAAACTCACTAGTTATTTCATGCGTGGTCCCTGGAGCGTGTATGTATGTGTGTGTGTGTGTGTGTGTGACTGGACATCTAAGTGTTTTGTGTATTGTGCCCACAGAGATACAACTAACTAATATTACATAATTACAAAAAAATAAATAAAAAAAGAAAACGTGCACTGATGCCAACTAACCAGCTCACTTATTGTAGTGCACCAATGGTAGTTAATGAGCCAGAAGGCCTGGGTGACGCTCAGTGAGGCTCCTCCGTGGTGTTTGTATGTGTCATTACAAACACACTGGACCTGTGCTGAATTGATCTCGCTTCCCTAATAATGGAGGCGAAGGTGTGTGGGTATAAGGGGATTGATTATAAATGACCAGTAGAGGGAGCAGACCAGCAGGATGTTGTTAGCTCAGACTGGGTATCTGCTGATTCCACACAATGTGAAACTTAGTGAGTATTGTTTAAATTTTAAGATTAGGATTAAGAATTAAAAAAAAAAAAAAAAATCAAATTCAAAGGAGCACAAAGCTAAATTAGGTTCAGGATTTGCATGTGATCTTGCTCTGTGTTACATTAACACCTATTATAAGATTTTAGTATCTATAAAAGCCTTAAGACCTTTTTAATAATTCTTAATACAGAACAGCAGGTACCCAGTCAAGAGTGATGTCATGTATGAAACCAGATGATGAGACACCAGAGTGAGGAGTGGGCGGGTTCAACTTCTCTGCACCATCGAACTGTAAATCTGCAATGAATACCAGAAACTATGATTACGGTTGTGTTTGTGACCACACTGATTTCTTCTGTTTTGTTTTGTTTGTTTCTTTTTTTTTTGTTCTTCAGTAACTCGCTTGGTTTTTGTTTTGTAATTCTTTCACTGTAAATGACCATTACTGTGTGAATCAAGGCATAGCCAACCTGTCACCTCAATAAAAGACGCTTGAAGGAAACTGTCTGCGTTCATCTCTGTGATGGTTCTCTTAGGAACACACATAAAGACCAGGACAGCTTGTTTTAATGTATAAAGTTAAAGTTTTATTTTTATAGGCATACACTGTACATAGCAGTAAACTCCATTTTGTTCATCTCTACTGAGAAAGATCTCATTTCAAAGTGGGCTTTCATGTTGTATAAATGAAAAACAAGAGTGAGTAACAAATCTGGACATATAAAAAAAAAGAAAAAATGATAAATGATATTTTACATTCACATGTGGGGGACTTTTAATATTTGGTCATACACTGATAATTTTGTTTTTTTTCTCCCATTGCTTTAGGTTACCTTGAATACCTGTTTTATTATGCAACACATCCACACTGGTTCAGCCTTTTTTCTGCGTGGAAACATTTGGCACTTCAATGATTCTTAAAGGAAGACTTTTTACACTTTGTGAATTACTGAATTACCCCCTGAAAGTGTTGGGGGCTTCTAATATCATGTAAACATGATGAGAAATGTTATGATGTGCACGTTGCGTCGCTCAGAGTACCAACGGAATGAGCTGATGTGTAAAAAAACCAAAGGAGGGATGAGATCTCTTCACCATCATCTGCAGGTTACATTCAGTCAGTCGGTTTCTCGTCTGGTTGCCTATTTTTTTCTTTTCTTTTTTTTTTTGTTTTGCTGAACAATGATATAAATGCACAATAACTTATATTTACCATAGAAATGTGATGGTGACGGTTCACAGAGGAACAAACCTGCTCACGTTCTTCCAAAGAGCCAGAGGGTAACATCACACTACAATACCAGCATCTGACTGAAGCTATTGCTGTGGCTAACATGTTAAATGGTCTGTTTATCCAAGAGACAGCACATGCATTTCACTGATCTTCATTAAGTATGATGGAGAAGCTTGCGTTATGTATTGAGAGGTCAAAACAAAAGCCGGTCTATAAGTACGGTAACAAAAACTACTGAGAGAGTAACACACTGCAGCGCAGCCTCTTTGCTCTGACAAGATGGAACAAAAAAAAAAAAAGATGTGCAATATGGATTAATAGTATTTCCACTTTAAATAGTTTAGTTTCATAAGCTTGGCGTATACAGTCTTGCAGGTAGGTGGATGGGTTCGGACAGATGAGGAGGGGGGGAGGAAGGGGAGGGGCAGACGGCTGGCTGTCACTGGAGGAGGTGGTACGGTGAGTCTGCAGAGCGGGAGCATCTGCAAACAGCACGGAGGGACTTTCTATTTTTGGAAGTGCAGTAGCGAGGGCAGAGAGACAGTGACTGTTCATAGAAAACTCGTCAGCTAGACGTGACGCTGCAGAGAGGGACAGAAGCATTAGTGGGTGGCTGAGGAGTTAAGGGGCAGGCTATGGAGGTAGGCAGCAGGTGCAGCTAAGTCATGTCCACCTCCCTCTCTATCCCCACATATTTGAGGGCATCGGCTTGACTGTATCTGTGGGAAGAAGCAGAGACAGTCTTAGCACACAGTATCTACACAGACCAGGATTGCAGCCGCATAATATTGTGCAGCAAACCTCATGTTTCATTTTTACTTTGAAGCTGCTGGAGAGTCACAAAAAGGCCAGTGACTCTACCTGTAGTCGAAGAAGAGCTCCTCTCCTTGCAGGATAGCTCGTTTGGCAAAGATTCCAATGCGATGGTCTCCGTTCACCATGACCACTGCAACCGGCGCAAACACAACATCAGCCAACAAAAACACACCCCCTCATTTCCCCCAGCCCACTCCCGAACTCTCACAGCAGAACAAACACAGTCAGAGTCAGTTTTTACCTTTCGCGTAGCAGTTGGGATTAACCGAATGATTTGCAAAGCGGATTTTGTTCCCCTTTCGTGTGGCATCCACAACAAAGTCTACTGAGAAAACACACACACGCACCATAGTATAGTATATTAAGGATTGCTTAATATACTGTGACAGTGGGATGACTGGCAGGCAGTGTTAAAGGAGAAGTGGGGAGTACTTGCCATTGTTCAAGTTGAAAAGGAAGCTAGACATGTATTTGTCATAGATCCTGCCCCGTCGGTCAGCCTCATCCTGGGAGATCAGCTGATCATCACACACGCACGCAAACACACACACACACACACACATTCACAACAACCACTTTAAGTACTTCAATCAAGCTGAAAACTCATGAACCAAATTATCTTAAACTGGATGGACTTGCCTCTCCGCAGTACTCCGAGATGAACTCATTCTTCTGAACCGGCTCTTTGATGAAGGTGCCCCACCCGGCCACATCTGACGGAGCCAGCAGCAGGTGCTGGAGAGGAAACAGTTTATTAGTAATCTATGCCCACATTAAAGGGGTAGTTCAACATTTTGGCAAACTTGCCTATCGCCATAATCCCTATACGTAGTCATAGGAGTAGGTGTATTACCTTTAATTATCGGTGTATGATCGGCGGGGCAGAGACGCGAGCTGCTTAGCGAACACAGTGGAGGTGAATGTTACAGGTCCCCTGTCCCTCGACAAATTCATCAAATACACAATCCAACAATACCAAAACGCTCCCGTGAACAAGATGTGACCTGCACATTTGCCACACTATGAAATAATAATGTAACATTTCGAGACAGAGTTGTTTTCCAGGCAAATGCAGCCGAAACTACATTCCAGACACAGTGATTTCAAAAGCGCAAGTAGTTCCGAGTATTTGCTTCAAGTGTCGTAATGTTACATGATTATCTCATAGCTGGTGAATGTGCAGGTCACAACTTGTCCACGAGAGCGTTTTGGAATTGTTGGATTGTGTATTTGATGAGTTTGATGAGAGACAGGGGACCTGTACCGTTCACCTCCATTGTGTTCACTGAGCATCTTGCATCTTTGCCCTGTGGATCTCAAAACAACATGCACCGATAAATAAACCTATTCCTATGACTAATAGGGATTATGGCAATAGGTGAATTTGCCAAAATGTTGAACTATCCCTTTAAGTTGTATCCAGAACACCCTCTAAGTGTCTTTGTGTACCTTTTTCAGGCCTCTCTGGATGCTGCAGTTTTTGCAGGAGACCACCTTGCTGTCCCAGTGGTCCGCAGCCCCGCAGGTCATGCACAGATCTGGGTCACACTCCCTCACGGCCAGGTAGCAGGGACACTGTTTGGTGTTACACTGAGTCTTGCACCTGCATCCTGGGAAACGGTTCTGGCCTGGAAAGCATTTAGACACAGAGCTGTTTAGACCTGGAGGAGGGGGCGGGGGGGTGAAACACGCTGAGTAGGTTAATGGGCAAACTGCATGCAGGTGGTGCAGAAATATAATACATTACAAAACTTGGCAGAACACAGTGTGATTGTCATTAATAGCTCCATCTCATAATGCAGCAGCAGCAGCAGCAGCAGCAGCAGCAGCAGCAGCAGCAGCAGCAGCAGGACTGAGGCTCAGTGGCTGACTAATGCTGAGCAGCTCATCGGAGACCTCTGCTGGCAAATATGCTCAAATGCAATTCTGCAGAGTGTAACACAACACCCTCCAGGCAGATGAGCAGAAGGATCAGGCAGGAATAACCAAAATGTCTTTCCAGCGGCCTCCTCTTGGGGAGGACCGAGCTGGAGGCATCGCTCGCCTTCCCTGTCGTGCTGTTTATAACCTCCCCTTCCCGGCCTGTGTGGGTTTTATGTGTCTGTATCATCAAACAGTGTTTAGCTGGGGCTGCCTGACTCATACTGATGTTGGAGATGATGTTGTATATCAGGCACAGAGCCTGTCACATCCCTTTGATTCCCCTCCAAGTCTTTAGAGCACACACATGTGCAAACTGAGGGCTGCTTCCTGTTTGGCCCCGGTTCTCCTCGGCTACGGGAAAAGGCGAGGTAACAGTCGGGTGAGGAGGGGGAGGAGGGGGGAGAAGGTGACTGAACCACAACTGATGAATAAATGAAGCAAACCCATCCTCTTCAAACCATAGCAAAATGTTTACTCCGTCTTATCCTCTTGCTCTGATGTAAACTCTCCAGAGGGTAAAAATACAAAATGCAACCCTCCACCATGTGGCCATTTTGGAAAACACAGTTTTGGGTTGTTGCTGCAGCAGCCAATGCCTCACTGTGAACACAGCTCTGCGTTAAACAGACACCCACCTATCCCCGCCGGAGGACGGCTTCTCCTATGACCGTTGCCAGAGAACTGCAGAATCGTTTTCCATTCTGCCGCCCTGCTCTATTGTGGCCTGGCATAAAAAATGCTTTAATGCTACTTAGAGCTTCCAGTGGAAAATGCGGTGACAAACATTTTTTTCCTTTCAGCTTCACAGAGGCTGAGCGGTCGACTGTCGTGTTGTTGTTTGTGTAAAGACGAGGGAGAGGTTAGCGACACAGGTGGATATAAACAAAAAAGAAAAAGGAAAAAAAAGGTGGGACTCACACTCGGGCTCGCACTGACAGAACTTCTCACAGAAATTCTGGGTCATCACACACGGGCAGGAGCTGTCGCATGGATGGTCAGGGTGGTCACATGGTTGGTAGTTGTACACCTGATTGGATGAGTTATCTGGAGCAACAGAGGACAAAGCCCTCAGACTGGCACAGTAAGCTGTATTGTATTACAGAGGGCACAGTGTGCCCTTACGAAAGAAAAATATATTGCAATATATTAGAAAATATCATGTGATATATTAGGCAATATATTCCCATATATGGGATTTAATTTTTATATTTTCCAATATATTGCAATATATGCATGGATCATATATGTGTATATATTGAGAAATATATTGAAATAAAGACCAAAAAGGCACTATATTTTTAAATATTTTATATATTTATATATATATGCATGGATCATATATGTGTATATATTGAAAAATATATTGAAATCAAGGCCAAAAAGGCACTATATTTTTTTAATGTTTTATATATTTTCATATATATGCATGGATCATATATGTGTATATATTGAAAAATATATTGAGATCAAGGCCAAAAAGGCACTATATTTTTTAAATGTTTATATTTTATACAACATACACACACACACACACACACACACACACACACACACACACACACACACACATATATACACACACACATATATATATATATATATATATATATATATATGTGTGTGTGTGTGTGTAAAACATTTAAAAATATTTAGTATAGTATAGTATATGTGTATATTTATAACCCCCCCCCCTGTAACAAGTTAAGTAATTTATCTAACATCAATTTAGTCCGAAGCTGAAGGTAAAAATTCAATTAAAGTAAATATCCTGCATAGTTCTCCTCCTCTGTGTCCTCTGATCAGGAGCGGTGACCCTAGCAACGGTGTGTTTTACTTAGCAATGGTCTGTGAACCGATTGCAGGTCAGGAATTATTTTTTTTATTAGATATAAAAATAAAAAATAAAATGTTACCACAATGAAACAAAATCCATTGGCTGTCTCATCGTGAGCATTTGAACTGATTGGTTGATCTGACTGACATAATGGCTCTTGGCCAATGACAGCTGTGCGCGCCTTTCCGGCGCCAAATTTGAAAATAACCGTTACTGCTGCTGTGAAACGGGAACCGCGCGACGCATTCAGTCGTTCAAGAATGACCAGTCATGTGGATTATTTTTACGATACGCATAAATGGACAACAGTCGGCTGGAACCTGGTCCTAGCGAGAGCTTGAGTGAATTTAAATCTGCAAAAAATATACCAGGTAAGATATTTCTCTCTGTTATTATTGTGGCGTTGTTGGTGTCAGGGATTCAAACGAGGCAGGCTCTGGTGAGAGGGAGGGGGGCTGTTGTAACGTTAACGGATGTGAAGTCCTGGACATGTCTCGACATGTCACCATGGAGGGTTTTTTTTCTTATTCTCCTTGTTCTAACCAACGGTGAGGAGGATGTTTCAGCCGGTACATGGCTTCATTAACGTGTTACAGAGAAAAGGGTTAGAAAGAAAAGAGAGAAAAGCTAATCGCCATTAGCACATGAGCTATCCGGCTTTCAACCCGTAGTAGCATTCTAGCGAGCGGCTAACTGGTAGCGTTAGCGGCTAACTGGTAGCATTAGCCACCGGTGTAGGCAACCAAATGTGGAGGCTCCGGGCTGCCAAAACCGCCCTGACTAATCTGATGTTTGTTAAATCTATAAAACGAATTGCCAAACAAACACCACCACTTCTGTGTGCACGCCTCTGCAACTAGTCATGGCTACCGTAGCCGTTAGCTTAGCTGCTGCTGACAGCTAACAGCAGCAGCTAAGCAAACAGCAGGACGTCAGCTGTTTAAAACCCTCCGTTGTCGGACACAACATCAAACTACTCCAATTAGCTCAGTCATGTTGTAACAAAGATATCTGCTGGAAAAAATATTTTTTTCATGGGCTGTTTATTGAGTTACACTGTTTTGAACACTGTGTAAACATAAGTGAAAGTTCCTTTAGAACAGTGGTTCCCAAACGGGGGGGGGGGGGGAAAACCGGCTTCGGAATGTGTTTTATTTGAAAATTAACCGGATTCTTCCGCTGTTTCTTTGTGCGACTTCCTGCCCGGCTTGACAGGCTCGCTCGCGGCCATAGCTCGCGGCTCGCGCGCCGCGCCGCTGCTGCTGTGAACCGGAGCGGCGTGGCTCCGGTGTGACACAGTCGTTAACATCAAAGGGCTCCGCTTCTCGCTGCTTCGCGGCTACTCGCGGCGCGCGCGCGTGTGTGAGTTTGTGTGTGAGAACCACTGCTTTAGAAAACGCACTCTGCTGCAGAAGAAAACAACATGAAACTCTGCTAGTAACAGAAACTACTGGAGATGAGACACTACACTGACTGTGGCCTCTTAGCATGGTTACTAATACTCACTCCTGTTAATAAAAGTAAAGTATCACTGATATTAGTGTATACTCGGTTGATGAAGTATTAGTCATCCAGCTGAAAATGATTATAGCCTGCAAATAAGCCATCATTAGTGAATCCAGTTTATACACACAGGTGTAATAAGTTCAATTCACCCTTCATAGGTTGGACAAAATAATAGAAACTTTAAAGTCAAGATATGTGGCAGTAATTTTCATTAGGATATTAGTTCTAAATATAGTGTTATTTGAGTAATAATAATCAGGATCAGCCGCAAAATAAAAAAAAATAAAAAAAAATCATTCTATCCTTAATACTGTGACACAGCTAAAGATATTTTTGTCCTTGATTAATTAATGTTTTACTCTGTTTCTAATTGACTGAATACTCTTTGTTATGTCAATCTGTATTTTACACAGCCAAGGACCCACAGCAGTGCTCTACCCATGAGATCATCGTGCTGGAGAACCCGAAGTGACAATAGAGCAAAAGATGATGGGGTACAGACTTCAACATGCAAAACAGGTAGGCAAACAGACCAAGAATTATGGCAAATGCATTTTGCTTCTTAAATTTTTTCATTAAAACCTAGTTCAGATTAATTTCAGTTCAAGTTTTTATAGTGATAGTTCCCCAAAATTGAAATTGCACTCATTATCTACTCACTCATGGTCGACTAAGGCTGGGAGGAGTTTCAGAGTCCTCAGTGGCTTCTCTCTTACAGGGGGTCTCGACGTAGCAGTGCATGTCCATATAACGGTTGCAAATGGATACCAACTGTCTTCATAACAAAAAGACACACCAAAAAACATCCAAATACCTCCATGCTGCTCGTATGTAATGTTCGTCTTGTATTGAAGCCCCGAAATGCGAAATTGTCCCAAAAACAATGAAATAAGTCAATTTTTCGAGCTTCTCGAAGCTCTTCTTCCCGGTTCGTCATATTTGGACGAACCAGGGTCTGTTCTCTTCCCAGTTCGTCCAAATATGACGAACCGGGTACAAAAAAAGCTTTAAAAATTGACTTATTCAATTTTTTCCGGGACAATTTCGCATTTCGGGCTTCAATACAAGACGGACATAACATACGAGCAGCATGGAGGTATTTGGATGTTTTTTGGTGTGTCTTTTTGTTACCAAGACAGTTGGTATCCATTTGCAACCGTTATATTGACATGCACTGCTACGCCGAGACCCCCTGTAACTCAGAGAAGCCACGGAGGACTCTGAAACTTCTCCCAGCCCTTAGTCCACATGAGGGTGAGTAGATAATGAGTTTAAAAAAAATTTCAATCTTGGGTGAACTATCGCTTTAAATGTATAGCACCATCCCATACAGAAGTAATTGAAATTTCCACAGGACTGATGCTGGCTAGCCTCGCATCACCAGGCTCTTCAGACAAGCGAAGAGCCTGGTGTCAGTTACCTCCCAATTAGTCTGCATTCTGGTTCCTGTCTGTAGCTGATACCGAAATCACCAAATTCACCAAAATAAAAGTATTCACCAACATAAAACTTATAAAATAACAGGGTACCCGCGGGGTCTTAAAAACTTGAAAAAGTCTTAAATTTGATAACTATAAATTAAGGCCTTGAAAAGGTCTTAAATTTAGTTTACAAGTCTTAAATTTCATTCTCAAAGGTCTAGGGGTGTAACGGTACATGTATTTGTATTGAACCGATTCGGTACGGGGCGTTCGGTTCGGCACAGCGCTGTGAATGAGTGAGTTTTGGTACAGAAGTTGTGTGTGTTTACAGTCCGCCTGCAGCTACACGTGCAGCCCGTTTACGTCGTGGCTATCGCTAATGCTACCGCTAGCGAGAAAACAGAGGCTTGAAGACCCTTCTGCTTTTGGGAGGAATGGAGGTGGAGGTGGAGGTGGAGGTGGGGGGGCTGTGGCTCCTATCTCCTCTCTGTCTGTCTGCCTGTCCGTCTGTCTGTCTGTCTCTCTCTCTGTCTGTGTTGCGCACAAGCTCCAGTACATGTGGATCTGCTGCAGATGCGCCCAGAGCAGGCGCACGTCGCTGCTGTGTTGACACTACGCACTGTGCCGTCGTGATGACCCGCGTTATTCATTCATTTATTTATTTATTTGCGGCCGAACGGTTGCATCGTCAGGCAGCCGTTGTGGCATTTGCCCACATTGCCCTATGGTCAGTCCGTCACTGGCTCGAACTGTTAGTGCTGCACTTTACATGTAAAAAAAAAAAAAAAAAAAAATCATTGTAAGGCTGTATGTTTTGTTATTTTGAGAATAATTTATTGAACTTATTAGGCAGCACTTTACAACAGTAGCCTTTTATATTTTTTTCATATTTTGTATAATGGCTTGGTTTAGTTTAATAAGTTTATTTGTATCAGGGACAGAATGTACCCACAACATAGCATTAGTAGGTGAGTAAAATAATTACATTTGACTAAAACATGTAAATTTGGTTTAGAAAAATTCCTAATAAACAACAAGCAAATTTATGTTTTGCATTTTGTCTCTTACCGAAAATGAAACCGAACCGAGACCTCAAAACCGAGGTGCGTACCGAACCGTGATTTATGTGTATCGTTACACCCCTACAAAGGTCTTATTTTTTATCTATCTGCATGATACATCGCAACAACATAACTGTATCTACTTGCAAAAAATCATGGAATGCTGCGTTGGCAAACGTTAAAATGACTGTTTGCGAGGGTTGGTCTTAAATTTCATTAGATGTGGTCTTAAAAGGTCTTAAAAAGTCTTAAATTTGAGTTGCAAAATTCTGGGGGTTGGTACCATGAATAAACATTAACTTGTAATACAATAAAAGCAAATGTCAATTTAATGGCTCGGGGACTTTCTTGTAAATTATATTCCTTAAATTAAAGAGTTTTACCGCATTTTATTAGCTTGGTGCTTTTATTTTGAAGGAAAGGTCTGTCTCTCTCTCCCTGGATCCGTTTCCTACCAAAACAGCGGGTCAACGGCCCCAGACTAGATGCTGGCTGACTGAGTGATAGAGTTGAGGGAAATCATTGACTATACAGCTGAATACCGACTGAATACTAACATTAAACTAGTGGTCTATTATCTTGTTTTTACTGGTGTGGAGTCTGGACTCCAGTAGGGATAGGCATTTCAAGCGAAAGTATTTGATAATCGCGGAGTACTAATCGATTGACTCTTTGACACCCCCCTCCAAACCCCCTGTGAATGATCTGATGTTTGATGTTAGGTTGAACATTAGAATGAAGCAAAGAACGTCAGAGCATTTTATACAGATAATTTAAATAATATTTTAAAAATCGCTTTTTTTCTCTCTCTTTTTCCCTAGATGCACCAAGGAGCCAGCTGATTACTACCAATTGGAGGGTGGACATCTCTTCATCTGCTACATACATACATCTGCTTTATCTGCTACATCAATTTTCTTTTGGCTATTTATTTCTTTTCCACAGTTCCAAAAGTATATGTATTGTCTGTTCAATGGCATTCTTTAAAAATGTTGCACTGTTCAGAAATGTAGAGTCAGTCACATTTCCTTTGTCTGACCATATGCCAGGCCTGTTGGCAGGGTTCTTACGGATCCTTAAAAAGTCTTAAAAGGCATTGAATTCATTAATCTAAAAACAAGGCCTTAATTGGCATTAAAATGTCTTCAATCAATTTTTCAAAAGTCTTAAAATGTTAAACACTGGTAAGTGGTAATTTTATGGTGGCCGTCAACGCTAAATTTCTCACAGCCACCAGATTCCGAGTCAGTGGTGGGTTTTTTTTTTTTTTTTCAGACTTTTTATGCATTTATTTTTGAAAGGACAGCTGGGAAAGAGACATTTATTTTGAAAGGACAGCTGGAAAGAGACACAATCCAATGTTCATGTAGCAGTCACTTTACCTTGGATCACATAGGAAAGTGGGTTTAAAATTGTCCCTAAACCCTATGTAATTGATGTGAGGTGTTTCTTTTTTTTCTGCATTTGTGTTTTATTATGAAAGTTGGTCTTAAATTTCAAGTGGTTTTAAAAAAGTCTTAAATTTAACTTGGCTTTAAGCTGTAGGAACCCTGGTTGGGGTTTTAATAGGCCTGTATAGCTCCCTACCTCAAACTGGGTTCAGTATCTGTGCCTGATTAAAAGAAAATAAAGGTTTGCTTTTGATAAATTACCCGAGTCTGTGTTAATATGTGGTATAAAGGTTTGTGCACATATTGCAGTTTGCATATTTAAGTATTCATCCACAATATATTGAAACACATATGTCATGTTTTTGTTTCCATATAATTTTCCATATATTAAATATATTCCACAATATATTGAACACATAGCCATACATATAGTTCATGTATAATTTTTTACATATATTTAAAATATATTCTACCATATATTGAACATACATGTGACACTATATATTTTCATTATATATCAATACATTTTATCATATAAATCTGAATACATTATGGTGGATATTTATAAATATAAAATTGCATATATTTTGGGATATATAAACCCATATATTATATATTCAGGTTTAATATATTTCAATATATTGAAAGGGGCAGTTTTTTGTATATTTTGCAATATATTGCAATATATTACAATATATTACATCAATATATAATATGTTGTATAATATATGTGTCATCAATATATTTTTCCATATATTGCAATATATAATATATTGTATAATATATGTGTCATCAATATATTTTTCCATATATTTACAATATATAATATATTGGAAAATGTAATGGAAGAATAATATATTACAATATATTACAATATATTGCAAGTAATATATTGGTAAATATATTTTTCTTTCGTAAGGGTGGTTATAGTCAGACTGTGATGTTTTACTGAGGAAGGACCAACGTACCTTTCTTCAGCTGAATCTTGGCCCATAACCTGCCGCAGCAAACAAGCACAAGGAAAAAGGCTTTTGGTTAAAAACTCATCTGACATGGTTCACATGCACTCTGGATCATGAACTGACTGTTATTTAGATGTAATAGGGAGACTATTGCATCTACATAACACACTGTGCTGCTGTTCATCTTGGCCAGGACATACTTGGAAAATAGATTGATAATCTCTATGGATCTTTTTCCTGGGTAAATAAAGGTTAATTTAAAAAAAGAGACTTCGTTTATTTTACCCTTCTTCTATTCGTTTTAACTGAGGGCCAAGCTCTGTTTTCTTTTTGCAAGAGATCATGTTTCCATCGTTCAGCAGAAAGTGGGCAAACACAGAGATAATAACTGCTGATATCCTGCCTGTGTTTCCTCTTCTTCTTTTGGGGCGAGATGCCTCCGTCCTCCAAAGGAACCCGATGGATCAGGACTTCCTTCACTGCAAACTCGTACACCTGGGGGGCAACAACAACAACAACAACAACAACAACATAAACACACAGATGGATAGAAATGTATCCCCAGAGTGCACAACTGTGAAGAAATTCAGTTTCCTTCACCCTCAAATGTTGTGTAATAGTAGTGCTGCTCAAGCTGGAAAGCACATCGCCATGATTACGCCACTGCCCCCTCCCCACACACACACCCTCCTCATCCTCTGCTATCAAAACCACCACCACCACACATAGTACATCTGTGAACAAACACACACACACACAGATTTGACCACCTCTGGCTGCCAAAACCCAGATTTGGCCTCTTCCCGAGGACACAGACATACATAATGATGCAGCTGGTTTTAGCATTTCAACTCGATTAAGCAGTGGGCGTGGCCTCCGATACGCAGGGCGGTGACAGACAGGCCGGTGCAGATTCTGGACTCGTCTGGCCGTGGGACGGGAGGCACAGCGAGGGGTTGGATGTCTAGGTGTGAGCCTGCTTCAACGTGACTCAGACAGATAAACATTCTCTTTACCTGTTCTTTGGTGGGTGTGTTGTGTTCAAAAGTTAAAGAAAAAAAAGAAAAAAAGAAAAAAAAACACAACCCACAGCTGACATGACAATGACTCAATTGACATGAGTTTGGGAACGTCTAAGTTTAAACAACTGCATCATGGGAACTATATGAGAGATGTTACATCTGGTAAGCATCCGTGTTTATGGTGCCACATGCCATTCGCTCTGTAGTCATCCCAATTATCCACACCATAAAACCACAGGCACAGGATACATGTGTTGTTACACTTGCACTGACGCAAATGCAACAGATTATTTTACAACAGATACGCATCAGTTTCATAAAGTTTTAATCTGAGTTTATCATCTAACATTTAAAGCGACACTGCTTCACTGCTTCGGCCGGTGAGCAACAGTTGAGAAGACCTGTACCTCAAAACTGTAACACTTTTAACTGTTTGTGTTTTCTCATAAATCCTCCTGCTTCTATTTCCTATTTCTCACCATTCTCTTTCTATGCTCTTGTTTTATGTGATGTCTTTTTTTTTCTTTTCTGCTCCACTGAAGCATTTAAGGATTTTTTTTTTTAATTCCACTTCCTGCCTTGTTCTCATTCCAGCATCTGGCATTTTTAAAAGGGGGAACTCCACCGATCCTACGCATCACCGTGTGTTTTGAGGTCTTTGGGAGCGCTATAAAGCTTGTTGAGGCTCCAGATGGCGCTGCACAAAGTCTTTTGCCTCAAGTGATGTCACTTGAGTTGGTTTCAGTCAGGTCTGACAGCTACAAGTTTTAAAATTAATGAAAAAATGTGAATGTATGAGCTTATCAGACCAGTTCCTTATACAGTACAGTATCTGCCTGAGGCTAGTGTCTAAAGGCTACATTAGCAGCTCACACACTTGAAAACAAGACAGTTAGTCTTGTGTTTTGGCAGCTGAGTTGGATTGTGGGTAAAGTAGGCAGGAAAGTGCATGAAATGAATATAATTTCAATTGAATCTAAGAATGTCATAGTAGTGAGCAGCACTGATAAATTACTGGAGTACTAGCAATGCAAAGAAACAGAATTTGTTTAGATCGGAGCCATATTTTGTTACAGTATGTGCTATTACTCACTATTAGTCAATAAGACCAAATAAAACGTCTGTATGATGAATTAATACAGTGGAGTCAGTGCAGTATGCTGTGCTCACATTCTGAGATGTAAAAAAAAAAAGTGTAAAGTGTGCAAACATCTCACCTCCTTGCAGTTCTTGGTACCGATGAGCCGAGCGATGGAGCAGAAGTTGTTGAAGTAGGTGCCGTGCAGCACCCTGAAGAGCGACTCCTCGGCCCCACTCCACTGGACCACACAGCACGCTTGCTGCTCCCCTTCATCATCCCCTGGTCGCATCTTGGTGGGAGTCTGGCACCGTGAATTCCCGTCTGTCTCACAGACCAACACACAACACACACACACACACACACACACACACACACACACACACACAGAAGTATTACTGACTAACTCCTCTTGGCCCTCCATAGACTCACATTATGATCTCTGGATGTCATTTTGTGCATCTGGATGAACACAAACACACACACAAGGGACCAAAGGCTTTGATTTAGCTTTTTGGATATATACAGGACTGATGCTTGTACACCCACAGCTTCAGGCAAAGAGCCGGATGTTGCTTGGCAACAGCCTGAATGCAGCATCGCTGTGGCCGCATGCTTCGGCACTGAGTATCTTTATTAATCTGCTCGACAATCTGCTTTTTCCACATTATCTCAACACGTGTGAGAGCGTCTGCTGAGTCATTGGCTAAGCGTGAGCGGTTTCCAAGACTAACAGAGACTTCCACCGAGGCACCAATGGAGACGAACAACAACCTGAGAGCTCCAGGGGAGAGGAGAGGGATACGATAAAGATTTCGGAGAGAGATTGCTTTTATTTCCCCCCCGCTGCTCTCAACATGAAGATGTCGATAGAAATAAAAAAAGAGAGAGAGAAAAACACAGTAGGAGAAGGAGGAGAGGGAACAAAGTATTTACTTAAGGGCTGAAACATGCAAACTAATGGTTGGTTTATTTTGTTTGGCAAGAGAGAGCTGATATTGAGAGGGGATGGAAGCCGGGGGGTGTGGGGGTGTTAGGATATGATTTGACAGCTATCATCTCCAGCCAAATTTCAGGTTTCAAGGGAGCTGCAGTCAGACAGCAGACAGCATTCCAGATGGAAAACTTGTGGTGAAGTTATGGTAAATGATGCCTTCACTTGCACAGTCATTCAGTGACTCAGACCCTAGGAAACACACAAAAACAACTGCCTATGGACTTTCAGAGCATGCAGCATTTCTAGAGTGAACCATGTAGTGTACATCACAGTAGCTCAGGAAATGGGAAACTCAAGAAATGTAATTTTTTAACCATGTCAAAGTCAAACTAAATATAACACCAGAAAAAAAGAGCATTGAAGACGAACAAAAATATTATTTTTTCATTACTTGTGATGCATTAAGGTGTTCCATAGCCCTCCTTCCTGTGAGATTTCAGTCCTACCTGAGGAGGAGGTGGTCTCGTGGTCACTTTCTCCCTCTTTGCTCTCCTCAGGAGACCCAGATGGTCCAGGACAGGCGGAGCTGGGACGCTGCTGCCTCCGTCGCCTCCGGGACCTCTGTGACCGTAACATATTCTGATCCACAAACTCTCTGGCCCCTTTCTTCAGAGGAGAACAAAGGGACAGAACAAAAGACTATTGCATCAATACAAAATGCACGAAATAAGTTGTGCAACTGTGCATGTGACATACCTGTAACAGAAAGCAGTTGACGCCACACGGTTCGGTCTCCATGCGGATCTCCTTGCTCTTCCTCTTGTAAACATTGGGTGTAGCATGAAAAGCTTTATGAACAGAAAACAAACATGTTCTGACTCTGCTGCAAATCAGGTACTTGGCACTTTAGCAATAACACTTAAAGCAGAAATGAATTTGCAGGAGAAGCGGCAATAAACATAAATCAAAAGCCATTTACGGTGGAGGAAGCAGTCGTATTTGAAGCAACGCCTGCAGAAGAGCGTGTGGAAGGAGTGCAACGACTGCTCCCGCTGCACAGACTTCGCAAAAGGTCCATCCAGGTTGGGGGTGCAAAGCGGGGGCAGCTTCACTGGACTGGGGGGCTCCAGGAGGTCCTTATACCTGTGGAGGTGACAGGAGGAGGTTTTTAATGATGTAACAAATGTGAGAGTTCTCATTTAAAACCTGTTGTTGGGTGACATTTTATGTTTTTCTTTCAAAACCAAAGGGCTTTCAGATGCTGATGCAACCGCTCCTTTAAGTCAGAGAGCGCCCGAGAGGGAGCCACCATTATTGCTTTTCCTCCCCGACAGTCCTTGGGTCTCCATGGTGAACACTAAGCAACGGCCTGCTCGTCATTGTGCACACAGATCCCCTGGTTGCCCCTTCACTTTTCTTACTTTTCCTTCAGCTCCTCCGTGGTGCCCTTGTAGGGGAACATGGAGGCGATGGCTGTGAATATCTTGTCATTGGGGATCTTCTTGTTGCTGCTGCACAGGTCCCTCACTTTGGTAACGAGAGAGAAAGAGAGAGAGAGAGAGAAAAAGAGAGACAGTGAGCACAGTTTGTTTTGTCCACAAATCCGGTTTTGATGCAGATTCACAAACAAATCTTATGTAACGTGTTCTTTCAAACATTTTGCAATCCAGCTGAAGTTTTCCCAGTTCTCAAGTCCAGTTAGCAACACCGTGCTCTGAAAACAATTCTCTGTGTCGAGTGTCGTCACGTAATGAGAACACTCTTTCTTTCGCTGTCCTTCATCCATGTGTGTGTTTGTGTACTTGCAGCTGAATGACTGTGTGTCCAGGTGTGCTTCCATTTCACTATCACTAAGTGTTGGCAGAGTGTGTGTGTGTGTGTGTGTGTGTGGACAGCCTAGTTTTCCTATAAAGCCTGGTAGAAGAGGTCATTAAGTTCTGTCATTAGAGCTGGGGCATATCAGTGTCATGGACAAACAGGTTCTCACACACACACACACACACACACACACACACACACACTCACATGCAGCGCTGCAGAGAAAGCTTTAAAGTAAACAATGCCTGCTCAAGAGCTGCTGTGGCAGGGCGACCTTGTGGCAGCTGCACAGTGTCATGAGGGGGGGAACAGTGGCGGCCTTGTTCACGCCGCAGTCCTCTTGTTCTCTCGCAGGGACACAAATAACCAGCTGAGGATTTGCTCACCCTCAGTCGTGCTCCTCCTCTTCCTCCTGACGAACGCCACGGCCCCAGCTTTGGTCTCCTCTGAGCCCTCCACCGAGCTGCTCCTCATCACTCTCTCCTCCTCCTTCTTCCCCACAGCTGTTGCTGCCGGCGTCGCCGTTGCCGCCACCGCCGCCGCCGCCGCCGCCGCTGCTGCTGCCGCCACCGCTGTCGTCTCTGCCACCGCCACCGCTTCCTCCTCTTCCTCTTCCTCCTGGTCCGAGTACTGGCTCAAGGCCTCCACCAGCTCTTTGAAGACCTCATCACTGATGAAGCCGCCCTCTGGGTCACAATCAGAAACACAAAGTGTCAGCACAATAACTTCCAAATACTCTCATCCTATCCTCAATATGTCCAAGTTCCTAGAACAAATATAGACTATATCGTCAAATAAGGGACAGAGTAATGAGATAACTGATGGTTCACACACCTCTGTCGCCATGGACGCCATCATAGTTGTCGATCAGCTCCTCCAGGAAGGCCTCGTCCTGCTCCAGCACCTCGTCGCCCATGTAGGGGATGTTGTGAAGGAACGTCTCATCCTCCACCTATAGGACGCAAAGAAAACTCCTGTCAACACAGATACAGGTACGGCCGCTGCCTGATGCTGCACGTCCACCTGCGTTACCTCTGAGGAGCTAGTATGTGTGAAAAGTTTACACCAAAAGAGCCACTAGTCTGCTTGAAAGAGATGACAAAATGTTTTTCACATGGTCCTGCTTAGGAGTGTTTCTCAGTCCAGCGAATGTACACAAATGGACTGGAAACAAAGTAAATGTGAACCAGGTTGTGCTGCAAAAGGAACAGCGTGTGTGTAACCGGTTTCTGTTCTGTACCCATATCACCTTTTGCAGATGAAAAGTACACATTTTCAAAATAAAAGCTATTTTGGAACAAGCGAGGGGGGGTGGGGTGTCCTGTTTGCAGTTGGACTGTGTGTCTTGATGACTGGTTTAGATGTTCGAAAAAGCCAGGAATTTCAGAATGGGCTCACGGGGGAACATGTCCGTCTACGCCGCCGCAGAGCACACGAAGAAATCTGCTTTAATTGGAATCAGGTGAACGAGTGAAAAATATTACACAACGTGCAGTTCTGCACCTGTAACAACAACACTGTCGCTTCGCTTGCATCACCCCACACACAACACAGTGTGAGTCGTTTTAATACCATGAAGTTGTGCTGCAGAGGAGACCACGAGTACATGAAGGGGATCCCTGTCACCGTTGACAGCGGCCTCATGGCGATGGCTTGAGCTTTGAATCCTGGGAAGCCGAACTCCACTGTACACATCTGGAAGAGAACCATACATGGATTGAGGTTGACAAGAAGCTATATCCATTTTATATCTATGTAATATAATACACATGCTCCTCGACCTCCCCCCTCCTCCCTTACAGGGGGAAATAAACCCGGTAAACACAGTAATAGCGAACCCTGAGAGAGCAGGGGGGAAAAGGAAGTAGTTGCTGTTGCACCCTTAGGCTGTTCATATCATAAGCTCCCACTGGGATGCAGACCACTGTTACTGTTAGGCTGCTGTTTGATCCATTTCTGGCACACCGCTTTGTCCTGAGATTATTTTAGAAACACACCTGACAGCCAGGTGGGAGTCAGAGCAAAACATTTGGGGCTCGGTGAAGAGGACTCGACGTGATGAGAACACGTTCACTCGATAATAGATTCAGACAGGTGAGGCCAGAAGGAGAGGATGGGGACGGTGAAGACAGAGCTGTTTGGTGCAGGTGAAATCAAGTGATAAAACACACAACAACACACACACACATACACACCTTCTTGTTGGCCATAGCTCCACTAAGAGTTGACAGAGGGATGGACTGAATCCTGAGCTTGGACCACTCGCTGTTTAGGATATTTGTCTGCTGCTCGATCTTCTGTCTGTTGGACATGAACAGGGTCTAGATACAAGCAGAACCAAGAGTGTGTCACACATGCAGCATAAACATACAGTCAGTGCAGCATATACAGTACATACAGCACACACCTACTACAGTACAGCACAGCCTCCTGTCAGTAACTGCGTCGACTCACCTTTACCTCCTCCGCTTTTTTAAGGCGTTTTAACTGGCGAAGGCGCATGTATTCAGACTTGACCCTCCGTCTCCACTCCAGCAGGCTGCGGGAGGGGGCAAAGGAGGACGGCTGAGGTCTCGGGGTCGGCGGGGCAGCATCGGTGCCAGGGGCTGGGTCTGAAGCAGCTGTTTCCTCCATGACAGAGATCCTGTGCAGGAGGAACCAGTCAAACATCAGCAGAGCACATGAAGGCACCAGGAACCAGATTATGATTGCACTGCATGATTGCATTCAGGGTAAGTTTTTTTTTTTTTGCAAAACATTGTCTGACTTAAAAATAAGTGATTTCTCATAACATTAATACAACTTTACAGAGTGTGTGGTAAACACAGGCTGTTTTCAGCATCTACTAAATCACAATAATTATCTATAATACAATTATTATATGTTAACATACTCATAATAGATAGTTTTGGTGTGATATGGCTTGTTCCTTGTATAAGGTGCTATCATTATTATTACTATTAAGTCTTATGACTATATAGGCTACTGCCCCCCACCCTCCCGCCCCTCACAGACAAAAAACTTCCCCTTTCACTCTTACTGGAAGTCTATTTGAAAGAGTGCCCCCCTCTGTTAGCAAAACAAAACTGACACCTAACGTTTAAGAGCTTTACTCACAGGTGCTTTAAACTAATCACTCCTCCGCCTCTAGCTGCTCTTTACAATTTGTCACGACTGATCAAAAACAGCGAAGACAACCACAGTGAGGCTCGCGCACATGGAGAGATAACGTGTCCGTGAATGTAACAGCACGGGGGCATCCACATTGCTCGGGAGTGGGCGTGCCTCTTCAAAAAAAAGCAATACGAAGCAGAGCATAGAAAGTGCGTAGTACAGTTTTTACGTGTTTCACAATCACCTTTCTGAACACCAAGTTCCTCGTCCGAGCTAGAAACACTATCGAAAATAATTACGAAGCTAAAACTGAGCTCGGGAAACTGCTACCATGCTGTTTTTTTTTTTTTTTTTAAACCCCACTGGAGTCGTGCACACGTTTCAGCCACAGCTATGAAGTGAGCTACGTCCTGTAGCCGCAGACCCGTGCAAACACAGCTACTCTGTGTCCATTTAAATGTGCAACACTTTATTAAAAGACGTGCGCACCGAGCGCCACAATGACAGCACATTATTGTAGCGGAGCCGCGGTCACGTCCACCTCTACACCCAGTGTCGCAGTTATTAAATACCTTCAAATCCACGTCTTGCGTCCTATTTGAGCCTGCAACGCGATCGAGTCCCTCTCTGTAAATTTGATTTTTTTTTTTTTTAAGTGGAGAGATCCGGAGCTGTGTTATTTACTATAGATCTGACGCAGATATCGTGTCCGGTCGGCGGGGGGATCTCAGAGAAATCACTACGTTATCCACGGGCATGGTGCTGGTGCTGGTGCTGGTGGTGGTGGAGGTGGTGGTGGTGGTGGTGGTTGTTGTTGTTGTAGCTTACAAATAGCTGCGCACTTGGCTTGGTAAGAGCCAACCCGAGCAGGAGGGTGACGTCTTTATTATGATCACAGCCTTTCCAGGCAGAGGAGGATTTATTACTATTCTGCGTTCTGGGAATATAAAAAAAAAAGTAGCGTGGAGCAGCCACGGCGCGGCCGTTTACACGCACACACAGGAACTGATGCAACTGTCCACGGCGCTACATCGCCATCTAAATGCAATAACACTCTGATCGGTACATAGATGCAATAACGCTTAAGAAACCAACCCACTGTATGTTATCCACAGCTGTAACCTACACCAGAGGAGCGAGTGAAAACACAACGAGGCAAAGTCGCTAGTGTTTTTGAAATACACACCATGAGAAATAGAAACAAGGAATATCATAGTGTTTTTTTATGGTAAAAAGCAAAAATGACTCACAAAAACCGGAAAAGTCAAGTAGCCTAATATGCGTATTTCCATTGAAAGTGCAGATAGTCGTATAAATGAGACGTACGATAATCTGAGATTTAAAGCGGATTGATCTCGGGGTGAAAACTAGAGCCACAGTTTTCTTCACATTCCAGTGGACCTGAGTCGGATGGAAAAACAGTGCAGCTGTGCCGCCGTGCTCCTCCAGGGGGAGCTCGGCTCGGCTCGGCTCGGCTCGGCTCGTCCTCGGTGGCGTGTGTGGAGCTGTCGAGAGCGAGCACGGGGGTTGGATGATGAGAGACCTCAGGCCACGGATGCTGTTACGTACTTCACGTAAAACACAAATCTGGGGAAAGTTAGGAGCTGAGCACATGACGATCAACGTGGTCTGTAGCAGCGACAGCACAGACATGTAAATGTAGGATTTAGAGCCATTTGTAGGCTACTATCAGACATCACGGTGAAAAACTAGAGGGTAATAAATCTGGTTAACAACCTTCATGTAAACTTATAGTGGTGTTATCAGATCTAGAGCACACAGGATCTCGCTACATAACCTGAAATGACCTAATTGGCTGTGTGCCCCGGCCATATTTAATTAGATCACTTACCTCCAAATAAGCATAAAAGCTACATATCCCTTCTATGTATTTATTAATAATTGTATATTATGTGCTTTTTATAGCCTACTGCTATAAGGTGAATTGACTGTAATGTTATCAATTATATGAAGTATCACAGAAGAAGTTAGCTAATAAATATCTGCTTATAACTACATTATAGTGTGAATAGTATATTTATTAACATGCTTATACTGTTTTTAGCTATTATTTTTCATGCTTGAAATAGACATTGCTGCTCTGATGATGAACATGTCACAACTTTTCTAAAGGAAGTTTCCCACGGAAACATCCAACTTTTTTGTTTTATACCAACAACACACTTGTATGATATGACTTGACAATATTTTTTGGGCACAGAAAGTGTCATTTCGCAAGACTTATTGGCTCAATCGAAAAGGGAGGATTTTAGGATTGGTTAAGAAGACAGACCTAGAAACAGGGATCTACTTTTTTTTAAATTTATTTTAGCCTGTAATGCTCCTCTTGACTAGGATGTATCACTTCAAATATTCTTTAAATGTGGCTCTGTTAATGAACTTATTATATGTGAGACCGAACAAAAATGTATGTTTTAACCTTGTGTTATATCTCACAACTGTTAAACTGTTTCTTTCTTATATTCTGCTAGCATTTACAACCATCTTTCCATTGTATAGGGTATGATCTTTTCAAAATAAAGCTTTAAGTGATCGAAGGAATTCACAGAAATGTTGCTTCTCTGACACACAAGATGGCACTGTTCAGTTACTTTCACCCAGTGACCACATGTGCACATGTCTAATTTGGATCAAGAAAGCCAGCTGGGCATGCTGTGGTCTCATATCGTGCCATACAAACATGACTGACTGAGGTGTGTTTCCCTCTGATCACTCTGTTGTTGTTGTTGCTCTCCCGTTCCGCTGTTTATGCTGTGCATTCCTGGTAATTGATTATGCATCCAGTGAGCAAAAGTATCTCAGATGATACAGCCTGTTTGGTGTGTCTACACTGGTATTTGAAGTAGCCCAATGCTGCTGATAGTGAGCTGTCAAACAATAGCAAACATAAACAGGGAGATAAGCCTGGGGAGCGAGACAGTTATCAGCAGGAAGTATTTAATTGTGTATAGTGTAAACTGTGTGTGCAGATCTTGGCAGCTGTCACTGTGACTCTTCAGAATATGTTGCAGCGTTTACGATCCGTGACAAAGGCCTGGAGATGAAAAGATTCACGGAGTAAGCTGGTGAAATAGTTACCTCTTAAAATATGAACCGACTGTAACTGATGCGAAGAAGCATTTCCTCATAAAAGAACAAACTTTCACTTATTCTTAAAACACGTTTGAAATATGAATATGTTTTTCTCTCGCTCGCAGGCAAATCCATTCAGCTATGTATCTTCATTCACACTGCAAATTTGATGCAGATGGATATATTTAAGTTTCTATTTGTGGGGTTAAAAAAATAAAAATAAAATAATCAATCAGTTATATAAAAAAAACAACAGCAGCCTTCTTATCTAAAATGAAATGTGGAAGCAATTTTGGCCCAGAGCTATACCTGGCTCTCTCCCAAGCAGCCGGCAGCTGTGAAAGAGCACTCGCCATTCAGTGACGTGGACAAGTGCATCAGCACTACTGGAGATACTGGAGATCCCTGCTGCTGCCTCTCATTACCACAGAAGCTCAGCGTTCTGTCAGACGCAGAGGTGGTGGGAGTTGGGAGGTCCATGGGGTGGGGGTGCGGGGGTTTGCACTGCTGATGGTGTCACGCAGCACAGATATTAAAAAAAAAAAAAACTCCAACATATTCCTGACTCACAGCCACAGACATACGCAATAAGTCTTATGTTCTTCAGCCACAAAAAAACAGAAGTCATAGTCTGGGAACTGTTTCTAATGATGATAAATTAAAGTGGAACTTCACCAGTTTTACACACCAGCGTATGGAGGAGTATTAGTGCACAATAAAGTTGTATAACATTGTTTGTGGCTCCAGAGGGAGCTGTGCAAAATATATTTTTCCACCCTATAACTGATACTAGTGTTAAACTAACTCACAAGAGCAAACCTTTAAATCGCTAACATCCAGATTAGAAGCACAAAACCACAAGATTGTGATCATACATCTCTCTTACTCTCTTTCGGGCTTCATAGCTCCTGCAAAAATGTACTGAGCACAAAAATACTGCTGAGTAAAACATGCAAAATGTGAAAAAAGAAGCTGGCACATATCAAAATAGAAAGAATCTGGTGCTGTGTGAGAACAGTATTGATGTCTAAATATTGCATGTATTATGTATTAAAATCAAAGCAAAGGTAGAGGCAAAGAGAGAGAGAGAGAGAGGGGGGGGAGGTGGTGGGGTGGGTGGGTGAGAAGGTGTGGCTCCCCCCTTCTCTGCTGCTTATGTATTTGAAAATAGAGGGTGGGATGAGCAAAAGAAATAGATAAAGAGAGAGAGAGGGGGGGAGAATGAAAGTGATGGTGGACCACAGTAGCTCTAAACCTCATCACACACTTCCTGTAGTTTACAGAGGCTTCCTGCACGGTGGTGGAGATATCTCATCCTAGCCCCCACCAGAGAGAGAGGACAGGCAGAGCAGTAGAAAGGCAACATGACCACAACCACCATGTTCTCACTCATCTTTTCTGGGTGTTTCATGAGTCTACTCGTCTGGGGTAAGTTGAGACATTTACACTTACTCTTTGCTCCACTATGATATAGTTTCTTTACAGTACGTGCCCCCTGTCTCACCTCTCAGGAGGAATGCCGTGGGGCTTTCAGTGACAGAGTGGCTTTTAGAAAGGAGCTTAGCAAGTCCCATGATGGAGTTTTTATACTTACAACAGTTTGGTTTGAGGGTCACAGAGTGATTTTGATTAAGGTGTGACTAAGCTAATTTGTTTTTAAAAAGGAGGATTTTGTGTTGGATTATTACAATTTATGTTACGGTTCATGCTCTTGTTGTCATAATCGCTCCTATTTTTTATTAAATAAGATAATTTACTCTTGTGGGAAGAGAATGTATTTTAAGTTTAAGAATAACTGAGTTAAATATATAGCTAATGGGAGAAGAAGAAGCCTTGGCAGACAAAGGCAGGATGCAGGGACCTGTTTACTCCTTGCAGCCCTACTTCCTGTCACTTCCTTTCTGCTCTCACAACAAATAATTCACTTTAATCATTCCTCTTCTCAATCACATCTTTTCTCACTCCACGTGTTTATTCCAAATATTCACTTTTTTCATCTTTTCAGGAGGTAGCCATACTGTGGACGGTCTCTTGGATGAGCAGTTAACAATGCAGCCTGCCACAACAACAGGTATACAAAAGAAAAAGGAATTCAGCTCATGGTTGACCATTAACACTTTGACTAACCTCTCACCTTCTCTCCACAGAATATCACTCAAGATACACGATGACTGACAGTGAGTTTTCAACCTTCACTAATATACATTATAGACCATTAACTGCAGGTATTTATGTGTCTATGAGAAACTGACTATACACACTGATTTAATCTTAAGCAGAAATACATCAATTCAATCAACAATTAAATTTGAATGTACTGTATTATCTTACAGTTTGTGATAGTGATTATATATATTTGTGTCCACTGGGGGGTTGTTTTGGATCAGTTCCTCACACTCATTTGCTCGGACTGACTAACACAGAAAGCAGAGCTCAGAGATCCTTTTCTCTGCCAAGATCTCCTTGTGTGTATTATCTTGAGAATCCAAGACAAACTCCTGGGGAGGTCTCTACCAGTGAGGGGTCAACAGCAGTAGACAAAGGGTCCATAATGGTTTGAGGTTAAAGGTTAACTGAAACCTCATTATGAGCAGCCCCCACCTGGCTCAACTTCCTGAATTTGTTCGTCATTCACCCCATGCAACGTCTGTGATCAACGCATGAACTCGGGAGTTGTGAAACAACTGGAACTTTGGAGCAGCGCCCCTTTCACTGTTCCTCATCCTGTGCCTTCCTTTTTTTTTTTCTTTCCCCTGACTGTCCCCCCTCCTTCCCCTGCCAACTCCCCCCAACTCTGAGCTCCTCCTCTGCTGAAAAGACACATTTCCTGATGTCATTACTAAATCAAAATGCTGCTCGGCAAACAGATGTTGTGAGAGGCCCAACATGTGGATCCAGTGACACAAATTCACAAGTTGGTCGTGAGAAAACATGCGCCATACATTTCACTGTTCATTCAGTGAATGAGAGCAGCTCTCTTACTCTGCTCTTTAAAGTGGTGAGCAGTGACAGTGAGAAACTACCTTACAGATGTAGTCCACTCACAAGCTCCTTGTGGCATAAAAGAACAAAAATTTTCCCACACTCTTTCTTTTTGTGTGTGTGTGTTTTCTTTACTGGTGTGTGGGTGTAAAGATGGTTGGACTTTTAAACAGCTGGTCAGCAACAACTTGTTCCACATTTAGTCAAATTAACCTAAATATGAAATCAAGGCTGTCTGCACAGCACACCCTGCAGAGTCATGATTACATCCACCCCAAAACGCTAAGCCCTAAATGTTTACTTATGTTTCCTATTTGGCAGAGGCAGCCCAAAAGGCAAATAAATCACATGCTGTGAGCTGGCCAGGCCTTCGACTGTGAGAAACTGAGACTAAAAAGCAGAACAAGAGTTAAAGAGTAAGGGTTTTCAGATGTGAGTCCAGCCCAGCTTGGGTGTGCTCCCTTTTATTTGGGAGAATGGAGAGGACAATCTCTGTTGCCTCCACCCCTTTAAAAAAGGAAGAAAATCCTAAAGAAACGTGTGCTGGAGAGGGGAAGAGCTGCTGCCAAGGCGCAGGGCCGTCAGACAGATCTTCGAAGAACATCTGGTAACCGCGGGTAACACTGTTTGGACATCTGGTAACCGAAGGTTACACTGCGTCTCTTCCATCCTGTCGCGTTTCCTGTTATGCCTCGCTGTACACAGTCTAAGAGGTTTAGGTTTATTATATATGGTCATCAGCTGGAGAGAACGCACCTTTATTCATTTTTTCTGACATGAAGGGAGCACTTGGTTTCATTGGGGTATTCCTCTCCTTTCTCTCCGGTGAGTGTGTGGTCTCCCTTCTACAGCTGCAAATGCCTGCTTTAGTGCTTGACATGTGAAAGGAACTCATGAGCTACAACGATTCTCTTGTATTCACATGTGTCTTGAGTGCATAATTTTACTAATTAACTGATCAGAGAGGGCTTACACTGTGGATTTGAGGAGGGCTTTACTGCTAATAGTCTACATTACTAATGTTTTAATATAAAAACCTGATTTTTCTCCCTTTTTAGACACCACTTATGGAGAGTCTGCCTCATATATTGGTGGGTGACCTGTCCTCATAACCACACTGTAAACAGTCATCCAGAGTTTAATGGAGATCTGAGGATGTGCAACACATCTTTATTGTCACTTTCTAATCTTTGTCTCCCTCTCTCTTTTCACCCCACCCTCCCCTTTTTCTTTTTGTATTTTTCTGCACTTCATATAGCTTGTGGGAATAATTCACACAATTGTTTGGCATATTGCCACATCTGCATGGAAGATTTTGGTGCTTTAACAATGGATTGCCTATCAACCCTCAACTCTCTTTGTCTCCACAAATTTGGGAGTGATATGGGATCACTAAACAGCACAGACTGGTGCATTTGGGATCTTGTGAGAGGGTGAGTAACGTGTTTTCTATGTTTGATGCTTTTTTGGTAAAAGAACTTGTTGCTAAAGTGTTTTGACAGTATCTGAATCACTCTCCCTGTCTCCACACTGCAGCGCATACAGTAACCTAAGCCGTTGCACAGAGGAGATCTCTGACTGTCTCCTGATCCCATGGCCCAACCGTCTGGTGGAAGAGACCTTTGTGGACATTCACTCTCTCTATTTCAAGGATTGTCCTACAGAGGAGCTGAGTGACCCGCCACCAGTCGTCGTCTTCGCCCTGGTGATAACTCCGATCTGCCTGATCCCTGTCATGGTCAGCCTTGTGGTGTTCAAGACTAAGAACGGGGACGGCAGCTCCTGATAATCTCAACATCTCTGCTATGCTCACTTTCTTTTCTTTTTTTTGGACTCATGCTTTCCCTCTGCTCTCCCAACCTGAGGACTGCATGTTTACCCACAGGCTGCTGCTGTGCTTTCATCTCACCAGAGGAGTGACTCTCTCCGACAAAGTTCACAACAAGAGGAACTCTGAAATCTGAGCAATAAGGAAAGCCTATCAATAGACTAAGTCTGAGTCAGAGTTAATGTCATATCCTGTGGCATCACAACTGTTGCAGCCATTCAATGACGCACTCCCTGATCTTAACAGAGACTGACTGTGAAATCTATGTCGTTATAAACTCATGTACTGTACTGAACTGTACTGTGTCTCTTAAACATTTTTAAAGAAAGAACCTATGACAAGAAACCAGGCGGGAAATCTGAACATTGATGATAATGTGGTTACATCCAAACTGGATGCACATGTTCAGAAAACAGCTTTATTTATAATAGAAAATGAAAAATCAATATTCAGGTTTATAATGACAAAAGCTCTGAGGCTTGCACCGGTAAAAGCAAAGATATATTTGTGTTGACACCCTTCATTATGTTGGATGTAGTACTTATAATAATTATTACTGAACTTCTGAACTTTTCAATCTGAACTCTGCATTGAGCTGCTAATTATTAGACAATGTGCGTGCGGTCTGTTCAGTCCAAATCTGAACTGAACAGAGACAGAAAAAGGAGTATACGCTGAAGCATGGATGTGGTTATGTGAGTCATAGAATATGGAGGGTTTGAGGTCAGAGGTTACAGATGGGACACAATGAATAGTTAGGCCTAGAGAGGGAGATCCTTTTCCTGGTATTGTCTATTTTTTGAGCTATGAGAAGCATTTCAGCACTTTCCACTGTGCAAACAGACATGACAGTCCTCACGCTGATTTAGTGATGAGCTTACTGACGCAAAGTTTATCTAGCAACTCACATCCTGTTAGAGACAAAAGACACTTAGTTTGTCCATGCAGCATAGCGAAGAACACTGAGCGACGACACAAAGGTAAAAGTGCCATCTTTCACCTGGATCCTGATACAACGAGGAAGTCACTGTAAGGGCTTTCAAAATTTGAACAAAATGTGTATTTATAATCTGTGTTATTTTTTGTCAGGACTTACTGTACTGTCTGTGAGAACACATTCTGCCTGCTCTCACACCGTGTACTGTATGCATTTTTATATATATATATTTTAAATATTTTATACTATTAAATCTACAGCTGGATTGTTGGCTCTGTTTCTTACTCATGCGGACTGTAGGTTAATGCAGCTCATGTTCACCAGGATACACATTAACAGAGCTGTGGCATCATTCTGACAGAAGTGCCCTTTAACCTTTGTCAGTATTTGATTAAACGCTCCTTTCCCTTGAGTGCAGTGCAGATGGCATTGCTTTGTGTGCCTCAGGTACTGTTTCACTGTATCTTCAGCGAGCAGTATATTGTGCTGCAGTTGCTATGCTGTGCAAGTGCTCATGTAGTGAAGGGAAGGCAGTGACAGCAGTCATGTATCACACCCTCATCTGGCACAAACAACACTGCAGGGTGGACCTGTGTTTGTGCGCACTATATGTAAGCGTGTGTGTGTGTGTGTGTGTGTCTGGCAGGGCTGGGTGGGAAAGTGTGTTTGGTGACCTTCTTCCTCTCTAGATGCCGGGACCATCCTCATCCCCACCCCCTTCTGAACTAATCCAACTCTGTAACTCGGTCTTGTTGCAGCGCGCCAGAAACATCTCTAACGCTCTTATGTAACATGTGATTGTGAAAACCATATTAATCATATTTTATCAGTCATATTACATCAATAATTTCACAAAACCATATGTGAGCACATTTGACAAAGGCAAACGTCGAAACTTGATGTATAGAAGAGGAGTGTTAAAAAGTCTCTGTAATCAGGAAATTTTGCCCTCTAGTGGATTATTGACAAACTGCTCCATGACTCAGGAAGATTTTGAACATGGCTGTAACAATTCCCTATTTTTTCAATCCCTGAGGTGTGAGGAACAGAAATTAACAAACTTATATTTGGTATATCCTGTCTGTGAGGTCATTTTTAACATTGGTATCTGTCTTTGAAAGAGACCGGGGTAAATCAGTGTCTAACCCTGTTGTCCCTCTGGATAACTGCACAACCCCACAACCGGGACATACTGTATTGTTGCAATGGAGAAAGTGAGACAGTGGTGAGCTTAAACTTCAGGCTCATATCTGAAGTATGTATTTTGATTACATTTTGGCAGCATCAAAATTGGCAAAATAAGAAATAAAATTTTGATTTAGTCCTTTACTGGCCCCGTTTTAAGATCTGCACTGACGCTGAAGAGAGTTGACTTGATGCTGTAGTTTTGATCAACAAATCACAGACGGGTGACAAAATAAAAAACGTTGGCTCTGATTTTGTATCAAGATGGCACAAAGAAAAGATCTGAGTGACTTTGAAAGAGGGTTCATCATCGGGGCGCAGATGGCAGGAGCTTCAGTCCCAGAGTCTGTTCAACTGGCTGGTGTTTCAACAGGAACAGTGATGAAAGTGACATCTGCATTTAGAGTTAGGCTTTCTATGATAAAGAAAACACTGAGCACACACTGAATGAAGGGGATGCATGATGAATCATCCTCCAACATATTCTGCACAAGAGAGCAAGTGCATGTGAGTGCTTTAAAAGGAATATACCTGAGCACTTGACGCCTACTGTATTGACCCCCTACACCCAGGGGATGCTGTGGCTTTGCTAGGCTATAGGGGCATTTAGCTGGCATGACGTGGCTCCACTGCCCCCTTAGAGGGAGGGGTCACTGCAGATCAATACAAAGTTGTTCTGAGTGATCATCTTTATCCTGTGATAAAACATTTCTGTGCTGACAGAAGTGGAAGTGGTCTCTTCCAGAATAACAAAACCCCATCACGAAGGGTCACTGAATGAAGCTATTTGCAAACACATATTTATATCGCTATATACTATATATTATGAATACTCACAGTATATTTAGAACTGGGGACAAAACCTGCATTGTGTTTGCTCAGCACAAAAATATACCAGACACCCTCATCTCTCTACAGCACTCATCTCCCTCACAAAGCTCAGCTATGTCTCCAGTTGCAGGGCGCCACGTTTTGACTTGAGAAGCTCTTTCACAGCCTCTGGGTCCTTTCACCACGGGAGCTGATTACTGTTACGTCCTCGAGACCTGGCAGAGAGGTCGGAAGGACGGCAGGTAAGGGCATCCGCACAGCAACGGCTGGTTCCTTTGGCAGCAGTTGCTGCTGAGGACTTTGGCTTTACAGGCTGCTGATAGTGTCAGCTTCACTTCTTCATATGAAGGAACATTGGGCAGCATTGATGACAGCAGGTCAACCTGCGCAGCTGGCAAGTGAAAGTCAGATTCCTGGAGCAGCTTACGCCAAGTTATTGATGAGTTTCCAGTATCTGATTTGATTTATAGATGTATTTATTCATAAAAATCTGTTTGCGTGATGGTTTTTCTCACTAGTTTACTGGAGCATTTGCACAGTGGAGTTTTGCCAAACTTGATGAAAATTAAAAGATTGTAACCGCTGATGCGACTCATTCGGTGTGACATGAGTAATTACTTTGTTGTGCGAGATCTGAGCAGCTGGCCCTGCTGTGTCAGAGCTGACCCTTCAGCTAGATGACACTGAGCTGGCAGCACGACGGTGCATCCAAGTAGGTTTGACATCAAAACTGCAAGTCGATCAGTCAGAATAAATTCAAAGAATTACAGAGCATGAACAACCATGTTCCAGTGCCATATGAGCATTTGAACAACATGAGTGAGGATGTTTTTTGGTTCTGTGGCAATGATGGAAAATTAGAAGGGCCTGCACCCACTGAAAGCCAACATGATTGGTTTGATGTGCATCCTGGGAGATATATCCCTGAGGAAACATGCAGCTGCTGCTGGACCACAAAAGAAGAAGTGTTCTAACTGATAAATAAACACAGATACAACTGATAATCAGAATCAGGAAATAAAAACAATGGACCAAACCAAGATATTACCTCAAATCGGAAGTGGAGGAAGCCCTGGGCGTCTAAATTAAGTACTAGATACAGTACATAAACTAGTCTTGCAACACTAAGCCACTTGAGGGCAGCAGAAACAAGCTGTACGCACACTGCCATGTTATCAGTTCCTGCCAAGTATCTTCCTGCATTTGGAGGCTGCAGTTTCAGGACCCTAGTTTTTTATAACAGCACCATCTAGCAATTAGAGGTAGGCTACTGGGAGCTGATTCAAGGACCATAGTTTCATGACTGTATTTCTAGGACCCCATTTTCTTGAAAAGGTTTGGAAAAGTATACATACAATCATGTATGAACATTGTAAATTGTTTATCAAGGAAATAAAAACATGATGTGACGTGTGTAAACCTCGCTGCTTCGTGATTGCATTGATTTATGCAGTTGACAAACCCGATTAAACATGATGGGATAATGTTTTATTGTTTATCAAACACGTGAGTAGCAGAAAGAAAACATGGTCTTGAAGTTAGGGCCCTAAAAGTGTGGTCCTTAAACTGTAGCCTCTGCGTTTACAGAAACACGCAACGCACTTTTGCTGATATGAGAAACTGCCAACTGACACAGAGAAACATTACCATTCATATAAACATATTGTGCATATATTTTAATCAACCTCATTTGAAGTTGTGGGTGAGAAAATCACTCAGAAATTCAAAGTGCACCTTTATAAGAAATACTGTGATTGGAGAAGATGAACTGATTTCTGGCAAATATTATAAGTGGCTCTGCAAAATGTGCTTCTCTGTTCAACGGCTTTATCCGTATATCGAGTGGTACAGTAAAGTCAACAGCAGAGTCAAGAGTCTTCACAAGTGAATACAGCTGGCTGACATACAACTGCTCACTTTATGTGGACCTATGGTAGTTTATTCATAGTCTGACCTAAAGTGTAAATTTATCAAAGTGAGTGTCAATTGGATACAATGAAAACCAATATGGAAAAACGCAACATGTTTTAATGATTAAATGCAATAGGAAAAAGAACTGACAGGTTTGTGTCGCTGCTGCAAACTGGAAGTTTTAAACATGGTGGATGCTGAGTTTCATAAGAGTACTGTAGAAACATAGAGTTTCCGCCCTCGAGTCATTCTTATTGTTACGTGATACACATCTGTGTCACTCTGCATGCTGAGGAGATTCAAAATAACAAACTAACATGATGAGACAATTTCCAAAGCCTGCCAGGAGTAACATGGCCTTCGACCTTCACATCTTATCCGAAGGATTTATGAAGAGCCTGCGAAACACGACCCACAGAAAATATAAAAGAACAAAATAAACACGTGGAACAATGTTGCTTGGGCTTAACTTAAAAATATCTGACATTATTGTTTTACCCTTGTGGACTTGCTGGCTGGGTGGGTGGGGGGCCTGACTGAGATTGAGGCCTGTAATTGAGCTCCGATGACAGAGGGGAGAGGGAGGGGGCTGTGGGCAGCTGTTGCCAGCCTGATTCACATCAGGACAGACAGAGGGAACTATCCAAGAGTACCAGGCCCAGCTGGATGTCAGGACATGTTTGGAGCCGTGGATAACAGAAGAAGACGGGGAGTGAGCGAAATCAGTCGTGATGATGGACTTCTTAAAGACACAAAGGCAACTTTTCTTCTTAAAATGCGGACCCTTGAAAATATGGTGAGCAATGTTTCGAAAGTAGCTTTTATCTAGGCTTACAACAGGGCTATGAAGATGTGAAGAGCTGACTTGATATCAAAGGTGGCCTCTAGATGGCAGTCTTAGAGAGCATTTCCTCTGAGTGAAGGCACTCAAAAGTTGCACCTTTCAAGTAAGAGAAAGGAGAGTACAGTGTGTATTATATTGTTGTTTGATCCTTCGGTCACAGGCATGCAGTGGTTAGGGCTGTGAAAGCAGCTCGCACTCAAACCTCAGGTCACTCAAATTCATTTAATGCTTCTGTTTGGTTACTCCCAGTTTGAGTCAATACAGGTTCTCATGCACTGTAGCTACGATTAGTTTCAAAGCAAACAGAATAAAAAATAAGTTCAATCAACCCCTAGAAACCGAACCTTTCATGCAGGTACATTTAATGGTCTGGCTCTCTGAAGTGAAGTGCTCTGAGCTCTGAGACGCTTGGCCCGGCTTTGTTGAAAATCTGAGTTCAACTTATATTTTGTCCTTGCACCAGACAGAGCCGCTGTCTTGAGAACAGGTGGCGGAGAAAGAAAATACTCCACTTTAAGAATAGCAGAGTGGAGAAGCATGCTCCTCTTTGCATGTGTGTGTTTTTAAATTCATAGCAGTGGCAGTCCAACAAAGCAGATCAAGTAAATATTTAATAAAGCTTTTTGGTGTCAAAATACAGAAAGCAGCTAAAGTGTGCTCATTTTTAAAAAGGCTGTTAAGATTTGTGGCTTAAACTGATGTTTTTTCAAGTTTTTTTCTCTGTGATTCTCCCTGCAGATGGGTTCACAACAATTATTTTCTCTAATTCACCTCTGCTTATCCTCCATGCAGTGAGTTTAACAGGAGCCTCACCGTTGTTCCAGTACGATCACCTGGTTTCTGTCTCTTGAAAAGACATGCCAACTCTGGATGGTTGCACCTGCACTTCACCCGCCTCCCGTTCCTCTCACCCTCCTGAGAGACAGAAGCTTTTTACCACGCGAAACAGCCAGATTCACTCCTGTTTAGCAGTAAATAGCATCACTTTCAATGCACAAACGCTGAGCTTCTTACGTTTATCTACAGAGGAAAATACAGTTTTCACATATCTTTTGTTTCCTGTTTGGGAAGTCTAATCCCACAGTGTTCTTGAAAGATTTTTCTTCAGACTCAAACACAAATCACATAAGGCACAAAGGCATTTATTTGATATAAAATATCCACATCTGCATGCGCTATACCCTACACTCCAAGATGCTCATCACAAAAGAGCGAAAACAAACATACTGTACCTACCAGTGAAGACACAAACATATGCAGTCAACAGTATAAAACAAGATACGACTTGAGTGTGCAGGTATGGTAAACATTTGAGGGGAGCGTGAAAGGAAAAATAAGAAAAGAGTGTGTGGGAACTTATCCCATTTTAAAGCTCTGACAAACTCAAGTGTCCGCATGTGTTTACAGGGACAGTGTGTCACTCCTACAGTACAATACACCACTTGACAATGCTTCAGAGACTGAGCCTAAACAGGCCAGTCTGTATAGCCTGTATATTATGTATGACTTTTATGTAAATGCACCAATGACGGTGAGCAAAAACCTTTGATCTAGGCTTCTTTGTGGCTGGGACAGTTAATGCTGCAGAAAGCATCATGGATCTGTTGGGAAAACAGAATCAGGAATGCAGCGTTTGAGATTGTGAATAGGACCCAGGAACCTGATAACTACGCCTGCGATGTAAATGAAGAGCTGATACTCAGCCCTGCAGCCTCATATACACAAAGGTTAATGACAGCACCCACACACGTGCCATTTACTTTGACAACAAAGTCCTCCATTGTGATATTAACACATCCTGATTGCCATTTCCCCCCAATTGAAGAATTATAAAGCCATTAGTAAATGAGTTACTGTGCACAGTCTTAATAACTGGGTCTTCACGTGAATCCACACCCATCTCATTCACCACCACTGCCTCATAGTGGTGACCGAGATCATAATCACAAAAATAATCAATATCACAATGAAACTTTACACAATGAAAGTATCCATGAAATGTAACATTTTTTGTATTACAAGTTTCTTTGAAAATTAATTTGAATATGCAAATGAGCCATACACTAATCAAATATGCCCAAAATACACCCGAATAGGCTTCTTTTTTTCCTTTACTCCTACCACAATGAAACTTTACACAATGAAAATAGACATTAAAAGTAACATTTTTTGTATTACAAGTTTCTTGGAAAATGAATTTGAATATGCAAATGAGGAATACACTAATCAAATATGCCCAAAATACACCCGAAAAGGCTTATTTTCTTCCTTTACTCCTACCACAATCACACTTCACACAATAAAAGTATACATGAAAAGTAACATTTCTGTATTTCAAGTTTCTTGGAAAATGTATTTTAAATATGTAAATGAGCTCAACACTAACTGACTGTCGACTGTGTGATGTTATGTTAAATATGCTGTTATGTTCAACAACATATGAGCGGGACTAAGAACTAAGTTATTTGGCCCCTGTTTTTGCTGCTTGCAGCTTTATGGCTTCTTGACCATAAGTCAATTAGTGTTGAGCTCATTTACATATTTAAAATTAATTTTCCAAGAAACTTGAAATACAGAAATGTTACTTTTCATGTATACTTTTATTGTGTGAAGTGTGATTGTGGTAGGAGTAAAGGAAGAAAATAAGCCTATTTGGGTGTATTTTGGGCATTAGTGTATTGCTCATTTGCATATTCAAATTCATTTTCCAAGAAACTTGTAATACAAAAAATGTTACTTTTAACGTCTACTTTCATTGTGTAAAGTTTCATTGTAGTAGGAGTAAAGGAAAAACAGAAGCCTATTCGGGTGTATTTTGGGCATATTTGATTAGTGTAAGGCTCATTTGCATATTCAAATTCATTTTCAAAGAAACTTGTAATACAAAAAATGGTACATTTCATGGATACTTTCATCATGTAAAGTTTCATTGTGATAGGAGTAAAGGAAAAAAATAGCCCCATTGGGGTGTACTGTTGTCGGCACCATAGACTTTATACAGTAAATAATGATGCAAATTAAACATATTTCCCCAACTAGGATTTCTTAGGACTTTTAGTATGTTGTTCTAGACACCTCATAGAAATTATGTATGGTGAAAAACCTTCTGTGACAATTAGTTCTATTTTTGGGTCCAAAATGAGCTAAATTGCCTGGACTACAAGTGCATCTGATCATTTTCTCCTCGAGTTTACTGGTTCATAAAAATTAACAATTGTGTTTTGAACAATAAGCACATAACTTAGGGAATAAGCATTTTTTACTGGTCCCTCTGGTTCTGCAAGAACTGCAACACAGGCAGTAAAAACACTCTTTATCTTAAAAATCCGGGTACAGAGTCTCTTAAAAGAGATTTTAATGACACAAGGTTGTATGTACTGTAAACAAGAAGTAACTATTATTATAGGCACATCATTTATAGACACTTTGATGTGGCACACTGTCATTGGCGTAACTGCTTTCTCACTAAAGTGAATATATAATTTAGCTTAAGATTTCTTTAAAAGGAAAAACAATGAGATGATGGGACTGCAAATACAGTATTTTGGCTTTCATGTGCTCTACAGAATTTTACAATATTGTGAACACAATAGCAACAATTGTGTTTTTTGCTTTACAAAACATTTTAATAATAATAAGTATAATAGTCAATGTACTTCTAAAGTGTATTGGGTTACTGTAAAGACAGTTTCAGTTATGACCAATGTGCTTTGGTGAGCAACATGAGCAAGGGTGTGTCCCTACGCTGTCGGCTTCAAGCCCCTATGGGAAAAAAAACTGCACTCTTTGTTTTCGCCCAATATCAAAGCAATCCCTCTGAATGGACTGCAAACACACAAAGCACGCTTTGAAGAGTACAAAAAACACAATTTTGTATTGAAAAATTAATTATTATTTATTTCTTTTAATAAAGCACTCCTCTAAACTCAATTGACAGACACTCACGCACAAATAGCTTTGGCAAAAAAGGTTTATTTTATACCTCAGACTACAGTGTCAAGGTAAATACAGACGAGCTCTCGGTGTGTTTTATTAAGCTATGTGCCCTCATCCTCCAGTGAGTCAGCCTTTGATTTCCATTTCTAAAGGTGTCATTTTAAACCCGGATGATATTGAAACAGACAGAGGCTTCAGCCATAAAGGGGGATATTGCTGCCTGGATTTATAAACAAATTAAACTCTGATCTTAAGCAGATTTATGGAAACATAATACCCAGGTATACAGACACATGTCAGCAGCAATACGTCTGTTAAATCATGCATGTTGACTGTGCTAGACTGTCGGTAAACGCCAGAGATGGAGGGATGAATTCTGCTGTCAGTACACATGACGGCAACAGTGGTTAGGAGGGGTCTCTAGTATGACTGCTGACCCATGGGTGTGAAGAGTTTATCCCACACCTCCACCTTCACGATGGCTTTGCCAAGGGGACACATGGTGGCCTTGATGTCTAGGTAGTTGCCCACGTAATTGATTCCTGAGCCGGTGGCTTCCTCCCTGACAAACCCGTGCTCCTGCTGCTTCTTCTCATAGTACATTTCTTTGTACAGATCCTTATCGCAGTTACGGCCCTTTTTATAGATGCCCACCGCAAACCAGTTCTTGTACACGTGGTAGTCCCAGGGCACCGAGAACATGATGGCCAGAGTCTCAATGTAGTCGTTCTGCGACCGCTCGAAGAGGTCGTAGGTCAGCACGCCGACGCTGCCGGTTGCTTTGCCGCCGGACTTGGTGAAAGTGCAGACCTCTGTCTTAAGGGGGCGCACCGTGGGTTGAGGTGGGTTGTATGTCTCCCCATTCTCAAGGTACACCCTTAAACCAGCAGAACAACAAACAACACATGAAGTTTTTTGGATCTATATGATACATTTCATACTGTGCAAGTCCAGAAACACATAATTCCAGCAGAGTGTGAACTTACTTGGGGTTGAGGAGGCAGTAGTTGTTGGTGACGTTGGTGATTTCAATGGTAGCACTCCTCCTGCTGCTCACATCGGCTGCTACTGCTTCAGCTGACTCTGACATGTTGCAGTGGATGTGAGATCGGCTTGTAAGACAAAAGCAATTAATTTGTCAACTAGTTGGATCAGACCACATCGCAGCTGTGACTAGCATTAGGCACTAACGGGCCTGAAAACACACCAGAAACTACAGAAGTCACACTTTTTTAGGATACGCTCTTGACCTCTACTCTGCTGACAAGCTGTATTGGAATTTACACTAATCTTTCAAAAGCTCACAAACACTGGCATTGAGTATGAAAGATGCATTTCAGAGACAAATGAGATTTCAAATGGCTGCCAAACTCATTAGAGAATGTACCCTCAATGACAGCAGTAATGAAGTTCAAGTGAAAACACTAGAGAATAGGAGAAAATAACCTCTTTCATCATCAGATACCAGACACAAACGAAGCCGCTACATGTCAGAGTCATGGGATTAATGAGACATTATCTGTACCATCTAAAATCAAATCAAAGTCTTTTGACGTACCTGCTGAGAACCTCTGTTGGTGCTCCGAAATTCCAAAATGGGGAAAGTTACCTAGAAGGGAGGTGCCGCAAGTTTTTTTTTTTTTTTTTTGTAACAAGGATGTACATCACCCCGGAAACCCTCCCACATCCAACCCGATCCCAGTTTGATGGTGCACACCCTCCTTCAGCACACAGAACCAGTAAACCATAACCCACATGAGAACAACAAATACTCCTCTAGGATATAACGACCACACCCTGCAGAATGTGGAAAAGTCAGATCTCAACCCGCTCAGTAAACTGGGATCACTCACTTTGCACATTCATGAGCTACTCTAGGATTATGGGTATATGTGGATGTGTCACTGGCTGAGGTGGTTTAGAAATCTCATTCCTGTGGTATTGTGCAACTGATAAAACAGCAAACAGAACGAGTTAAGGCAGACATCCCTGGAGCTCCTTTTCTCTTACTCTTTCTCTTTTTTTTGAAGCTCCTGCATTCCAAATACTGCACAAAAAAAACACCCAAATCCAGAGCAAGATGAAGCGTCTCACAGCCAGCGAAGAACAATATTGTTATCTAGCCGATTAAAAAAACATCTATGCAGATACTCCATCTGTTGCCACTCATTAGGATTGGATGGATCCAACTAAGAGATTAGAAAATGATCACTGTTCATCAGTAATAATGAAAGAATGTCTCTTACACATGAGGCAAAACAGGGAGAAGGTTTGAATGTTTTATTATCATTATCAAAGAAAAAGGGTGTGTACTATGTACATAAGCCCAAGGAATAAGCTAATGGAGAATCAATGAGCTGGCTGTCAGATATTGATATCTTTCAGTAGACACAAAGTAAAGATGACAGCCAAATCAGTCTTTCTCTCCTCTGGATGACAACATGCAACAGTAGTCGGATCAAATGGGGTTTATTTATTCTGTGGGTACAAAAGCAGTACAAGTACAAAACAAAGCCTCTCTCACTCTAGCGACCCATTTTATCGTAGAGCTCCACTTTAACAATGGATTTACCAATGGAAGACATCGTGGCCCTCAAATCAACATAAGTGGCTCTGTATTCAAGCCCACAGCCGTTCGCCTCAGAGCGGGTTAAGTTGCTGAGGTCTTTCCCGTCGTACATCTGGTCATACAGATGTTTGTCGCAGGCACGGGAATGCTCAACCACGCCCACGGCCAGACGGTTCTTGTACAGGTTGTGGTCAAAGGGCACGGAGAACATGATGGCCACGCGCTCGGAGCAAACCCGGCTCTGCATATGGAACAGGTCGTAGGTCAGCAGGCCGACAGCGCCCGTGGCGGTGTTGTCGTCCTTGGTGAAGGAGCACACTTCGGTCTTGGTGGTGCGGACCGTAGGCTGGGGCGGGTGCTGACAGAAGCCGCTCGTCATGTAAACCCTACACGGGAGAGCCAGGGGACAAAGCATTACTGTCACTATTAATCAGCTGACAACTTTTATGTCACACTTCCCAGACTGTGGATGAAAAAACACAGTTTTGTAAGTTTTGTGGAGATTGTCAGTGCACTTTTTTGAGTGTTGGGCTTTCCAGGGTGAAACACCTTATGCTGATGGATGGAGTGTGACCGTGCGAGTGCTGCTGTGGACTTCTAAGCAACAGTGACTGTACCTGCATGCGATGTGCAATGAGGCGGTGTGTGTCACTGCATGATGGATAGGTGGATGTTCTAAGCAAAGTGATGTTACACATGAAAACCATCCATCCAAGATATGGTCCATCCTGCCACAGCTAGATAAATGTGCACAAATTCCAATAGACACCGGTAATTCTTATTTATCTTATTGTTGTTTTTCTTTCACTCTTGAGAAACGGGGTGTAAAATAAAACTAAATATTTATTTATGCATATTGGAGCCTACAGTGGTTTCATTACAAATAGTCTTATTTCTGATTAAATGGAGAAAAACCACACTGAATCAACATAAGATTTAAAAAAAAAAAATCTGACTATTATTCTGGTAGTATATATACAGTATACATGAAAAAAGTGTGTGCTTCTTGTTTCATAATGCTGATTTGTAGTTATAATCTGACAATGTGGTTTCAAAGCTCTTCAAAGCATTGATTTAAGCCTTTTGAAATGAATGCCTTTTCTTGGGACCAATCAGACTTAAATATACACTGATATTGTGAGAAAACAAGAGCAGATTCAGGTAAGTCTTACAAGATTTAGTGAACCTGCTCTGCCTCCACTTAAGAGAGAAAAAGCACAACTTTTCAAGAACTAATTACAGATTCTTTGATGAACCACAGAAGCACTCGAGTAAACAGCATTGTTGTATTTTTGTGTACTATATTATCTCGATAAATCCGCACCTCTTTTCATCTTTGCTTGGTATGAGATCCCTCTGTGCACAGTAAACACTCCATTTTCTTACATATTATATTCTCTGAACACGTGTTAGGACATTTGCAGACTTACTTGGGGTTGATGAGGCAGTAGTTGCTGCTGACATTGGTTATTTCTATGGTGCAGTTTCTGTTGGTGGTGAGAGTGGCTGACACCGCCTCTGCTGTTTCTGGCATCTTTGACTGCAAGAGGAACAGGGCTAAAAGCTTAGAGCGGTATATCTGCAAAGGGGGTCAGCATTCAGCAGGTAAAAAGATGCTTTTATAGAAGCAGCCGTGAAAAGAAGAGACATTATGTAGGTCATAAGTCTGGTTGGGTCAAAAGCAAAATCGCAAACCTTTCAATTGTTTAAAAGGCAAGTTAGTCTTAAAGCAAAGCTGAATTTCTTCCTCTCTGTTACAAAACTATTGAAAGAATGTATCATTACATGCTCTGTGAATATAAAATGCGAAAAAAAAAACACCTTACTGTACATATTTGATAAGAGTTATTAATCTACGACTAACAAAGTGATTTCCTGCCGCAAAACCAAGACACAAACCACAATTACGTTATTATCTTGCTTTAAGTAAGAGTAATTAGCTATAGTCACCTTTTTTGGAGTTGAACACCCAGGGTGTGATAAACGGCAGCGTTAAGTCACTTTTCTCAGATTGTACACAGAGGTGTAGAAAGTGAGAGAGTCTCCCTTGTGTGATTACGCCTCTGTGGCGCTTGTTCCAGCTCAAGCACGGGCGTGTCCGCCGTTAAATGAACATACACCGTCCCTTATGGAAAATCATATCTCAACAGGAAGCACCTGGGCCACCAAATGTCCAATTATCACAGTTTATAGTAAACATTCTCAACAATGCTAAATGGGTCATTAAACTAATTTTTGCATTCATTAGACAGTATTCCTATGATGGCACATCTGTCTTCACATGACACATGGGAGCGGCTCATATCACCTCCTGAGGGACTGAGGACTAAAGTGGATTATTACTCTCTAACATGCAACTTTATACAGCACAATGTTGTAAAATATTATCAGATCATCTCTGCAGTTAACTTTGGTTTATTTATTGTTCTTCTGTTATTTCATTAGTCGAATTAAACAGATTTTTCAATAAAGTCATCTCCTTGTTCCTGAGGGACCCCTCAACGCTCAGAGCGTGTGTTTCATAAAGATCCTGAAGGAAGATTTCATGCTCTGACTTGTTTAGGATGAAATCTGCCTTCTCTGGGGCATTGCTCAACCGATTGTTTGTTGTTGTTGCAGGTGATGGCTAGCGACAGAATCGTCTGGAAAGCCTCCCTACATCAGTCACAAATTTCAACACACTGTCTGACTCTCGTATCACTAATTCCTTCACCGTCGGCTCGGCTCCCACCGGAGCGTGGAGTAGAGGAGGAGACACTCCCTTTCTTCCATGGAGCTCACAAAAACAATGTATTATGTAACACAGCACACTACAGTGCAGTGTTATATTTATCCTGAAGATTACAGGTCCCATGGGTCCCCCCAATTAAGTATGTTTTGCAAACTTTGTGCGTTTTGAGATGTGTTCATTATTCCACCAGCCCAATTCAAGAAATATTATAGCATCTGTTCTCCTCCATACATCAGGCGGCTGGAACTCAATTTCAATCCTTCAACTTGAGTGCTTGAAGTCACCAGATGGCACCAGACATGCATTTGCAAAAATACATTTGCACTACACAGAATTTGTCAGTAAATGTTTGCTATCTGATGGTTAGCCAATAGCCAGTGACCATGGAAGAAAATCTCCGGCATACATTACATATTCAGCATGCCCTTCATTATGTTCTGTGAGAAGACTGTGGCTGCATTCAAACGGAGTGTGCAATCCTATATATCAAGAGCTATACAGGTCTGATGGAAAGGAACAAAAGAAATGAAACCTCAGCTGAATTTGTAATGTTGCTAACGCTAATGTCATCACTGAAATCTTACTAACATCAAATACAGTCTCATACTGCTGAGTTGAGCCCAGTCTGAGCAGCGGAGTCTGAGATGTCCCGCAACTTTGACATGACCTCTCCTCTGCTGCCACCCACAGGGCAAACTTCACATCTGGCGTTCACGGTCACAAATAACCTCCCCATCAGGTTTTATATGCTTCACCTCACTTTTGGTTAATATAAGAAGAGCTTATGTCAATATTTCATCCATTTCTTTGTTGTTATAGTATCACAGGACCACTTGCCAGAAAGCGTAGGCTATACAGTGTTTCAAATGCATACATGTAAGAAGAAAGAAACACAGAATCAAACATTTTGACCTGGGCCGCCAGATGGTGCAGTGCGTTAAGCAGGCGTCCCATGTGTTGAGGCTATACTGTAGTCCTTGTGCAGGCGACACCGGTTCAAATCCCGCATCGGACGGCCCTTTCCTGCGTGTCATTCCCCATCTCTCTGCCTCCCCATTTCCTGTCTCTCTCGACTGTACTATCAAATAAAGGTATGAAAAAAGCCCCAAAAGAACAAAAACATTTTGACCTGACCGACAAACTTTAACCATTGTAGCTAAACGCCCCAACCCAACCAACCATATCCCTCAAACAGGCAGCCCTGCAAACTTGCGCGCTCCAACATCCTGGGCTCCAAAATCCAGACACAGAAACAGTGCAACCATCAGCTGATTAACTGTAAATGAGAACAGAGCCAAATTTCCTCCTCACATTGAGCAGGTCTGTTAAATTTCATCGCCCTATCATGTTATCCGTGACGTCTCTGAGAACAGCCAGTAAGAGGCAATCAAGAAGGTGACAAAAGGACACAATATCAGTAATCTCTGTTCGGGGGCTGCTAAGGGTTTTTAAAGTATTATGATGACAGAGATAAATGTATGCTGAAGATGAAACCAAATTTAATTACAGCAGCCATAATATCATGTCACTCACATCCCTTTTTTCATCTGTCGGACATTTGGTCCCGCTTTTTCACCTTCGCACTCAGTTACAGGAAAATTGGTGTCAGGTCAATGATTTGTTGGGACTCACACTACAAATCCCTTTTTTTTGTCAGAATCATATGACAGATAGAAGCAGCCATCATGAACCCAAAAAGATCAGTTGCAGCTGAACACCTACAATATTTATTTAACCAGCATCCAAAAGTTTGTTTACTCTTTTGTTTATCCAGCCTTCATTAAACAGTAGCGTTGAATATCATGTCAACAAGTTGTCACCAGCAAAGGCTTAGTGTGCTGAAAACAGCAGAGCCATGAACTGCAACGTGTTTATTTGTACAGCTGTAAAGACGACAGTACAATCAACACCTTGTTAGAGCTGCAGTATTATTAATGACAAGCTCAAAGGCAGCAATATGAAGTGTGGCGGCAAATACTGAAGGTCGTAAATTACTGAGGAAGCATATAATACACAAAATCTGGCAAAGAGGCGGGACTAAGAGATGCAGCTGTCTAACCACTCTAGTTAGCGAGCATACAGTAGCATTAACTTTCAAATTCTTGTCATGATAGCTCCTTTGAGCTTCTCTCCATTTACCCCTCTATTGTTCTGTTTACTCTCACTCTGTATTTTGTTACTGGAGAAATTAAATAAACTACTCTGAGTTAAGAAGCTTTCAAACAATCTATGAGCAAACTTGTTAGCTTGACAACTTAGATTGGTTGCTAACAGGACAACAAATGCATTCAAAAGACCTAGTTTCATTTTTTTTTCTATATTCTATTTCTTTAAATTCAAATTAAGACAGTTCGGGATAGACAAGGAAGTGTGCACCAGGCAAGGAAGTGTGCACCAGAGCTTAATATAATATAATAGCCTATAATAGCTTATAATATAATATAATATAAAATATATGCCCCATGCAAATCCATTTCTTTTACATTTCAGATCCTACATGGGGATTTCAGTTCAATCCAATGGAAAGGATCTGTTTTACAAATTCAGCTGAATTATCCCTAAATGGCCCATACTGTATCTATTGATACCAATGGGCAGTGAGAAGCAGGTGGGCAGGCAGGTGGTGCGTCAGGTGACATAGTGGGGACACCCGGTGGGCAGGTGAGGAATAGCAGGTCTGACACTGCAGGAGATGTTAATAAACAGCTAGATGAATCACTTAGTGGGAACAGATGCAGAGGAGCAGGGACGGAGGGAGGGGAAGGGAGGGATAAGGGGGGTGGAGCAGCTGTTACCATGACAGCATCACTACATCATTCACAAATAATTTTGATAGTATGTAATAATATGTGTAGAAATATGAGACTGTTGCAGGTCACAGGGCTTTCTAATCAGGTTTACGTATGATATTTATCCCCAGATCAGGTGCAGTGGTTTCGACGTTTTCACAACTGATTTACAACACAAAGAAGAAGCCTCAACAAAAATATCACATATCGGATATTAGCCTGCTGCTTATTGTGCGTCCAAAATAAATCACAGAAAAAATATCAGCATTGGTATTTCAGTGACCAAAAGGCGACAAGCTAATAACTATGTGCACTCACAACATTTTTTAGCAGGGTATTAACTCTCAGCTGCAAAAACAATTTTATCTTTAGCATCACATTTGGCCTTTTACAGTTTTCACACAAACACAATAGCAAAAATCCACCCGGCAATTTATAGAAGGAATCTGATATTTTACAAAACATTTTCACATCTGACTAAAATATTAACTCTTATCATATGCGGCTTAACTAAATTGTCAGTTATTGATTTTATGTGGGTGTTTTTTTTTTTTTTTTTTAATTGAGACAGACTCCCTGCTCTTATGTCCATTCTCAGAAAGCTGGTCATCCAACTCTTGAAGTCTGATTTTATTTTTGACCTTTTCCCAGAATCACTCTTTCTCTTCCAAATGTGATATCGACATTATGGAGCTCTGGGATGTAGAATTGGCCACTTAGGACGTGTGAAAACAACCATGATCATAAATTTCTCCTGCGGCGCTGGCTGAGGCAGATGTGCCAGACCAATTTTAGATTGATATGCCTCTATACTTCTGAGATGCATTAAAAAAAAGCACATTGCTGTTTAGATTGTTAGTGTTCTTTGTGTCTGTATATTTTGTGTGGCAGACGTTCATTACATTAAAGATTGATAGGTTTTTTTTTAAAACACATCAAATGAACGGTGAATACTTGGCTAGCTTTGCCTCAGTTAAACTCCAACACCTTGTGATTTATGAACACGTTCATGTCCCATCTCATTATAACCCCTTTCAGCGCAGCATATGAAGTCAACCACTTTGCAGCTCTAATGATGTGTAACATCAGTGACATTTCTCCCTCTCGAGGACACACTCTAGTTCTGTCTTCATCTCTTTGTTGTTGTTACACTGGATGATAATTGTTCCTGATGCAACGAGTTGGTCCAACCCAAGACGACAACGTGGGTTTACATTGATATAATTAATTTATGATATTATTATGTTATATATAAACACTGTCCCTCCTCTTTAATAAATCACCCATTCTGGTTCACTGTCTGTAACTTTTTTCACATTATTGTTATGTTTTTGTGACATTTTGAGCACAGCAACATATTCAGAAAACTGTATTATGATACTGAGCGGTTTTTGAGGCCAACACCAGTAGAGGATGCATAAAGACCCTAATACTCTGAACTCTAATTCTACAAATCCATGGAAACTTTAAAGAAAATACAGATCTGATAGGAACACATGAGGAAATGAGGAACTGAAAAGGTCAAGTTCCTGTGGTGTGTTTGCTCCAGGAATACAGTCTTATATTACATATTTGTTTTAAAGGTCTGCGGGCAGATATAATGCACTCTGTCATGATTAGAATTTGTAAGATTGTGTGATTGTGTTGATGATGATGATAATAGTAATAATAATCATGACAACCTTTCCATGTTGATCAGTTTGAAACTGTGATATGATTCGCTCATTATCTTTATGGAAAGAGAAAGATATATTTATCTTTTCTGACAGATGCAACAGGAAAAATACAATACAGTTCATTCGTAGTGCAGGAAGGGGGTGATTTACAATTATAGCTTGACTTTCCATATATTTTGATTGTGTTTTTTAATTATCCAAGTGGGAGCTAACAGTAACAGCAGTGCTCTAACCCAAAATACTTTTTTGACACTCTTGTGTTAATATACAAAGCTAGAAATGTGATTCATGGTTAGCTGTCTTTTATGCTTAAAACAAAAGTAGCCTACTGTTATGGTTTCTGACCGACCAATGCCATTTCTACTTGTGGCAAATACGTATGTTTTGGTCTGGCTTGTTTCATTTGTATTTTTGGGTTATTCGTCCAGTAAGTTTGAGTTCCACTGCGTGTTTGAATAGACTGAGGCGAAGACATCTCTGTTTGCCTTACCTCAAGTTCCTACTGTGTTTATTGAGACTTATTGAGCCTTGCTTTTCTAATAGCAATAGTAGATTGATGACAGATTTGGAGAGATTGTTTTAATATAAACCGGGCTGTTTCAAATTTTAATTATCAGCGATAGAAAGGTACTTTTGTACAATAGGTTCCTAATTCTTCAAAGAAATGAATGTGATTACTTTTTGATTACTTTGACCTTCAAGTTACTATCTACGGAAAGGATGATGCTGGGTTTACTTATCTGACCTGTGTTAAAGCAGCATAATGGATGTTTTAATAAGCTTTTCTTTTCTTTCTTTTTTTTCTTACAAATAAATCTTATTTATTTAGGCCTAATTGCGCTTGAACAAATAATAACCACTAGAGGACAAGGGGTTCACGCTCATCAGAAGTGGAGGCATTCATTCCTTCGCCACCTAAACAAGACGACCACTTGAGACTGTCTGTTTGAAACCCTGCATGTAGAGTTTCTCAAAAGCAGAAATGTAAAATTCCAGACAATCAGTTAAGCCAGAGATTCAATCATTGAATATAAATACCCTTTTTTTATACTCTTACAATTTCATCAGCCTTGAGAATGGGAGATTCTGATTAATCCCTTCAGTCATCAAAATGGTCTTCAAAGGAAAAGGTTCTCAAACGTGTGGTAATGGGTGGGGGGGAAGCGGAGGGGGATTATGCAAACTTCACAGTGATTAATTTTGGCCTGAGACGTATCTCTAGTGATGGTAGCCGGGAGAGGAGCATATTGATTGATTGCTGCAGGGGGCGCGAGGTTCTGCACATTTACTTTTTGATGAATAGGCTGTCAGGGCCACGAACAACCAAATATGGCCCCATAAATGAATGTTTAAGCGATTATAGTATAAGTGTAAATATTACACATCCATTAAGGAGGATTACATTTGGTGCCACTTTGAAGAGGGGAGGATATAAAAGGGACAAGACCGCAAAATATCTCACAGCAGAGTAGGTGCATGGAGAAATGTGGTTTTAATCTGCATGTATAATGTTTAAGAATTCTAAATAGGAAAGTCCTTGACATTAATCTGTGTGTGTGTGTGCGAGTACTTGCGCATGTGTGCATGCCTGCATGTGAGAGTGTGTGTGTCTATGTGCGCCGATGTGTGTGTTTTCGAGAGGGCAAGGACTGGAGATGTGGGCTTTTAAGTTGACAGAGCATGCCAGTGCATCCACCCGCTCAAATTACCACGCGATAAAACGCATCCGGGGTAATGCACTGGAGGTGAGAGTGGGAATAAACGCCTGCTTAAAAGATGATTTGTGCTCAGCGCGGATTAATTCCCCCACCTAAGAAAAATCAATAGCGCTGTGTGCAATAGGAATACATTTGTGTCACCTCTTGGGGACAAGGAAGTGAAAACAGCTCTGAAGCAGGTTTATACAATACACATCAAAATGACTAAAACCTGGCCAACAACTAAAATGGTTAGACGGCTCATTCTGGAGAGCTGCCAGTAATTAAGGACTTCCACTCTTTGTCTTTCCCTCTCTGCGTCTCACAGCTCAATGTGAATTAAATACATTTCGCCAAAATAGCGCTTGTGTAATCTTTAACTTTTGAAGCTCCAGCATTTGATCGCTCAAAATATGCAAATATATTCACCATCATTCATTGTTCAAATAAGCACTCCCCATCTCAGTTTGGGCACGCAACCCGCACCACTCGACCCTCAAATGAGCAACTATTTAAATGGGAGACGGATTGCTTAATTTATAATTATTGGGAGGCAAACTTCATGTATCTAAACTCACATAACATATTAATGCCTGTAGACGCTGTTGGAGAGCAGCTCTCACACAAACAAACACACACGCACACATAGAGATACTGATTTCAAACACAAACAGAATGTCCAGTGGGAGAAACCCCAGTGTGTGTGTGTGTTTTCCTCAACAGCATGTCAAAAAAAACAGAAGAAAAAAACAAGTCTGTTATCCTGATTGTGGTCCCATTCTCTATATGATAATTATAAATGTGAATACTTAATGCATTTTCCATCCTTGCTACTTTTTTTTCTGAAATCATCTTGACCCTTGACCTCTGTCTTTTTTTCTTTTTTTTTTATCTCTGTGACAACATCTTGCATCATGCCAACACGGTGTATCGCAGAGTTTTCCATACATTTCCATATCCCCAGACAGAGTGTCCTCGTATCCTCGCATTGACTAAATGATAAACACCGGAGCCTCTGTTTGCTACTGATCTTCTGAAGAGAAGACAGACAGGAGATCAATAAGCTCCCCCACCCTCCATCCCATCTGTAGGCATTGGCTTTTTCCTCTGTGCAACTGCCCCCCCCCCCTACAGCCTGACGCTTTCCCCCCAAACCGTCACTCTGTCATTGCATCCTCCATCAGCCGCCGCGCGAGCCTCCACTGACGGCTCGATCCTCTGCCTTTCACTCTCACGCCTACCACCCTGAGCCACCCTTTCCGACACCCCCACCTTCCGTTGCACTGTCCTTTATTGCTTTATAAGAAATATAATCCCATTGATCCAAAACCCGATGGGAAGCGCTGATCTGTAAACAGACGAGTGCTCAATAAGAGCCGTCCGGGCCTCTGGAGGGATGGTGGGTGTTTGGTGCTTGGTGTTCTGGGTTCAGCTGGTACTACAGAGGTGTGCTTGTGAGATGGGCTGCTGTGAGAGACGGAGTGCGGTGGTGGTTGTGGTGGTGGTGAGGTGTCGGTACCTTTGTGTCTTGGCATCATTAATCAGTTTTATTGCTTTCTTGTCTTGTTGCTGGTTGCAATTGCCCATCACCTGGCCCTCCAGCTCCCCCGGTAAACCTCGCCCTCCTGTCGCCGCCGCAGGCTCACTTCGATCAAACTATGTTCTGCTCCTGCAATTAAAGGTCCACAGCTCAGGGTGAACAGATGAAAGATGTGACATTTTGCTTTTGACTGACAATGAATTCAGAGTGACGGGCCGGACAGACGCACCCAGGCATAGATATGGATTTATTTTTTTCCCTCGTATGTTCCTGCACTCCACCTCACCCAGCCACCCCCTGCCACTGCCTCCTCCTGCCTTCCCTGCTGTCTTATTTTGCCTCTTCCTGAGGTGTTGGGGCCTAGCTGTAAGGGAGTGTGTGCCCAACACCCCACTTCACCCTAAATCATTACTTGACAGTTTTAAAAGGGCACAAAGCAATGGATGGCTTCTTTCTTCAGTGTTTCCATGGTTATTTTCTTTCTCTTAACCCTTTTTCTTTTGTGCCTTTGATTAAGCGGGTGGGTCTATCTGTACTTACACTGCTCCTGTGTCAAGGTCATATGTCACCCGCAGAGTGAGGCACGCACTCTCATGCCAGATGGAAGTCTTTTTTTTCCCTTCTTCTTCTCAGCCTGAAGTGTGAAAGGTGCAAAATTAGGATCGTTTCTTGCAATTACAGTCTGCGGTGTCATTTAAGTCCCTCCATACTCCAATACATGATTTACCTCTTCCATCTAAATTGAACTTAGGTTAACCTGGACCATCTCTAGCTACAGGTGCCTATGCAGTAATGGCTTTTTGCGGTCAGGCTATTGATCCAGCTTTAGAGGATGCTTTAAAGTGTTAGTCGCATGGTGAAAGTCTAGAAACGGAAACATTCATGTGAAACCGTTAAATGTTAGAGAAAAGCAGCATGACATACCAGCGAGTTATAGGCTGCCTTGAAAAATGTAATTCCTAGGAGACACAATTAATTAGCTATGGATGAACACTGAATTTCCTAATAATAACACTGTTGTCATATCAAGATTGTGCATTTTCAAACATATATTGCAAACATATATCGTATGTATTTTTTGCACTACAGGGTCATCAGACACATATCCTACTCTTTGCTGCCCATGATAATGTTCTTCTACAAAATAATCAATCAAGATAATGGCAGTAAGATAATACCAGTCACTGGTTAAAACTATACAATATACAGTATATTGTAATGTCAATTATGGTATACCATTGGTACAATGGGAATATTATGTACTGGGAGCAGAAAAAACTGCAGGGGAAAAACAAGTGACGGGCAGCAACATCGGCAAATTCATTGTATTGATTGGAGTGGTCCAGAGAATCAACAGTGGCCTGAAGGTCAAAGGCACATTCTTGTTAATGACCTGTAAACCAACAGTACGGTTAAAAGTCCACATCGATACTGACACTCTGAACTCTTCTAACACAGGTCCCTAAAAGAGTGTGAGCTCACATGAAAACTCCCCATCTCTGCCAACTTTAATCCAAATCCAATCAGCCTTCAAATGTAGCGACTTGGAGCAACATGCGAAAACCCGAGTGCAAATCAGCAGCAGGAGCGGTATTCAAAGAGCTCCACCGTGCAAGTGCTACGATGCATTCACAAACAGCCAGTCCGCATCGTCAGTCCAACTGTTCCAACTGTGGTTCACTGCTTCTCGAAAATGTCACAAATGCTCCGAACACAGCGCATACACACAGAGATCAGCGGGTCACACTCGGCTCTAAAACGGGGTCAGCAGTGGTGCAGGGCGTGTGCAGTCCACACACACAGAGTTGTTATTTCCAGTTTGACCCCTGACCCGCCACACAATGGGCAGGGAGAAGCTTTTTGATTCACAATTAAGGAGAGATAGAAAAACAACATTCTTCTTGGTATACACATGGTATAAGCAGTATGCACAGTATGTTGCATACATGGGACAGGAACAGTTTCTATTTATTGAATTAATGGACAAATCACAAGTGGCAAGCCATCCATCAAACACCAACATGACCAATCAGGACGATTGATCCACCAATTTCCACAGTCAGCAATAATCAGCTATAAGCTCTCCAGCTTTAAGCATAAGGGTCCTTCACATCCATAGACATTGTCCCACTTTTGGAAAGTAGCAGACGACTCTGTCCATATGGGCAAAGAAAAGTGGAGAAGTTGTCCAAGAAGTGTTGGCAAAGAGACACTCCTCAAACAAATAGGCTGTACTTCTATTACAGACTTAGAATAGCAGCATATTAGCATTTCTTATGAGAGGTTTATTAAGCATGTGTTTTTGTTCGTTTTGAAAATGACTGGAGTTTTGCTGAATTTGTATGTTGTCCAGAAACGATTATCTCATATGAGCAGAAGCCAATAAAAAAAATTAATAAACAGATTTCCCCCCCAAATCTGAGCTCGGATTGGATATTTTATTATTATGCTTGTTGTGCCAGCTGTAACCTCGCTGTATTTTTGCTTTATTGTGCTGTCTTAGAAAATATTGTTTTTGTTTTTTTTTACTGTTACAAGCTTGACACGCTGGTGTCTGCAGCATTATTTAAATCATTTCTTACTGGATGTCTAGTTTTAATGTTTGGAAATGACTCCATTTGTCTGTCGGTTTGGTGAGCAAGCAGGTGCACAAGCCTGTTTTGTATCTTTCATTGTAAAATTAGATATTTAGATTCTTCTAACTGGTTCAATAACGGAGATCAAACCAAGAAATACAAGCCTGTGAAAGCAGCTTTTTTAGTGCTATCATCATTTCACTCTGGCTGTATTTCTGCCAGATTTGACGAGGGTTCAGGAGCGTAGACTTACATCTATTTGAGCTGAGAGGCAGCTGCAGTTAGCGGCATTAAGGCCAGCGTTGGGCCACAGTTGGCTCTGGGATTCAGCCCAAGAACAATCAATACACTTCTCAATATATAAACGTTTATTTCCCTCGGTGAAGCTGAGTGTAGTGAGTCATATCAATTTGAGTCAAATAAAATGTTGCCTCTTTTTTCAGTGTATCCTATCCTCAGCAGTATGTGACATCAATGGGATATTCCTGCTGCATGGTATTTGAAATGGGGATTTCTGCGTTATTGTTCTAAGATATACCATTACAAATACCATGGCTATTGTTACTACACTAAACAAGCTGAAAAATAAAATAATTCACCCTCAAACACTGAGGAAGTATGTCTGCATGCTTGATCTCCTTGATAGTGTAATCACCTCCTTAGTCATCAACAAATGACTGCATTTGCCAAGCAGAGACCCCAGAGTCAACTTAGCGAGCAGACAGATGGCTGAGAAGGAAAAATCATAGTTCTGCAATATTCATAAATATTAATTTTTGGTGGTTTGTGGCTTGGACTGGATATGTGTTATTCTCATATTTTCAGCCATTAACCAAACATGCTGCAATGGCTCTTAGCTAATTCTTGTTTGTGTGCATTTCCCCGCCCTCTAGACAAGCAGGATAAAGCTGTAGCCGGCCTGCAGAGGGAAGTGATCTGCCGTCACGGTCGATTCCTGTGAAATAGGCATGAAGCAGGCTATCTGAATGTGAACAAGACCAGCACAATGGCTGAGTTCACAGAGGAAGGGAGGGAAACATCTTATTTGTTCCGCACTGACTCTTCATATCACCAATGACAAACTTCTCCCTCAGTGTGTCTACTTTACTGCACCTTCAGATCTGTTTCACTTGTAGCTGTTGAGAAAACTGATACAAGAACTTTAGGCACTTGTAGCTGTTGAGAAAACTGATACAAGAACTTTAGGCTTGGTGTTTCAAGAAAGAGAACAAATAATGCTCCTGAGGAAGGTGGGCGGCGCTGTTATTAGTTATTGACTGGCTGATTGGCTATAGTTGATGTTCTGGATCTGTAAACGCAGCAGCTACGTGGAGACAAGCAGAGTCAGAAAAAAAACCTGTCTCACTGAGCACAGATGCAACTGTGACCCTGAAGCCAGAAAAACATTCTGCCTAGTCACAGTGTAAAATTTGGTAAACCAATGATGGGACAGAAATAAATAATCAAATGATTATAAAATGTACTTAATATCTGGGGCACCATCATGAAACAGGAAAAGGATAGGCAATATTTGTTCACTCTCAAACTATTATCAATTAAAGTGTGTAGTAATTTAATTTGTAGTAATGTTTTAAAGTATTCATTATTGATTATATTATTATGAAGTAAAATATGTCTAGAAAAATCTTAATGTATCTCTCATTACAAAAATGCAAAATTAGACTGAATATTTAACACATCCTGAGAAAGAAAAGTTGATAGGCCTATTATGTTTTGTAAAACTTACTAACCTGGCATCTTCTTCCCTCTACATAATTGCATCTTACTACAATTAGCATATAATTACATATAACCTTTCCAGAATATAATATATTATTTGTATGAAGGTAAACTGCCTTGTATTTTTGACAGTAAAACCTGTCTGTATAACCTGTTTGGTTTCTATTAGTGTTTTCCTCAAATTTGCTATATTTCCCTGTTATTTTTGCTTTTTGATTGAGCTCTCACTAGTTATTTGTTAGGCCACTTACCTTTATCTTGTTGTTTTAAGTTCCTCGTTTTACCAGTCATGTTGTTTTATGAGTCAAGCTTTGACTGAAAACCACTTTTTATTGTGGCGGTGTGTGTGTGCGCACTGCAAACCTGCTTACTCACAGCTGAAGGATGATATCACAGTCAGAGTCGGAGCTCTGAGAAAAGGATAAGCTGCTGGATGGCTTTATCTCTGTAGCTGCTGCCCGGGCAAACTATATTTCTTGTGTGCAGTCTTTCACTCTTGCGGTCCCAGCTGAACGATCACCCACCTCCCCGCGATGTCCCTGGTGGTCTTGGGTTCTGTGCCCATGTGTGCTCCCCTGGGTGGCTACAACGCGCACAACCGCTGTACCAGCTGACCGGCACGAAACGCCCTGTTCTTGTTGGAGCCCTAGAGACAAATGTGACAGAGGAGATCTAAAACTACACTAAGGTCAAATAAAACAAAAAAAACCCAAACAATACAGACAGAGTGTAAAATATTGAATGTCAAAGAAAACATAAGTTAACTAAAAGAAGCACAAAAAGGATTCAGATATTCGTGTGCTGCCTACAAAACTTTTATGACTGTATAGACAAATTGTGTGTAACATCACTAACATGGATGATTTGTATCAAGGCGTTCCCGGTCTTTAGCCTCTATCCACAGCTTTTACTTGTGTCGAAGAACAAAGGTTTTTAAAGAGGGTATCCCTCAGAGGTAACCTCTACACAAACGCCCGAGGCTAGAGAATAAATGCAGCAAGCCTTTTTACTCACATACCTTTTGATTTTCTTTGATTGTCTTCAGTCTCCACTACACCTCTCTGCAGGCCCCTGAGCTTTAACCGAAGGACTGCAGGCTTTTCCTAATTGTTTTGTTCACTTAAAAAAAAAAATCATTAAGTGTGCACGTGCGTGTGTGTGTATGCATGACAACCTATATTCTCGCCAGCAAAAGGAACTTGGGAATAACCTGAGATTGATCAATAGACTTCCAGTAAAAACTCCCAGCCTGTTTTGGCACCTCTGCAGATGGCAGACCTTAAAATATCAGTGAGAGCTTGAGAAAGTGAAGCACAAGCTCCATAATAAAACTCACACCAACACGTTGTCAAAGGAGAGCGTGAACCATGTGCAATGTGGTGCCCAGGTTCTCTGGGCATGACATTGTTGGAGATCCTTGTCTGAGCAGAATATGTGAGAACAGAGAGCGATATACATAGTTCATACATCAGACTAATCCCCCCCCCCCAGCATAGAAGATGAATGATCAGCGCTATAAACAGCCATTGCGTTAACTGACTGTTTGCCAAGACCCACCCAAATTGTCACTGCTGCTATTGGGCTGCCAAGCTGTCTGTTCCCGTGGGTACATACACAGTTTACAGTTTACATAACAGTGGCATATTTATCACTTAAAATTCTCAGTTATTTTTTGAAACAAAAACGCCTGCAATTTCACACAAAAGTGAACAAAAATAACTAAATAAGATAATTAGGTTAGGTCTGACTTAAGTCTGACTTATTGAGTTACATGTTACATACAGGATGAAATTTGATGATCAATATTTGGATATTTACTGTAGAAACTCATACTTCGATGATTGGATTGGATTTATGCTTTCATGTGAGTTTTGCAAACATCACACTATCTTTTGCACAATCTTGTTTTGCTGTAGCTGTTGGTGTGAACACGTTTCCAGACCAAATCAAGAGCAGGACAGAGATGCTATCATTAATCTACGCTGTTATTTACTACCACCTTCACCACCATCATGATGTTCCAGCGCTGATTAGTTTGTCTCTGATTAGTTTGCCAATCATCTGTAAATCACTTGAAACTGCATGAAAGATACAAATTAAGTACTGTATTGGCCATAATCAGATTATTATGGGCATGTAGCGTAAACAAAGCCTCCATCACACTCACCAGAGGCTGCATTTTCACGTGCAGAATTAGGAATAAATTAAAAATCCCATTCTCCGTCCTCTTCTCAGCTCAGTGGTGGAGAAGAGGACGGTGCTGCAGACTGTAGCCTGTGTTTGACAACAGAGATACATCAGTGTGAACTGTCTTGTGCTATCAGCCCCGGACATTTTACCTGGCTCCAACTCCATCTCTCCTATTCAGGTCTAATAGGCTATCTGTCTGTCCCTGCTATCCTCACCCTGGTGATGGGCAGCTAATTAATTACAATTGTGCTGTGCTGTTTTCTTTTTTTTTTTAACTTCCTCAACCCTTTTACCCCTTTGTCCACGAGTTGTCTTTTTAGTCACACATTAAAAAGAGCTCTGAAGATGCCAATGTCACGCTCTGTCTCCTGATCTGTTGGTCCAACACAGAGGGCAGTGACAATTTTATATAGTATAACTAATAGCCTAGTCTAGCGCCATCAATAGGTTAAAAATGTACAGAGGTTAATTTACAGTAATTTCCTTTTTTTATCCATCAGTATGAGAATTTGTATCTGTTCCATTATTACGCTGTTGTCCTGCAGAAAAGGGGGTTTATATTATTGCATATTAAAACTGCACATTCACATTCTTTTATATGCAACAAACTACCGCGACTGTTTTTTTGTTTTTTTGTCTGATAGTATTAGAAAAAAAAAGACCTGAAATCACATTCAACAGCATAGTGTCGGTGATTTAAATGAAAGTGACACTGGACAGACAGACGGGCAGCCCGTTTGAAAGAAACAAGAGAGGTAGTGGTTGCAAAAACAGAGAGCAAGAGAGAGGGCGGGAGGCGGGTGGAGGCGAAAGATGGGCATGTGAAATTACACCTGCAGGTCTGTTAGCTTTAGCAGCCTGAGTCTAGCAGTGTGATGTCCCATAAAATACCCCAAGGGTCCGTAAGGAATAAAGAGTGAGTAAACCTCACATATCAAAGTTTCTTTTCTCTCACACCGCCGTTATTGCTCCTGTGCCTCTCCTTGACAGCCCTGTGATTCATTTCCTTCTGCCTGAAAGACGGGAAATGAATAGAAAGCTTGGATATTGTCAGGCGCTAAATGGGAAAGCAGTTGCTCTGGAGACATAATGCAGGTGCAGGTAAGACTGGCGAGTTCAGTTTAAAATGCCACTCAGTCCCACTGCTCGGCACAAGGCAAGCACCTGTCTCACGTGGCTGAGGAAAAAAAGGAGGAGGGGATGGTTGATTGGGTGTATAACATTCACACATCAGCATGGTTTATGCTTGAGTGGGATATTCATCTCTTTGCTGTCAGACTGCAGGATCCCGACACTTTGTTATACACCTGCACCTTGGAAAGAGAGGGGATTTCTTTTTTTTCCACATTTGCATTTAACTAAAGAGAATACAACTGACCTCAAAGTTTAACCTCTTTTGTTAAAAACAAACTGGCAACTGGTCAAGTCTGAGAGTTGGCTGCAAGATAAATCTGTTGAGATTTACTGGAGCCCATGTGGGTTGAAGATACCCACAACACCTTTGATGTTTCCTTTACACCTGCTTAGATGTGCTCGGTGCGGAACCGAAAACACACGTTTATATCTGCTCACATGCTGACGCACTCACACAGCAATGTCTTCCAGTGTGGGGAGTGAACATCAGATGAATGAGTAACAGAACTGAAACGAGCATCACAGTGCTCTAAAGTGGGATCAGTTTTCTGCATGGACAATGTTAGACCATTTGCAATTAAAAAAACAATCTCCAAGAGTTAGATAGGTGTGAAACTCTCCCAGTTGAATAAGAACAAAATATAAAAAAAGTAAAAAATGTCTGTGTATTTACATAAGAAAAAAACAACAACTAGAGAGCTAAGAATCCTGTCAATGGTAAAAAATAACATATATATCCTGTATACATCCAGCATTGAAAATCAAGCTTGTCAAAGCCCAAAAACAACATATTGAGGCCAGAAGGAAGGAGAAGAAGGAGGTTAATCAGTTCAAAGAGGGGATGGCGAGTGACAAAAGTCACCTCAGACCACTGTTTGTTCCCGGTGTCAGTTTACTTCTTTTGCTTCTTTTTTTTTTTTTTAAAGCATGGCCATGATCGCTCCACAACCTTCACCACGTGTTTATTACTGTAACCATGACGACAGAACTTCCCCCTAACCTTAAGCAGAGATGTTATTTCAGCCCAAAATGAGATCTTTCACTGTGCCCAAAAATCAAACCGAACTTCAAGTGAACTTAATTCCAGCATTGATTTGTGGCAGTTCTGAGATCACATAATAGAAAACACTGTGTATAATATATAATATGTATTTACTGTTTTATTGGAAGAAATCAATAGCCACTTTCAAATGCAGGATGAATTTGGCACTATTTTTCTCAGCAGCTTTCGATGCTGTCACTAATGGGTCTCACTGGACTTCAAGCCATTGACCTTATGATGAGACATTACTGGTTTACACATGATTATTGTAATACTAACAGCTCAAGGCTTCTACACTTGAGCAGGCTGTTCCATACTTGGAGTCATTAAGCCATGTTGTATTGTTGTAATCCCAGCAGCTCTGCTTAAGTATATCTCTGATGATCAGGACTAACATATCAAATACAGTAATAAAAACAGCTTGTAAACTGGAGAGAGATACAGACCCACTGCTCTCAAATCTTGTTTGAATCTTAGATTTCACGTGACTTAAATGTCTCCATACATTTTCATTAGGGTGAGCGTTAGGCCACACACTGCAAGAATGACAGTAATGCACCCCGACAGGCGCACAACGATCAGGGGGGACATCCAGACTCTGAACCAGGGGCAGCTCTTCAAGATGTGGACTCAGACAGGGCGGAAGATGCTGTTTGCGTTCGGCTGGTTCAGCACAGTCAGTGACCTTCTCTCCACATGTGTGCTCTGTGGTGCCTCACTCCGTCTTTGTGATGGTATTGGTCTTACTGGGGCGTGCTGCTCAGCATGGCTGTGCCCGAGGTGGCTACCCGCTGGGATTTGGACTCTTCCATGTGCGAGGGAGTGAAAGGAGGGTTCATTAAACTAAAAACAACTCTCCTTTTCTCTTCTTCTTCATACTCTTTCATGGGCAAGGAATGAAACATGTGATTATCCATGCATCTTACACAGCTCTGTCCTTTGTCTGTGTTTACATGATGTCGCTGAATTCCAGTTCAGATCCAGCTACTGTATATGGATGAATGCATAATGTTTGTGTTCATGTATAAACCAGATTGGTTATAAAAAGGGTTGAGCTAATAATTATATATTATGAGTCATTGGTGAATGGGATTAGACCAGCCATTGTACCCACATAAAACCCATGCTCATTACATAAAAAAGCTTCTGGTACTATGATATCACATAATTTGACTTCAGTGCCAACTGGGAATGTGCAATGGCAATGTCTACTTCTTATTTTCCTGATGCATTATTTTTTCAGGAAAACAAAATTGTTCTATTGTGTAAGCTACCATAGTCTGCCTTGATTTCAGCTGGTGTAGTTTAGGTTGTTCAAAGAAATTACCCTTAGTGCGTCAATTAAAGCTTTCATGGGCACTGCCGTCTGTTTTTCAGACTAGAGTAAGTAATTAAATCAGTCCACCAAAGGTTTTTGTTTGTGATTACAGCGTTGCCAAAATTACTATTTACAAAGGTTTAAAAGGAGCTATTTGTGAGTGGTTTGCTACTGCTACATAGCGAGATAACTGATTCCAGTACAGATGTTGCAACTTCATTCATTTACTTTGTGAATTCACTCGCCAGAGATGGAAATCAGTGTGAACATCAACTCTTGTCTCTATCACATATATTCTTCTACTGAAGTTAGCATGCTAACCAGCTAGCCCTGTCCTGCCATGTCACTTGATGCCTCCAAAAGACACAGTGATGCTCAGAAAATTTATCAACATAGTAACCTTTTTGCAGATGCAACCACGGCTGAAGCTCCTGTCAAAGGACAATCACCACCACCTGCTCTGGCAACAAACCACTGGCAAAGAAAATGTATGTGCAAAACTAACAACTTAGCTACAAAAAGGACATTTAACAACAAAACTCCCCCCCAAAATAACAAAAACACTGTTAGCCTCTCTGCATTGCCTTTCAAAAACCTTGCAGTAATGTTTTAAGACTATCATTAGAGCTAGTTCAGGCACAAAATAATAGTTCCCACCTACTGACTCATTGTTATGCTGAGATATTGTAAGAAAAGGGCAAAAAATCCAAGGTTCTGCAAATAATGCTGTTATATGCTAATTAATGTCTGTAACAATAGTTAATTCCTGGGAGGGTTGTTGAATCTCCCACAGCTGTGATGCCGACATAAAATTGGGAAAAGAGGAAATGAGCTGACTGATTTATTAAAATGGGAGATTGCTGAGTTGAGAGAGCGGCAGCGGTAGTAATTCAGTGGGGAAACCAAAGTCTTGTGTCCCAGCTCTGTGCAAGACAATAGACTGAGAGATGGGGAGCAGAGAGAGGGAGCAAGCAGGGAATAGATGCAGCCAGCATGACAAAAGGTTTGTGTAATGATGTCGTTCTCAATCACTAACCTCAGTCACCCTTGGGTGTCGTGGATGAAATTTCAACCTGAACAAAGAGACTTGAGATCAGTCATCTGATTTCACCGCTGCTGTACTGTGCACTAAACATTTGTTTGCTGAATTTTTAATTAGATGAAATGTGTATTAACTACAGTAAACCAGTGTGTGCATTGCTTCACGTGCAGCACTTTGAATCCACTATACTGCGCCGCGGGAGACAGTGTGTGTTACTGTTTGCGACATGGGGGATTACAAGCAATTCTTGTCTTTTTCTGCTGCTGCTGCTGCTGCTGCAGAGCTGAGCCGACACTAGATTTTAAAGTCTCAATGCAGGGATGCTGAATTAAACATTGCATAAATGCCATCCTCAATCTGTGCCCCTTTCAAAGAGTGTGTAATTAGTCACACGGTTCTGTCTTCTCTTTTGGAGAGGTGACACACTGAACACGCGTCAGGCTAAAGTCAGGATTACTGCATATGGACAAAGTGTTCCACAAAGAAGGAAAGACAATTATGACAGCTTAAATCCCACTGCATGTTCACATGAGCGTCACCACTTCTCAAGTGATTTTCTCACTGATTTTGCTACCGCTGCTTTTTGACAATTAAGCCACCTGTCAGTTACTGGAAGAAAAAAAAAACTTGCAGAGAGACGATCTGCTATCCAGCAGTGACACTCCCAAAAAAAAAAAAAAAGTTATTCTGTTTAAACCAGGATGCATGGCAGTGTGGCTTCATGACAACCCTCTGAAGAAGAGAGATCAAGATCTGTACTTCTGGTGCCACCGAGTCAGAGGAGTCAAGTAGCCCCCTGTAGACAAGCCATATGGCCTAGGAAGAGCTTCATGAGTGTATATGTGTGACAGCGAGCACCATGCCAGTCCCTCTGCTGATTTCTCATTACCGAGGAATAAATAGAACAAGACAACAAAACAGTGGCCCTGTTGTGTCATACCCATTCTGACTTCGGTGCGAGACAGATGGCACAAACTAAATGGCAAGATTTGAATAGTTTGGAAAAGTGGGCAATAGCACTAAACACAACAAACAACGAACTGTGCTGAGGAGAGCACCATATTCTGCTCCGTCTCTCCGCATTTTGTGAATAAAAACATAATTTCTTCTCTTTTGTTACCTGCATAACATAGTGTCACTTTTAAGAGCAATCAGCACGACTGCACCCCATGCTAGCTCTCGCTTTATTGCCTGAGCAAGCAAGAGAGAGTGTGTTAGTGGCAGTGGCGTGGGAGGCTGTAGGGGAGTCACTTGGAAACAGCAGATGCCAGGTATCCTCCCAAGGTGGGTGACTGGCAGCTAGGAAAGGCACAGCAAGGCAGAGGATGTGCAGGTTGCATAAAGCCAAGGCAGAGAGGCTACCTGTAAATATAGCACGGCAGCTCTGAAGCATTGGTTTCCATTAAACAGCCATGTATTTCCCAGCTCCTGGACTTATTGCACCGTTGCTGCGGGAGTGGGAGCCCAGAAGGCTCTTCAACATTATTAGCAGCTCACAGTACATAATCCCACAGCAGATTCTCGTCTATCTTCAGACCAGACTGAGATATATAGCTAGAGAGAGATGAGGACTGAGAACAAGGGGCGAGAACACGCCGTGGTGAGTCCAAATCAGTGACGCAAGGAAACAGCAAGAGAAGCAGGGATACATTGTAAAGCCTCTGTGTTTCTCATCAGGGTGTCAAGCTAATTCAGTGACAGACACCAGATGGTGGCCTGTCTCCAGGGGTCCCATGCGTCTCACTAAGCCATGAGACCAGACACTGTGCCAGTGCCCTCCTCTGCCATTCCTTCAGAAGGGGATGAAGCCACCTCATTCAGCCTCCCCAACGTCTCGGCCTGGTTCCACTTCTGATGCCACTGGACACTCTCAGGTGCTCGTGTTGCCACCACCAGAGGAACAGAGACGGGGTGAAAAGAGGCAAATATCCAACTTTTTAAGGACAAAACACAAGTTCTTGTTACGAGAAAAAAACAGGACGCAACTGAAACTCCCAAACATCCTCAATCTTCATGTTCACAATCAGAAAAAGGAAACGTAATAGCTTTAATTCATCATGTTCAAGGGTTGCAGAAGGAATCCAGCCTAGCAGACCAAACACTGACTCATCACCGTTTACACAGCATGAGAGAAACACACCACCTACAAATGCAAAGCAAAATAAGTCTGTACTTGTTGAGCGTGTCATCTGAAGGCATTAATATGCAGATAGCCTACATGTTAATTAAAGAACAAATTAATGGGTACATGAACAAGGATGCAGGATGCAGCTCATCAGAGATTTGATCAGAGGCTTGATTTTAGTGAGGTAAAGTGTCATCTTCACTCACATGAGGTGACAAAATGAAACAAGAGCCATATAGTAAACTGCTACAGGAAGAAAAACTACAAAGGTTTTTTTTTTGTCCCATTTGTGTAATCACAGGTGCATGCTCATATACGGATCAAACCAAATGAGATGTTAAGCTATTATCTTTAAACAGCTGAAACTTGTCTATCGCAGCAGCGAGGACTCTAGTAATATGTAAATTCAAGGTAAACACAACTGTGGCGCACAAGCTGGAGTCCTCAGCTCCGCGGTCACATGAGCATGTGGCATGTTCTCCAAATAGTTGAGCCATCAGGACGCTGGAACCCCACAATTAGACTGTGTGCACAGCAGCTCATCACACGCTGTGTCGTTGACATCGGGTGTCAGAAGGTGAAGATGCAATCTTAATATCCTTCAGCGAAATGTCTCATTAACATTGTTAACTTACGTGGCAGTCACAATGCACGGCACCAGCCTGTTATTAGATAATCACTAGATTAGAAGCTCAGCTCAGCACAGAACAATTCCTTTCCAATGTGTCAGATGCAGAGAAATGAAAAAAAAAGAAAAAAAGAAAGAAAAAAAAACTCATCATCCTGAAAGGACTCTCTGTGCACTCTGTGATTACAGGCCATTGATGACACAAATAAACAGTGTCAAACCATCAAACCATCCCACTTGCCTGACTATTTGTTCTCCTTCTGTTAGTTTGTCATGTAGAACCTGTAATCTTGCCCACATGGGTTTGTGCCTTTCTTCTCCTACTCGCTGAAAATTGTGATTGTGAATTTTTTTTAGACTGTCTGTGGCAGCTACGGTATGAGCAATCAAACAACTGCGATCCACGTTGTTTAGACAATACGTTTGAAAGCATGCGCAATTACAATGCTTCATTTATGACATAATCTTTGTGAGTGGGTAGATTGCAAAAGGGAAACAATCTGCAGTCACTTAACGAATTCACTATATTACTGACAGACCGCACAAAAACAAGTGCACTCAGAGGGCGCAGACCGCCATCAAGGAACATACACCAGACTTCAGCGAAAAAGATTTCTAATTCATAGTAAATGATCCAGATCTGGTCCAAAATTGAATGGGTTCTTCCCTGGCTCATTCCCCATCCCTCCACAAAGTTTGGTGTGAATCAGCTCTGTATTTTGTGTGTGTGTGTGTGTGTGTGTGCAATCCTGCCAGCAAACAAACAAACCAACAAAATGGACACAGTTGAAAATAAAACCTCCTGGCAGAGGTAAAAAAATAGAGCAGCACAAACCTGCTGTGTGCGCATGTCTTTGCCTCACATGTATACCCCCCCCCCCTCCAAAAACTCCCCTGCGGCAAAACCCCCAGCTGCCACGGTTTGGCTGCTGCGCTCCTCTGTTTGGCATGATCACTATCGCCACTCGCCACTTAGCATCTGCCCGGTAGCAGTGTCTCAGAAGCATTTCACATCCTCCCCACTTATCCACCTTCTTCCTCCCTCTCCTCTCCTCTCCTCTCCTCCCCCTCCCTCCCCTCACTCGCCCTATTACCCCGCCCCTCCGCTCACCCCTCTCGTGCACTGTGCGGCGGCCTCACGGCTGGCTGGTGTGACATTTGCCTTTTAGATGAGGGAAGAGAGACAAACCCTTATCCAAACTCTGACCTTTCCCCCTCCCCTCCATCTCCCTCTCTGGCGCCACTGACACATTCACAGCCAATTTCACCACCGCTGAATTCCAGAGGCTAAAAATAAAATTCAAGATGACACTTGATGATTGCATATTTTGTATGTAATTGGCTTGTTTCGAGTTTGTTTGAGCAGGTTCTCTGTCCAATGATCTCTACCTGATAACCTGTCTGACGAACTACCTAACTACCTTGCTTAATGCAGATAACTGCTGCAGTAGAAGGAAAGGTTAATGAATGCTCATTGAATGCCACATGCCATGAGCTGCTTTGGGGCATTATGTATTCAGCTTATTCAGTGCCTGGCCTACTGATGATCTACTGTACATTTTCTGTCCACAGCAGAGCTACTAGAAATATCCTCTCAAGACTTTATAAATATCTCATTATGTCTGGCCTGCATGTGAAGGACAAGTGCTTAAAGTTTACACCCACAGTATTATCTCTCTGCTCTTCTCCAGTGACAACTTTACAGCCCGGGCAGTTAAACAACAGTTAAAATAAGGCCGACGGTCGTTACACAACAGGTTACTACTCATTTAAATGGCAGAAAGGCTCAAGAGTTCAGAAGTGTTTGCTGAGATATGGCTTACCTGACATGTCAAAGCAAGAGTCGTCGTCCCGACCCCCACCCGCCCCCCCGCCCAACAATCACCTTGTCAAAGCTGTGATCTCCCCTTTCCTTCCCCTCCAGCAGTGGCAGTGGCAGCGGCGGCAGCAGCAGCAGCAGCAGCAGCAGCAGCAGCAGCAGCAGCAGCAGCAGCAGCAGCAGCAGCAGCAGCAGCAGGGTGCTGGTGACACATATGGCCAATTATAGGTGGAAGTGGAGAAGATGATGTGAGCTGAAAGCTTGTTCACACGTGGCGGGTGTCCAGACGGCCAGGGGCTGCATGGTGGAGGGCCGTGGGAGAGGAAAACTCATCAATAGCCGAGCCTCTCCTCCTCTCCTCCAGTCTCCTCTCTCCTTTTCCTCTCCTCTCCTCCTCCATTCATCCGCAGGTCTGTGGCAAATCAAACACTACTTTTTAACCAATCAATACTGCCCCTTAACTTCCCTTTATTACTCTGCAGCCAGGATAAGGGTTAGAGGGGGAGATTCAATATTCACTTCATAAATCATGCAGTAAAAAAATGTCAGGGGGGTAATTGTGGTTTTCTAACACCCTTTAAAGGAAGGCAGATTTTATTAGCGGGTTAACGTCACCGGGCGACCCTCATTCCTTCTCATTATGGGCTCATGGAGGCATTATCAGACCTTAAAATGTTACAACACTTCTCAGCGGACACTGGCCTCATTTCTCAAACGCACGCGTCTGCTGAACATGCACATGCACAAAGTAAGTGAGTGGCACTAAATGATGATAATGTGCTCGAATAAGGAAGCTCTGCTTGTTTCTAATAAATGACAGGATCTTCTTGTTCAAACTCATTGTCTTTGTGTTTTTTTCTTTTTTATTCTTGAATTATTGACTTGTTTGGTGTATTACTTTCTTCACTGCTCGTTTCCTGAACAAATAAAAAGGCTCCTCTACGCACAAATACATAGCACAAATAAGTGGAATGATTGCCTCATTAAGGTGCCACAGAGCACTGTTTTCTATAAGTCTTACTCGCCTCTCTCTCTCTCTCTCTCTCTGCAATGAATTTCAATCGCCCAATAATTTCCCACCACATCCACAAGTTACAGCGTTTTTTGTCACATCTTTTAGTGATTAAACAGATCGATTTCTGTTCTCAGTGGGTGATTAATCCCACAGGGTTAGAGAGATTACAGAGAGGGAGTCACAGAGAAGCCTTCTTAATGGATTCACACAGAGAGCCTTCCATTCATAGGGCTAATGATATTGGATTACAGGACCGGAGCTTCAGAGGAGAGAGGGGAAAGCTCACAAGAGGAAACTAGTGTCCAATGGGATGGAAGTTAGCAGCAAAAAGAAAAAGGGGGGGGGTTCAATGATGAGAAAAAAATCGAGGTGCTGGGAGTGACCTCACCTGGCGTGCTGTGCGACTGACCCTCCTCGCCATTTTCCGAGTGAAAAACTCAACACCTGCTTGGCTGGTGGGGGTTCATACCTCAGCTCTTATCTTGTCTGATATTCTTGCAGTGAGGCCTCACATATGATTGATCATAGTCATTACTAGTCAGTGGGACGGGCGAGCGGTGCGAGGGATCATTGCAGCGAGCCGCCGCAGTCACTACTAGTCATTCGGGTGTCCCACGTAGCCCAGCTGTTTTAAAGTGGAGGGAGCTGGACCATACCAAGCGACCTACCCGGGCCAGCGATGGAGTACGGGTGTCGGTGACAGTAGGTGGGGCCTGAAAGTCAGAGACTCCTATCTCTCCTCCACAGCTGGACACTAAAGCATGAGGGGGGGGAGCCGTGACTGGAACTCTGCCTCAGTTGGGCGATCTGCGTCACGCCTCAAGGCTTCAAACCTCCTCTGAAGCCCAGTCAGAGCCCAGCAGGAAGCAGTGACTGTCCAAGCAACCTAGCTTACACTCCAGGAGAGGGAGGGGGGAGTGAAACAGGAGGCAGGAGGTGGATGGACTGTAAAGGAAGGTGGGTCATCGAGTTTTAAAACACATGTGTGACCCACAGGGGGCAGATCGGAGGCCCCAATCACAGCTGGAGGTCATGCGTGTCACTCGGAGGGAATGGGAGGCAAAAGCTGGCGGAAGCCAGTTACTCCAGGTCACTGCACGAGCAATAGCCCCATTTCATCTGGAGTGTTTAGACTAAACGCCTACAGAGTGTAACGGCTTACAGAGTGGAAAGCACATTCTTTAATCTTCCTCTGGTCTCTCAATGGATCTCTGGGTCTGATGAAATGGCATGTGTCTGTGTCTTGATATGCTGTTGCAGTGGTTTCTTTTTTTGTTCTTCTTTTTTTATTATTTGCTTTTGACCACATTTTGTCACTGAACAACAGCAGTTTGTTGCAGCTGGAGAGGTATCTCTGCATGCCCAACAATAAGTGGACAGAAGCTGTTCGTCACTTAGATGTGAAATTCTGATTTTTGTTAGCAATAGGGCATAAATAAATCAAATCCCAGAGTTTGTATATGTGGTTAATTTTTAATGCTGTTGGAAAAGTTAAAAAAATAAATAAACAACACACACACTCACATACTGTATTTCCACAAGGCAGGACTCTTTTCCTTGTTCTGGTTGTGTATGTGAAATATCCAGACACATCATATGATAATAGATTTTTTTTATTATTATTGTTATCATTATTTTTAGCCTGTTTCATATCAGTCATGTGACTGCATGCTCAGATGAGTAGTGACAGGTCATGAGGTGCTGTGTGTCATCCCTGAGCGAAAGGGTGCTGCACACACGAAACCACTGACCAACTAAAAAAAGCAAACAAGCGACCTGGTGCCCTGAGCAAGGAGTCACGTACTGTCCCCGGCCCACCCTGTCTGCTGCACCCGGGCCTACCCCCAAACCCCCCCACCGCCCCCAACATCAATGCCGCCACACGCACATACACAAAAGCTTGTTGTGCCCCTAAACGCAACATTCATGTGCTAAATTAACTGAGAGGGGGAGAGGGAATTCATGAGAGTCTGTTCACAGGTTGTAGCTCGAGGCTACATTAGCTTGTTACATTAGCTAGGATGACACACATACCAACTAAACTATAATAAGTTGTATTGTGTGTACTAGTGTAGGCACCGTGGCTTTGAAAGGCTTTTAAATTAATAACTAAAAGCATTTTTAGTCCCACGAGCGTTTCTCTCTTTGCTGCTATAAATCATAAGCAGAATCTGTATAATATTATACATTTTATTTAGAAAAATATATAACATTTTAGATTTTATTTATTTTGAGTTCAACGTTTGATTCAACGTGTGGATGTGTTTGAAGAGCAGACAAATAAGGATATCTCTGGTGTTTTCATGCAGGAAACAAAAAAATAATGAGAAGCTGATTTTTTGCCCATATAATGACAAATGGTGGAAGCAAATGAGAGGAAATAGGGACTTCTTGTTCTCTGGGTAAATTGTGCCAAGATGTTTAACACCCAACTGTGGCTAGGATGCTTTCTACGAACAAATATGTCCATGTAAATAATGAAACTGTGAAAGTGGTACCTCTTTTCTTGCAAAAAAAGAAAAGAAAAATTACTGTAAAAACACACACATATTAAAGTGAGTAATTTACTTTGAAATAATTAGAAATTACTTTGCAAAAATCCCAGAGGTGTGCCGACCACTTACAGTAAGAATATAAGAAAACACATTTACATGTACAGAAGCTATAATGACTCACATGACTCATAAATCTGGGGTGAGCCGTGCTTTTTCGCCAACCCAGGGTGGGAATTTTGGAATCCAGTCCAAGGTTAGTTTTGTGTCACACACACTTCTGACGTCAGACTTTGCAGTTACAGCGGCTAATTATGGAGCAGCGCAGGGGGATTTCTGCCCCTAGTGCGAGCTGCTCAGGTGGAGAGGTTAGTTGAGCTGCTGACTCTTTCGGAAACTGTCTGTCTGAGTCAAGTACTCATATATACAGTACATATATTTATATATTTATGCACATACACGCGCGCGCACACACACCTCGCACACATGCACACAAACCTAGTGCAGCCTATATTTTTTTGCAGTGTAGAATGTCTCCAGGTAGAGAGGCGAGAGTTTTCCCCCAGTGCAGAAGCCATTAGTCAGAATGGAGGTGATTTATGGGTTGTCTCCTTGCTGAATTTAAATTAACTGCCATGCTGTATGGAGGGAGGAGGGAGGGAACCACTGCTTTTTCGGGTTGCTGCCCTTTGCACTCCACCTCTCACTCTCTCTCTCTCTCTGTCTCTGTCTTTCTCTCTCCCACTTTGCCTAGCTTTCACTCCCTCCCTCTCTTTTCTACTTCTCTCTCTCTGTCTCGGTCTCACGGGAGAAATTTGGAACGTTTTTTGCATCCAGGTGTGTTGTCAGGTGGTCAGCTCACTCATGGATCTTGGCAGATTTCACTGCGAAATATGCTCAGCCAGATGAAAACGTTTCTTTTTTTTTTTCTTAGGAGAGGGAGGAAAAATATATATATACAAGCAGAAAAACCGAATCATAAAAAGACACGTGCAAGGTCAAGATCAGCAGTTACTGTGCAGAAGTTGCTGTGTCTTATGGACCAGTATATACACACACACACACACACACACAGTATATAGTACATCTGTGCAGAGGGCGCAGTATAAGTTGCAAAAAAACACAGCATATGTAAATATATATACAGTGATTCCCTTGTTTAATTACGCATGATTAATAATAAATGTACGTCCAAATGTGAAGATACAGCATTACTAATCATGGCTTTCTCATTATTCCAGGATGTGCTGTCCCTGCTCCCGGATCCATATTAATGATTTTCTTATTAATGATGTTTTGTACTGTACTCTCTCCTCCCTGATGGCTGTATGATATATAACTGAGCTGGGAGACAGGCCCGCAGTGTGACATGGGAGCTTAAGGGAACAGCAACTTCATCAGGGTTCATCACAGATTCCTTCCACGTTGCCAATGATTCATTGAGCACACTTCATATACATAAATACATACTTATTGCATAATACTTAATGCTCCTGGACGGTCTATGCTGTGAGACAAGGGGCGGAGTGGGGGGTGGGTGGGTGGGTGGGTGGGTTAGCTGGCTGGGGTTAGAGGTTGGGAGTCAGACGCCCGTGGGTGACTGGCAGACAGAGCGGAGAGGGTGATTGGTGGGGTGAAAGGGGGTGAGGAGTGAAGATGACTCCATATGACATTGCACTGTAAAGGCCATAAAGAGTTTTACATGACATATCAGTGGGGCGTTGAATATTTATTTTTAGCTTATTCTCTCGATGGACAAATATTTGCTTTTTTTTTTTTTGCTTTGCTTTATTTCTTCTTTGCTGATGAGAAGCTTTTCCTGCAGCTTTATTGCTTCTACCCCCAAAACACACACACATAACACACACACTCCCGATTTGCTCCTGCAGGCTCAATGAGCTCACGGTGAAATATGTGGTGATTTCATTATGCATCTGTTTCCCGTATAGAGTCTTGACCTTCTGTGTACTTGTGCAGTTTAGTTGCTGCTGAGCTAAAAGAGAGAAGCTATTATAATATTATAACTTAGTGAATTTAATATTAGTATCACTATGTCTTCATCGTTTGCATAATTTAGTGTAATTTCAGGTTCACTGTGTTGTTTAAGGACACGGAGGACAGAGTAGAACACAACAATAATGCAAAAATAACGATGTACAAGTGAACATCCACGATAAAAAAAACAGAAAGTTAATTAGCTGTGTGAAAACATGTTATGACAAAACCTGACATTTAAAAGTTTGTTTGTTTTTTCCTTCAGCTATGACCACATGACAACCCTAGCCACATGTTTATTACTGTGGAACTATGAGGAAGGATTTCTTTTAACCACAATCTTTTCCTGAACCTAACCTAACCTAACTGTGTCCACTCTATCTACAAGGCAGAGTTTAAGTTTTTGAACATTTCACCACTTATTCCTACACACACTCTAACCTCCACTCTAACCTTAGCTCGGTCTGATCTGTGTCGTAATAATACAGTGTGCGCTGTAGTTGCACTTGTGCATTATAATACAGTAGTTGAGGAAATTAAAAGCCAAAAGAAAGAGCTGTTTTTCAAAATAATACAGATTTATCACTTTAACCTTGTGTTTGTAATTGTAATCTTGTTCGCTATGCCTGCAGCTGCCGAGGGTGAGGACAACTGAAGAGCATGGTTATTTACAGTAGGTTTGTTTTTAGAAAAATCCACCTACTATTACACTAACACTAACATGTTGTTGTTCTATAATCTGCAAGAAAATCTAAGGAAAAAATGTTTTTCGACCTTTGTTCTGATAAAACAAACAAGAGATGCCGCGGAAAAGTCGAGGTTACACGTTTCACCTCTGTTTCAAGCCAATAATGAAAGTTATAACTTAACAACCTACAAATTTAACCAAGATGTGAGTGGGTGTGTGTGGTGTACTTTAGCCTATGCCAATATTTCCAGATGTTTCTTGTTGTTTGGTGGACTGATATGTTCAGCATCAGTAGTTACAGGTCATGGTGACCTGGCTCTCACTCTCCTACACTACCATTTGGAATTATACCTTTAAGGTGAGGATGGGACCATAGTTTCAAACCACACAGAGATGGTTCACCCCAATTAATGAATCTTAAGCATCCGAAAAGTCTTCTATAACTTGCACACACCCTCTCAAACATGAGCTAATAATAAGTGCATTTTAATGTGATAAATGCACTGAACACAGAAGATTAAACACCTCTCTCCTAACACTCTTCATCTCCTCCCGTTCTCTCACCTGTGAGGGAGTTGTCTAGTCCACAGAAGCTCCATTCTCTTCCCCCGAGGGCACAATATTCCTCTGTGGATTCTCTTGCTGTGTTGGGAGCGAGACCGGGCCGCAGTGAGCCTTCGCTGGCCTCCTGCTGAGCTTTTGACAGGCTCTTGTCTTCAATGCCTGGATGAAGGAAACCACCCAGGGACTTCGCCCTGGGTCAGACAAAAAGGAGAAGAAGCACTGTGAGGGAGCTGCAAACATTCCCTCACTACACAGGTGCACAGCTCCTACACCCACCCTCTCAAACACAGACATGCACACAGACATCTAAGTTTAAATAGTTTTTTTCAATGGTTGAATTGGCTGAAGATAGATCCTATTTACAGTAGTTGATTGATACATTATGTGAAATTGATTTCCCTATGGCTTTGTTGGCCATCTTTTTTATTTTCTTCCTTCTTTTTATTTCTGTTTCTCTCTCTTTCTCTCTCTGAGGTGATATACTGGGATCAGTGCCGTCATGGAGGTGCAACCATGAATGTGCTGTTGACAAGTGCCTGGTGTGTTCAATCAGCCTTGTTGGGGCAAACCAAGTGGAGTTGGGTTATGTTTGGTTTGGTGTGTTCATTTTGTTTGTTTTAGAAAAGGTAGGTGTAAGAAGAAGAAAGAAATCATCACTTTATCTACACCATTTTTTGTCTTATATTTACAACACTAAAACAAACATCTGTAGTTGTGTATTCCAGAAACATCTGCATAAAGATTCCTATTACACTCCTATCAATTTAACTTTAAAAAGGTTAAATTAATTTGACCTTAACAGATTGAATTAACAATTCAATTATGTTTTCAATTCAATTAGTTGTTTTTTTAAAATGTGTACCACGTTACACACAATTTTCTTTCAAAATCAAAGACCTAGTGCTTCCTGACAGATGTTACCACCTCCTCAACACAAAGACACATAAATGTTACATTTCATGAAATTATTTTAAGCAATGACCTAAATTAAAGAGAGAAAAAAAGTAGAATTAATTGTGACTCTGCACATCTATTTATTTACAGACTATATTTACCTGTATTTGTTTGGTTAAATGATATACAGAATTGTGACTTAAGAGTGAAATGAAACCTCCTCTAATAGCACACGGTGGCTGAACATACTGCTTCAAGACTCAAAGCGCAGACAATAAATATTGCAAATATAATGTATCCTGAGAATATAGGATTCTGACCTTTCTTGTGAGGCAGGATTCAAATCAGATGCAAGTGGAGGAGGGAGGCAGAGAGGAGAGCGATGTGAAGTGTTTAGCAAGGAGATGAGTTTTCACTTCATGCTGTGAGTGACGCTGCAGTCCTGGCCGAGGTGGAAAGGTCAGCCCATCATTTGGGAGCCTGGAGGGAGAGAAGTCAAGACAGAGTGAAAGCCACAACCGGCTCGCTGCGGGCGAAGCAGACTGAGGGAACGCACACATGAATCACACATGCACTTACACACACGCATCACGCCGAACCATCACGTTCGCTCGTGATACCTGGATATATTAGTCTGCCCTGCAGCATGTCGGTTAAAGAGCAAGTCCACGATTTCTCACTGCCTCTTCACTCTGCAGATGGAGGACAAAGAGTTAAAGAGTCATTTCCCTGGAGCTCAGCTACTTAGTCAAGGACAAGAAGACAACATTTAAACAGAGACTAAAGATCAGGCCCATGTTCATGGTTGGCAAAATTCAGCTCCCCTGAACATCTCCAATTAGTCTTCTGTACAGTATCTTACTCTAGGCTGATAAGTGTGAGTGTGTGTGTAATCAGCTTGTAAATATTTCACAATCTTACGCACAGAGCATGGAACTGTAATCAGATCATTGCATGCAATAAGGCTGATTTAACCATATGTGACATAACATGCAAAGTGCTTGCAACATGTCATAATCACTTTGGTGCCAGACATGATGTACCCCTCACCCCCACCATCCAACCATCCAGCCCCACTCCCACTCGCCAACACCAGACTGACTGGTCTCTTCAGTGGATGAGCTCTGGTCTGCTGCAAAAATCAGTTATTACGTTTTGTAAAAATGCAACGCTGTCACATGCTTTAGTAAACAGGCCAAGTTTGATAGAACCGTAGTTCCTGTAGTGGGGAGGAACACATGGCCTCAGGGTAAACTCTGTATGTGTGTGTGTGTCTGTGTGTGTGTGTGTTTTGCTCTTTTCCCTCTCGAGTCATGTCCTTCACTGTTTTCTGCTTTCACCTGGATATTCTGTGCATTATAGTGCACGTCAGCAAGAAATCACTGAGGCAGAGAAGGCTTAAAGCAAATGCATATTAATTTTTTCCTCGGCACACGTATAAAACAACTCCTCCCCAGACACAAAGATTGCCCTCTTTCTCCCTCCTCTCTCTGTCATGAGCAAAAACACACAAATACACGAACACACACACACACACACACACACTTATTCCACAGACACTTTACAGAAGCCGTGGGCAATTCCCATCCGAACTCAACCCTTTTTTCCTTTCCCATTTTCCTTTAAATGCACAAATGCACCATCTCCCCTTCACTCACCATCTTCAATTTTGACTTCCTCTGCCCTGCATTCTTTGTTTTGAAGCTGCCCCCCCCCCTCTCCTCAGCCCTCCCCACCTCCAAACCACCTCAGTGGGTGCCAAGCAGTCACAGCAGTGGCTTGATCCTGGCACTTATGAAAGGAGCTCTTTGATAAGCCTCGGCCAGGAGCAACACAAGGGAAGCAATCAGAGACACAAACTCAACTAGAGATGAGGCATCTACTGTGTTTACTTGTGTGTTTGTGATGTTGTTTTGTTTCTTTGACCTGTTAAACTTTCCCCTTGGAAAAAAAAAATCAAATCCTTGAAAGTCTTTTTTTACTCTTCCATGTTATGTGGTTTTCCCTTGTGCACTTCTGAAACTCTTAGAAACACATTTGTTCTGCCGCTCCACCTCTTTGTAACCAGGGAGAACAACAAAGTGATTAAAGGCTTTTGAGGTGTGTTTGGATGTGGCTGATGCCTGGACACAGCACTACTCAGGTTGTACCTTCCCGTTCTTACCTTGTACCTCACATCCGCTCAGTTACAGTATTTCAAAAGCTTTCGCTCTCACAGCCTGGAGTAAATGCCTAAAAATAATCCAATGTATAATATATAGACATCTGTCTACCCCCTCATTTATACAAGGCTGTATGACAATATGTTACTCACAAACTGAGCTGGTTTGGAGTCATTCTACAATTTCTCAAATTATCACGCTCCCATTTTCTTTCTATTAATCCAATAGTTGCTCAGCTAAAACATGTTCTCCTGTTTCAACATTGCCTCACTGTGACCTGGATGAATGTAAGAGTCCCAAAACAAAGCTCTGGTCAGTAGTTGAGCTTGTGTCAAAAACTGTTTGAAATGGGCACTAAGACCAGGCAAAGAAAAGTCTCCTTCCTGCAACCACAGCAGCTGAAAAAGTAAGCTAATTCGGAAGTACCAAAGAATTCCTCATACATGGCCAGTTGAGCCAGAAGGTGGCTCAAAAGCGAATCAATCCCCATGGACTCCAATGTACACCGTCCAGATGTGCAGCAGAAAGAAACAGGTATACAGCCAGGTTTGTAGCCACTTAAGCCAATTTCCCCTTTGTGACAATTGTGATTTTTTAATACTTTTAAACTCACACATTTGAATTTCATGAAGGTTTATTTTTCTGCATAACTGCATGCATCGTCTTAAAGGGATAGTTCAACATTTTGGCAAATTCGCCTACGGCCATAAACCATAGGAGTAGGTTCATTACTGTACCTTTAAAAATCTGGGCATGTTGTTTTGAAATCCGCGGGGCAGAGACGTGAGCTCCTCATGTATAATTATCTAATATTATGACTCATTAAGAAAATATACGTAACTACTTGCGCTTATGAAAACACCCCGCCCAGCAGCCGTGTCTGGAATGTAGTTCCGGCTATGCATTTGCAGGTCACAACTTGTCCACGACAGTGTTTTGGAGTTGTTGGATTGTGTATTTGATGAGTTTGATGAGGGACGGGGGACCTGTACCGTTCAATTCTATTGTGTTCGCTGAGCAGCTCACGTCTCTGCCCCGCGGATCTCAAAACAACATGCACCGATAATTAAATGTAATGATACTCATATGACTATAGGGATTATGGCAATAGGCGAATTTACCAAAAGGTTGAACTATCCGTTTAAGTCCAACCATCACCTCTTTGCCCATTTTGGGATTTAGACGGGCACTGCCAAGATGACAGCAGTGGAGCAGCTCACTCTAAGCTTCACAGTCACTCTACAGAAACCATTGGGTGACGTCACAGAGGCTACCACATGGCTATTTTCAAACTTGCGACTTCAACATGAACATGAAACCAAAACTTAAACCCCTACTCTTTGAGAAGAAGAGAAGAAGTTCAACTTTTCAAAAATCTAACATCTGTAACACACCACACACACAAAAAAAGAACAGCTCAGATCTTTAGATGCCACTTCTACCCCATGCAGCTACTTAAGTTTGAAAACATGCTGTCACTTCCATTAAAATGTGTTTCACCACAGCATCAATGATACTCATGGATTATCTCCCTGTATGATCTGACAGATCAAGCAAAACAAACCAGCTCCACTGATACAAAGCTCATCTGTCACAGCAGTTAACTCCCTCTCCATGCCGTACCTCTTGCTCCCCTTCTGCCTCTCTAATGCTTGTCTTCCCATCTTTCTCATCTCTCTTTCATTGCTATCGCTCTGTGTTTGTCCTCTCTGGTGTGCATTGATCTCTGTGGTTCAGAGATTTAGAGATTTGGGGCACACTGATCTGACTGGCAGTTACAGGCAGCAGGTGTGAAGAACAAACAATGGCCCCCTAAACAAACCCCAAAACCAATTTAGGGCTTGTGTGCTTCCTCATATAGGCAAACTCCATGTCTGTTATGAGGAATAATACAAAACAGGCAAATATGCATTGCAGGAACACCTGGTGTGCCTGTTATTTGGGTAAGTCTCACAAACTCAGCTCAGTGATAAATTAGACAACCAACTGGTGATGCCATAAGTTTGCAACTGAAGTTTAATGATGATGAAGAGACAGAGATCCAGCAAAAAAATAACTGGTGATATGTCAAGTGCGGTGGTGACGAATAGTCAGGCATCCTGCTCATTGATCCATCTCAATCCTTCACGAGAGCTCGGTCCAGCTCAGGCACAGACAGTCCTATCTAAGCCAGAAACAGGCAACCATGAGATGAGGAGAGCCAGGAGCTTGCAGATTTCCCATTCCAGCCAATGACGACAGCAGCTGATATCACTTATTAACACGAGTTTAAACAGAGAGGTGGAATTAATCAGTGAAAACACCCGGTGGACTCAAAACCTGCAGACTTATCTGAAATTATGTTCAAGCCGTCACGGAAAAAGTTGAAGAGAACCGACACTGAATTAATGACACTGAAGCAGCCGCGCCTATATGTACGTTTCTATACATATTGCAATGAATTTCAAATCTGCCATAAAAAAAACAGCACTGAATCTGTGACCTTGAAGCCCACATCATTGGATTGTGTGCTGGTTTCAGCTCCCAGCTGTACTGGCTCCGGTTTTGTGATTCAAAGCCAGAGATACCATTACCTCCTGTGAGGCTGACATGGACGACGTGTTTTTTTTTTCCACCCCCAAAAAAAAACAACAACTGGCAACTCAGTATTGACATGAATGTGCCATATTCTTCCATCTGTCTTGACACATTTGTCCACTTTGCGTTCTGTCGAAAACCGACCTCTTTGCAAACATCCTGCGCATTTCATGTGATGACTGTGTTTGTTTGCCATGTACACACTTTATCATTTGTTTTTCTTCTTTCACCATTTATCACTCTAAGGGATGAAAATGTCAAACAAATGACATCACTGCTGCATATAGATTTTTTTTCCCCTCCCAACCAGGACCCTTAATTTGATAAAAACCATGAAATCAATACCTAAAAACAGACACCAATAAGAAATGGTGTCAGCGCGTTCAGGTGGAGAAACTGTTATTGACACCGGGGAGGCGAGGCAGACGGAGGGAATAAAATAACAGGGTCAATGTCAGCGGCCTCTAACGGAGGGATAGATCTGCTTTTACCCTTAAGTGGCCCCGTGTGATGTGTGGCCAGAAGTTCCTCTACATGTGTTGTTGCATTTAATGGTTTATGAGTTCATTTCTTGGCTTTAACTTTTGTAATTAGCACCTTTTTTTTCAGAGAAGCTGCTAGATTTTCCTGGCATGGCTGATTTAAGTGTTGTCTTGTCTGTGCACATATATGCATGAATCTTTAGAACCTACCTCCAAGAAAAAAAGAAAAAGAAAAAAAAAAGAGAGAGACTGTCTTTCCACAGCTCCATCTTTATTTTTAGAGGCTGGATGCTGATGAGAGAGGAGAAAGCAAGCAAGGGAGTGAGAAATGGCTTCAAAAGTGGGGTGGGAAGAGGGAGGGAGGTAAGGAGAGGGGGATGAGAGAAGGGGCGCAAGGTGGTCAGGAAGGTTAGTTGCGGTTATGTTGGTTGTGGACCAGGAGAGTGGTACAAACGAAATGCAATGTGATGATGAGAGTTCTTCCTCTCTGAGTGAGCTGGAGAGAAAGAGAGAAAGAGAGGGAGAGAGAGAGAGAGAGAGAAAGGGGGACGTAACCACACCAACCTCTCACTCGATGGGGGGGAGCTGAGGGGAAGGAGGGGGCTCCACTGCTACTGCCGTATAAAAAGCCAAGCCTGAGAATCCGGCACCACAAACTCACCACACATACACACATACACACACACACACATACACAAACACACAGATCCAGTGGCTGCTCTGTATCTCTCACACTCACCCACTCTCATCGTTTTCTCTCTCTCTCTCTCCCTCCCTCTCTCTCTCTCTACCTCTCTCTCCCTGTGTGTCTCGCTCCCTCTGTCTCTCACTTCATTCCTCTGGGCTCTGCATCCTTCTTGCTTCTTCTCACAAGTCAGATTGTGTTTGTAAGTATGCGCTGAATGTCTTCCTCTGTGTGCCTGGGCTTCCTTAAGTCTTTCTGTTATGTGTGAGTGACTGGTTGCCTTACTTTAGTGTGACTGAGCAGAGCAGCGAGGTGGATCAAGTGTATGTGGGTCTCTGTCTCACCCTCACACACTCGCCGTTCCTCTCGCAACTCTTCTCGGGATCTCCGGGTCCCTTTCGTCGGTGACAGGCTCCCCACACCAAACAGTCACCATTTCCGCCCCCGGGAGACCCACGCTGGCAGCGCAGCCCCTTCCCCGACTCAGCATCGGGAGGAAGACCCTGGTGGCGGCTGCCGTAGGGGTTATGCTGGTCCTGGTGCTGGTGGTCCTCATCCCGGTGCTCGTCAGCTCTGTGGGTACAGACGCCGGCCACTATGAGATGTTGGGCACCTGTCGTATGGTGTGCGACCCCTACTTGAACAAGGGCACTCCGGCCAGCAGCACCAGCTCCACAGGTCTCCAGGCGGAGGCGGAGGCGTTGAGCGACCACAGCAACGTGCTTCCACCTTCCACCTTGCTGCAAGGCCCACAGGGGAAGCCTGGCAGGCCGGGCAAGCCGGGACCGCCCGGACCTCCGGGAGAACCGGGGCCGCCGGGGCCACCGGGACCAGCTGGGCCTCCCGGCGACAGAGGGGATCAAGGAAGGACTGGGATTTTGGGTCTGGGCGGAAATGGAGCTATCAGCACGGCCACCTACAGCACGGTGCCTCGGGTGGCCTTCTATGCAGGGCTTAAGAACCCCCACGAAGGCTACGAGGTCCTCAAGTTTGATGACGTGGTCACCAACCTGGGCAACAACTACGATGGCATTTCGGGCAAGTTTATCTGCAGCATACCGGGCACTTACTTCTTCATCTACCATGTGCTGATGAGAGGAGGGGATGGCACCAGCATGTGGGCAGACCTCTGCAAGAACGGCCAGGTTGGTGCTTCAAAACTTTTTCTGAGTTTCCTCTCCCCCCTGTGTTTGAGCATGCCTGACTCCCCTGATGCTTACTCTCCTCTTCTCCTTCCTTCGGTATTTCCTCTATGGCTCTCTCTTAAGAAAAAAAAAAGAAAGAAAGAAAAATCATTCTTAGCAGGAGGCAGATTTTTTCATAAAGCCAGTGAATAAAAAGTGACTTTGTGCGGCCAGCGTGCGCATCTGCCATGCGCCTCTGAAAGCCCAGAGCGCACAGCTGTGGCACCGGCGCGCCTGGAGATAAAGATGTGTTGACTAGTTGCAACCGCGTCCCTCTCCTCGCTTGATGCGTCCTGACATTGCCGCTTCCCGCGGTCCAAAAGGACGGTCACAGTGCCAGTGTGGGCGGGTAGCGGCGCGCCGGTCTTTTTTTCTTTTCTTTTCTTTTTGTTTTTTTTGTCTTTGCGCTGTTAAATATGGGAAACAATCAGACGCTGCGTCGTTTCGTTTTTCTTTTTGCTTTGAAGTGGGAAATAATTTCTTGTGGAATTTACTGGCAGCTCGTGTCCGAGTGTGGGAATTTCAAGTGCTGAGAGTCTGGAGTAATGATGACAATGAAACTGCAGGAGTTGGAAGTAATAAAGCAGTTGGCTGACATTTACTGCTGTTTGGTTAGATATGTGTGAGGAACGCATTTCGACTTTTTTTATAGTAATTAATTAAAATATTATTAATTATTAAGCTACAACTATACTGCCTTCTGTTTCTGATACAAATGACACATTTAACTTTTAGGTGTGTGTTTTTGTGCTCGGCGCAATGTGTGTAATCAGGGAGAGAGAGAGGGAGGGGGGTTGGTGTTGGCAGGAATTCGCTCACAATATTTGGACCGTATCTGTCTGTTCAAACCCACCGGCTAATGTTATCTGTCCGCGGCTGCATCCATCTGTCTTTCCCCGTCGTGTTAAATGCATTAGGACGTCTACGTGATCTATTCACGGCTTCTTTGATGCATCATTTTAATGGGGCGCTAATCTTATTTTGCGCCCCCGAGGGTCTTCTCAGGTCGGTAATGTGTGCCAGTGTAGTTTGCAGCTTTTCCGATCAGCCGTCACATCTCCTCCCTTCAAAGTGGCTCCGAGACGCGTTCTGCTGCTCTGCCCGTAAAATGATGGATGTTGCACAACAGTTATTTCAGTCACTGTTTTTCTGTGTTTACTGGGGCTGCAGCTGTGTCTTTGACAAACACCACAAATAAAAATGCAAAAAAATATAAAGAAAACTAAAGAAAAGTAGCACCCTGTCATGTTTTTCTTAAAAAAAAGAAAAGGTTTACACCCCAGAACAAAACAGGTTTCATTTTGAATCCTGTGCAAAATTTAAATTCTTTCTGCTTAATTTGTTCAAGTTCATTATATTAGAAGAAATCCTCAACTTAGGAGGTGACATTTCACACACTGTTACTGTTATGCCTCTTTACTGTACAACTGCTCCACAGGCTCAGCCGGCTTCATGTCCTGCCTCCATCAGCTTTGTAATCAAAGTCAATTGTGCACATGGATACACAGCATTGTGATGAGAAAAGCTGCTGCTGCTGCTGCTGGTGACAGATTTTTTTTTCTGACTGAATGTTAGATGAGTTTACAGGTCACAGGAAGTGTTGTTTATGCGCATGTGGCGTTGCACTGTGTAGTCGGAAACACAGCACGATGAACCAGAAATACCTCGGCCCTGCAGCCTCTGTCACCTCTATCACCTCTGTCACATCTTATGTATGGCTAATAAAACCCAAAACAATTTAATTTATTCTTTTACTTTTATTGTTTTTGCCAAATCAGGTCAAGCTAAAATTTAGTTGAGTTCTTAAATCCCAAGTGTTGAGAGGAGCTGGAACAACAGTTGGCATCGCCTCACCGAGGCCATTGGAGGTTAACGCTTTTACCCCTGCCAGGTTCACACCCAGCAAGAAAAAAAAAACTGAGTTACAGCGACTGCGTTCTATATGTCTCACTCAACAGTAATGTTTATGGGTGGGTGTAAAAGCATTGATATATAATAGGGGTAGAAGAACATATGTTCCTATAAAACGCCTTCTGTTCCCGCTTCATTGTGCTCCCAAGAGGAGGGTATGAAGGTACTTAAGTTAGACGCACAGTGTGCATCTCCAGAGACCTGCGTAATGTTTATTAAGTGGTAGCTGCTTCTCTGTCTCCATCCTCCTCCGTCCTGTGTCACAGCTTACGCATAAATGTGCACTCCCCCTTTTGTGTTTATTGGGCTGTGTTGGCTGATGGAGAAGGCCCCAGAGTCTCAGTCTGTGTAAATGACTGTGAATGGTTATAAATGTTGGGCCAACTTATGCTACATCATTGATGAAGTGCTGAGAGTCAGGCTGAAGCTTCTACAGTCACACTGGTGCTTTCCTCAGCTCATTAAGGCTGCAAAAAGCTAGACTGTGGGTTGGGACAGGAGAGGCCGGGGAATTGCAGACAATACCAGTATTTTATCATCTTTTGGCTTTAGCGAAGCAGCGGGTTTCCACGCCCTGCAGTGCTGTTTCACTCCGGCGTGCTCCTCCCACTCCAGGGGTTCTTAGAAACTCTGTTCAACATCAACATCCACGGGTTACTTTATTTCTTCTCTTTTATTTTCCCTCCACCACCAAAAACACCCCCCATGCACTTCCTCTTTTCTCTTGGCAGAGTGCAAACACAACAATCGCAGCACTGTCCCCAGAACTTTGACACTTTTTCTAGCAAAAAAAGAGAGAAAAAAAAAAAGTTAGTTTCCTGGTAAACAAACAAATAAGGAATCTATTTTCAGCACAGCACACTTTATCCGCTTTCCAAGTTCCTCTCTCCGCACACACACACTCTTCTGGCTTCCTCATCGCCTGCTCTTTTGCTTGCGTGCCAGATATCCCAACCAATCCTAAACTCCTTCCTCCCCACATTAAATTGGAGCTTTGCTATAACCTGTCGTGGACGCATCCTGAGAGACACGGCAGTGACAATGAAGACGAATTTATTGGACAAAGGAGAAAGGGGAGGACAGAAAAGACAAAGTTATTGTGCTATTGAGTCTATTTAATAGTAATTAAAAAGCTTGAACCAGATCCAGGATGTGTTTGCGCTTCTCCTCTCCGCTCCCTTCTTAATATTGTTATTAATCCGCAAAACCGTTTCAGAGTTAATTAAAAGCAATGACTTCAGCGTCAGTCTCTCAAGAGGACCATAGTGAATAATCACTCTGTCTCCTCCTTTAATAAGCTTCAACGTCCTTCGTGCACATGGCTCTTCCCTAGCAATTACCTCTGCAGTCTCCTCCTCATACACACACACACTCATTCACACATGCTTTTACAAACACACACACACACGGTTACGCGCATGCTTGCCCACCCCTCCTTCCCTCCCTCCCTCCCTATAACCCAACCCAACTGTGCACTGCCCTCCATCTCTCCTCTGTGCCGGGTCTACAGGAGCTCACTTTTCTAAAGTTTTCATCTTCAAAGGAAAACTTATTCTTTTTTTTCTTTTCTTTTAGAAAAAAAAAAAGAAAAAGAGAAAAAAGAAAGCAGCAAAAGAGAATACGGATTGCGGTATCACAGAATCGATTTGCTAACACACAACACCATCAATATTCTTCATTGCTCTCAAGTGATGCATTGCACTATAACAGAAGAGGTTACAGCGTACAATCCTGTTCTTGGATTTTGTTTTTGGAGCTCACCTCGCTTCAGAGAATAGTGATTCTTTTTTTTTCCCGTCTCCATCTCTTTAAAGTGTTGCTCAACTTAGCTCAGTCGCGTGTCGTTTCCCTGCCGAGTCATTCGCCTCAGTCCATCTCCCTGGTTATATGAAGGCACCTCCAGCAGGGGCGGATTTCAGCCCTCGTGCACATTAAGTCTGTTTATCCTGTTGCTGTGTATCTAGGTGAAACCCACGAATTGTGTTTAGCATGTGTTGTCAATCCCAGTATTAAACATGTGAGCCGAGCCATCTGGACCAGGGTCTGTTCTGTTTGGTTTGATTATTGACATATGTTCCACACAAAGGTGAGGACAACAGGAAGAGAGGGCTCAGCAGCTAATCCTCCAGGATCAGATGCGATTTTAATCACTTTTTTTCTTCTTTTTTTTTAAACAAAACTGATTTGTTTTTAGCACTATTTAGTATTTAAGAAAAAAAGATGGCCAACCATTACAAACTACCTACACACAGATACAGCAATACTTAAGACTTGATTGATTTTAACATTCTGGTAATGTTCGGACCTGCTATTCCTCATCGTGGTCTGACTTCAGCACTGAGAGGCCTCTGTGTGTCTGCCTGGTGTAACAGAGAGACTCTGTCTGAAATAGACAGGCAGGGTTTGAGAGAGCCTCCCTCAGTCCCTCAGCCTCTTTGCCTGCAGTATTGATCCCCTTATGTGTATGTGTGCATGTGTGTGCGCGCGCGTCTCTTTCCTTCTTCTGACAGACCCGTTTCTTTCTGTGTGATGTATACCGTGGCACTTCTTCTATAATCAGCCTGAGAGGTAGTGGAGGCGGACCTTTGGCCTTGATCTGCTGTGTAATTGGACATTGGATTTGACACTCTGCCGAGTGGAACATTAGAGCTGGCCTAATTAGGTGCGAGGGCTATTAAATGAAGATTGGCCCATGTTGTTAGGAAATATCACACAGATTGGAAATGTCAAGATCACATCGGGCTGTCATCTGCAAGCACAGGGAAGAAAATCTATCATTTATTGGTGAAGTTTCAAAACTTGCTTGAAAACTGCCCACCACTTGTCTGTAATAATTCAATTTTCTTTAAAAACATTTTTTCTCAGAGCTACAGTACGCAGAGAGCCACGAGAGCCAACCGTGAGCACACTGCTCTGCGCTGGCATCTCAGATGAAGTATCTTGTGAAATACTTCTATAATGTCTCATGTACAGAGAGACCAAAAACATACAGTCTAAAATAGTCTATGGGTTGTCTCCTGTGGCAGGCTGACTCAGGGATGTTGACTCACAAGGCTTCTTCATTATAATGAGGGCCATATGGGAGATAGAAAGTGCCCCTGGCCCTCTTATGCAAACATCTCCCTCTCTCCGCCTCTCCCCACGCCCTTGACATTTAACCGTCCCCCAAATTCAGTCTTCAGCGATACCCGCAATTATCCTCTGCCTCTTCACAGCGGCGCGGCGAGTCAATGGCTTCAAATGACTCACAGTCTGCTACATAACTGGATGTGTTTAACACCTGCCGCCCGCCTTTAAAGCCCCAAATGTGGGTAAGACATCAACAGTCGCCCCAGCAGAAGAGGGTGAACGGGTTACTGTATGAAAAATGCAGAGCTGACAGTCGTACCTTCTCATGCAACACTTGTACAGAAACTCACTTTGCCTCATTTTAGAGGAGGATTTTTTATTTAAGAAAAGAGGAAAATCTAAGTGCCTCAGGGTTACTAGGAAGCACACTGGGAAGAAAAAAAAACAGAAAAATGGCTTAGTGTGAACAAAGGTTGAAAATTTTGTAGTAAAAGTCTCTTTTCAGACGAGTCTCTGAGCTGTGATTGTAGTTTTGTTGTTGGTGCTGGAGGCGTACAGTGCTGTGTACCTCAGTAATTAACTGGGTCTGATGAGTCAGACACAGGGAAGAAAAGACTGACTGGATCACAGGTCAGAGTTGATGCCTCCTCTCCTGCTTCTTTCTGTCAAACCTCTTTTCAGGAGACGCTGTCTTAGTCTGATGCTCTTTGTCACTGCTGCTGAGCCGAGACACCGTTACCCCGGCTCCTCAAAAGGTGCCTGCAGTGTTTGAATCAAGTATCAGTGGTGCGTGTGCTTAACTAATGAAGCGAACTAACGAACTAATGTCTGACACCAGACTCACCTTCTTCTTGCGTTACAGTATGCTAACATAAACACTGAGGGGGTTTTGTGTGTGGGGAAAGTCATTCTGTTTTAAAGGAGGCTGAGCAGGTACAAAGAGAACAGCTGGTGAAATTAATTCAGGAAGCCTTTTTCTAGTCTACGTCTGACAGATGGCAAATTCTCTGTTACCATTTCATTCCTCTTATCATGTTTTCACTTTGGTTCCTCCGACAAATAAACCTGTAACACATAGGAGACCTGACGTTTCCTGACACCGCCGCTCTCTTGCAACCCATCGCGTTTTCCTGTTCTCATTATTTCAGTAAAATTGCACCTCGTGCGTGTCTGACTGTCTGTGTGTGTGTGTTCAAAAACTACAAAAAAAAAAAAAGGCACAGGGTATGTGTGTGTTTGTTATGTGTTGTGCGGTGAAATGCTGGATTAGGCTCAATAGCAGTGGCAAGCCATCTAAGCTGCTATTAAGCATGCGGTTCACGGCTGGAATGTTCAAACATAATTAGACAGCAGTACACTTTGATTTAAAGAGGACCAATAGACTCGTCGAAATGGAGGCTCAACATCAAGTCAACAAATCCCTGTCAGAGAAGCTACCAGACATGTCCTTGTCACTGTGACAAAGCTTCTTGTAAGTTCGTGGTCCCACAGAGACTTTACAGGCCCCTCCTGCGCCAAGACAACACATAAAGCCTCAAACCTGCCATGATTTTCATAAACAGTGTTTTAATGGTTTATTATAATAAAAGCTCTGCAGCCAACCATACGACACGACACACCACGGATGCTGAATGATAGTGATCTACAGCGTCCTTTGAATAGACTGTAAATGAAACTGTTGATTATGAAAAAGAAATCCCACATGACCGAGAAGCGATAGCGTTCAATCTTCGTGCCATCATTATTGACAACTGTGGCGTTCAGATTCTCGGATAAAAAAAGCGCACGAGTTAAAGAGGAGGAGCGCACACTTCACATTTCCAGGCACGCATTATCTATTAAGCCCCGGCGCGGCCTTGAATTTTCTGTGTCTCCACTCAGAATATTATTCAATCAAAGCCATCACGTTGACGATATGACGGATGCAAACACGCGCGAGCAGCCACAAGGAAGACAACATTGCCTGACACCTCATTTACCATCGTGGGAGCTGGCGCTTACAGCCTCATGCTTTGTTTGTCTTGTCAAAGTTCCTCTACATATTCTGTGTCAAGGTCACGCGCTGCCGGTTGGCTGTTTGTCCTGCTCATCTCTCACTACACAGCTGCTCCATCCTGCATTTGAACCTCTGGCTTATATTTCTAACAAGTGCTTTGTGTGCAGTGGAGACATAGCAAAAAAAAAAAAAAACTGAGAGAAGAGAAGAAAAATAGCTCCAATAGCAGCTCCCTGATCATTATTTCAAAAATAGTGAGAGGTTTTATTCATGCATGCTTATCATTGAAAGCAAACGAAGGAGGCCTAGACTGCGGCAGCTAGTCTCTGAAGGGGATTAAAACCATTAGAGCAAAGAAACAAAACAAAACAAAAATATCATTGTGAAAAGAACTAGAAGGATTTGGGGGGAAGTTTACTTTCACTAGGGCTTTGCTCGCTCTGTTTCTGCTAAAGAAAAATGTTATTTGAACCCCACCCCAGCCCCCCCCCCTCTCAAAGAAAAAAAAAAGCATGACTCATGCTCTTGAAGAAGTCTTTAAATTTAGCTCCTTAAGGAGTGAATGATGATCATTTAAGCTATATTACACATCTGTGACATTGCCAGAGGTCTCCAGGTTCAGTGTGAACACCTGCCAAGCAAATGTTTTCATAAAGTTTCATTAAAATCCCAACTGACAAATCCTCCCGCGCAACCGTCACCCGCTGCCCCCTCCCCTCTCCTCCCCTCCCCTCCCCTCCCCGCCCACCAACACAAAAGCGGTAACCCTCTAATAAGATGGTGTTGACTCTGCGCACTCGGGGCACATCATATCATATTAATATGCACTGGACGCAGACATCTCAGAATCAGAACAGGAGGCTTTGTTTGCACATCGATATGAGCTGTGCTAGATTTAATCAGTTGGATAAACAATAAAAAAAAAAAAAAATTGTACAATATTCGATATATTACTCCTGCATCTTAAACCCTCTCCTCAGAATTTCATTATCCAGATTAGCTGTATAGCTCTTGCACATTTTACACCAACGTGACCGCTACTGTCTGTGGTGGCGTGTTGTTGAAAAGTTCGAGGAACCTCTTCCTCTTCCTCGTCTTGCTCTCTCCGTTATGACTTAGCAGCCCCACACCTGCACCATGCGCCTGGCTGGGTGTGGTGAAGTTTGTCTGGCTGTTCATGGAGCCGCAGGAAGGTCACAAGGACTGAAGTGAAGTGTTGCTGCACACAAACACACAAACTCCCCCAACAAATATGACTTAAAGTGCTGTACGCATGCTTGATGTTCTTTTAAATGCATCCGGGCTCACTCTGTATAAAATATATTCTTATTCATTTCACCTTCCATTACAAAACTGAGTTGTTTTTCATTTATTTATTAAAAAAAAAATCATAGTTGAGAAAGCTGAAGCAGTGTCAGCCTTGCTCCTCGCTGCTCCACATTTCAATGCTGTGAGCTGAAGGCAACACAAAGAACACTTTCTTTTGTGTTTGAAAATCATTCAGAGGACTGAGCGTCTGATGGATTGCAAGAGGACTTCACAAGAAATCCAGCAGAATTTCAGCCTCTGCATAGAAGCATAATAATGATTTGGAGGTTAAGGAAAAAGAAAAAAAAAAGAACAGTTAGCTGCCAGTAACTAAAATTCATTTTTATTATGGTGAAACTTTTGAGGAATATTTTTTTGCAGTCCTCGCCTGGTACGTGGAAAATCAGTCATACATCAATCACGGTCATAAATATGATAAATAGCTACCAAGACCAATGACAGAAACTCTGTGGGAGCCCTTGCAATGATGATTCCCTGTGAATATTTGCAAAATTGCTGTGTAATGTATAATGAAGTGTTATTCTGCTGAGATGTTGTGTAATGCCATGTTCCCCCTCATGCTGTATAACACACAGTCGGGTTCAGCCAGGTCCAATCTGAGATGTCACAAATATGGCACCTTTCTATTTAAATGTGCAGTGAAAAAAAAAAAAGACGGTGTTCAGTTCATGATCCTCTCCAGCGTCAAGTGCAGCTACTGTATGCTGTCATTGTGTTGATTGGGAGACTAGCACCAGGAAAACTTGAATAACTCTCTTCAGGGTTCCTACTGTAGTTTCTATAGACTTTAAATGCTTGAACCGTTTAAACTTTATAGTTTGACCAGCGACACCGGTAACAGTGTGTATAGCGTGGTATTTTAAGATGATCATTTTCTGAGCACAAATAAGTATTTCCATTCTCTCTCGTGAGACTGACTCAAACTACTGGAGACTTCACAAAAGCTTTACATTTGCTATTTTCATAACACTTTTCACGCCTCTGCACATCCTCTGCACACGTTTTATGTTTTCAACAGCAAGTTGTTAAAAAATCAACTGAAGATGAGCATGCAGGTTCGGCATTAGCAGCAGTGACTGAAGAAAAGAGAAGAAAAGACCAGCCTTACTGCTACTTAACTACATCAACAGACTCTATAAGGGAAGATGCAGTAGTAAACACTAAGGAGTTGGGTCCAGTGTGGAGAGTAAACATGAGAATAAGAAGAGCCAAAGTAGAGTAATAACTAACCAACAAAGATAAATGAAAACAATGTACTAGTGTTAACAAGATGTTGATTATGATAGAGGGGCTTCTATTATTTCACCAAACTAAATGTCAGTACAATCTCTTCCAGGCTCCCCGCTAGCTTTGGCAATGGTGATCCTTTCCGTGCAGGAGAACTCCGTCAGTAACTGGCCTCTGCTCACATTTGTCAATATGCCTGTTGTGTGTAGCCCTTAAAAGGCGCCAGCTAATTATTGGGCATCCTCTCTGTGCCGCCTGTTGGGCCAGCTTGTCTACACCCGCTAGAAAACCCCCTCCATTTTTAAGCTACGTGGACAAACGCCGATGTGAGGCATACAGGGGCCAGAATGGACTTTTGAGACCCTTTAATGAGCCACAAGAAAACACCTGAAAGGCACATAAACTATTGATTTTGATTCAACCTTACAGACTGGACTAAGTGACTAATTGGCTTATTTAACTAGTGGTTACTTTAAAAGGATGCACAGTGCTTTCTTTTTTCTTCTCAAGAGAAAATAATGATCTTCTCGCTCAATTTTACTCAATATAAGTAGTTACCAATGTTCCAGATCTCCTTGTTATAGTGACTGGTTAATGGCACTGAGATACAATGCAGACTCAACAGTTTTTGCTCCTGCGGCTCTGTGAATCAACATATTTGAAATGAAACGATGCCAACATTCAATTTAACATCCATACTTAGCATCCGTATTGAGCTGACATTTGAGTTAAAGCAATACTGGGAACTATAACACTTTAATGGTCATTTTTAAGTTAACTGGACAAATTAAGATAAATGTTTCGTATCCTCTCTGGTGTCAGTGTGGTTAATGGTCTTCGCAAGCTGAGATGGGCTCAGATCAATTGACTGAGGCATTATCTGAACTTTTAGGTGCAAAAAAGGGCAGAAAGTAAAAGCTTTTATGGGAAACTAGGGCAGTTTGGCTCATCAAGGTTTGTTTACTGGTCTTAGAGAGTGCTGCTACATGTAAAGAAAGAATGAACACTGTGTCTGTGATCTGTGTGGGTCTGAAACAGAAAAGCTTCACCCTCGTCTCTGCTACATTAGCTGCTGCTAACGTCACACACCCAAACCTGACTGTACCATATGAGGTTAAGTTGTATTCTGGGTAACATGCTGTAGGCACCAGGTTTTGATAAGGAGGAATTATATGTGGATTTGCCTACTGCTGTTGTGTCAATATGGATATTTGTTTTATTAAAATGGCTACTTATTAAGTTCTGCATTTGTGACATAACCAACATCAACAGCTGTTATAAGTTTAGAAAAAGATTAGTTCAGCATCAGACATCATTCCTTTGCTCACCAGGAGCTGTCTCCAGTGATAGAAGCAATATCAACATTAACTCCTCTCTACTTAAGTTAGCATGCCAAGCAGCTAGCCTGTCCCATCTTGTCATTTTCTGATAGCAACCCCCTGCAGCCTCCAATCTGCCTTATACTTATACTGCTGCTCAGACGACATGTGATGCACCAAGATTAACTATTTATATGAAACAATGAGATGGGTTTGTTGCCTTGAGAGAGCATGAGAGATAAGAAAACAAGCTGTTTATCAAGAATCCCTTTCACATGTTTTGTTTGAAGAATATTGGTCATACAGTTATTTTGAACCTTAATTTACTGTTTGCATCTATTTCTGCTGATATCTGTAAAACCAGATGACACATGGTCTGTTTTGTGATGATGTCTTGCAATCCCATGTGGGATGGGCCAGACAGGCATCACAACAAAACTAACTAACAAAGATGGCCGACACTTGTCAAGTGACAATCAGCACCTGCTCCTAACAAGAAACCACTTTCAGCAGCAGGGAAAAGCAGCCTTCTTACTCTGTCCATCTTTAGCCCAACAGTGTTACAGGAGTTGGAGTGGAGTTAGTGCTAAATCGCTGAAATACTCAAAATTTTAAATGCAATGCGTTGGATTTTCAGAGCCAACGCCAGAGAATATGCTGTGTCACTGTCCAGATCTACTTGCAGTCTGCACTGTTCAGAATAAGGTTTAAGTTCGTGACTGTAACGGAGGATCATATTTAATTGGGCCTCTTGGCTCGCCGGACAAGGCACACACACTGTATGAAGTCAACATCCAGAGTGTGACCTTCACTGTGTGTCTTCCAACTCTTTACTCGCTTTAGTTTGGAAAAGAAAAGACAGAAGATGTTACAGACAGCTCTGCCTGAGGAAAAATGCAGCTTCAGCTATAACACCCATACATAGCAGTCATCCGAACTCTTAATCTACCACTGTATTAGTCTCTGTCTCTCCCCCCCCCACACACACACACAGAGGAACATCTCATCCATTGTTTCAGTGCCCATTTGGCACTGCAGCTATACTTTCCTCCCCAGAGAGAGAGAGCATGTTTGTGGTGGAGGTCTTAATTAGCCAGGACAGGTTATTTAGAAACTGTTCCAAATGTTCTATAGCCAGAATGGCCAACCACACAGACACACGCACGCACACACGCACAGACACACAAAGGAAGGTAAACATTCCCTTCTCTTCTTTATTGTACAACTCACTCTGGTGGTTTACGTCATTCTCATTGCTATGCATTATCAAATATTTCTGCTCAGATCCGGCGCTCGTCCTTCATGCCTTTTCTTGATGTATTTCTCAGTAATTTCCTCCACAACAAAAGCCGCTCTCTGCTGATAAGTTTCGGAAACTTTTTCTTTCTGTGGACCTTTAGTTCCAAGGTTGAATGTTAGGTCTTCTAAGACCACTGGCGAGATTGAAACCATAAATCTGCTTGACAGAGGGGCCTAAAGGTTTGACTGACCCCTCCGGTTGCTCTTGTAGGTTTAATATCAATATGAAGAACTATTTGTGCCATTGGTGTGTCCAGTAATTTATTTCACTTCAAAATGAAAAACTGAGTTTTTATTTTGGGTATTCCCTAAATGATACATTCTCCGTCTGTGCAACATAAAAAATCTCTTGTGGTACAGCAGGAGAAAGTGATTTCTTTCAGACTAGTGACACGTTTTGTTAAGTGCTCTTTGGTTTCCTCTTCATTACTTCTGCCAGGAGGTGATGAAGCTTTGGGGAGTTTTTTTCCCTTAATGATTTCACTCTGAATTTTTTGTTTGCTAGTTTATTGGTAGAATATATCAGAAACCTGTGAACAGACGCCAGTAAAAAGAGAAAAAGAACTGTGGCCATGGAGAAGGGAATATGTGCCTCGTCTTTGGTGCAGACCTGGATCTAGACACAGATCAAGGACATTTCTGAATGCCTTTTTAACATTGTAACACTGAATCCTCTGAAATAGAAAGTCATACACTTTCTTTACACAGAATATATAAACAATTAAAAGCGCTTATATCTCATAATTATGTGCCAATCTTTTTGTATTATCAATATAATTCATGTAGAGGACTGTGCAGCCTTGTAAGTGAGAGCTCTTAAGTTTTAATTCAGATTTACAATAACTTGTAAAATGTAATATCTGACAAACTTTTGGATGTATTTTCTAAGCTCATGTGCTGATACAGTACTGTATGTACAGACAGCACAGCTAACATGCAGACCCCGTCTCCTACATGTCCTCTCTGTCCCTTTTCTTCCAGGTCCGTGCCAGCGCCATCGCCCAAGACGCTGACCAGAACTACGACTACGCCTCCAACAGCGTCATCCTCCATCTGGACGCGGGCGACGAGGTCTACATCAAACTGGACGGAGGCAAAGCCCACGGAGGGAACAACAACAAGTACAGCACCTTCTCTGGTTTCATCCTCTACGCAGACTGAGAGCACACACAGACACAGAGAAGGTCAGACAGGAAGAGATTGAGGGAGCGAAAGAGAGTTGTACGACCGGGAGGGAGGGGGTGTGTGTGTTCAAAGCCGGAATGCTTTCTAGTTTTCCTAATTCTCTCCATCATCATGGACACCTCTGCTTCGCATCCATCAGCCAAGACACCCAGGCTCTGTAGTCGAGCCTGGGTGCAAAGCTCCTTGAGTATGCACTGAGAGGGGCCGGGCGTGGGGAGGAAGTGGGCTGGGGGTTTTTTTCTTGCCGAAAGCTCCTCAACATTACGCCGACGTGTCAGAAGCCCCTTGATTTCAGTGTCTCTCCTCTTCAGCCCTGCACCATTGCACAGAAATATCAACGACTAAAACGAAAAACCCTGCAAAAAAGTGGATGATCTCACCTCTTCTCTCCAGTGGCAACGGTCAGCTGTGCTGTCAGTGGACTCGATTGACTCAAACTTGTAGTGTTGTTCCGTGCAATTTTCCTTAGATTGTGTTTTTTATTTTGTAGACACGCATAATATTCTACACAGATGAGATTTTAAAAAAAGAAAAAAAGATGAAGAATATATTTGTCCAGTGTGAAGATATCTTGTTTGACTGAGAGAGAGAGGATTTGTGAGATGTTATTTGTGATGCAGCTCAGAGATCTAACAGCTGGAAAAGAAATCTTTAAATCAAGACTGTCAGTATTTGATGGCAGTGGGTGTTTCTCTCCATCACTGGGTATACAGCAAGGTAATTATATATATTGTTCATGTGGAGAATAACAATATATTCTGCACTGTATCTTCCAATGTATCTGAAAAAGAAAGCATCTCATATAGAGAATACCTTTTCCCCCACGAACCACCTCACTCTTTTCACATCATCCACAAAATGTCCTGCTGCTGTTCAGATTAAAAAGTAGAAGTTCAAATCGTCTCCTCGATGTTCTAGTTTTATGTAGACACTGTAGACTCGGCACGACCGGCCACGTGACGAAGAAAAGCAGAAAAAAAACAAAACAACAACAACTGAGATCAGATTTCTGAGGTAAGCAAGTTGAAGAGCGCCCATTCTCTTCTCCTCCCCTGCTGCGCTGTGACCTCCGAGCCTTCGTCTTTTGCAGACAACAAAAAAAAAAAGCCTTCTGAAGTGGTTTGGGTGGGAAGGTTTGAGGGGTTGTAGTTGCCGCAAAGATCCAGAGACAAAGAGCAACATGGTGGTGGTGGTGGTGGGGTGGGTGGGTAGGGCAGAGGTGGAGGGGGGGCGTTTCGAACACAGTGAGTGGGCAGTTTTTATGTTTCAGTGTCTCTGAGCTTCACTTGGATGTCATTCCATTCATTAGCTGCATATTCACTGACACACAGGCATTATGGTAATATTTACTCAACATGGCGGCCTGACAGCTTGCTTGAGAATGAAACTGATTGGGTGAGTGACTTGGCCTCTTATGACTGCACGTTTGTGTGTGCGTGTATGTGCGTGTGCGTTTGTCTGTGTGTGTGTGTTTGCACGTGTGAGGATGTATGTGTGTATGTACTGTATGTATGTATGTGTCTGTGCGTACCAGTGAGTGTCTGCATTTTAGCATGTGCCGTGCCATAGCTACATTGTTCTTTTCCAGAGTTATTCTGTGCTACAGCCAATGACAGATATTCTACTCAGCAGCCAATGAGATTGTGCTCTGTAGGGTGGTGGAGCCTCTATAGATATGATGAGAAGAACAAACAGCTTGTAAATGAAATCTATGACATGTTTGTCTATCTTATCTTTTGGAATTGTTGAATACATTTAAATAATAAATGGGATTTTTTGAGTGACTTGTCTCATGAGAATTCTTGTATCCAAAACACACTAATTAGGGGAAAATGATTTGTAAATGACCTCATTCACTGTGTGAGACTATACTAACTACAGTGTAAACAACACGAGTTGAAATGTGTGTTTCCTGCTCTGGTTAAAGTATGAATTTTAACAATGGCCTGTCAGCGCAAACACTAAAAAAAGAAAAGAAACATCCTATGAGCAAGTCCCTCATCTCTCTTTTCTCTCTAAAAAAGTTAAATATATTTGGGGTGATGGGCGTCGAGGGGGAGATTTCTGTGTTTATGCTCCCTGCGTCCCATCTTAAAGCGATCCTGTGGAGCTTCCCTCCATCTGTAAAGGTGCGCTCAGAGATAAAGACCCTCCAACAACATCCCCCCGTGGAGCAAAACGCACTTTCAGAATGCCGATGAGTCCTTAAGGAAATGCAGGCTATTCCTCAAATCGGCAATCGTGGCGTCTTTTCACAGATCCTCATCAACAGAGGCGTGATATACCCGGCGAGGAAGCGAGGACGGAGGAGAAGAGACAGGGGGAGGAGAGACTGAGCGAGATAGAAGAGGAGCAGAATATGGCCTGACAAAGACAGATGGAGACACGAGAGAAAGAGTAGGCCACGGAGAGAAGTAATGGGGAAGAGACGGATGGGGAGGGAGTGGGTAAAGAGAAATAGAAGGAAGACAGACAGACAGAAGCAGAGGGGGGGCTGGCACCGGTTTGGGGGAGGAGGGCTGGATTGTTTTCAGCATGGAGTGATTCCCTGTCGGGGCTGTGTGAGGTGTCAGGAGAGATTAGCCGGCGTGAGGCTGCAGGAAAGAGCTTGAGATAGCTCGGATTGGACAAGTGTCAAGAAGTGGACGTCCCTCAGACCTGGCAGGAATGGGATCTGACACTGGCTGCTTCGCTGGGCCGCACTACTCTGCTCTTAAGAGGCAGTGACTCCCCTCCGTATCATTTTATCCCATTTCCCTCTAGTGTATAACAAGCTAATTACATGCACGCTTGGCTAAATGAGAATGTCTGAGCCTCGCTTTTAATGGCACTAACATCTGTAAACCATTTTCACTGTAATTTCAAAAAGACATTATCGCCAAAACAACAGGACCGTCGCCGAAACAACACAGGCACGTACCAGCTGCGTTTCCGTGTTTGACACCAGGTCACATTTTGGTTTGAAATTTCCTGCTTCACTTCAAAGTGGCTGCTCTTTAACACAAATAGACTCACAGCTGTCAAAAGGCTTTCGCAAAGCCGGACGGTGAAACAAGGCGCAAAGAGGAAATTGATTCCTAGTATATCTTTATCTACTGACAAAAACAACGTGTGGAAAAGTTTGTCTCAGCTTGTTTCTTAGTCTGAAGCATGAAAGGGAAACAATGTTTTTGCAACACACAGACAAAAAAAAATCAATTATACAAAATCTGTGAGTCAAATTGGTGAAATCAGTCGTGTAGGGAGAGAGTGTCTAAGCAGTGACTGGAGCAAACAGAAATCAAAGCTGTGGAGTGTGTGAAGTGTTAAAAAAAAACATTTTACAGCTTCAAAACAATTCAGGTTAGCGGCGCTAAGAAAGAATTAGAGGAATTTCATTCATAACATTCCTTATCATTTCATGTATTGAAGGAGGATAGAAGCTTAATCTATAAAAACCTACTACCTAAATAGTTTTCTCAACAACTATTCTCTCTGTCTATTTTTTTAGTTGTGTGTGCGTGTTTTTTCTTTTTTTTAGTGAGTGAACCTGGCAGAGAATTTGACACTCACAAAGAAGTAGCTGTGGCAACTTCCACACTGGCTGTGTCACACACATTTGCCCGACACATGAAAAGCTGAGCCCATGCCGGCGCTTCTCACGGGGTAATGAAGTTTAAACGTCCCTAAAACCTTCTGGTGAGAGCATCTGCAGCGTTTTACGCCACTTTTTTTGCCAAAAAATCATACACGGCAGTATGTCACATTTTATCACCATGAAAATGACCTTTGTGTGATTTAACAGCTGTCAGCGATGACACCAGATAACGAGGATTCATGAGGGTCCAACATCGTCAATTTACTGCCCATTATGGAGTAATCTATAGAGAATGTACTGTATAATATAAAGAGACACAGCCGCCACAGATTGACGAAATTTGATTAAAGTTCTGTTTGTTTTTCATTGTGTTTCCATGTATCTGTATATATTAATGCACTCTACTGTAAGTCTTCTGTTTCTAATGGGTAATGGAAGTGTCAGTAACACACAGCACAGTTAATGTGATGTAAAGTGGAGTGAGGGGCTCCTAAATCCTGATCTCTTGTTTGTTATGCTGTTGAAGCTGTTAATTAACGATCTTATCTCGATGGCTGTATTTCATTTTATCCGGCATCCTCCCTGCAGGACCCCGGGGTGGAAGCTGTTTACAGGGCAGCAGCAGCAGCTTGTTCAGGTTTACAAAAGGTTTCCATCCACTCAGTAGAAACCTTTACAATTCTGACTTGCACACACTGTAACACAATGATTTTCTTTCCATGTTCAAGCCTGACCTTTTACTCTCACCTTTTCTTTTTTTTTTTCACCTACTTTCTTTTCTCCTTAGCGTGCCCTACCTTTAACCTGGTATGACAAACACAAAGGTTAGGAAAGCAGACAGCTGTTAGTAGACCGGCCTCCTCCTGCCACCCAGGAGCCTCTGCTATACGCACACACAAACACACACATAGCACGCGCATTCATAAACCTACACATAGCGCAGTCACACATTAACACTGTCAACCTCGCTGTGTTCGCTCCAACCACTGCGCATGATTCCCTCTGTCAGATTGGGTTACGGCCGAGGAGGAAGCCGTTCCCAGTTTGTCCCTGGATGGTCTGAAGCTGCCACGCCAGGTGTACTCTGCAGTCACTCCCTGCGCCGGGGGAGCGGACCGAGCTGAGCCGCCTGGGCTCTTATCTGCAGGCCCACCCTCGGACTGTAACACCGTGACCCCACCTTGCCGCTCCGCTGCCTTGTATACACTTGTTTAAAACTGGAACAACATATTCCTGGCAACAGAATGAAAGTCAACTCGCAGAACTTCAGACACCTCTGACCCTCCTCCCTCTTTTCTCCAACTCCAACTCGCCACATCTGCTGTCTCTGCTCTCCTTGTATTTTTTTTATTTTTTTTCCTTCCTAAATGTCTGACCATGGCCTGCGCCGGCCCCGACATTCTGTAGGGAGAGACAGACAGGATGCAATGCAGTAAATGTTTCTCACTTTCTCCATCTCCTCTTCCTCCTCCTCCTCCCTCACAGTGAAAACAACATGGCATCCTTACATGTTGTAGCACCACATCTCCAGAGAACGCACTGTAAAGAGAGATAAAAAAGAACAAACAAACATCCAACATGCCTTTTTTCCCTTCAGCAGGCTGAGTGCATTAGTGACCTTTTAAAGTGCTGTCTCCCTAGTGCCTTGCTCACACCCCAAAGAAGAACAAACTACTAATAGGGCTAAAAAGCTGACACACTTTAAACAAAGATCAAACCATTTCTTTGCCATGAGGCAGTGCTCGCTACATTAATGGTATTCAATTATGTGGCCAAAGAAAAACAAACATCTTTGTAGGCAAACAGCGGCCGAATGTGTAAAGTTTGTGCAGAATGAGGACCGCAGATATGTACAGTACAGTAGGAATACTTTTGTTTTTAGAGAGTATCAAGCTCTGCTGATATTTACTGTTAACTATCTACTGTGGGTCGCCCCCCTCATCAAGAACATAACATGCATTCACCTGATTTAGTTTTGATTTCTAGCACAAATGGGAAATGTGAATGCAAAGATACTACAGAAACTAAAGCCTATCTGATGGAAAGAGATGAGCACAAAAAAAAAAACCTTAAATTTACAGCCTGGTTCAAGGAAAAGACGGGGTGGTGGAGTACATTTGAAACGGGCATCTTGCAGAAATGGAAGTACTTGTTTTCTTCATCTCCAAAATGACCTTATTGGTTAGAATCGTGGGAGGCAGTAAGCTCACACCATATGACTCTAATTGCAATGTGTGTGCGCGCTGGTGCGAGCGTGCATGCTCATGTGTTTGGAGTGCAGTGGTGTTTGCGTGAGCGGACATCAGACAGAGCTACAGGGCCTACAGCAAGGAACCGCGCTGAGGTGGATAAGCTCAGAATTGCAGAGGGCAGATGTCAAAGAGGAGATATTACCCTCCACAATACTCCCACTCGAACGGGATTGGCCATTACATGGTATGTTTCAGACATTAGCATGCAGATAAAATAGATATTGACAAGTATGAGAGGCAGCCACCTCAGCCGGAGAATCGAGATATTGTGAATAACACACAAATCCGAGGGAGACAGTGCAACCAGGAAATAAGTACTTGTGCCAAACTTCTAATAAATTTCAAAAGCCACCAGATTCTTGCATAACTTTGAGCAGTCTGCTTGTAGTGAGTAATAAGTCCCCAAATTTAGCTCGGTTTGCTTTCTCCCACTACTTCTCGCAGTCTGATGGATGGGTGGCATGCTAGTCATGTCGCCTTGCGTCACCTGTGCTGCGCTGGCTCTGGGCAGGGAGACGCAGAGGGAGCCATGGGAGGTCTGGAGGAGGCCAGAGCGGGAGAGAAATAGACATCTGTGATTAACACGTACAGACACGTGTCAGTGTGGCGCATTCGCTGGGAGGCACGCTGGGAGACGCTCACACACGACCTCCTCCTGACGGCAACAAGTTTGCCTAAAATAAAAGACACAGATAGGGAGGCATGAGGGAGCGTGCGGAGGCCACGATGACTCCACCACCACCACCACCGTCACCGCCAGCCATGTTCGCACGACGGCACAGGAACGGGAGCGCTCGCTTGGCATGAGGAGAAATTAATTAATAGATTGAGTGAAAAATACATTTCACGCTGAAGTGACAGGCATGAAGCGGTCTACACAGGTGCATAGATAGATGCACACACTCCAGACACATGTACTCTTGTACCTCACAACACCCCCCTTTGGCATGTGCTGTAACAATAAATTCTTTGTAGCGTTATTTAGAAACATGAAAGGACCTCTGGAGACGAGCCACTTTAAGGAGGTTTGGGGGTTTGGAGCGACATTTCCATTATTCTTTTCTAATACCATATGTTCAGATTACACAGCACTCTGTCTCTCCCTCTTTGTGTTTCACTCACACACACACGCACACACACACTTGTGAGGACAGACACTGATACAATGGCTTTCCTCACCCCTACTGGCAACTTTAACCATCTGCACTACCAAATTACTACAGCAAAGTCCTAATAGGCAATAATAACAATAATAGTAATAATAATAATATATATAGAACGTCTCTGGCTGCACCTATAGTGTTTATAGGTACCTTGGTCTTATTTCCTTCATTCATCATTCACATCATAGGAATATTCTAGTCAGCTATTACTGCCTGTACATTTCAAAACTTCCAAATTTATCACAAAATAAAGTGGTTTACATATTCTGGCCGAACCTGTCAGTTGTTTTGATGACTCATGCTTTGTGCTTTGAAGGGCACTGCTGCTGCTGCTGCGATGTGGCAGATCCGAACAAGAGATCATGACCAAAAGAAAGAGCTTTTTAAAGAAGTGAAAACAAGGAAAATATGCCCTTATGACATCTTAAATTCAAAGTGGTTTCCACAAAGCCGGGAGCACGAGAGCACACCTGTGCATGTGAACGAAGTGCAATGTTGTGCTACCTGGGGGATGAGCTGACTGGATCACTGTTGCTGTTGCACCGACACCGAGCGCACATCCAGCTGCAGAGGCAACAGCAAATGTTCAGGCTGACATCTCCCTAAAACTGAATGCATTAACCTGGTGATTGCCTGGGAATAAGATGAGGTTTCGAATAAACAGAGGGGGTAATGAGATCCTGCCAAGGTGAAGGAGACCACCAGGGAGGACAGAGGGGTAAAAGAGGCCTGAGAGAGAGAGAAAGAGAAAAGAAAAAAAAAAACCAAGTCAACACAATGTCTACAACTACGATCCGACTTCCACCTTCCAGCGCTGATGCAAAGTTGAATCGTTAAGAGGACGCTTTGAGGAGTCTTTGTCTCGGAGGAGTTACACAAACAGAAATACACACACACACACACACACACGTGTACACGCACACACTTGAGGGAATGGTTCCACGGAGAGATTCACTGAGCCATCTGCCAAATTAGGCCATGAGCCATGAGCCCACAACTTCACTGTTCTATTCAGTTTTCAATTATTGGGCGAGAGGCTCAAGCACGAGGTCTGTATACATGCATTTGAATGCATACACACATCAATAGAATGGAGAGTTTCTCACTCATGCATCCAGTATGGGATAAGATGAATCATGCAGACATGGCGGCTAAGTTATTCATCATGTTTCAATAATGGATAACATACATGGAAACACCACTTGTTTGGATTATTATTTTTTTTCCCTATTCAACACTTGGCATGAAGATGTACACACTGCTGAAATGCAACAGCTTAAGTGAGAAACCGACGCCCGAGGGGAACAAACGCATGACAGCAGCGATCTACCTACATGTGTGCGCACGAGCATGCAAAGAGGAACAGTAAACTGTTCATTAAGAGACGCATGAAGACACTAACAGAGGCTCCGGAGCCAGGAGCAGAGTGCCGTCAGTACCCCATGCCAGCTCCGCCCCTTCCAAAATGTCAGAGGCGTACATAGCGGGGAGGGTGCGAGGTGATAAACACACCCGAGCGAAAATGTCAGAGTGTCACCCGTTGCCATGACAGCCGGCAAAGTTTGGCAAGGACTACAGTGTTCCAGCCAAAGGCCAGATTATTTGCTACAGCTAATTGAGCCTGTGGTTTTCGAGAATGACTGTATACAGACGGCTGCTATAAAAAGACACCGGAGGATCTGCATTTCTCTGTATTAATAGCAAAAAGACAAAGAAACTAACACTCCTACGTATTTTAATTAGACTTTCAGTGACAGTAATCATTGAGAAAAAAAAACAGAGAGAGAGAGACAGACACACCAAGCAAAGTTGTTACAAAAGCAGTCTGAAGCATGTTGCAGACACACAGTGTTGGGGAGAGTGTTGTTTAGAACATAACCTGAGGGGAGTGGGCAGATGGAAGGAGGTGAGAGCTATTTCAGGGAACATTCAGGGTCTCTGTGGTGCTTCCTGTTGATCAGTCATCAGTAAACCCACCCCAAGGCCGCAGCTACACGCAAAACCTTTTAATGCAACTCGTCTAGTCCCACCAAGGTGACGCTAAATTGCACTGTTGATGCTGGTGCAATACTCAAACCTGGTGCAGCTCAGTAACAGACAAATATATGATACTGTACAATGCAATACTTACTGACTCAGTACTATGATATTGTACCAACTACCATGGCTGTGGAGCATTATACTAAATGGTGTTTCTAAATGCTATAAAATATTTATGGGCAAACTTATGGGGGAGACACAATATTGAAAAACTGCTTTCAAAAAAATCCAACATCAAAACAAACTAGAGCGTTGACTCGACAAATTTCATAAAGGTGACATTCATAACAGGACTACTGCGTTGGATTTTATTACAATGTGCATGTAATGTTTCTACAGTAGTTAGAAGGATATAAAAAAAAACAGATTCCAGTGTTTTTGTGTGTGCGCTTTTTTTTTTTTTTTTTTTACCATATCACACAGTCTTCATTAGTAGATGCCAATCAAGAATTCAATGTTTATCTCAAAAAAACTCATTATCTTTTGCCCCCCATCAATGTTGCTGGTACATGGTGATTAGTAATGCATATTACATTGTGGCTCATAAACTCTAAACTCTGACATGTAGAAGTGTTTTTCCCATATAAATTGTCCAAACCTTTTGTGTCATTTCATACTGAATTTATTCAACCTGTTGTTGCCATAAACATCACATTTACACCATGTATGAACACATCAGCTCCAGCAATGGACACATTTATGTATTTTTTTTCCCAGCATTAAATTTACTGCAGATGATTATATTTCCATAAGTGTTTTTGTAAAATCCCAACAATGTTTCTTTTTCTTTTTTAAGTGATACTGTATATTGGACTACTTCTGCCAGACGTGTTGTCCTGGTGCTCTGTGGCAGTGTGCAGCAGCTGCTGACTGTGTTCCTGGAGGCGGGTACGAGGCTCATAGTTCACTAATTATTATGGAATGTGATAAATTACTATAGTTAGATAACAAAATGTTACAGTAAAAATAAATGCTACGCTCAATGTGCTTTAGAGCGACATTAAACGACATGACAGTTAGTTCTGAAAGCCTCCGTTTTGAGAGTTAATTTACAGTTGTGCTTTATGTTGTTTTATGTGTGTTTGCTTGAAATACAAATACATTTTTGCAAATTCACTGAGAAGACAACTGAGTCAAAAAATACATTAATCTGACTATAAACAAAATAATATACCCATCATCTGATTTATTTTTCTACTTCTCTGCCAGTTGTGACCAAAATGTATACTTTATCTGAGGGTATCTTGGGGCGTTTAGTCAGTGTCCGTTTTTGTCCGTGCCATTTCTAACAGGGGTCAACAGCCAAATTGCAGGGAGGAATTGGATGAAAATCAGATTCCAGTGTTCAGTGCACAAGGTGAGCCTCACAAGTCACCTCAGGCTACAGATGAAACAGAGAGAGTTTGTCAGGTGTTGTGAACAGCACCCACACACAAGAGCAAGGAGGCAGCACAACGAACAATACTGATTTGCCTTATTGCAGTTTTAATTAAAACTGAGCCCATATCAGTGAAGACGCATTTGCGCATCTGCACCATCTGTTTGCTGAAGGAACGCTTCTTAAACATTTTCATTTCTTCATGTGAGCAGCTCTGTGGTTAGCAGTGGCACCTCATCCACGTCTGTGATTGTGTTTTCAGTCAAAATTATATATATACACTGTATGTATAGATTAGGTGACTTGAATGTGTTCATCCAACTGCTGCATGCACTCTAAAAACTAATTCAAGGGACCTTTAGTCATTACTTAATATATATATTGTTGTATTGAAATAAAAAAAATCAAGTCTGAGATGCTGTTAGACTTTTTACTTAAAAAGTAATTGTTATTTTATTAAGCTTGGATGACACACAAATTATGCCTGTTGATTCAATATACTATTATGACTTGTTTTAGTTTAAATTATTCAGTTATAAAAAAATAATTTAATTTAAGTTCTGTTAATGTAAAATACAATTTGATGACTTGTAAATGGTACCAGCGACAGCACCAGTACTGGTACCGGTAATGCGAGATGTTCTTCTGTGTTAACATCAAACATCCAATGGTTTACAACAACGAACGAACACCTCGCAGCAAATCTCGCGCATGTGCACAAACATCTACAGAGCCACTGGGAGCTACTGCTACAACAAGGCTAAAAACAGATATCAAATACATTTTTTTTGAAGAACTTTTTCATGTCACGGCTTCAGGACACTTGGGTCAGTACGGACGAGCAGTATGGAGGTATTTGGATGTTTCATAGTGTGTGTTTTGGACGATTCAAAAGTGAGCTCTATCTGCCGCCATTATATGAAAACCCGTTACCAGCCGGACCCCCCCTGGAACTCCAAAAGCGTTTTGATGACTCAGAAAGTTCTCCAAACCCTTCCTTGGCATGACAGTGAGTAGAAAATTGGTGAATCAGTCCTGCTGCAGCACAAACGGTGACCTGAAGACCAGGCAGGACAGCCAACTGAGCGACCGACCGATCCCTTCCCTGGCACTCGGATGCCGCCCAAGCCGAGCGAGTACTCGAGTACTGGGATATCCACTACGACCAAGACAGTCTAGGAGCGGCTCGGGGACAACTCTGGAGTCACTGAACCCAGTCAAACATCTCTAGAGAGACCTGACAGTGGCCGTTCACCAGTTGTCTTCATCCCGCCTGACAGAGATCTCACGGATCTACAGAGAAGAATGGCAGAAAATCCCTAAATCCAGGTGTGCGTGACTCATCACATCACACCCAAGAAGACTGCCTCAACTAAGCACTGGGTAAAGGCTCTGAATACTTGATGTCAATGTGATATTTCAGGTTTTTTCCTAAAATTTTCTAAAAAAAATTCTGTTTTCGCTGGAGAACTGAGTGACGATTTATGAGTGAATGTAAACATTTGCAACATAAGAATATGTGAAAAATACACAAGGATGTGAACACTTTGCGGATGCACAGACAGCTTTGTTCCGCTGCTCTCACAACCATTAGCACAAAGAAAAAATGTAAACAGCCTCGAAACGCGAGGCTTTTAACAGAGGAAGCAATGGAGGATTTATTTTTCCTTGATGTTGACAAGTAGCTGCCGTCAGTTTTACATTATGTGGGGGAAAATAAGTTGTGACACGAGCAAGCTGCCATGATCACAACTTGTAATATAAGCAGGGACGCCCGCCGTGTTTCCACGCCACAGGTATGGCACGCTAAAAGGTTTGTAATGCAAAATGAAATAAGTGGCTGTCAAACCTTTTTTTTTTTATTTCTCCACTGAAATATTCCAAGCAGATCAAAAGCCTCTTGGTTATCCTCCAGTGAAAAACATGCTTCAGTGAGGCAGCGTCAGGAGGTGATGAATTTGCACAGGCAGAACGTTAACACTTTATCACGGCTGTAGCATGAAGCTCCGCTCTGCCGGTACGAACATGAACATACGAGTGAAATTGCTTCGATGCACAGGAGCAACAAAACGATAGAAAACCGATCATAGCGAGTTTTTGGTTGTTTTTTTGTAATAGCAGCTTGTACTGTACAGCTCACTTGTACAAACAGGGTGGGTGGACTAAATATTTATATCTCTTTGCTCAGGGGAGAGTCGTCTGAGTTTCTGACAGCACATGGGAGGCAGTTTTTCCCCTGATTTATGTTTTTTTATTTTTTATTTTAGGTTTTTCAGCTGCACCGTGGGAGCTATAAGTTGGGAGCAGTGTACCAGCACATTAACCCCTCGAACCTCTTCATATATCAACAGATTTATTTTCTCCACTTGCTTCTTCGGGTGCAACAAGTCCAACAATAATACCTACAGTATGTTATTGAACCCATCAGTTCCACCATTTTGGATATCTAGCAAAAACACATGTTTGCCTGTTTTGATGCCTGGTTTGTTTTTACTCTTATCACACAGAGACTGAAAGTCATTTTTTGACAAGATGTACAAAAGAAAACACGTCTTTCATCCCTCTTATGTCTCCGGCTGTTTACTCATTATTTGATATGAGTTGACTCAGCCCAAATAGAATCAATTAGGAGGATTTGTTTGCTTTGTTTACTTTGTTCTCGGAGAACAGACGTGCGCTCAAAGCTCCACCACTCCCCTCGGCTAATACGGGTCAGTGTTGGCGTAAAGACTGAGCCTGTATAAATCCAGAGGTTATGAAAACCATCACACACTGAAACAAGCAAACAGATGACTGATATTCTTGACGTCCTGCGATAACTCCCGACACGGCGTGCATCTTATAATTCGTTCTAACAACGCACCAGCTTGTGCGCCGCAGTCAACACAATCACTTCCTGATCCACAAAAGGCCAAGTGTTGACTTTGACAAAGGCCAAGTTGCTTCTCGCTCACTCCCAATCCCCCCCCCTTGCTCCTGTCTTCCTCTTTCCACTCGGAGCTATCCGTCTCTCACCCTGCAACCTGTTTTGTGTTTGTACGAATGTACAAGTGTGTGTGTGTGTGTGTGTGTGTGTGTGTGTGTGTGTGTGTGCAAATACTCGGTGGTGTGATGTTGGGCTGCAGCGATGATTCTTTTCTGTGTGCCAGTTCACGTCCCAAATGTCTTGATCTGACCTCAAGTTCAAAACCCAAACTCAAACTCAATTAAAGTGATATAAAAGCAGCAGCAAAGTGAAAAGCAGAAAATCCTTAAGTAGTCTGGGGGCATTTTTTTTTTCTTCAAAAATGATTAACAAATGAAAAATAGATGGTTATGAAAATAGTTGCTGCTTTTGTGGTTCATTGACGCATTATTACAGCTATTGTTCTGTGGGCTATTTAAGGCACATTGAAAAAAAAAAGTGCAACATGAATTTGACGCTAACTGCTCCTTTTTAAGGTGTAATTTTCCCACTTTACTGAGATAAATGCACAGCCATGTGTTTAGGATTTTATTTCTCCTCCTGTATAAGGAATCCGGTGGAGACACGAGATGAAAACATTTGCTGGCATCAAAGTCTCCGGGGGATAAATGTCCAGTGTACCTGAAGCTCTCGCTTTCACTCTCCCTCTGCCTGGTCTTTTTACCAGCCGGCGTTTCTGCCCAGGCCACTGGATTGTTACAGGATAAAATCTCTTCTCTCTGTCGGTCTCTCCTGGGCTGTTTCTCTGTGGCGCCACAGGGGAACAGTGAGACCAAGAGTGAGCCTTCGAGAGCAAATTATGTACATTTAAATGAACCGTTTCCTTGAGTCTGCTCAGCTCAGCGCTGAGAAGGAGTTCAGACGGAACGGAGCTGGAACAGGAGGTTGAGAGGATACGTGTGTGTGTGTGTGTCTGTCTTAGTGTGTGTGTGTGTGTGTGTGTGTGTGTGTGTGTGAGAGAGACACAGAGAGAGAAAGAGAAAGTGAGTGTAGCAGGGATCCACAGTGCAGCCCTGAGTAGGAGTGTAAAACTTGAGTGGACCCTAGGCCCTCGCTTAGCCTTAATAGCTTTCCTGTCCACCTCCTCCTGCTGCATTAGAGTTACATTTCCACTCTGGGGGGACGTTCCTTCTTTTATATTTATTTATTCTATTTTCTGTCCCCTGCCCAAATGCACCGGCTCCATCCATGCAGTCACTTCACAGAGGTGGTGCTGCGAGGCTCACTTCAAAAGCCGCCCAAACGGTCCGGCTGGGGTCTGCTAGCGATGAAGAGACATGGAAAGTCTCAGCAGCAACCATCGGTCCAGCTCAGTCACAGACACACACACACACAAACACACACCTGTGGCTTTGTTTCACATTCAGACAATGCATCATGGAGCCTCCTTTGTTTGTCAGGCTGTTCCATTATTTACCTCCTCCCCCTCCCCATCCACCTGGGCCTTCGGATGCCATTTATCATCCCCGTGAAACCTTGCGTCCGCTGGAACTTGAAAACCTGATGAATAAGTAAACTAGTTCCTCCACACACTTCCACGCACTTCCTGTCCTTTTCACAGGAACAAAGACAAAGAGCTGCTATGTGGTGCCGCAGTCACAGCACTAAGTGGACTCCACAGGCTTTTGCCTCCATCCTCCAAAAAATATTCCCTGACCTCGAAAAGCCTTTCTTTGATTCTCAAAGCCTTTTAGCTGCTTTCAGAATTTTTCCTACAAGTCATTAAAGTCATTAAGCTACATGATAAGAGGAACTCGGAAATGGTGGTAAATCGGTCCCTTGCGAGATTACACCGCCTCTGGTCTTATCCTCCGCTCTTACACCATCTCCTACTGTAGCTACGCCATCGTCATCATCCTCATCCTCAGCCTTCAGCTCCGGCTTTCTGCCGTGAGCTTTCCGTACACTTCGCTGTTTGCCAGCCTGCCAGCCAGCCAGCGCTGTCTAAGCATTCCTGTCTATCCAATGAGCTGGAGTCAGCCAAATAGTGATCTGCTGTTAGTTATTCAATTACTTCACCCGGCTGGCCTGCGCTCCCTGGGGCTGCTGGTGGGGGGTACCGGGGTAGATGGGTGTGTGCTGTGCCGCGGTGGAGCTGCCTGCTCTCAGCGGGGCGAGGTGGGGGGAGACCTCCCTGCAGCATCACGCTCATTTTCCACTGTAATAGAGCAGAATTAGTACAGATTTAGCCAATTAGAGAAACAAGAGTCAGTTGCCATGTCATTTTCCTAACTGCTGCCAACCTGTTCCCTGTGTTTTTTTTATTTTATGTTGGTGTTTTTCTTTTTTTTCCTCTCTCTCTCGTCTCATCGCTTGTGGTGAGTGTGTGTAAATCCCTCTGAGGGTCTGTGTGTGTTTGAAGTAATTGATATTGTGAAAGTATTCCCTTGTGGACTGTAAGCTCCCAACAACTTTTAGGCGCACTAATACCAACAGGGCTCTAAGCTGCAGGCATACCCTGGATGAAATATTTGCTGTGTCTGCCAGGAGACAAATCTATTCACTGCTTTCAGTAAAATACTGTCTATGCGGCAATATCTTATTTGTAGGCTGAGACCAGAGTCTCACAGGGACCAATTGAAGCTAGCTCTCTCCATCCCTGTGCTTTGTGTGCTAATTACAAGGGTCAGAAAGACTGATGGCTTAACAGAGGGGGTTATACGATAAGGTTATCACTGTCCAACTCCCTCTCTTCCTTTCTCATTCCCCAACTTTTTTTCCTCCCCCCTGCTTTTTTTTTTTTGTCTCTGTTTCGGGCTTTTCCGACGCTCCACGGGGGGAGGGGGGGGGTTGTGCACATCTCAGCTGACTATAAATATCAAATCAATGAGCTGCCATAAATGATAATAGCTGACATGGGTGGATTTCCATATCCTGTGGTTGTCATGTCAGTGTTTGTGCTCCAGGTAGCACCACTGGATGCACAAGGTCATGTGAAGGATCTGCCTTTTTCTCCCGCTATCCTTCTGCCCCCTCAGGGCTTTCTCTCTCCGTCCCTCTCTCCCTCTCTTTCTGTTTGTTTCATGCTCTCTCCATCTTTTTCTATATGTTGACACTCCAGTCAAGCCTCCTCTTGCGCTGCTCCTCCAGAGACGAAGAAGAGCTGGCGGTAAAAGGGGGTAAGCTGTGTGAGGATAACATTTATGACATGTAGTGTCACCTCCCATCACGTGGCTGCTCGATTAACGCCTCACACATTAACCTGGGAAAACTTCATCGGGCGTGTCACGAAAATAAAATTCAAATCAGCCATCACATGACGGCTCCCTTAAATGAAACTCCTTCATCTTTTAACCTTGTACCGTCTACATGAGGTCGGGTTATAGAGGAGAGTCGGAGAGACAAAAAATAAAAAAATAAAAAAAGGGTTGAGATTTTATCTTCACATGTCTCGTTGCAGATGTTTCTGCCTCTTCTGTCTAAATGCATTTCACAATCTTTTTTATTTTTCTCCACCTTTCAGAAATCAGATGTGTGTCTGCAAACATGCTGAAGTGTTTTTTATTTTTTCTTATTTTACACTCTATCCCACCAATTAGAATCTCTAAAGCTGAGCTATGCAGGCAGCTTCCACCAGCACCTCAGTGAAACATTTACCATAGTTCACAAATAACAAACATACTTTCTATTGTCACTCACCCGTGCAGAATGAAAGTGACTCAATATTCATCATTTCAAAGAGCACATATTACAGCATTAATGCGATGCACGCCCTCGCCCGCCCTCTGAATAACCTAATTAGTCTTTAAATGAGATGTCGGCCGGTCTCTCATATTGTCTCATTTCACAGAAATCAGGGAGGGAATCCACCGAGACAAGACGCTTCTTAAGAAGTGCTTAGACCTCGGCACCATGACAATCCACATGGCACACACACACACTCTCTCTCTCTCACACACACACACACACGGTTGTGGGCATACTGATGAGAAAACATTATGAACAAATGTAAAATCAGCAAACCCATACAGTACATGCGACCAGCAGCACGCATGCCAACACAAAGCAACTTGCTCCAGGTCCTAAATGCAGAGGCTGAGTGGGTGGGGAGGTTCCCAGACCCGGCAGAAGAGCGAGCACCCTCAGGTGATAATTAGTGCTGCAGTTCAGTGACCTTGCTGAGGCTCGACCAGGAGAAGAAAAAGCCTTGAAAGTTTCACTCAGACATATTGTGCCCCCCTCCTCGCATACACACACACAGAGGAAAGATAAGAGTTACACAACATGGAGGCAGTTTATTGTTTGGTGTTGATTACAGTTGACAACGGAGACAGGACGAAGCTTCACAAGTGAAAAAGCGATTCATGCGGATAAGGAGTCCAACCCTGCAAGAGACTGCATGGCTTTAGGGTGACTGGATCTCCCAGAATTCCTCTTGTATAATTGATTGTGTTTATTTTTAGGTTTAATTCAGGTTACACTGCACAGATTCAAATGTGAACATACTGTATTTTTTAACTTACTATTTTGTATAATATACTATAAAATGTCATAAAATAGTAAAGAAAGCCTGTCAGTTTTCTAAAAGCTCCAAAAAAAAATCTTGGTTTGGCCAAAATCTAAAAACCATTTCAGTTATAAATAATATGAAACAGAGAAGCAGAAAATCCTCATGATGGATAAACTAACGAGCAGCTGTTTTTCTTAATAAGTACCTTATAAAATTTGCAAATCAATTTTCCACCCACTATGTGGATGCTCATGTGTGTAATGTAAGTTATAGTTTTATTTTTTAATTAATATTCATATGTGATTAGATAGGCATCCCTCAACTATCATTAGTCCTGAAAAACCTGTCACACATTTAGACAGATGTTTAAACAGAAAACTTGGACGGCTTTTCATTATTTTTATGACGATATTTCTACAAGCCAATAATTAAACAACATACATTAGTTTCAGATTGTATGGATGCGGTCTGCAGTCTGTCAGCCACTTAATAAAACGGCTGTGCTGTTAAACAGAAGAGAAAAAAAAACAGTGTTGGTTTCAGTGAACCTGTGGAGTTCAAGTCCACCGAGCTGCTGCATGATGGAGCATCAGAAACCATCACTATCACACGCCATCGCCAGCGGCCATCACTGCGACTGAGCACGTGTGTTGCCAACACCCCCACCACCGCTGCCACCTCCCCCCTTGAGTCCCTCAGGGTCACCTCCACCCACCTCCCCTCCTCTCCACCACAAGAGCTTCGGCTATTGTGACAGCGCTGCTGCCATGGGAGCATCTATTTCAGCACAGACCTTGATCTTGGGTGACTTCACACTCAGCCCTCAGTCTCTGATCAGATGTGCCACACATATACACCCCGGCCCGATCGTCCGCGGGATCTTGAGTAAGTCGCAAAGCTGAGTGGGAGTGGGAGTGGGAGCTGATGTGCTTGAGATGGACCACACAGCTCTTGATAAAGATATAATATAAGAATAGGCCACCTGCTGCCAAGTGACAAGCAGCGACTGAGAATCACTTAGTTGCTTATGAAAATGACTCGGTAATAAAAAGGATGGAGGTGTGAGCTTACACAGAACAACAGGGTCGCCAATTCACCCCTTAATTACCCTCTCAAACACTCCTCTCCTTTTCTGAGAGTGTCAGCCTCTTCCTAAAACACACACACACACACACACACACACACACGAAATCAAACTCTAGTGATATTGCAGATGTACCACCCTCCACAGCGGATAATTACAGTGTTAGTGATGGGGTGAGGTGGCGAGGTGGGCTGGGCTGTGGGACAGGCTAAGGGGTAGAGGGAGGGGAGAGTTGGGGGATGAGGTGGTGGTGGTGGTGGGTGGAGGAGGAGGAGGAGGAGGAGGAGGAGCACAATGATTCATCACCACTGTGCTCAACACACACCTCCTCCTCCTCGGCAACATGCCCGCTCCAACCCCTCGCCAGCAGTTTGGCGGCGTGCCCAAGAGTGACAAGGTGACACTGGCTCTTTTTTCATGCGCTGCAGCTCCACGCCACTCCAATCAAACCGCAAGCAGCACCTCTGCTTCACAACAACACACCACCACGTCCGCCGCTGACTGGCAGGTGGAAGAGGCAAACCGGGAGCCACGATTGGACATAAATCATTTGCTGGTTGACATCCGCCACCAAATGTTGATTGCTTTCTGGTTATCTTCACAGCCCCTTGTTTCATTGTCTCCGTCAGTGGCAACATATGTCGGGTGTAAAAGAGGAGTGTGTGAAATAAAGTCAGCGTGTTTGTGTGTCTGTGTTGCGAGTCGCATGAATAAATCTGAATCTGCACAGCAGCATTGTAACATATCTATTCGTAATTGAAGACTTCTGTGCGGATAGGAGTTGATAACGCCTGCTCTGCACATGGATACAAACACAACATGTGATCTGTAATCAAGAGCAGAGTGTGTTAACAAAATAGACATTCATTACGGCAGCGCTCTCTTAAAATTCAACAATGGCCATTATAGACAGTTTCAATTTATGTTTTGCTATTCAACAATCAAAAACAAAGTACAGCTCCACTGAAAAGAGAGTTGGCCCCATTTCCTATAATTCGAGCTGCAAACACAGGGGACAGCTGGGTATTCATTAGCACTCTGCAATATGTGGTTGTGTTTAAAAAGGGAAGTTTTTTTTTTTTTTTGTGTGTGTGTGTGGACGAAAAAAAAAAATCATCCACCACCACCAGAGAGGGGGAAATGACGCTCTGCCTGACCACTGTCTACTTTCATACATTTTGCCTGATTTATCCACCAAGTGTAGTCAACATATTTTATTGTCTTCCAAAAATAGACGCCCAAGGTGACACTGGATCGACAAAAACAATAACAAAAACAACGGCAGCAGCACGATGCATTTTGAATACAAGCATTCTTAATACGACATCCACCACGACTCCCTAATGATTCTCCCTAATGCGTCTCTGAAATGCAGCAATTGACGCCGCCACTGTCACTTTACCATGAGTTGTTTCAAGGTTGACCCGGTACTGAACTTAGTTGTTTTGACCATTATCGTGATGCACAAAGTAAGAGACACAGCTGTCAAGAAGCCAAATGGAGACGAAGAGACTGCATCTCATTTAAAGAATGATTGCTTATGATCCGAGGTACATTTTCATAGCCCGACACGGCAGAATTATTCACTTGAATTAGCAGTGCTGCTGTTGAATCGTGCATGTTCGAGCTCTGTGTGCGGTAGTGCTAACGCAGCACTAAATAAATAACCAACCTTTTTCGACAATGGGGGTTTTCTGCTGTGAAAATTTTAAAACAAATGTGCATTTCACTTTTATTTTTTAATTCTCTGCGATAAAAACCTGCACCAGTATGTCCCAGTAAGTGTCTGTTTCCAACACCACAACATGGCTTTTATAATGGAAACAAAAGAGGTCCCACTAACCTAATGGCACCAGCACTGTTACATGCAGATAGATCTATCTGATCATTTTCTAGTGTTTTCAAACTGTTTTGGAAGGTAGGCTACCTATAAATTATGTCACCGTGCCAACAGTGGCATCAGATCAGGAAATGTCTCCATGTGTAATGTTTGAACAGTATCTCACTGTTGCTCCTGTGAACTCTATGTTGCTGCATTTTTATATATAGCTTTAAAAAAAGAAAAGAAGTATTTTTAGAGAATGTAAGCTCACCAGATCAGCTTCTCATTTAAATAAACCAAACCACCTGTTGATCCAACAACCAACCTGAGTCTGACTATCCTGGAATTAGTCACAGTGGCAACCTGAGCCTCACATGAGAGGAGATGCCTCCGTCTGTTTGTCAGTGCTCGATTCACACAAACTGCACAATGAATTGAATAAATTGCAGTCAAAGAATCAAAGCACCTCGATGCATATGAATTTCTAGTAAACACTGCTCAGTCTATTGAATAAGAAATGTACTGTACAAAGGAAACACAGTGTGTGCATCATTTATATCTTATGAAAGAAGGATGCTGTTTGACACTAATTGGCAATGAATGAAGAAGGAAAAAAATCCTTTTTAATAAAGGAGTATTTAATGTCATGATTTGAGTTAAATTCCCTGCTGTGTATATAAAGCACACATTTTATGCTTTAACAGATCATTTTTTCTCGCTTCATTAGGTCTCTAGAGCACAACTGGTCAGAATTGAAGAGGTGTTCCCAGCAACTCGTCTATTACATTATAAATCTCACGGAGGTTTAGTTATTGGCCTTTCTGCTGCATATACAGTAGTCTTTGCAAAACTGAGAGAAAGGTTAACACATTTAATACATTCTAAATGTATGTGTGTTTATATACATAACTATATATATGTAAATATAAACACACACACTATTTAAAGAGCAATCTCTTTCTCCTTTGCTGAGAACTTCTAATAAACACATGAAGAAAAAGAAATTTCCTCGTCTCCACTAGACAGTCTCTTAAATGCTCAAGGACTGTGTGTGTGTGTTTGTGTGTGTGTTTGTGCTCTCCTTCAGACCTCAAACAGAGCTAACCACTTCATTGCCACCCAGAGATGTACAGTCACAAAGGGTCAAAGCCTTGTAAAGCTCTCAGATGTTGCTGTGCTTCCACCGTAAACGGACAGTACGCAGTAATGCAGCACAGATTGATTACTACATATCGAAGACAAACAGCGTTGCCTTATGGGAGGCATTGTATTCTCTCCCGGCTGATGTTGATTAAAAAGTGTAGAAAAGAGAGGATCAATTTGCATCTGACAAAGTGGAGGTAAGCAGAAAATGATAATGAAGGATTTAATACAATCCTTACGCACAGCAGAGGAAATAGATAAAGAGTATAGGAAACAATGGTGTATAGTACTGAGAGCCAAAATTGAAGTGCAAAGCATTATTTTATATACTTGATGCAATTTTATTGTCTATACAGCAAGACGGATCTGTCCAAGCGGGCATTATAATTAAACTTTGCCTAAATATGGAAACTCACACGTGCGCACACACACATACACAAAGCCAAATCGGTGCCAGCAGTGGGAGGTGCTGTAACAGTTTGCCAACAGGAGACACTCACGCTTTGGTGCATCTGGAAGGGTGCTAGCTGACGCCCATGACTTCCTATCCCATATAAGAATGGTGGATGACTTTGTTCGTCATTAGCCATTCGCACAAACCACAAGCTCTGCATGTGAGCCACTGCTTCTCCGTCTCCCGCCGAGACCTCCTCTCTCTCCCGTGTCTCGACTCACACCTTTCTCCTCTCTCCTATCAAGCCCACACATAATGACACAGCATGTGACCACATGACATATCATCTGCCGATATATACCTCTGTTGTCGCAGGCAGCAGGTGCTGATTACTAAGGATGTCACCCATTGTGCCCTGTGGTATCACACTAAGGTCTGTGATCATGATGAGCGCAGAATCTCACAGTGTGTGCTCCATCCAACTGGGTGATAGAGGAAAAGTTCTGCCATGGCGACGACTAATTTGCAGGCTTTCTCACACTCTCTATACTGCAAGCTAATTGCTTTCCTTTATATCTGTTTGTACAGTGTGTGATGCATTGTTCAGAGTAGGGAAAGTTTCTCTGCACTCCTGACATATTAAAAAGCAAAACGGAGAGTGCGCAGTCACACCGGAAAGTGGCACAGCTAATTTTGTTTGTGCATCCTCCCAAAATAGGTGTTGCTGGAAGCTCGCTGGTGTGTTAACGACTCCCAGGTCTTAGAGAAACTGCCCCTGGTTGTGGCTCATTTTGTCAGTGAGAATATGTAATCTTTGATCTGCTTTCCTTCCCCTCTCTACAGAAAATGTACAGACTGTATCTAAAAATGGTTGGTGCAACAGTCAATTTACAAAGATATGGGATATACGACATATGTACCTATACCAAGAGCCTCATAACATCTACTGTATGCAATGTACAATATGAAATATTCATGGCTACAACTTGTGAATGTACATAAATATTTAATTCATGCATGTTTACTAAAACAACACCTGTATAAAAGTCTATGTTTTTCTTATCAATTTCAATGTATATTCTCCCATTTCGGGAAAGCCTCAGGCTTATATTGACAGGCTTTGGGATAGATATGTTTTTACATAAAGTAACGTCTACAATTTAAATATGAAAGACAAATATAGAGAAACTTGCATATTTGTATGGGCTAGACATTTATGTCAGTATATGATATTGCTCTGATCTATAATAGATCTTATATGTTGACATATTTCAAATAATACATGTACATGTTTTTAATTTGTGCATAGAGTGATAGCTTTCTCCATTTTGGACTGGTGTGGACTCTTTGTTTCCTTCATGCTATAGAACTTTATGCATCATGTTTGCAATTGGCCAGCAGCACAAATCCAAAAGTTTAGCATCACTTGCCTTTTCATAGTAATAAGCCAATTGCAGCAATTCATTCTCGTATTTTGTTGTTATGAATGCTTGAAAGTGTGATGGTCTAAGTTCCTCAGTGGGATGTGGTTTGTAAAAAAAAAGAAAAAAGACAAAAGTCCTGATCGCAACTCTGACAAACGGTGATTCATTCCATCACACTTTTTACTGTCAGTGTTATCATCTGGACGACAATGTGAGGTCAGACAACTATTGTTTGTCTTATTCAGAGTTAAATTGTCACAGAAAGAAAACATGTATCCAGTGCAACTAGAATCTGACTTAATTTGCATCTGCCACAAGATATCATGATCATCATATTAAAACTATAAACGTGTACAATTGTTTTGTTTGTGCTGTGATGCTCAGCAGGGATGACGGCAAGGAGAAAAGGACAGAGATAAAATACCCTTGATGTGATGCTGTGACACATTTTGGGTGTGACAAAAACTTTGTGCTGGAGCCAGTAAGTGAGGAAGTTGCATGACACCGGCAGGGGTGCGCTGAGCACCAGTGCACATACAGCAGCCGTTAGCCAGTGCAGTCGACTGTGGCAGGAACCTCAGCACTCTGTGGAGCGGTCTGATGGAGCTGTCCTGCCGTCGTCTGCTGTCACCGTAGAAAAGTGGGCGGTTGCCGTCCTTTCATAAGGGCAGCACCCCCAAGAGCTGAAGAGGCTCATCCTGATTGTCTGAGTATGTACCTGAGTGGCTACGAGCCAAAAGAGCCACGTTTGAGAGAGACGCTCATGTAAAAATAGAAAATATAGATTTAAGTTTTGGTTTTTTATCTCTTCTCTCCTTTCATCTCTCCCACAATCCTGGCCTGAGCTCTTCTGAGTCGATGATCTAGACCCAGTCATGTGAGTCTGAATCACTGATGTGTGGACGTCTAATCAGCAAATGACATGTAAACGCTGCTTTTTGTTTTGCAGCCATCGATGCTGAAAGTGTGTGCGTGTTCTCAGGTGTGTATGAAGTCCAACATCACTGCTCCGCATTGGGATACAGGCTCAGCCAATTGTAGTCCTTTTACTGAGTCCAACAGATGCAGCCAGGTGTCATTACAAAAGCCCCAGCAGCTGACGCCACAGTGCTGGTGTGTTTGTCCAGGCATCAAAGTGAGGTTTAGACACACTGAAGTCATGTGTAATCTGAAACCAAATAAACAAACAAACAAAGAATGAAATTACCCATCCTTTTGAAAACTTTGTGGCCAGGTTTTTTATTTTAATGCAAGACTGAAAGAGCTACGCTGCCAATCTTTAACTTAGATCTCATGATTCTCTTTCACTTTAATATGTCGACTTGCCTCATTACCAACGACTTCTCTCTCCCTCCATCTTTCCTGGTCTCCCTGCTGGGTGTGTTGTATGTCTATTTATTCCTTTGCCTCCTTTAGTAGTTATGATACATGTAATAAAAGTGGTTTATTTATCATAATGGAGGAGAGGCACAGAAATAGGGGTATCTAATTGCACAGAACACCAGTTCTATAAAAAGGACGTATTGTAACATTTGATTATATGATGATTAATGGGTTGTTGTTGTTTTTTAAATCTCATTGTATTCATTTTGCTTCTGTCACTGTGGCTGCTGTTTTAGTGGTGCTTAATACTGTATCAATGGTTTCACTATGACATCTTTTAACGTTCTTTTAAGGTCTTACTCTGTATTTATCTGTGCAATTCTGTATCTATCTGCTGTTTGTTTTATGTTATGTTAAACTTTTGTTTCTTTTATGCACACGTCAAAGAAAAATTTCCACTGCTTTTTGCAGGGGACAATAAAGGTTTTCAGATTCTGATTTATGCACTATAGGGTGTTTATTGTATGTTTTTATTGTGATTTTCTTGTTACCTTTGTTTTTAAATACCGGAAAATATTATGTCATTTTAATTGCATGAAACGAAGGAAGAGTAGTTACTACTTTGGTAAAGGCTAATATCCAAAGAGATAAAACTGAATAAATAACCCATCCCTCAGTCCCATTTACTGCTGCTCCTTTAGACTAACTTTCAGTTCTTCAGTCACTCCTATGATAGACTTAAAGCAGAAGTAAGCGGAATATTTGTGTTAATATAAGTCTTAAATAGTTCTATCTTTCGACAGCAATCACTTATATAGAGTGTTTGGTCCGAAACACGGGTCTGTCAGTCACTCTGCTCTGCTGTAAGCCGAGGAGAAAACTTTCCTTGTATTCTACAACCTTTATCCAATGAGGAGAGAGAACGGCATAAAGGGGCGGTCCTCTCTGTGTGTGCAGCCAAGGGATGCGCGTGAATGTGGTGACGTAGGGACGAGGGCGGGGACTGCTAACTCCATCGGCTGATAAGACGTTAGCCAAAACGACCGGATCACTTACTACTGCTTTAACTTGAGGGAAATCACAGATCTGCCCATCTCCTTAGTCCTTGGCTGAAGTGCCAGAGCTCAAATCCCCAAAACACAGACGCTTCCTTCACTTTGACGTCCACACGATTCTTATATTTCATTAACTTTTTATATTTCAAGTAACAGAGCTGTAGATATTGTGCTTTATCACCATTATTCATGAGAGAAGGATGTATGTTGCACAGAGAGAAAACAAGACACAGAAATAGAGGGGCCGAGAGTGGAGGGAGGGGTTGGGGGTTGGGGGTGGTGGGTGGGGGGTGCATTTTCATTTTAATCAGTCAGCTTGTTGGTTCAGTTGGCTCCGAGCACTCTACAAACAAAACCAAATGGCAGCTCCTGGCACTGGCTGAGGCACAGAGACTTTGGGCAGAGAGACGAGAGAAGAAACATACAGAGAGGGAGTTGGGGAAATCAAGGTTTCATTAGGCTGGCCAAACACAGTAAAACTCAGCGGTGATCAGCCACTCAAACGGACGACTGCTGAAGACAGAAGATCGCCCAAAAACCGGACATTTCCCCTCTGTGAGCCTTACAGCGTCTGTGACAACGACTGAACACGCTGCAGGATTTAGAGGAATGGACAGTGTAGACAAAAAAAGATTAAGTGTTTTCACACCCTGGATGAAGAACTCGGATACGGCAGGTTCCTCACTGTCTATTTGAAATTGGTCCATATGGTCAATATCAAAGGCGTAAATGATCAATGAATGACATGTTTGGAGTCATAATGATGATTAATGGAATCTTTCAGAAGTACTCATGTCTGATAACCTGCAGTATTGATAACAGCTTCATTATCTCTCCCTCCCCTCTCTTGTCTCCACGGCTCCTCATTTTAAAACAGAGCCACAGGTCTTTCTTTACATGTGCAGATGCTGAACTGGAGGCTGATGAAGTTCATAACGCAGACAAACCCAGGGGGATGTCTGTGTCAATCGCCGCGCTGTGATCTGCCGAACACGGGTGCGGGTCAAGCCATTCGACTGCATGTTAAACAATTAGGGAATAAGCCGCCTCCGCACCCGTGCTTAATTGGGAAACTGTCAAGCTCCCCGGATAAAAGCAGCCTGACATATTAACCAGATTACTGTCTCACTCGAAGGCTTTTGCACCAGCCAAGACATGACTCCTCATCTCTTCCCCCCTGTTCTCTCACCCCTCGTCTCAATCATTCCTCAACCTTTCTAACACGATCTTGCCCTCCCCTGATATTTATCCACATTAGCTCCATGATACCTGACTCACACCTCTCCTTATTCCTCTCACTGAACAGTTGATTATGAGAGATGTGTTCCCTTTAGGAATAAATGATGTGGGAACTCAACCTGTCACAACTTAAAGTGCAACATGCTATAGCGTGAGAGGCTGGGTGATTCAGCACAGTAAAAAGACTAAAAAACAGATAGAAAATGATCAGCATGACAACAAACTCCACCTCCCAGATGTTCTGAAGCTCACTATGGCAGTAAACATTTCTTATTTTACTGTTGCATAGATTAAAGCCTCATATTTAGCTTAGGCAGTACATTTGCATCAATGTTAGTTGTACATTACATGTTAGATAGTGTTTCTCAAATTTTTTCCACATTTAAGGGGAACTACGCAAGTCCGGTTGCATTTTTTGCTGTTTTGGTTGCTTTTTTTTTTTCTCTACAGCTTTGGCGTACATATTCTCATTCACATATTCTCACGTCGTGAGGCAATCCGCAGAGTGATGTCTACCATGGTGGGTAACGTTAACAAGAGATTACAGATTACCGGTGTTTGTGTTGTAGTGCTATAAAGCAGTCCATGAGATCTGGGACACGGTCGGAGGCACTGATCTTGAAAGGTTGGTTTTCGGCCAAGAGACGCTGTGTGGAAGCCAGAGAGCCTCCATTCTCGCCGTAACAAGTTTAGTAACATGTTTAGTTAAAGGGGTACTTCACCCAAAATCAATAATTCACCAATTTTCTACTCACCCTTATGCCAAGGAAGGGTTTGGAGAACTTTCAGAGTCATCTAAATGCTTTTGGAGTTCCAGGGGGGGTCCGGCTGGCAACGGATTTTCATATAATGGCGGTGGATTGTGCTCACTTTTTAACTGTCCAAAACACAAACTATGAAACATCCAAATACTGTACCTCCATACTGCTCGTCTGTACTGACCCAAGTGTCCTGAAGCCGCAACATGAAAAAGTTGTTTGGAATAAATTAATTTGATCTCTGTGTGTGTGTGTGTTTTGGACGATTCAAAAGTGAGCACAATCCACCGCCATTATATGAAAATCCGTTTCCAGCCGGACCCCCCCTGGAACCTGTAAATTCTTGCCTCCATTAAAGCTTTGAAGTTAGCATGGCAACCCGCTAGCCACACAGTCTGTCCTGTTATTTTCAGATAGCGCCTTCAATCTGCCCTGAGGACGTATCAATGTTCAGAGGCGGGGTTGGAGGTGTAAACTGATGAAGCACCTTGAAAAAGAGCCCTTGAGTGGCAGTGACACATAATTATGATGATGTAGTCTAATAGTATGGCGATGGCAATTCGAGGCTCAATGGCTCTACGCTCTGTCACCTCCTTTAGCCAAATTCACTGAACCTTTTCAGATTATTCATCATTTTAAGGTCACAAGCAACAAAATCAACTATCTTAATATACTAAGTACATTATCTTCTCCAGGTTGTCCTCCCTATCCCACAGTAGTATCATATTATCCCCTTGAAGGTGTGATAGCCTATAATCCCATACCATTAATCTCCCCACATTTCTGAGAGAAGGGTAGGTTGTAAAAAAAAAAATAATAATAATAATCTTAAAGACATCACTTCAGTAAAAGGAATAGGAATATAGGTTTTGTCCTGATTAAAAGATTGGTATAGCAGCACATCAGTGCAACAAGAGTCGGTGTATCAAACCAGACTGGTAGGCTATGAATGTCATGTTTTCAAAGATGGATTATTGGATTTCTTATGACTTAAACTGCTTTTTGATCATTTGATTCTCCACACACAATTTACCATTTCTGCAAAACAACAAACAAGCATATTAAAACTATCAGTACTGTAAGACAGTATTGGTTTATTTACATTACTCATTATCCTATCAAACGCTCAATCTCACCCTAACCACGCAGCACCACCGTCAGAATTGATCACCCGCTATGATAAGCATTTTTAGACTTTGAACTCTTTGATAAGCAACCGTCTCTGAAGTCTGATAGCCATTTATGTAACAGGGTGTATCAAAAAAAACAGGCAAATTGGTGGGACAGCTGCGTAAAATATCTGTTGATCAAGATGAATTTGAGGCAAAAACATAGATCCTCCTTCACTGATTAGATTAGCATTGTTTCCATGCTACAACATAGTATCCTGCCAGCTGTTATGGTCAGGCTGCAAAGTTTTTCTCAATACGATTGACAGTGGATGAACTGCATATCCAGTTATTAGTTAATGGAGCCAAACAAAGAATATAATGTCTCTCCTGTCCATACTTACTGTACAGAGCATCATGCTTTTGGGCTGCTTCAAATCTGCTGTTGTAAAGGTTCAAGTTTTTTTTGTTTTGTTTTGTTTTTCTGAGTCTGGGAACACTTGGGGATGAGGACAAACCATTGCACACAGAAAACCGGGGATATGCTCCACCAAAAATAGATGGGAATAATAGACTGTGTTGATACAGTAAGTACTTCCTATTGAAGTTTCAGATGAGGCCAAATCGAGTGGTTGAAAGAACCTTGGTTTGGCAGAGGTTTCGAATGAATGGGTCCTTTTATGCTCCTGACAACTCTCATGTTCAGTAAATCTAATGTTTGGACAGCTTCAAAATCAATGCACCCTGGCAAGATTAAAAAGCATGACCATGAATCATGTCACATGTTCTTATACAAACAAAACTAAGAATAATAGAGTATATAATATAAATATCAAACCAAAGGAGGCTTGGGCATGTGACACCAGAAAAACACTTATGGCTGCTGTATTTTATCATTGAAAATTAAAATTACAAAATAACAACTATTATTTCAAAGGATTCTACAAAAGGTGGCAGAAACAAAGAGTTTGCAAGTAAAGTACTTAAAAACTAACTCTTCATACATCCATCCACTGAGTTATTTATTTATCAGGGTCGCAGCATTTCTTTGTCAAATGTCAAATATCTAAAGGCAAACATAACTCAACCAACACTGTTTTGAACCTCAAACTTGTTTTATTTCTTATCATCTGTCGCATTCAATTTTTGTAACAAAAAAAAAAAAATGAAATAAAAAAATAAAGGCTACAATTTAATAAATCTTCCTTAGGCTAGAACTGCACTCCCTTAGCAAACTCTCCACTGTCTAACACAACTTTTTACTGACTTGACACTTTGAAGGGAGCCGAGTTGATAGAGGATAGGAGAGGCTCGGGGCTGAGGCACACAGACAGACAATTGACGGACACTTCTTAACCCCTCGGGGACTTGCTGTATTTGTCTACTTCAGCTTGTTGTACAAGTCATTGCTTTTTAATCTTAAAGTCAGACCTAATGTGGTTTCCTTCCATCACTTCTTAGCAGTCACATCAGTCTAGCATGTGGTCACACATGGACGCAGTGGTAATATACTATATATAGTGGCAAAAAAGAGAATTTGCAACACTGTGTTCATCCGAAATAGAAAATATATTTATTCAAGGGCTACATATTAAAAGAGACAACGTTTCGAGCGAATATATATATATATAATGCACATAATAAAAGTCATGAGTTTGTGTGCAGATCATCTGAAATATCAGAGGGGGACAGAGATGCAGAATGATATATGGGTACAAATCCTATTTATTTGCTATATTTCGGGGGGGAAAAACAGCTGTATATTGCATCTCTCATTATGACCATGTTGCATGAAAAATGTGAGTTAAACCACCTATATAAGTATATGCACATCCTCAGGTGCTAAGGTGCTGCTAGTCACTGTAATACAAATAAACTCACAGGAGGAGGTGGACAGTTACACAACAATAATTTCTGCAATCATTGGGAATCAGTGCTATAATCCACTGTTAGATATGGTAGATGAGAAAATGTATTATTAAAATGGCAAATCTTGTATTGAGTGCAGCCATATCTGAACTCTGCTGTGCATCCAAAATATTCCGTATGCTACAGCTGAGAGTTCAGTTGGTTGGAAAACATTTTTAGTTTGGAAGATGCTGTATTGATGCTGTATTATCTTTTAATTGCTCTCTGCATCTCTAGAAGTGAAAAGAGTCTAATTTAGACATCGTTATGCCTTCAACAGTCATGCATTGATATACAGTATTTGTCTTTTTGAGATATTACGATTGCTCCTGGTGACATTTATCTTGCGAAAGATTTATATGTCAACTATTTTACTTCTTGAAATTTGATCCGCATTTACATGTTTTCCCCAGATGTAAGAATAATTTATGTTTACACTTGCTGTTTGGTGTAAAATATTGGTACATATCTATTTATCTTTGAATCAAAATGTCATTTAAAGACATTTAATTAATCCAAAACAAAAGCACACGCCTGGGGAACCATATCTGCTGTATTTTTATCAACCATTTAAAATGAGCATCGATAAATGCGGATAGAAAGTAGCAGATTTGAATGCTATCAAGTTTTGATATCTTCTATTTTCATCTTCCTCATTAAGCATTTGTTATTATATTCATTACTGGTCAAACATGGATTTTCCCTTTATTATTAATCAAATGTCCACTTGCTACAAAGACTGAGCTCTCATTTAGCTTAAACATGGGATTAGCAGAGAGCTGAGACGTCTTAAGGTGTTTGAGCATTTCCACGCCAAGAACAGCACAGCCCCTCGCTCTGTCAATTAACACCCGTTTCATAAGTCAGCCAGAAAAAATCCAGCAGTGTTGGACCACTAAATGCAGGCCACTGCCGGCTCATTGCACACACACTCTCGTGATATTAGCGTCTAATGTGTATTCAACGAGTTTTAAAGGGGCACATAGATGGGGCGGCTGTGAAAATGCCCCCGTCATCAACTGAACTTGAATGTGTTGTAGGTAGTTACATTTCTTAAATACTGACATTTGTGGCCCGGAGCATAGGAGGTAGTTGGAAGACAAGCCCTGAATAAATGTCAAATTCTGAACATTTTCTTGGCATTACCCACTGACCCATAGAGAAGCCCCTCTCTCAAACATTCCCCTGTAATGTAGTGTGCAGCCTTTTGCGGCAGCTGCCTTTGGAGAGTGGGACTGTTAACATGCTGCAATGAACATCGAATTCCTTTTAGGGAGCTAAAAACCACCAATGGTCCCATAAAGACCTGTCCTTTTTTTTTAATGACCAGCTGAATCCATCTCAATGTATTAGTTTCACAGGGAGTACATGGTGAGGAAATCAAACTCAGTGTTGAAAACAGCTAAACATGGAGCTCAAATCATTTTCTTGCAGAGTTTCTTCGAGCCAAAGTGTGAAGGGCTTTGGCTAATGAGTTTAGTGAGGGTGTGAAACGTGTATCCTCCTCCAACTGAAAAGGGCAGGACGGCGCCCGGCATCTGTAGAATCTGCAGCGAGATCCAAGCGGCAACCTTATGTTTGTATTTATGTAAGTTCACCAATTAAGGGTTTCTCTCGTAAAAGACAGCGAAAGCCTGCACATGTCTGTCTCCTCCGCCTTATCTCCTTGTTGTTAGAGTGGCAGATTGGCACAATTACTACCAGCAGCAGGTTTGTAAGTTGGCTTAATTAAGATGTGGAAATGGCCGTGGCGGGTAAGGAGGGATTTACACCAGCACACATTCCTTCTCAGCCAATAAGCCCTCTTTGCTCTGACAGCCAGCCAAGAAGAAACACAGTCAGGTTTGTAAATTATTTTTCCCTTGTCAATATCACAGTACATATAGGCAAATAACTGACATGGCTTTTTGGAGTTTTATACACTATGCTTCCAGGCATCCCTGACACTGATTATACTCTATATGCAGAATATATATCATATATACATGTTCTGTCAGGTGAAAGACCTCTTCAGAATGGAAAAAGTTTCTTCAGCGTGGGCCAACGTGATCCTCCTACTGTAAGTCTGTACCGTAGGACTGCAGAAGCAAATAAGCTAATTTTTTTTTTTGCTCAATCTCCAAGGCAACAAAAGACAGCAGTGGCAGCAGTGTTTTCACTGTCTACTGCCACAGACAAAACAGTGATGGAAAATAACCGAGCTGTGCGCGCGCAGTGCTCACTAATATATCATCAAGCAGCAGTGTCTAAAATCTGTTACTGTAGGTTGATCTTGAACAGCATGGATGAATTTCATCATTGCCACCGAGCAGGGTAATGTGGGTGCTTGACAGCAAGTGCAAGCAACCAATAATCAAAGGGAAGTCAACACTGCAGACTACAGACTGACACTGTTGTAAATATAGCCGGTGTGTAGGTGGTCAAAACTGCTTGCAAATGAATAACAAGTACAGACATGACCCCGGAGAGTCACAGACACAGGATGAGGCTACTGCAGCGTGGAACATGGTACAGTAACGACGTCTTGTCTGACACTGCATGCGCTGCGAGAGCATGTGCCAACGCGCCTGTCTTTGAGTAGTCTTTGGAAAAGAAGGAAAAAAAAGCAAGAAACAAAGCTGACAACAAACACAACTTTATTGAAAGGGGGGTCCCCTCGTGGGCAATGGCATCACTCAACCATTTAATTGGATGGGACTGACATTTGCAGAGCAGGGTGTCGCCGCATTCGTGTCAGTGCAGAGGCACAACTCGCCGCCGCACACATGCACGCATCATGCTCGACTGAGTCGGGAGGCGCCGCTTCCTTCCTCCGAAAGGAAAACCTCGCAGTCACACTCGGCGGGGTCAAACACACATGCTCACACGTTTGAGTTAATGGGTGACTCACGGAGACATTGAGGGGCAACGCGGATAAAAAAATCAATAACCGTGATCAATCGACCCTGCATGTTTTAAACCCACCGGCGACTGAAGACATTGTTGACTACCAACTTCACACAAATGTCACGAGGCCCATTAATCACCCTCAACAGATATTTAAGTGCCCTCGTCTTATCTGCTGTATCATTCTGTAATTACGAGGCCGCGGATTCAAGATGAGAGGGAGCAAATGCCAAATGCTCCAACAATCAGCATCCTCGATTATTCTTATCAAACGGACCAGCTCTTACCATAACTGACTGAAACGTTGAAGATAATGCACAGCTCCATTATTTAAAATGGCACTCAGCCTCTCTATAGCACAGATGTGTAACCAGGAAAAATAAAATGCATCAAACATATCCATTTCTGCCGCTTGACATATACACATACAGTACAATACAACAAAGCTTCTTTCATAGATGGAAACAGGAACTACACCTGATGAGTGATGGAAAGGTCTGTTTTTAAATAGAAAAAAGAGGTTTGAAATAAGCAGTTTTCATTTTATAAAGCAAAGAAATAACAACACAAACTTGGATATTACTAGTGGGACAACAGACAACCTCCCTGCAAGAATGCACAGAGAAAAACCAATTACAGAATAAAAAGTGATAGGAAAATTTATATAAATAATAAGTAAATAAATCGTTGTGTACCTATGGCACGGTCTTTAGTCAGGAATACTCGTTAAGCCCTGTTTTGGCTCTTGGCTTGCTCTGTACAAAGATTACTGTCAGACGATTTGTATTCTTGATGTATGACTTCCTGTCAAACGCTGTAAACAGATCATTAGAGGACACGAGCGCAATCCAACACTGACAAAATAGGTGTTTCATTTCTAACTTTGTCCCAATTCAAGATTTAGATATTCTGCAGGACCTGTTCTGTTGTTGTGTAAAGACTTTTGAAACAACAGAATTAAATGAATATATTAAACTATTAAAAAAATACTTTTAAAAAAATCTGTGAAAGTGAAGAACAGCCCCACTGGTGTTTTTAATTCCCCGTTACCATCTTAAGAGAATTAGCATTAACCAGTGGATTAGTGTTTCAAGTGACCATTATCAAAAATCAATTTAGCAGCCGGTCGAGTTAAACCCAGGTAACAACTCCCCTGTGACTACTGTTATTCTTATCACCTCGAGAGAAATAAATAGAAATAGAAAGACACTTCAGGAGGGAGAGAGGGAAAGAGAAATAGGGAGGGAGGGAGGCAGGAAGGCTGCCACAACAGACGCAGCAGCAGAAAGACACACACTGTGAAACAGTGCTAAATGTATAATGACATTTATGTGTTGCCCATGAATATAAGATGACCGTACTTTTTCATGTGTAATTTACTGAAAGGAAATACTGTCATACAGCTGCCTGTGAGATACAGCACACAGACGTATGATGTGAGAGAAAATTTAATGCTGAGTGTATACTTTCACCTTCCTACGGTCAAAGACAGCTGCGCTCGTCTTAATAGACTTTATATTTTGATGAATGAACAGATCAGACTGCTGTTTGCTTGTTTACATGTCACAGTATTTTATTACTATAATGTCTTGTAAATCACGATTTCAAGGTGGGAACCATAAAACTATTATTAAGTCAACTTCCCTGAATATAAAATTCCCCCTTTTATCACACGTCTTCTAACAAGTTTGTGGGGCGTTTGTGTTTATGTGTCTGTCTGAAACATTCCTACAGTTATATTATGTTTTGGTTTGTGAGGGGATTTTCATTCTTATTTCCAGTTGATTAATCCCAGTGACTCATGGTGATCCACTGAACTCCTCCAACCTAAATCACCATATAGGCTACTGTACAGTAAGTCGCTCATTCCTAAAACTTCTGGTATGACCCTGGCGGGAGTACATGCCCTTCGTTGTCATGGTTACAATAATAAATTCACAGTTCAGGTTGTGAATAAAAGAAACGTTGACCATCGGTTTCACAGAAATATGTAAGTATTGAGTTCATATAGCTCTACCATTGAACCTACTCCCAACACATACATTTGTCACTGTAAATACATCATATTACTGAAAGTATGGTCTTATTCTTAAAGGTTGAATGTAAAAATAAGGACGTTAATAATGTAATAAAATTGCTGTGTTGGGTAAATTTCACATACATAAAGCCAGATTTCTCCAGGCTATGCCAAGTGAAACTTTGTTTTATGTGGAACTTAAATCTTTCTATGACTCTGTCTGTAAAAAGAAGAAAGCTTTGAAGACATCCAATCTTGTGGAAAATATTATGTTCCATATTAGTAGATAAAATCTCTACTGTTTTTTGTCTTTCCCTTTCTTTTCTTCCTTTCCATTTTTGCATGTCTATGTGTATTACATGTATTTACTCCCTGTAGTGTTCTTTCATCTGCCCCGATGGGATCATCACCTTATCGTGGTGGGGCAGTTTGCGTGTCTCCATGACCTCTAGAGCTATGTCGGCAGGAGTTTTCCACTCCTGGCAGGGTCACCCATGCCGAACAGGTCGAAGGGTAGAGACCAGACGAAGAATGATCCCACTGGCCCTCCAGGTTGGGGGTTGGGCTGAGGGCTGATAACCCACTCCCAGAAAAACAAATTATTACAGAAACCAGAAACAGAGAGGCCCTATGTGCCACCAAGGCACGAAGTGGATAAAGAAGAAGAAGTGTTCTTTCATGTTTGTATGATGTCATGTTGTTTGTATAATGTCTAATATGATAATAAAGTTTGTTTAAAAAAAAAAACGCAACATCATGTGACCTCCTTCACTCCTGTCTCCATGACTACAGCGTTAAAACATAGCTATGGTTGAGGCTGAGAGTTATTTGGCTCTCAGCGACTTTTTTTTTTAGCAACATTCATGGTTTTCATGCAAAGCACCACAGTGACAAGGTGCACCTCTACACACCAGCATGGCTGTAGGCAACTTGGTTTTGTGTCTCTCTGGTAAATGATTGAATGTTTCATAATAATTATTATTAAAATACCATCACTGTGTAACTGACACGCTGGTGTTGCTAGGAGACTAACTATGGAGATGTCAACTTTTCAGGTAGCGAGACAGGCAAGTTTGTTTTAGCTAGATGATGACACATACTGCGACATTATTAACAGACTTTTCAAAGGGTTTTATGAGCCTATCAGGTTGAAGACTGATCTCATGGTCATAAAGGACTATAATCCTTTACCCAGTCCAAGAGTGCATTAATCACTAAAATTGGACCTACACCATTTTCATACCAGTTACTATAATGAGGAATATGTGAGTTCGGATGTACATGTCTTTTGTGTGTGTGCCCATATATATATGTGTGTGTGTGTGTTTGCAGCTGCTTGACTGTCTCAGGCTGTGTGATTACATAAAGTCTGCACGCCAGCTGTAACCGACATTGCTTTATGCCTGGATCTAATAAAGCCAAGCTCATAGGCTCAGTGTGTTTCTTCTAGCATGCAGTGTACCAGGGTGTGTATAATACCTTCTGTACAAACACCAAATGCTTCTCCTTCCTCCCTGATCCCAAATCACCTCGACTTAACTCCCAAGTTTAGGAAAAAAAAAAAAAAAGAATAAAAACTTTGCCTCGTGAGAGCTCGTTGGCACCGCGAAGAGACGGGAGGCGGCAACCCGCTACAGTGACGACGACGAAAGTACGTTCACTTCCACCATCTCGACGAGGTCGATACTAAGGATTTGGGGAATACGACAGGTCGATGCATTGAAGATATTAGTTGAGTTACTTCTGTTTCAATGTTTTCTGTTCATTTTTTTCCCCCTTGGCTACAAAAAACAGAAACAAATGGGGCTACAAGGCTTTCCCAGTGTCAGACAATTTTCCTGGGTAAATACTTTTCTATTTTTCATTTTATCTAATTGATGAAATGTACTTTACTCTTATATGTTAAAGATTAATAATTCTAAAATAGGATTTCAGCAGTGCTGACCTCATGAGGCTTCTTTAAGAATTAATGTATATTTATGTTTTTTCATCATCAGATAACTGGAGAAAAAAAAATGTTAACCCTAGCTTTCTAAGTGTTATTATTAATATCTGTTTATAAGAATAATTCCTTGTAATATAATAAATAAATGTACCAAAAACATGAAGGGTCAATCAGCTTCTATCTTTGCTGAAGTTGTGTAATTAGCAGCAGCAAGATTTACAAACTTTAAGATGTTTTTTTTTTTCCCATCATCAGCCTATAAATAACATATAAGCAATACTGGTAAATCAGGGAGAAGAAACTAAACACAAACACACACTATCATGAACTTATTGACTTCAGATAGAGAAGATTAGTGCGTCAGTCCCATCCATCCACACACTGTATGACTCTCTGAGAGACAGAAAACACTTGTCACTTCTCATTGTCTTCCTATGGGCAGCTCCCTCCATCCTTAACTCCCTCGCCTGCTCTGCTCCTCCTCAGGGCCAAACATCTAAACAGGTGGAGATGACAGACAGCCTGTCCCCTTCAAGCAACTGGTGCCCTGTCAAAGCAGTGCTCTGCTCATTATATGTAATGACACCCACCCCACAGTGGTGTTGAGAAAGGGACCATATTAAGGATAACAGAGACTAATGGGTGTGGTGGAGCTGTTATAGGTGAAGGTGTGTGTGCACTGCCACTGCGGGCGCACGATTCAATAGAAACAATGAAAAATATGCATCATCACACAGAAAAATAAAACCTTCCTCGCTCAGTAGTGACAGACGAAAACCCCAGAGGGAGTACAGAAAAAAGGCAAATGAATTGCACAGCTATTGTAACCAAATAGGCCAAGTGGAAGATATGGGAGTTCCATGATTTATAAATAAAGATGTGTACTTTCTCACTTCCTAAATGGAGGGCCAGAAGACAGCCAGGGAAAGTAATGAAGGCGAGAGGGAGGGGGGGGTGAGAGTGCTACAAACGTTTATCCCTGCGTAAACACGGAGTTTCACTCAGCTCACACATGTGGAATTGCCTCTCTGGTCAGTCAAGATGCACTGATGGAGATAAACCAAAGTGACATCACAGCTACATCTGTGACAGCTCAACACGCTCCTCCATCTCTTTTTCCCATTGTCTCTTGTCTTTCACTGCCTTTTTTTTCCTCCCTCCGTCCGTCCGTCCTCTCAAGGGCACCACTGTGAATAGAGACATCGGTGTTGTTCTCCTTCCCACCTGACTCGCCCTCACCTCCTCTCTCAAACCATGTTGTCTCCCCACTGATTATCAATGCAACACCTCTAATAAGATCCATCAGCCCACCACCGCTTTTCCCCGCCCCCTCTCACACCCACTTCATTTACAGGCCGAGTGAGAATCTAAGGCGGTGGGTAATTTGGGATAAAAAAAGAAGATGGATGTGTCTCCGTGTGAACAACATGCTCAAGAGCCCCCCGCTACAGACAGTAGACGGAGAGGAGAGCACCTCTGGGTAAAGAACTTCCTCGGCCTGCGTGCCATCTCCATCTTCATTCGGCAAACATAACCTTAAAGGATGGTGTTGTTACCTCCTCGGGCAGCGGTGTATTGTGATATAAAGGCTTTATACTTCTACAACACAGGCAATTCCCAGCACCAATTATCAAGAGTGCAGAAGAAACTAGAGCGGGAAGAAGGTGCTACTTTAGCACGTTACTATCAGAAAATCATTATCAGGTGAAATCAGTGGGAGGACAACAACACCATCGATGAGATGATAATAAACTGTGTGTGGGGGGAAAAAGTGGAGAAATCCCTCTGCAAACAGCCGACTCAGAGCCAAATGAAGATTTTTTAATGTTTTATTACAACCTGATTAAGACCTGCATCTGTTTTCTTTCAGCCGGAGTCACAAAGAGGGGGAGATTACCGCGTGAGCCGACACATGAGCCAGGTGGACAATAATGACAAACAACGTTTCCCTCCTCGCTGTCAACGGGGAGACGGGAGGGCTCCAGCCGTTTCTCAGCACCGAGCTGATCCCAGAAATGACATGCCATGATGGCTCAGTGTCACCCTTTGTGGGACTATTTTTAACACGGGGTGGCAAGCAGTGAGAGAAACACTGAAGAGATCTCCTCCTACTGCCATCAGCGTTTGGGAAAGAAAAAAAAAAACTTGCCACAGTGGCAACTAATCTCTTATTGTCAGTGAGAACACATCAGCACACACGCTACTGATAAACTTGCAGTGACAGCTATCAAGAAATATCTGAATAACTGCACTGTGTTTTGTCTTTTAAAAGTCAATATCCCATTGTTCCTCTGGGGTGCAATGTATACAGTAGTACACACACTGTACTGTATATACCACTCTATTCTTTTCACACCAAATCAAAAAGGGGACATAACATGTGGCGGGAATTCTTCAGTCTCCAAGGCTGTGGAGGTTTGTATCCGGCTCCAAAGTCGATGACTAACGACATCATGACTAAACAAGTGGGAGAACCTCTCAGTGGCTCATCCATAAGCCCGGCTTTTCAACATATGAGCTGCCCGCACAGAGAAAATGAACTGAATAACACAGCTGACATCGAGGCTGGGGGGATACACTTGGCTTTTTTCCCTCCGTTCAAGGCTCCACCTCAATGTATGCACATGTTAAATAGGTTGTGCCATGTATAAACTCCAGCCAGCTGGAAGGAAACAGCGCAAATAAATAATACACTTCTAAAATGAAGGTTATCATAAATAGAACGACTGACTGCAGTTGTTGGGGCTGGTCTGCCGTGATGGGTCTTGCGGTGAAAAGTGCATCCCCCACAAGGCCCTGTGACATGGACAACTGCTGAAGGGCTGTCCCCAACAATCACATCTTCCTACAAAAGGCCCGAGCCTGGGAACTGAATAACACAAAGGGCAACAGCCTAAAAATAATTACTCAGCCTGTAGAGATTCCCCACTAAATTTACGAGCCACGTGTGATCATCATCAAGGTTTCCCATGAAACAGATATACGATTTGAAAAGGGATAATGTTGAATTAAAGGGATAGTTCACCCAAAATTCAAATTTCACTCATTATCTCCCTCATGTCGACTAAGGGCTGGGAGAAGTTTCAGAGTCCTCCGTGCCTTCTCTGAGTTACAGGGGGACTCGGCGCAGCACTGCATGTCCATATGACGGTTGCGAACAGAGCTCTCTTTTCTTCGTCCAAAAAGACACACCAAAAAACATCCAAATACCTCCATAGTGCTCGTCTGTAATGTCCCTCTTGTATTGAAGCCCCGACATGAGAAATTGTTCCGAAAAAAATTAAATAAGTCTATATTTCAAGCTTGTTTGTAGCGGAAGCTCCCAGTGTTGCTCTTCCTGGTCCGTCCAAAACTCGCGCGATTTGCATTGACACCCAGTTCACACCTCTGCAAATCGCGTGAGATTTCGGCAGAGCAACACTGGGAGCTTCCGCTACAAACAAGCTTAAATATACTTATTTAATTTTTTTTTGAACAATTTCTAATGTTGGGGCTTCAATACAAGAGGGACAGTACAGACGAGCACTATGGAGGTATTTGGATGTTTTTTGATGTGTCTTTTTGGACAAAGAAAAAGTTAGCTCCATTCGCAACCGTCATATGGACATGCAGTGCTGCACGGAGCCCCGCTGTAACTCAGAGAAGGCACGGAGGACTCTGAAACTTCTCCCAGCCCTTAGCCGACATGAGGGTGAGTAGATAATGAGTGAAATTTGAATTTTGGGTGAACTATCCCTTTAAAACACATATCCAAATCTGATTTCACACTGTTTTTTTTCCCCCATTTAAGCAATGGTCTCTTCTTCATTAGAAACATTGTTGTCAAGCCACAAGAACAACCACAAACTAACTCAAAAACTACTGCATCTCTGCAATGGGCCACACTCTCCATCTTCATTTGTCTTACCCTTGCTTCATTGCTCAACATCCCAAACACACACACACACACACACACACACACATGCACCGTACACAGTATATGCCTCTTCTATAACCTACCCTACTGTGTTTGCCCATGGACACTTATCATCGATGCACACAACATCTTTTCCTGCATCCCCATCGATCCCCTTATTGAAACAAGCCTCATTTGCAGTCTCCTTCTTGACATTTTTTCCTCTCCTGTCTCTTTCTTTTCCAAACTCTGACAGGCTGTGCAGATTTTGGCAGTTTGCTGTTCTCCCCTAATCCTTCGCCAGACTTGCCTCCTTCACAAATATACAAGGATTTCGGAAAAAAAAAAATGCAGTCAGGCATCAGATGGCCACAAAGACACTCCAGCTTGTGATATACAGTTTTTAAAATTGCAAGAAAAAAAATGTTACCTACTTTATTTGACATTACTGAGTGGATAATGAAATGATGATGCACAGTGAGATTGTCTGATGAAGGAAAGGAATGGATAAAGCAGTCAATTATTTCCTGTCGTGTGATGTCGTGACAGTGGATAATCATAAAGAAAGAAGACAGGTTGAAAATCTATCTAATCTATCTATCTTTTTTTTCCTTTGTGTGAGTTAATTATTAATACCGTATTTCCTCTAATAGTAGCCGGTATCTATTTAATAGCCGGGTCTGTTATAATGGCCGGGGGCGTGGTTTACACGAACAAATAAAGGCCGGCCCCAAATACAGGCCGGGTCAATGGGAAAAAAACAAACAAACAGAAAAAACCTGAATTTCAGTCACTGTGGATGCACTGGTCTCAGGCGGCCAAACACGGATGCAGTAACCCACAAGTGCCAGCAGATGGCAGTAGCTAGATCTGAAGTGCCACATGAACCCACGCTTCAAGGAAACAGTCACTGACAACTCGACCGAAGAGAGCTTTAGCAGCATGGCGTGTCACTACCCGATTTGCGACGCTACCCGATCTGTGACAAAACTGGTCACTTGTGCTCCAGCGTTTATTAGCCTAATCCTGTCCAGCTGATCGCTGCTGTTGCGGTACCTGCTACAGTAATGTGTAAAAAAATATAATTAATTGTAGGCAGAATGAAAACTGAGCACGGTAACTGTCAAATTTGAGCACCAGCATGAAACAGAGGAAGAAATAATAGCCTCTCTCAAATATAAGCCGGTCTCCAATACAGGCCGGTTCCCCTGGGCAGCTAAAGTAAATAAAGGCCTCGGCCTCTATTAGAGGAAATACGGTATACCATAAAGTGTCTTTGTTCCATCATTTCAGTTACATGTAGTGTCATATAGGCTAAACTATCCATTCGCCGCCCATTAATATTCAATATTAATGGACATTTGACAGCCAACATGCTTTCTAAAGGACAACCTCTCGTGGTCGAATAGGTGATCTAATATTTTGAGTTCAACACATTAATAAACTTAAACGGGGATTTCCACTGATTTCTCACATAAAAGTCTGCTTCGAGGTCTTTGGGACTGCGTCTTCGCACGTATGTGAGATAACATGTATGAAGCATCCGTCCGTCTCCAGAGCGGTCCGTGCTGCCAGGAGAAATTTTCTCAAGTGATGTCACTTAAGGTATAGCACCCACTCAGCAGACCTCTGTCGCTCGTTCCTCACCTCTGCTAGAGGCCGGCAGCTCGAGGCTACAGTATATTGACATGGTGATACTGGTGTATGCCTTGAAACTGACCTTAGTCCACTAAAGCTCACCAGCAGTCAGTTTTTCCAAGTTCCCTGTCGGCTGCATCATCAGAAACGCAACATGAAGTCAGCATTCAAACTCACACGCTTAAAGAAACTTCAGTAACCTCAAAGTTCAAACTCTGGTTTTCATCATGAGTCCTTTCACACAGACAGCAAATGTTACGCAGCAAAAATGTGTCTTTTTTCTTCTTCTTTTTTTTCTGAGCTTTCGGCCAGCGACTAAACACATCAGCCAATCATGTTGCGTGGAAAAGAGGTATGTCACAATCCTATACAACACCATGACAACAACGTGTGTCTCTCACCACCCTGTCTTGTTTGACAAAGGGACACAAATCATTGCGGAACAACTTGGCTATCAGGATAGTGAATCGCTGTTTTGGATGTATATAAGCACCATTTCTGACATAAATGGAATAATAAAAAAAAAGGAAATCAGCAACAGATCTGCATCCTCAATATTGATCATATTTTAAAGGTTATTTTCACAGACAGGAAAGTCTGTGAGACAAAGAGGGGATGACGTGGATGCCACAGGTTGGACTGAAGCCCAGGCAGCTGTGGGTAGGACTAAGCCTTTATAGTACATGCTCTACCAGGTGAGCCTCGAAGGAGCCCCAGCTTTGATCTGCTTTTTAAAACTTAGCAGTCAAAGTTATGGAGCTGACGTCGGAGCGCAACACTGAAAATCAGTGAGGTTAATAATCCATTTTTCACAATTTGCTTCTAGATGTTTAAAAAAAAAAAACAGAAGAAAATCATGATACACAAAGCACCTACTTCTCTGGACTAGAGACAGTGACAAACTGTGAACACAACACTGACATACAGTATTATCACCTTTTAAATCTGATATAGTGACTATTCAAATAAACAGATTAAATTAATCTTACACATATTTACACATTCAGCTGTTTCTGGCAACCTGGCAAATGAAAAAAAGCACAACGTTCACTTTGCTTTTAACTCTGTTTTTGGTCTCCATTAACTCCTGAGATAACTGCTCAATGCTCCATGATGTTCACACAGACTTGTTAAATGTGTTTGTGTGCTGTTTGCAGCTGTGCAGGTATACACAACACCTGCAGCCTGCCTCAGCAGAGGAAGTTGCTACAAGAGTGGAGCAAAGACAGAAAACCAACAATGAGCCCAAAAAGCTCCACAGAGAGTATAGTTGCAGCACCACTTAAAAATGCAGAGTTGCAGGACGATGACACATATTTTGATATCGTGTATGAGCAGAACAAACAAGCAAATAGTGTTTGACTAATTAACAAATAGCAAGGACATAAATGGATAAATTCAAAAGGTAAACTGTGTTCCTGTTCCTGATTCTGTAAAAGAGGAGGCACTGGAGAAAGCACTAATCTGCAAGCTGACACACATTGTCTAGCATCCGTAAGTCCTACTGCTAAGTCAACCAAGATATTTCCTCTAGGGATAAAAGGTTTTTTTCCTCTCTGTCTTCCTCTTCTTTTTTTGTCTTTTTTTTCGCACAATCTTTCAGACTCAGAACAGCAATGCCCCCCCCTCCCTTCCCTTCCCTTGCCTTTTTTCCTCATCGCCTTCACTCTAATCCTGAAAATGCATATTCAGCCAGAGGAAACAAAAGGGGGCAGAAGAAGAAAGACGAAGAGAGAGTGAGCGTGAGAGGTTGAGGAGAAAGACAGACAGAGAGAAAGAGAAAGAGAGGAGAGTGGGTCCTGCATCTCAAGCCCTCCAGAGATCAATTGTACAAACTTCTCCACGAGTGCTCTCGCTTGCCCCTGTACACTCTGAACTAGCCAAATCAATGCTGAGGCATGGGTGGGTGTGTGTGTGTGGGTGTGTGTGTTTACGTGTGTATGTGCACATTATTTAGACAGGAGAGGGAGCGCAGGAGGACAGCTCTGAGTGTGGAGGAGAAGGAGAGAGAGAGGGGGCGGGGGGTGGAGGGAATAAGATAGGCAGCAATAAACGATAAGAAATTCCTCAGATCAGATATTCTTAAATGTCACCGAGCTGAAGTGTCTCTCCACAGTGTCGTGTAGAATATAAAGGCGTCTTGGCAGCGGGGACGGCTCTCATTGCATTCACTGCTGTGTTTCGCACTAGGTATTGCTCTTTAACATGCCCCCCACCCACCCAACCCACCCAACCCACCCAACACACACACACACACAGAATAAAAACATATCCATACATTGAAAGCTCCTGAGTGGAGCCTCAAACAAACATTAACATTTAAACGCATCCGTCACATTCATCTCACATCTGTATTATTATTGTAAAGGCAACTCACTGTCTGTTTCCTCCCGTTCGTCATTTTTAGTGATTTTAAGCCTGAAAACTTCCCAGCGATGAGAGCACTATTTAATTTCTGCCGTGTCTCTTGAGCATGCACCCAAAGTGAATCTTAAAGGAAATTAAAATTGTCAAGATTTGGCCGTCGTGTTTGCTTTAATGTCAAATTTTGGGATTTGTGAGGAAATTTAATCACCGTGTGTGTATATTTCTGTTGTTGTGTTTACACTCTGGTTACACGCCTCTATAAAAGGAACATGAGGGATGCATATAGTATGCTCTTTTTTGTGATCCTTACAACTTTTTCACTGAAGAAAGCAGACGATAGAGCAGAGTGTCTCCTTTATTAAGGCCCCTCACACTGGGTCTTAGTAGGAGATTTTGGCTTCACGCCTCCCTGCCACGGTTTCAGTAAATCGGCTTTCTGTGGCCATGACAGTCATTAGCCTTGCCCCTGGCAGTAATCCTCTAGTCTCTGTCTCTAATAGAAGCAGGAAGGGTTGGTAGCATTCACTCCGTTACTGCCTCTGCTGCTGGGCCCCCCATAGGGGACCTACAGGCTGTCCAAAGCCAAATCCTGATGCACCCTGCTCTGTGGTGCAAAGCAACACCTAACAACACCACAGACCTCAGTCACACTTGTCTTAGCTTGTTGTTAAGACAAGTTCTGAACAAAGACACCAATGGACAGTGGTGCAAAGTAACCAGGTAAACTTAGTCAACAACTGTACTTAAGCAAAAAGTTTGCAGTGCTTGAAGTTGACTTAAGCTGATTTATTTAATGTTACATAATATTTCTATTCCACAATATTCCATAAGGAAATATTGTACTTCTCATTCCACTACACTTTTTTGAAAGATGTAGTTACTATAGTGTACTTTACAGACTGAGACTTAACAAGCATAAAATTAGCTCATTTAAATACAAGAGTTTGCCAAAGTTTGGTTGCCAACCATATGACTTTTGATCTACTAAAACGAAAAGAAAAAAAAGCATTTGTGGACTCAGATGCTCATTCAGAAGCCATTGGGTTGTTACAATATCATATATTTAGTATAATTTAATATTAATAACCGGAAAATCAATTTGAAATATCTTTTTTTTTTAAAAAGGCGGGAAAACCACAGGACAAAATTCCCCTAATATGTTAAAGCAGCTAAACCAACTTAAACAGTCACATGCTGCTTATACACTGTTATATCAATGCCATATACAATACTCAATCAGTCACAGAGGCTGTATTTTTTTTTTTTTAATCTTCCAAAACTGTATAATGTAATATTTTGCTATTGCTACGAAGCGAATGTGAACCTTACCAACCATTAAAGGACCAGTTTAGATAAATCAAACTTTCTTGCTTTATTCCCCAAGAGCTGCCTCCAGGGGTGGAAAGTAACCCTCTTGTTTTTTGTTCTTTTCCCATCAGCTCTTTTCTTCGGCATAAGTTAGCATGTTAACCAGCTAGCCCGGGGACAGTTGACCGGTATTTTCCGATACCGAGTCACTGAAGCGTCCACGCTGCCCTGGAGGAGGAGCAGTGCTCAGAAGGCGTATTATAACCTCTGGCATTGGAAACACAATGATGACTGAGGCTCTAGGCAAGTGACCACCACTCGCCCCCACAGAAAGAAACCACATTCTTACAAATTCCTTAGTGCAGCACCTCAAAGAGAGGTAAAGGAAGTTGTCTGTTCTTTACTATGAAAAACTAAGAAAGTAGAAGAGTAACATCTTGGGGGAAAAGGATATATATGTTAATCAAACCCAAATATCTATCATTACAGTGCAACAACAACTGATGCTGTCCATGCTGTAACATTAAATGCAAAACTTTAAAGAGGTCAAGACAGAGTCTGACCTCAAGTTAGAACAAAACAAATCTCAGAATAAGTTTGGAGTTGTTTATCAGCTGCAGATGTAAGAGAGAGCGTGTAAGGAGTGTGTCATCGTCAGAGTCAGACACTGGTTTAAATTAAGCAGCATATCCATCAGAGCACAAACCTAAGGCTATCCACTCATGGTGTTGATATGAATTGTAACACATGACAGGACCATTCTTGTCTGCAACGTTCAAGCAAATCCACCAGCTGTCCGTGAAACCTGCGGTAGCACGCGGTGACAAGAGTGCAAATTGCATGCAAGAGAGGGGTCCAGGAGTGGGTCAGGGCTGTCATCAGCCGGGCCGTCAGGCCATAATTTCCAAAGATATATGTGAACCTGCCAGCTGGGAGAGCCTGGTCACTTTAAAGGCCACCTCTTACAACTTAATACTCTCTATGAGCCTCTCACTATAAGTGATGACATGCTATAGAAATACAATTTTCTACCAAAAGGTGAAAAAGGTCTGTTTTTTTCACACACTAATTTGCTGTGTTTCTTTTTTCTTTCCGCTCTTCCTGATAAACAATCTCCACGCCAAAGGGAACAGAAGATCATTGTTACAATCAGAGGCACAGCTTGTGAACAGGCCACTGCTTGGGGGCCCCTGAGGGCCGACAAACCTTAGTCCACAGCAGTGTGGCTCCCTCCCTCTAAAACAACCAAAGAACAAATTGCAGTGAAATCTGTTATCACTTCCTATACATTTTCAGTATATCTGTGCTGCATAAACAAAATTAAACACAAATCAAATAATTTAATGATCTGTTATTATGTGTGGTTATTTACAGTCTTGAATTTTTGTTATTTAAGTTTTTATTGTTCTTTCTATCCATATTTTGAAAAATTAACTACATTTTATTTGGGATAAACCAAAAATGTTTAGATGTTGTACATTTTTGTTGGTGGAGGATTATTCATCTAATAATTGTGAATGTTCATTGGGCATTTTTTGCCTAGAGCCCGAATGGACGAAACCTCTGCTGCTTTTATCATAAATTGAAATTATAGACATTTAATTTTATTGAGAGACACCTCTGATGTTAAAGTCACATTTTCAGGGGATTTAACCTTCACTCAGTCAGTGGAAAATTTACTAAAACGTCCTCTATCATCAGCTTACAATGATGCCATGCTGTTCTGCCACTACCGAAGCCTGGCATCTGCCTGACCAGCAGGAAACCACATCCAGCACGTATAAGTCGATGAATGCACCTTTATACCGAGTATTACTGTTTGCACCTTAGAGAGAGCGTGTTGAAAAGGACAGGTGTACTGTCACACGTGACCTTTGACTCTTTGATTTGTAACTCTGCTCTTCTGCAGAATATGGGGATTTGATGTATTACGGTGCCACCTTCATAATACCATCTACCACATTTGGGAGCGTGTGGCTGATGGATGGCTGCGATTTGCGGCCCACTCACACATCTCTCACTGGACTGTCCAGGGAAGAGGAGAGCAGACAGCAGCAGGACATGCAGAGGGACAGCTGTGGAGCCTTTTGGTCCTTTCCTGGACAATTTCGGTCTAAAAGACAACATGAGTGATTCTTGACTGGACTCGGCTCCTAAAGAATGAGTCCTTCTTCTCCTCAAGGCCATTCCTGTTCACACAGCATGCACACTATTGTGAGTTCTGAATGCAAATGCTTGCAGTGATGAATCGGTTTAACAGGTGTATTGAACGGAACAGAGGAACAGAGCTTGTTCATAGAGCTTTTAATGGTGAGGGGAACCTCAGAAGCCTCATATATAAACTGAGATCAGCAAAACAGAACCCACATAGCTGAACTTCTTAATCATGAACTTAAAAATGAAATTGTGCAAAATGCAAAGAAAGAAAAACTTTGCTATGTGTTGACTTTTCAAAGTGCAGAGGAAGTCTTTATAGGACAGGCCCAATGATTTAAGATGGGCATTTTATGCACTGATATAACGGAGTAACCACGATATGAAAACCTAAATGGTTTTGCCTGCTGACAATCCCAATTAAAGGTTATTCAAACAACACAACCACATACACTATTTTCACAATATTACATATAGCATGGTCAGGGTTGGAGTGTGTGTGCGTTCTGCAGAGAAGTGCAAGCCTCAAGTCACGACTACAGTGAGGCACAACAGTTAAATTACTATTCCAATAATATTTAGACAAGCTCACTCCAGGTTATATTAGATCTTCTGGCAGTGGCCACGAGGGAAATCAAGACTGTTCAGACTGCAAGACAGACCACCCAAAATGTCAGAAATCCCACTTTCATCCGAAAGCCAGATCGTTGGTCTGCCAGGCAATTAATCAGACATCGTGACCCTCAAACTGCACATCAAATGGAAAACTATTTAGAACAGGTACAGAGATTAAAAAATGACGCTGGTTTAATCCATACAGTGCTTAGTGCAGCTTCACAGGTTACTAAAATATGGAGATTGAATGAATGACTTCTTGTTGGCGATCTGCAGGCGCTATACGATCGGAAGGTGTCTGCAGGATTTTAGCAGAAGTCGGATCACAACGCACACCGTTACCTTTGACAACGTGACTATGCATGAGATTTCCACTTATTGTCTTCAACAGGTGCGCGTGAACATGCATTCAGTGTTTGTGTGCGCTGCGATATTTATTAGCGAAACACAACATCTGTGCCGTCCCAGCTGCTTTTGACATTTCTTCCCCTCGCGCGACATGTTCAGCTGATAGACCACAACAAGCGCATGTTCCTCTTTTATCCCCAATTTGATGAGTGATTACACAAAGCCTTTAACTGTCAAGATGCTCATCCTGCCCTTTAAGCAATGAAAGACGAGCACAGAGCCTTTATTTTGAAAGGAGTTTCTGTCTGTTGAGAGTACAGGGAAACAGATTGTGACTGATACACACCCCCCCCACACACACACACACACACACACACACACTCCCCCATCACCACTGCTTGAGTCTTTAGTCCATTCATTAATTCATTTACTTGTTCATTTGATTGTTTGTTTGCTGCTTTGTTCTTGCTGGCTCATTTGTTCTTCAGTTTGTTCGTTCATTGATTCCCTGTTTGTTTTAATGTTAATCCATTCGTCTGTTTATCTGTCACACATCCTGAAACAACACTGATCACATTTTAATGAAACTTGACGAAATGACTGCGATGCATCTGAGCTCTGCGTCTCGGCCACAGAGCGCCAGTCGGCCTCGGCGTCAGCCGACGACGGCTGCAAGTCAAAATGAGCAGAAATATTTGTTATTTATTGGCCCAGTGGGACATCATTTGTTGAGAATGACACGTCTGCTGCTGAAATGTTTGTTTGTCACTGTATATAACGGCCTGCCCTTCCTGCTCTGTGTTATCAAATTGATTCTTTCTGTCTGTCCTTCTTCCATTCTTTTTCTTTCTTGTTCACTGTCATATCTGAATGGGGTTTGTGGAGTGGGGGTCACTCTTTCCTTTTTCCATTCCTCACTCTCTTTGTTCCTCTGTTCTTTAAGTCTCAACCGTTTCTATTTCCTTGTGTGGGCTCTATGAGAGATAAGTCTTTGAGGTTTGTAAGGAAGTCTTTGTTGTATGTGCTGAATGCCACAGACCTGACATTATTGAACACTCTCCAGGCGAGAACAGGACATACGGAGCTCCAGGCAACGCCACATGTGAACACAGGCACGCACACACACACAAACTATCTGGACCTAGGGAGAAAAAGAAGCTCCAGAGAGGTGACCAGGGCAAGGACAGAGTGTGGCTGTGCCGAGCATCAGAGAAAGTGGGATCCTTGGATAAAAGAGCGAGCATATGACAGGAGCCACAAGAGCTCACCTCTCACCCTGTGGGCTTTGACAGCCCGACTCCAACCCACTGCTGACCACTCATAATCAATCACATCTCAGCCTTAGCCCACAATTAATCAATCAATTAAAAAACCCACACAAAGCCACAGTAGTGTAATCAATCAACCCAGCCTCAGTGGAGGGCCGTTATTGAGAGCCGAGCATCTGATCTATAGGCGCCGGTTCCCCAGGTGCCGCTGGCCTTAGCCGTACGCCTTAGTGTGCATCAAAGAGAGGAACAGAGAGGAAAAGAGAGGTGAGACAAAAAGCTATGGTGTGATCCACTACAGGGGTGGAGAGGAGGCTCTCAACGCTCCCATGACACACCACCAGCGCCTGAATATTCATGCTGAGGAATTGGGTACCATGGAGGCGCTCAGTTATTCATTATGCTTCTGCAAAAAGAAACACACCACCGTCCCACTGCGATGGAATATTAATAGTTCCCATTAATAAAATATCCCCCTCCCCATCTTAAGTCTCATCCTCAACTTTCTTGGCTATTGCACATATCAAGTCCTGGGACATCTGGGATATGATCATGAATGTCAAGCCAGACAATTGTCATTTGATATATTAGTAAACTAAAAGAGAAGGAAAAAAAAATCTAAATACTCGACTCTGTAACCATCTGGTCCGAAAAAAAGAGAGAGAGTGTCTTGTTCCTCATTTGGCCGAAGCCGTCGATGTGAAAATAGAACAATAGTGTGGGAGGGGATGGCAAGAGGAGCGCCATGGCTATATACTCAGAGGGGGTGAATGTTTAATTTAGAGCAGCCTGAAAGTATGCTGACATTTCGCCATTGTTAGGAGAGATGAATACATGGGACACTGTCTGCCGGAGAAATGGAAATGTGCATCAAGGCTGTTAAAAATTCAACTCCCCTCCACTCCCCCCCAACCACAGACATGCAGATCCGGGCTCAGAGTACAGTAGGCAGCCTACTATGTTTGCCACTACAAGTCTCCCTTGATTTATCCAGTCGATGTTGTTGTAATGTCAAATTCGTCATGTAACTGTGCATCAACAACAAGCAACCCCCTAACACACACACACACCCTCCCTGCACTTGCTTGTGTTCATCCACTGAGCAGCATTTACTCTCCCCTCACCCTACTACTCCCTTGACCTGTGACATCGAAGCAACCACAAATTCTCCGAAGACTCCGGACCTTAACCTTTTGCAGCGACGTGGCGCAGTATGCGAGGCCTCCTGTGTTGTGTTTACTGAAAACAGGGGGAATAAACCAACAACAAATGCAGGGGGGCGTCAAAGCACGAGTCGGACTTTCAGCTCCGTGAGAGCACCCAAGAGGGTGAGGGGGGGAACAGGAGGAGGAGGAGGAGGAAGAGGAGGAGGAGGAGGTGTGCGGTGCAGCGAGGTCAGCCTGTGGCGAAAGCAGTGACACAGAGCAAGAGAGTGAGAAGTGAGAGGGGAAGAAGGCGAGGGAGTGGGAGCAAGAGAAAGCCAGAGAGAGAGAAGGTCAATTACCTGCCAGTCCTGTCAAACACTTCTTATAACAGCTGAGCTGTGTCCAGCAGGGTGGCTGGGCTGCTTTTGGCGGCCTTTCATCTCACAGACGTGACGGGTGATGAGGGCTCCTCTTCCTCACATTTAAAGTCTGTCACAATACATCCCGCAGTCCTGGTAACTTCAGGACACCGCTGGGCTGCGTGGACCTCTGGGAAAATGTGCGCCTGCTGCTGCGAAATGACAAAAAGCCACAGCAGATACTTAATAAAGGGACACCCAGTCCCGGCGTGTCATGTCTCAGTATAAGAACCCCCTGTTGTGGAAGCTGTTTGTTCCGTTAAACGATAAACAACAGCCTGTATCTTGCACCGGATACAAATCAGACAGACAAAGACACTTTAGCTGATGTTTATGCTGCAACTTCACCATCAAGTTTCAAACTCTTATGTGTGTGTGTGTGTGCACAGGTTGTGTGTCCAACTCAGGCTTTGTGCAAGCAGAACTATCGCCGGGCCTACAGATCTTTACCTGGAGGCAGGAGGAGCAGCTGGACGGACGGTGTGACCGGTTCAGCGCAGAATCACAGCCCTGGATCGGGAACAGAGACAGAGGGTTGAAAGGAGTGTCTGGCAGTCGGAGAAACATTCAGACAAAGACACCAGAAAAGAATGAACTCCTGCCTGACCACTGGAGCTGCAGACCAGCAGACTGTGACTGACTGACAGACTCTGAGCCGAAGATGGCGATGCGGTCACTGCGCCACACCAAGCCAACTGGCTTGCTGAAACAGGATCTGTTTTTCCGACCCCAGGGGGACTCATTGAAAAACTCACTGCCATCCCTCTATCTGAACCTCGCTCAGGGCTTCTGCAAAGAGGAATTAGGGATGGGGGTTTAGTTTTGGTAGGTTTCTGTTTTTTTTCGCCACATGTCAGCCAACTGAGTTTCAGGGAGTGTTGTTCTCAGAGGTAGCTCCAGATAGCCTCATCTTTAACCCCACACTCCCTATGTCCACCCCCCCACACACCCAACCCCTCCTGCAATCCCCAAGACAGAGTGTCAGAGGACATATGGTTGAGCCAATAGCACCTGGCAGCCCCTTCAAACCGACAGGCAGATTGAAATTGTGGCAACAGGAGCTGGGAGCAGAAAGAAAGCCGACAGATATCTCCAAAGAATGGTCTGGAATTCATGGGCTTACTGCCACTGATAGCACGGGGTATGAGAGGGTGATGATGGGATACCGGGAGAGGGAAGCAGAGGAGGAGGAGGTGAAAATAGGGGTAGGATAGGAAGGAATGGCGACTTAGAGGAGACGGGGGAACCGAATCGAGGAGTCCTGCCAGCTTTATTGATACAGATTTCCTCTTTAACAAAGTTGTTTCCCCGTCAGATATCAACACATTTTCCTCTAATAAAGTGTTGCAGGGCACAGACACACACACACACACACACACACATCTTTGAAATGCTACAGGCAACATCAAGGACTGCGCTTGCATGGTGCAATTGGAAAGTTGCCACGTTGTCATGGTGATATTTGCCACTTCCTTTAACAATCCAAGCAAATATCAAACATGGAAGCAACTTAAGACACAATGCTGCAAAGAATAAAAATATTAATATTCAAGATTCAAGATGTTTATTGTCATGTATACAGATGTTATAAACCATGCAATGGAATTCTTACTTGCATTGCCTCGCTTCACCTTACAAAAAGATAGAAGAAACTAAAAAACATTTAAACTAAAAATGAAAACAATCACTTCAACACACACACTTTTACAAACCTGAAATGTGCATAAAGTGCATAGTGCACTTCTATGACATATTCATGAATAACACACAATGCATGCAGGATGTGTTGGGCCACATGTGTTATATGTCAAAGTTACAAACTGATGCTCAACTTAACCACTGAGATTAGTTTTGCTTCTGCAGCAGCTCCTCTGTCTGTCTGTGTAACTAAGACCCCTGTCCAGCTTTGACAGATCAATATACAATAAGACTTTGGGAGTGTTTGCTCCATTACTTATTTCACTGCTATGTGCAGTCCATTGTGCTCTGACTAATAAGACGGATGCTAAATAAATGGACTTTGTTCGAAGCGTCTCCACCACAATGCTTCAATTTAGCCCTGGCCTTGTTTTCCAGTACTCCCTAATGGTGAGGGGTGTCAATACCCAAACTCACAATGCACATTATTCCCCGAGTTCAAACACTGTAACACCAAGTAGCTCCGGCAAAGATTAATTTTTTCCTGCAGTGGTTAAAATGAAGAAAATTGATTATCAATATGCACGCCCATAAGTGTGTATACTGTACACCCTCATCTGCCATGCATCATCAGCATCACACCCCGCTGTTTAAAATAGATTAGTGTGTGTGCCTGTCATAAATGATTGATCGTCATGAACTGGATCCATACTCTCGACAACCACTTCGCCGATGAGTTGGGAGTGACAGACGGAATAGATAAACACTGTAAAGCTGACGGAGGAGGAGGCGTTGTTTGTTTTTTTTTGCGAGCGAGTGCTGGACAAGGTTGATTACACCGAGGAAACCACGGGCAGGGGGAAAAAAAAAAGGAAAGAAAAAAAGATCTCGCTTTGTATCTCCATCTTTGTTACCTTGCAAGGTCACGAACGCTGCCACTCACACTGGATTTGACTATCAGTCTGAGTAGACAGTAAGGAAAAAAAAAATGGCAAAAGTAACTTAAACAAACCAGCGACAAAGTGTGTGGACAATTATTTTTGGGCCTCCGACAAGGACGAGTGTTTAAAAAGCAGAGTTCACACACAAATCACATCGTCATGCATGTGCATCATGTACATTGGCACAAAACAATGCATACAGGATGATAGGCTACTCTCCTGTACTGAGGAACCCCCAAGTCTCTAAGTTTTTCCATTATTTTAAAGATATTTTTCACAATGTGTCAAAGGACATTATGAAAACAGTGCAACAGTGTGGGAGGAGGTGAACCCACAGAGAGTTACCACCTGGATGTGCAGCTCCGCTCGGCTTTTACAGTGAGTGTCAGCTGTCCAACCTGCAACTTCACTGTACATCTGTCATCCCTGACATGAATTCCAGTATTTGGCATTCACAAAGAATATGGAAAACATGCACCCCAACCCCTACTCATCATCACCATCATCATGTGATCTTTCTACTCTCTACTCTCACATGACCCAAATGTGAGATGAAAAAAAAAAAGAGCACTCACATAATCCTTTCATCAGCAACAAAGACGGAGCGGCCCCTCTCATCCTTCCCAAATAGGAATCTTATTAAGAAAACATTCCTATAAAGTCGTGGCTATCGGCGCTCACACATTGCCTCTGACTGTTTGTTCCTTCTGGTTCCTCTGGGGCCTCTCTGTCCCAGGGTTGTGTTTGCGACTGTATTTCTAAACAGAATGACAAAGGCTATGAAAGTGTTTGGGATTGAAACTTTTAAAATGGAAAACCCTTGTTGCCGAGTTCTGTTCTCCTCTATCCCTCATTCCGATTTCTACAAAACGCTTCACTTGTCACCACAGACTCCCAAGCCTCCTTTAATAAACGCTCCAAACGAAAACGTCTGGCTTTGAGTGGCAGAGTGTGACTGTTTAAAACCATTGGGATTTTGGTGTAATCCTACGGAAGGCGCCGGCATAACCCGAATTTAAAGTCGCCCTGTCGCTCCACATCCGAGTGAAGAACCTGGAGAGGAGAGGCTAAGGATTGTGAAGAGGGGCTCTCATGTAAGAGCGAATCCAGTGTACATGTTAGCTTTCCAGGGAACTGGGTTCTGTTTGATACACGGTGAGTGTAGAGGCCCATATGTTTTGGTTAAGGCCTTACATCTGACTTTAAACTTAAAATAGAGTGAAATGTGGGTTACCTCCACTGAGGGGGTCCCATGGATGATACTTTGAGGACTGTCAGTCAGTAAGCTGCAGCTTGCGTCAAGTGAAAAGGTTGCTTAGGAACCGCTCACCGAGAGAAGAGCGCCGTTACGTGTTCATCGGAGCGCTGTCATTAAACAACAGTGAAATTCAACCTGACTGATGATTTTCTAAAGCAACAGGGAGGAGAGTGAGACCCACAGATCAAGGCCAGACAACGGTCCGAGGGTTTCACTGAATGCAGCTGTACATCATCGTCGTGCAATGAACCACATCCATTAAAGTTGTTTTTCATGCTAAAGGAGGGAAAAACAACTTTCCCGAACTTTCCTTTTCCTCTGTGTTTTTTTCTCTCTCTCGTTCCTTTGTCTTTCTAGCAGACAGCTGTCTGAGACAAGATGCTGCTTCCACTGGAGACCTCACTCTTTTCACTCACACGCTCGCTGGCTCCTAGTTGCCATGGAACAGCCCAGAAATGGGGCAGATAACAGTTCAATGAGGGAGCAGACACTTTGGATGGTCTGGAGGGAGGCAGCAAGTTTCTAGAGCCCGTCCTGTCAAACCATCAAGCTCTTTTGATGCGTGAAAATGTAAAAGGAAGACGGAGCAGGAGGAAAGATTTAGAAAAACACAAAAATCGAGGGGAGAGGAGAAAAATGGCAGGAGGAAACTAATCTGTTGACTTAAGTCATATTTGTGTGTGGAGGGCTGGAAGAATTTTAAAACTGTGATATGAAGGTAAAGAAAAAATGAGGATGTATCTGTGTTGGTTATATTGTAGGCACTAGGTTTAATTTCAAGTGAGGAAAAAAACAGATTGAAACCCGGATGAAATATGACCGAGACAGTCAATATCTTGCAGCCAGAGAAATGACTCAGTGAAATACAGAAGAAATCAGTATGATATTCTGTCTCCGATGTAGGAATTAACTGACTATTATTAAGGTATTGATAATCTCATAAGTACAGTGTTGATGATTAATTACTACACTCACTCAGTCACAGTGCAAGTGAAAAAAAAGACTGGCTGGCACCGAGGGGCCGTCTATCAAACCAACAAATCAAAATGTAATCATAAAAACCAGAAAAAGACTTAAATTTCACAGGGAAATGTGAGTCTGTCCCCACTGCGGCTGAAAGATGATGCTTTAATAAATCTCAGGGGGCAAATTATCGCATTAAAAAAAAGGGAGAAAAAAAGAAAGAAAATTCAACTGCAGTCCTGGCCATGGCGGAAATCGAGCCTGGGATCTTCTTGCTGGGAGTTAAAATAACTTGTTTCCTACAAAGTCAGCAGGGGAAACAGGGACCAACAAATGAGAGTGAAAACCACCACCTTTGGTTACAAATTACAAGATGGAGTGATTCTGAAGGTTGCACACAGCCCCATAAGTAGGAAAGAACAGTATGAAATATGCAGACAAACAGATATGGGTGAATAAATAAATACTAAAAAAAAAAAGGTCTGAATTTCTCTGACACATCAGCAGAGACTTGCTGGTGACAAACCCAGCACACTTCCTACAGAGGGGTTTGAAGTAGCACTGTCAGGAGAGGCCCCTCAGAGGTTCTCCAGTAAAACACCTGTCTGAAATCAAATTCCCTTTTATTTCACCGTCTCCCTGAGGGGCAAAGACATGGGACTCCTTTGTCTGTTACAAGCACGCAGCACTACGACACGTCCGATGAACGTGGCTGCCATGTCGTTGCCTTAGACTGATAACTCCCAACTTCTAATCTGCAAGATCCTAACTCTTTTTTTTAATTTGTCACATCTTCGGCGCTGAGTCATTGTCGCTAAGGTGTTTGGATAATGAATTTCCTGCACATCTCATCAATAACAAGCGCGTCTATTTGTCTGATGTCTCTCTCCCGTTAATGAAGCTTTTCTTTTGCCTTTTCAGACTCGGTCTCAGCTGCTGCTGGTAACATCACACACTGAGATCTTGTACTGACGTGTTGCGTGTGTCTGAAACAAACTGCAGCTGCTGCTGCTGCTGCTGGTAATATAAAATGCATCATTTCCTGTACACTGCAGGTGCTCTGATAGCAAGTTAGCAACAGTACAAATTAGATAAACTGGGGATAAATTGAAATACTAGACTTCCATTATTTGGCAGGCAGAAGTAGCAAACATGAAAGAAAAGTCATTGGATTTAGACAAATTTGGTAATCAAAGGTTTGTGATTCATGTATTAACTGTGTCCAGTATTTTAGCAGCGACTTAGCTGTGTTTGCGTGGATCTGTGGGAGGGATGACAGTCAGGATCATGCCATGTTATATTATGTTATACCATGCCATATACGCTATGCCACTTTCTTAGTGTTGCATCACCAAAAAAGTACATGAAGAAAGAAAAAAAAGCTATATAAATACAATTTATTTACTTATGTCTCAGAAAGTACTGTGCCGAGATCCATGGTGCAGAGAGGGTGACAGGATCTTTTCCTGTCAGCGAAGGCCCTGGTAGAGCCTTAAACAGCTGCCAGCGTGGTTGTGGCCTCTTGGTAAAGGGATAGTTCAACATTTTGGCAAATTGACCCATTGCCATACTCCCGAGTAGGTTCATTACCTTTAATTGTCGGTGCAAGCTATTTTTAGAATGGCGGAGCAGAGCCGCAAGCCGCTCAGAGCTACGCTACGGAGGCTGATGGGATTTCTTGGTTTTCCCTCATCAAACTCATCAAATACACAATCCAAAAACTCCAAAACGCTCTTGTGGACAAGTTGTGACCTGCACATTCACCACGCTATGAGATAATGACAGAACGTTAGGAGACAGAGTTGTTTTCGAGGTAAATGCAGAGACTGCTTGCTGACAAACTGTCCCTGAAGGCAACGCACATCAGCGGTTTTGCATGAATTTACCTCGAAAACAATTCTGTCTGGTAACGTTCCGTTATTATCTCATAGCGTGGTGAATGTGCAGGTCACAACTTGTCCACGAGAGTGTTTGATTGTGTATTTGATGAGTTTGAAGAGGGAAACCAATAAATCCCATTAGTCTCCGTAGCGTAGCTCTGAGCGGCTTGCGGCTCTGCTCCGCTGTTCTAAAAATAGCTTGCACCGATAAAGGTAACAAACCTACTGCTATGACTATAGGGATTATGGCAATGGGCTAATTTGCCAAAATGTTGAACTATCCCTTTAAGGGGTTCTTGCCTGAACACGTCTGACTCGTACTTTACCGTCTGCCACTTTGTAGTCCAACTTCTGTCAATGACGAAGAGGAGGAGGGGTCAAAGGGAATCGGTGAGAGGATGAAGTTGGGCGATGAATGTCAGGAGAAGAGTGAGTGCGTTTGTAGCACAGAGATTGATTCTTGGAGGAGACTAAGGTGAAGCAGGGTGGCTCCTGCTCTGACACCAAAGATCCCTCAATTCTTGCTGTGTTCAGCCCTCCTGCCTCTACTGGGGCACCAGACGCCATGATTGACATCATCCTTCCATCTCTGTGATTACAACATGTCTCCTTTCCCACCTCTGTACCATCTATCTTCTATCTAAGCCCTAAACATCGACATCGGCATGGCCTCCTCTGCTGGCGCTGACCGAGGAGGAAGAGAGGCATCGAGAGATTGGAAGGAAAGATGTTGTGTGATCAGACCGGCTGTGACACGAAGCCTCGGAATTTATCACAGCCACTTAAACCTACCAGCTACCACTTCTCATGCAACTTCAAAGATTATGTCAGCTCGAGTTTACCACAAAGAGGGAGAAAAATGAGATGTAAATAAAAACTATAAATAAAGTTATTCCTCTGCAACACCTCCAAGCCTCTTTTTAAAACAAACGGGAGGCCCTGCCTGAAGTCATGACAGAGAGCTCTGGGGGAAAGAAGGAGATAGAGAGAGAAAGAGAAAGTTTGATGAAAGGCCATGGACGAGAAGAAACGGCAAGACACAGATGAAAGGAAAGTGTCACATTGGATTGTCATGGGACCGTCATCCAACAGGCATGCGTGTCCAGCAGGCTTGGTCTTCAATGTGAGAAGAAGATGGTGGAGCGAACCACGATGCGTCTCTGAGGAGCGGCCAAACGCTCGGAGGGCACCAACGCCAGCGATGAAGCCAATTCCCAACGGTGCTGAGCAACACTGCTGCCCTCTGGTGCTGCGCATTTCAGGGCATTTGACTGTACTGCACTTGTATCTCCTGTTAATTTTCTTGTAGTTAGAGTCATTGGTGTTAATTTTTAATGTCCAAAACAGTAGCTGGAGATGTATTTCTGCTAATAGCTGCTTCATATTCACCCCGAAACCGGCCACACTTGCTGCACTGAAATCAATGGGAAACCTTAGCATCCCTCCAGAATTGCACGATCAATAAAAGCTCACCGCTTCTGATTTTTTTTTTCCTCCGTATTTTCTTTAAGTTATTATTCTGCAAAAATGATAGAGGATCATGAATTAATCAGAGATATGTTTGCCAGTGCTTTTGCCTTGATTGACAGATCTCCTCACTTCCACACTCAGCCTCCGAGGTTGTCAGATGCTTTTCTCCTTCCACACTGCTCGGCTGCTATCTCACACTGTGGCCCAAATTTGGATTTTCCAAACCCAAACAACTGACAAACGGCACAATCAGGCACAAATCCAAATTCAAGGCTTTAACAATGTACATATATGGACTTGTAAAAAAAATAATAATAATAATGCATGCGTGTTTATCTGAATGTATTTATTATAGTCAGCTGAGTCATGTGGCATTCTTGTGAAAATACCAAGCAAGCAGCAGGGAGTAGGGGGCAACAAACACGACAACCCCCTGAGGAGAAGACAGATTCAGATGCTCCCATTAGGATTCAACAAATTAGAGGTTTTTGTTCATAAAAAAAGAAAAAGAAATATCTTCTTCAAGAATAATCTATAATACTGAAAGTATATCACCACAAAAGATAAAGATTGAGGTTATGGGGACGACACAAATGTACTGTGAGGATTATGTAACTGAAACGCAGAGTTTCACATTTCATTTGGAAGTGAGAAAAGATCCAAGATCATTTTCTCATGAGGAGACGAAGTGAAAACCTAATGCTTCTGTTTCTGTGATTGTGAGCTTTCACAGACTCTCACGTCAGGTGCAGTTGTGACGCTAATGTTTCAGTGTAAATTTTTTTTTTTTTTTTACACAACTCCAGGCTAAAGTCACCTTTGTCACGACTTGCAAAGTTACTTCTTCGAGAGAAGAAGTGAAGAACGGTGTGAGAGCTGCAGAATAAAAAGTAGAGGGGGAAAAAAAGCGAGAGAGTAGACACTTTACCTATGCACTTCCCTGTGTAAACTCCACCGGCATCGACCAATGGGAAATCAATGCACTGACTGCTGCTGTGAGTGTCAATGAAATGTTTGGTGGTGCAATCTACAAAAATTAAAAAAAGAAAAACCTCCCTACATGGTTTCACACACAGAGTCACGGACAAACAGCAGCTCACACACAAACACACAAACACACACACATATACAGTATAGGAGGACAATTAAATAAGAATCAACTCAAGTGTCTTTTAGGTAGATTTTCCTCTGACCCAGGAGATAAACCTTCTTTGAACAAAAAGACACCAGAAAGCAAAAGCTACACTACACAGAAGAAGTTGTCGGGGAAAAAAGTGTTACCTGCTCAGCTCGACTTTTTTTTTTTTAATACTTCCTTCACTGTCACTTCAGGGTAAATGAAGAGGATTTTGCTCTGTACTGTAACAGATAGACTGAAAACTGACTCACATATTTCTGAATACCATCTGGGTGTTCTTAACATAACCCCAGCCATCTGTGTCAGCACACAAGTCCCTCAGAAGAAATACGACTTACAGAGGCAAATACGACTGAGGTACATTTTAGCTTCAAAAACACAGCCCCACTGACAATAACAGAGGTAAACAGCAGAGCATGGGATGGATAAGTGGAGGAGAAGAAAAGAGAAGAGAAGAGGAAGAAGCAGCGTCATAATACAGTGAGTGAGACATTACAGTGATTAGCTGGAATTTAAAGGACAATTCCGGGCGAATTCAACTCTGGGGTGTATTTTCATATCATTTTAGGTCTAAAAGAATGAATCTGAAGATTTTCAGTTTAATCGCTCCTGTTTTGCGGTAGTTGCGTCTGTCCCCGCGTCCCCACGGCAGCAATGAATGGGAGTGGATGTAAGTTCCACTGTTTAGGCTGTTTCCAGCCCTCAAAGCCGCAATTTTTTTCCACAGACAGCGTCAGATGGCTATAACATGCACCGAGAAGTTTATTTACTTCAAGCAAGCCGACATGTTTGTAAAACTAGATCTAATTCAAAGTCTCCCGGAGTCTCGCGCGAGACCCAGTTGCCGTGCTCGGTGTGTTCAGGTGCAGTGGGAAAAGCTACCGTTTGTGTCATAAACACAGGAATATCAACTCTTTACTTGCTTCAAGTAAAAAAAACTTCTCGGCGCATGTTTGAGTAGCCACCTGACGCTGTCTGTGGAAAAAAATGTACACTTCAAGCAAGTAAAGAGTTGATATTCCTGTGTTTATGACACAAATGGTAGCTCCGACTGCGCCTGAATACACCAGCACTGCAACTTCGGGCTCGCGCGAGACTCCGGGAGACTTTGAATTAGATCTAGTTTTACAAACATGTCGGCTTGCTTGAAGTAAATAAACTTCTCGGTGCATGTTTGAGTAGCCATCTGACGCTGTCTGTGGAAAAAAATTGCGGCTTTGAGGGCTGGAAACAGCTTAAACAGCGGAACTTACATCCACTCCCATTCATCGCTGCCGTGGGGACGCGGGGACAGATGCAACTACCGCAAAACAGGAGCGATTAAACTGAAAATCTTCAGATTCATTCTTTTAGACCTAAAATGATATGAAAATACACCCCAGAGTTGAATTCGCCCGGAATTGTCCTTTAACACATCACTATTTTCGTTTTTTAAGTAATAGTTTGACATTTGGGGTGCATTAGATGAGAAAATCGATACCACATTCATATCTGTCCCATTTAATATGAGGCCGCAGCCTTCAGCTGAGAAGCTTAGCTCGGCATAAAGACTGGGAACAGGAGAAAACAGCAAGCCTGGCTGAAAATCCACCTCCCAGCAGCTCCTCAGAGGCTGAAAAATTAACACGTTATCTCTCGTTTTGTTTAAAACATACTGTACCAAAGGGAAAAGGTGTAAATGGAACGATTTGGGCGAGACGGAGGGGGGGGAGGGGGGGCGAGGAGGGGAGTTGCTGGACTATTTGTGAGGATGGTGTTCATCTCTCAATGTAACTCTCCATGAGAAAGTGAGTATGTGTCGCATACTTTACAAAAAAGAAAAAGAACTGTCAATACCAGGATCGGAAAAGTATAATGATCTCCAACTCGTGATTTATTACTCAAAAGATGACTATTAACATTGCAGATGGTGCTAAACCGAACTCACAACAGGAACGAGACATGAGCAGTGGCTTTTAAAGAGCTCCAGGCTTGTCACTGACGACGTCATGCATTACCCACTCTCCCAGATATCGCTGCTTCCATTGTGAATAAATAGCTCGACTGCTGACCAATGAGATACCGGTAGGTAAAGATTATGATAAAGATAAACCGGGGTCACTATGTGTGGCATCATGTCTGTCTGCGGAGCTGCTGTGCTCTGCTGCCTCATTCTTGCTCATGCTGTTTAGTTCTTAATTTAGCCTCCACTGAGCCCAGGAAGATTACAATGGCCTGGACCGGGGCCAAGGTGCATTCAATTCTGCAAGCAGGAAGTGGAAAAGCGCATGGGGGTGATGGTGGTGGTGGTGGAGGGTAAATCAAGATACATCCCTGGGTTGATAGATGCTGAATGGAACCGATAGAGAACATGGAGCAAGGTCGGCATCCATTAACCATGGCTGGAAGTCACAGATGGATAACTCTACAACAGAGGGGTCAGCCTGCACTGTTGCTGTTAACACCTTTGTCTCGCACTGGATATTTCATGGTGTCGAGCCGTGTTCATGAAAACACAGCGTGTTCACAGACATGTGGACATGTAGGCAAACATGAAAGTATGTCAAGACACCATCACCTAACCCTGTAGTGGTGACATCTATTCTAAATAGGCCTGCACAATATGCTGAAAGAGTCATATTGCAATTATTATTTAAAAAATAAAATGAAACAATCTGTTGTTTTTGTTGGATCTATGCTTTGATACTTATGGCAATAACCAGTCAGTACAATCCTGTCATACATTTCATCTTGATCAAAAAAATACCAGCTCCTACAATTTGGATATTTGGCCATATTTTAATTTCAATCATATTTCTAATAATTGTACAGCTCAAATTCCACTTTTCACCTGCTTTTGTGCGACAAGCAAATGTCACAGATCAAACATAGTGGTAAAGGTGTTGTCCTCTACAGACAATGTGTAGTTATTTACACTGATAGCGACTTGAATATATAGAAAAAGAATAAAATCCCATTTCCGGGTGCTCCAGCCAAAGCAATTCTGCAACATATTTTTGAGACATTCGCCTTCCAAACACAAAATCACTGTACATAGTAGAATCCAAATTGGAATAATTACTTTATGTAAGCTAGTGGAACATTTCAGTGAGGGAAAAATGGTCTAAAATACAAAGCTCTTCCCGTCTGCCTGACGGGAGTGAAGCTCCTGCACAGAACAAGACGACGGACAGTCAAACAGCTTCTCAGCTATAGGAGCTGGATCTGGCCTCTTTTGCTGCCCGCAGTCCTCCAGGATCCCAAACCTGCATGGCAATGATGGCGCCAATGTCATGCTGTCACCTGAGCTGAGCCATTATTACACAGGCATTCTTAATAGCCCTATAGATTAAAGTCCAGAGGAACAAGACACCAACAGATTAAAAAAAGAAAGATAGGAAAGAGGATGATGAATTGCCTCAGATTGCCAGGCAATCATGCATAAATTACTAAGACGTGCTTAGGTATAATAACCAGCGCTGTTTTAAGTGATCGCTCACTCTCGGGGAAGCTGTTGTGTAAGGGGGAGTGGGTGGCGATGTAGGGGGGGAAAGAGACGGGTGGCGGGTAAAGAAAGGAGCGGGTCGCAGCTGTCTACTCAATCACATCACCGTCAAGGGTATCGCCCTGACACTGTCTCCACTCTGTGCCCCGAGCATCCACACAAATCTCCTGATAGACAGACGCAGCAGTCAAACAGCACCCTCTCGTCCCCCTCCTCCACCACCACCGCTGCCGCTGCCGCTGCCGCCGCCAACATCCCCCGCCACGCACCGAAGGCCCGCAAAGGTTCCCTGGGCATGTCTCTGTGGCCCCACAGGCTGCCACTGGGAGCCCCGGCAACAGCTGATTATTCAGGATCTGGGCTAACAAGGATCTGCCATGTGGATCTCAAAACAACATGTTCTAGTTGTGAATACGTCATGAAGCAGGGGGAACAGGCTGTCTTCTGCCTCTCTCTCTCCCTCTCTCTCTGGATGCTCTGCACTTTCAGCAGCTTCGGGTAGGAGGACTGGAGCCAAACTCTCGACTGTGGCATCTGGGTCCAAACAATACGGGCATAATATGTAGTAAAAGAGCAGCACATATAGAATTTCACAATAACATAATACAGCCGTCCTCAGACCAGCCTGTAAATTAAAGGCCCCAAAGAGCAAGTGGCACAATATTAAAGAAATATACAATACATACAGATATATATCATCATTTGTTTTCATGGGTAGCCGCTCCCAAATTTCATATAATAAATAATCATGGTGAAACAGGGAAAACAGTCCCTGTATGTTATTATTATGAAATATCTAATATATGAAATTTCCAGACTTCTCATTTAGCTGTTTTGCAAACTTTTCTTTTTTTAATGCCTGTGGCCAGAGATCAGTTAATGTAATGCATGCTGAAGTGCCAGTACCGGCCACCAGAGCAACAGTCAACTCAGTGCACATGGATGATTTTGGTGTGTGTTCATCTTTTCGGAGGCTCAGCTGATCAGAGGCACAGTTTTCCCCAAAAGAAACGGCACACAGAGGACACCAGGGATTAATATTAGTGTATGTCTGTTTCTCTCTCCCCTTCAATAATGTGCACCCAGCCGCATCAGTGCGACTGTCTCTGCCATCTGCAGCTAACTCAAACAGCCAGTGTGCCTGGCAGGAGTTCAAGCTATATAGCCACAGTTGACTCTCTCCACTGCGGGAACTCTCATGGGGACCGTCTCTCTCACACCGGTACAACACTTGTGGGCCCGGGTGTTAGTCCCCCGTCTCCAACTTCTCCCTTCATCAGCATCACTTCTGTGTGTTTCTCTCTTTAAAAACTTGCCACTGCAGTCCCTGTTCCCTTTAAACCCCTGTATCTCTGCCCCTGATTGCTCAGAGTCCGAGCGGTGTGGTAATGCTAGCGCAGCAGGGAGCTGGGGAGCAAAAACAAACTTAGGCCACTTAACTTAATCGTATTCACAATGCCAAATTAGGCAGAAATACAGAAGTGGTTGCCAACAATCCCGCCCAATCAAGCATATGCACACACACATAGCGGGAGAGAGCGTTTTTCCTCTGTGACTCATTATAGACCTGATAATAAGCAGGAGATGTAGGTGAATGGGCAAAACTGTAAAAAGATACACTGGTTAATATTTATCTGGCACTTTGTCTCCATCATCTATACTCCACAGTGCACAGAGAGAGGGGGGGGAGGGAGAGGAGAGAGAGAGAGGGAGGGAGGGAGGATTAATTGGTCCACTTTTCCTCCCATTAATCCATAAAGACACTATAGAACAACTCTCCTCCTCCTCCTGTTTTTCTTTCTCTCTTTTATATCCCCCATGACCTCCAGTTCAAAGCAGGAGTGCAGAGCAGAGTTTGTGTTTGTACAGATGAGAGCTCTCTCCTGCAGAATCTGACGGAAATGAGAAGGTACAGTTGAAGTCTGTCAGCCCTCGTCTCAAAATAACAGGTGGCAAAGAAACGGAGAAGAGCAGAGCATGGTGGGAAGAGCCGGAGGGTCGATAGGCCAGAAGAGACCAAACCTTTGGGGATGAGTCAGGGAGAGGAGAGGAACTCAAAGAAAATGTGCCCGAATAAAAAAACATTCACTCATCCCCACATGCACACATACACTCGAGCAGATACAGAGAACTCATCTGGCACTGCCACACTTGGTGCACATGCGCTTAAACCGCAGCCTGAGGTTCATCTTAGCTCGGTCACATAGCTTAAGCCAGTTAGCCAAGGTTTGCTCCTCTGGACCGAGCACCGAGTGGATCACACCAAAGGCATACCGCCACACCGTGTGTGCGCAATAGCGGGCCACTAACCAAAGGAGCCGCAGCTGCCAACTCATGGATGGCTAAAGCGCTGTGCGCCGGTATACCATCCAAGCTTGGCACCGCACACATGCACCGACTGACAACAACGCCGGTCTCTGCAGCATCACAAATGTGCCAGGCTTCGCTAACAAAGAATGCCACATGAAGAGGCAGCCGACCTGAGAGGTTCGAGCTCGCCTCCGGGGTAAAAAGCAGTCAGCATCTAACAGTCTCATGTGCTACTGTACTAGCATATAGTACATCAAAGTACACACTCAGTGACCCATGGAGACGCACACAGAGGACAAACTGGATCTATGTCTGTTCTAAGTGGCAGTTCACTACTGTGCCATTAACCTTGGAGAAAGGAACTAATAAAAGTGTGCTTCTGCCCCCCTTTCCTTTACTCTGTTAATTTGTCCTATAAATGATTTTCAATGTGGCTCTGTGTCTGAAGCAGACCTGAGGATAAGGCAGGAATTTCACTGGTATTGTGTGTAACATATGCAGGAGTAGATTCTGTGCAACGTGTAGAAAAACTGGAAATAAAAAAAAGGAGGAGATTACAGCAGAAACAAAAATAAAATTATGCCTGCAAGTAAAGATGGTTTGGAATCACATAAAACAAAAATGGAGAAGCAGCTCTGAGAACAAAACCGAGGAGCTGAGGGCTCCGTCTTGCATTGAATTGACCCCGTGTGCAGACATTTGCAGATGAAATATGCTGCAAGTTTAAATGTTTAACTCGCTGAATTTTATTTGAGTGTCTTAGAATAACTTCTTTTTTTTTTCCCCCGGTGTGCAGCGTGAGTGGCCGGGCACACACTGCAACGCAGCACAGATGGAAAAAAAGAGAAAAGAAATAGAAGACATAACTCCAGTCTCAAGCAGCAGCTCGGGTCAAAGCAGCTGATCGTCGGAAGGCAAAGCCACACATCAGGAATGATCGTCTACTCTTATTTTATTAAAGAAAATAAGACGTTTGCAGTGCTGTTAAGTTGTGCACAAGCAGAGAGAGATCACGACTCGGCCATTTGACTGGAATACTGTCATTGTCCCAGGACACGAGTATGGGAGGGGAGTCAATTTATTGATCAAAGTATGGCTACGACAGGAGGCGATATGCCCCTTTAAACCAGTTAACCTCACGTCACAGAGAAACCAATCAAACAAGTTACAGTAGGTAGCTGCACAATGGTAATATATTGTCCGGCAGTGAAAACATGGATGACTTGACAGCTCTGTATGTGCTGTATCAGCTTCTTCTTCTCTTATGCTGGGATCAAACATGATATTTTTGTCTTTCATGATGGTCACCTCACCATGTCAGATTAGACACTCACAGTAGCAGAAACTCTTGCCGTGTCTTGGTCGGGAGACTGGCAACACTGCAGAGTATGACCCTGACCAATCATGGTCCACGACCCTGCACGAGTTCATACGTAGGTCATCGCGGAGGCCTTTCAATCAGCATGGCTACAGTAGTGCTGTGTGTGATGCTAGTGGGCTTAAGCTCAGACACGAAAAAGAAAAGGAAGAAAAAACTACTATGGAGCTCTTGTCTGTGAATGTGGAAAAACCATTCACTTATTGAGCGCACATCAAGCGAGCTAACTTGTGTGTAAACAAAGCGTCAGAGCACTGCGTCATCCTGTTGGTCAACATCAAGGTTCATGTTGTAGGAGATGAGATGGCAAAAATTTTAAATGCTAGACTTTCTGTCAGGCATCGTAGCGCGTCCTAGACATGAAATCGCTGGCCTTCAGTTATGTTACACTACATGTCCATTCGTCCAGAGCCAGCCCGGCAATGGAAACGTGTCTGCCACGACAAAATTGTGTGGAAAATAGGCCTGAATACGTGTAGTCTGTTCAATTTCCAACTTTGATTTCCCAGACAAGAAGTGTATCGCATGCACATAGTGGACGAACATGTTTTAGTATCTTATAAGTCCTGTTTAGGTCAGTAGAACACAATGAGTCAGACTAACAAAACCTTGTGTAAAGGTACTGATTGCTGGGTGACGAGAAGCGATGACACAGAGAGAGTGGGTTTGAAAAAGGAATGACCAACATAGATAAAGTAAGGCAGAGACTGATATTCATCCCTTTGCAACCATTATTAACTTGGTCCAAATGAGCTAAGTCAATAAAAGCACGGATACACAAAGCCTCTGCTCAACTAGAATAACAAGTAATAAAAGCAGAGAGAAGAGAAGAGAGAGTTATTTAAGAAAAGGGCATGAAGAAGAGCAGAGAGCAGAGAAGAGGGACTCCTGCTTATGAAGGCTGAGCTTGTTAGTGAAAGGAGACAGCGTTTTAAAAAAAGCACTGAACACATGCTCAAATTCTCACCCACCGAACGGACACGATTGGACATAATAGAACACGTACTGGTGTGACAAGGCAAATGTGTCCCTGAGTGGACCGCGTCCCCGTGACGTCAATACAACTGTGGCAGTTAACAACGTGGCAGACTTTTCGCCACCGTCTGTTCTGCACGCTAACCTACAGACCGAGCCTTGCACTTGGTGGACAAAGAATGGGAAAAAAAGAGGGGTGCGGGGGGGGGGGGGAGAAAAACAAAAGCGATTGATATAAATGATCTGCCGGCCGAGAGAGGCCCCCAGGCAGGGCCGAGCGAAGGTCCGCTCGATACCAATTGATCGTGGGAGGCCCAGGCATTCGTCTTAATTCTGACTAATTAGGGCAGCGGCTGACGAGGAGGGGGTTAGAGGGACAAGTTGTTGGTGTGTGCGTACGTGCGTCTTTGCATCAATGGGACCTCCCAGATTACAAAATCAAGCCCCCATGTTTACAAAGCGTGGAACAAGTGGAGGATTAAGGAAATCAGTTTAGGAAACAACAACCGTCACCACATTAGTATTGCTGCCAAAATAATTCCCCTGTCTGTTCAGTGGGGTGCCTGACAGGCAGGATGGGAGTAAATCCTCCTCTCACTTTTTTTCTTTTTTTTTTTTTTATCTTGTTTGTGTGAGAACTGCTGATTATCTTCTGCCAACATAAGTCTGGCCTTTGGTAGCCAAGAGGCAGCAGACGAGAGATGCTTTTCTAGCCTCACCCATTCCACAGATAGACATCAAAGCCTTTTAATTGGCAGGAAAAGAAAAGTGGGGCTTGATCACTGGAACAAATGGGGGGTGGAAGGGGAGGGGGGTAAAGGATGATTTACGTGCATGGTCCTCTAGTGTGAAAAATGATGAGATGTAAGCTCCCGGTGCGAGGGTGAAAGAGACAAGACTGCGCGGACACTTGAGGGAAATTGCTTTAGTGTGCAATTCTGCAGCAGTAGATCGTAGTGGGAACCTGGCGGAGGGGGGAGGGAGGTGAGGGAGGGAGGGAGGGATGTGAGCCGAGCCGGGGGGTAAGAGTTTACAGGTAAAGGCTTTTTAAAAGATCGCACCATTTGGGAGCAGGCATTGAGCTGGAGCCGAGCTCAGACTCTGATTTCTATCTGTCACTCCCAGAGGATGTCGGCGGCGTGAAGTGGAAGCGGTGGCAGGAGGGGAGGTTTCGTTATGAACAAGGGGAGGGGGCTGGGGGGGGCAGGGTAGGCGATTCCACCTGACTGAAGATCACAATCTGATGACAGAAACACACACAGACAGACAGACAATTCATGTGGAGGACTCCGTGAGCCGGGGCCCCCCCCCCCCAACGCTGAACTGACCACGCAGACAACGGTGACAAAATATCAGTGAGCCAAAGTGACAGACAGGTAGCGGATCTGTATCAGAGAGGACCCCATTGTTGAGGGAGAGACAAAAACGCTCAGACAGGCCACGCTGACCTGCTCCCTTTGTCGCTCGCTCTCACAGGGGACGGCAGAGACTGACAGATAGATATACTTGAATATCGGCTTCTCGCTCCCCGTTCTTTGACACATAAACTTCGCTGCCCTTTCCACCTCCGGCACCCTGTTCCCTGCCAGCTATTCTTATCTTATCCCGGCTCGGCACCGTCCGTCCGCCCGCCCTCGCTCGCGCCGCAAGCCCCCTGTGGGCAGAGATCTATCAGGAGTTCATGAACAGAAACACAACAAACCAACGGTGGGCGTCTGGATATCCTCCCCCCCCCCCCACCCCGACTATAAATACCGCGTCGGCTCCAGACGCAGTGTCATTCTACTCACATCAAATTAACCAATCAGGTCGGACATGTCCCCTGAATTCTCTTCTCGTCAGCTCAAGTGTGATGTCCTAATGACTGCCCCGGCCGTCGATACCGGTCCACATAACAGTGCACCCTGAGGGGGGACAATTAGGGAGAGTAGGAGATGTTTTCCTTGATAAATGTTGTCACTGCTGGTATTGGTACTAATAAGCTGTAATTTGCTGTTGCAGACTCCGATGACACACACACACACACTGTAACGACACAACTGCAGACAGATGGGTGAGCCCTGCAAGGCTTTACATTAAAGTGACACAAATGCTTTCATTAACTCAGAAGAGTGGGATTCACAAAAATGTATCCGCTGTTTATGAGATTAGGCCCGTGTGACACGCGGAACATTTACCAAATGTGCAGTAATGTGCTTTAGGTGAGATAGAGAGGGGAAGAGAGGAAGACTAATTTCTCTATCCTGTTCCACCAGTAGATCTATTCTAGTTCTATTGTTACTATAACTATATTGCAGCTGAGGGTTAATTTTCTTTGACCTCAGCTTGTAACGGTGTGTGGAAACTCATTTATTCTACAAGGCAGAGGGGGCAGTGAGTGGAAATATTAGTGAGTTTTGTTCTACTCTGAACATACTTCACAGAAATATTAGAGGAGTTTGCACATAACTTCCAAGTTCTTTTTAAATAATGCTCAAAATGACCGAATGTCAAACAGCCATCACAAGTTATCAACAGTGAAAATACAGTCCGAAACCTCACAGACGTTCAATTTGAAATGATATGACAGCGAAAATCCAAGCAAGTTAAATCCTCATTTCTAAGAAGCCCGACCCGGCTCTCGTGTCATGTGACACTTTCAAAACTGTCACTCGTGAACTTTTCTGCCAATGGAATTATTGATTATTCAGATGATTTCAGCTACTGCTTGATGGCTATACTGAAAAAAACTGTTTTGATGGATTTCCTCTGTCCAACAAAACAAAGAGAGCTCAACTCTACCTGATCTACGTGCTTTTGGTACCAGAGACTTCTTGCAGATGGGTGTCGATACTATAGAGACAAGACATAAAAGCTATAGTGATGTCATCTTCAACAGGACGCACACAGACAAACAATGGAGGATACTAATGGGAGACATCTGCACTTTCTCAATTGAGCACGGCGTGGGTTTGCAGGTTACCATGGTAAAGGTATAGCAAATAAGAGAAATCTAACATTTATGTTGACTCGGATAGCTTTAAAAAAAAAAAAAAAAGCTTCAATGCAGTATAGGAAACACTGGTGGACAAAGAGACCAAGTAAAATAAGTGAACGATAAGTATAGAAGTGCTAGTGAGGCATGTTTGGTTGTTAAAAGTGTTGTAACAGGCTACAGTGAGCGGTGCATAGTCCCTCAGCTGCTTAAAAAAGGGCCCTTTCGCACAACTACGACTAATCAGCAGTGTTTTTCATGCCACCTTTTGGCGTCGTCTCACCTCGCCTGAAACCTCAGTAGAGTCGCCTATCAGATACTATCAATAAGTACAGGTGGAGTGGAGTCAAAGGGCTTTGTGTTGCCTTGATCCCGTTCCGTGCAGTGGAGACGGGGTTATTGGGAAAAGTGGCTATTCTTGGCTCCGAGCAGCGGGAGCAGATGAAGAGTTAAGAGGCCAGGGAGACGGATCACCACCAAGACACTGTGAGAACACAGGTGGCGTGAGACCGCGGCGCGCTGTCTGACGTGCGGGTGAGTGACGGCTACCAGTGGAGCAGGGCTGACTTGAGCCCATCAGCAGATGCGACAGCAGCGCCAGTCTGCAGCAGCCAACCAGCATTCAGCATGAACAAGTGAGCAGTAGCCTCATCGGACCGCTCCCCTTGGCTCCCTTTCTCTCTCCCTCTATCTCTCTCTTCTCAACTTTTTACTTTCCCCCTCTGTGCCGCCATCCTGCCAGAACCGCGACGGACGGATGGACGGACGGATGGATGGACGGGTGTGTAGTACTGTTGACATTGCAGTGGAGCCGTCGCCCTAAACTGTCATGTGCCGATTCGCTTGAGTCAATATTTACCCCGATTTGAATATCCTTGTTAGGCCGTCATCTGACAGCAATTCAACTGATTAAAGGACTTATTCAAATGTGGTGTAGGCAGGGAGCAATCCCTGGGAATTCACTGGGATTGGCAGTGCATTTGGGGAAACATTGGGAGCTCGCATGTAAACACCTATAGCACCGTCACATATCAGCCTGACACTGCTCTGTAAGGGAGAGAGAGAGGGTCGGGGGGGGTGGGGTGGTGGGGGTGGGGGAATCGCATTCAGCCATCAACAGCAAAAATAACTATTCATTTAAAGATGAGGTGACTCGTGTGTCACCATGGATAATAACTGATGACTGTGGGGGTTGTTCCGCTTTCTGCACGCATAGCCTACAACTCAGTCAGCGTTTCATGCATTTATTTACAAAGACCCTTAAAAGTAGCCCAAGTAGATCTAAATAAAATCTACAGTATCCATTTTCTTTTTCGTATCATCTTTCGCAGAAGCCCCCAAAATCCATCCTTTATGCCCCATACCAAGCCAGGTCTTCAATTTAATTCCCCCATCTGTGGCCAGCTTGAAATATTACCCAAGAAATGAGATCCGTGACCCTGAATACAGAGTGCGAAGCAGCACCGGGAGCAGGATGGAGACATGGCCTGATTCCGTGGCTAAGAGGCATGCCTTAGTGGGGGGAGGAGGGGGAGGAGGAGGCTTGGATCCCCTCCCCAAGTGGCATGGCTAAATATTTGCCCTCCTCCACTTGGCTGTCTAGACGCATCCACTCAGCCTCCCCTTCCCCATCACTCCTCTGTTCTGCTCAGAAGCGGCGGCAAGAGCTGGCACGGTCACCCAGGCAGGGCGCCAAACCCACGACAAAAAGTTTCTCCTCACTGTCATAGGTCACGAAAGTTCGCCAACCTGGTGAGGATGAGCTTCGCATTTTTAAAAACCTCTGGGCCACCATTCGGGGGAGCCGCACGCACACCAAGCGAGGGACGGGAGGAGAAAAAACACTGTCAAATGGTCTTTGTGCTTTTCAGTGACTTGGAGAAACGAACCCTCAGAACTCGACGAGCGGTCTCTCCGGACTTCTCTGAGTTAGTGTTCCATATTCATTACCTTTTTCTTCCACACTCACATGGCGGGGTTTTAATTGCCTACAATTCAGACTAAAAGGCAAGAGGAGCGGAGTGAAAGCGTCATTCCTCCTGAGAGGGAGATGTGGGAAGTCCACCACCAGCACACTCAACCTGATAGACGCATAATAAGAGCCCTCATTACACATAACCAGATTATTCCCTTAGCCATCAGCTCAAGTTAATTTTTCCCCTCCGCAGAGACTTGCAGTTGCCGGGCCCCCCACCCCCAACAAACTGATGAACCAGCGCGCATCACTGCTGTGTAGCCACTTAAGGTGGGGTCCGAGTAACCCCATACAGATCATTAAACAAGTCAAATAAAACACATTTCATTTAACGACTGCTCTTCTCTTTATCCACCGGGTGTGATGAAGGTGAAACTGTGAAACGGACATGTGGATGGCCACAAAAGAGGCAGTGCAAAACTTTTCAATTGGTGCAACTCAACACTTTTTTTCTCCTGAAAACCTGCAACTTTTCAAAATTGATTGACAGACTGGCTGCTGATGTAAATTTTTTTATTTTCTCATTTATTTACTTTTTTCCCCCTGTTTTTTTCTTGTTTTGCTATTTATTACAATTTATCTCAGTTTACTTCATTTACTTTTTTGACTGCTGTGTGTTAGGTCTTTCCTGTCTTATGCCATGTCATGTCTTTATGTTTGTTTAATGTTTGTCACTGGTATTGCACAATAAAAAATAATAAATAAATAAAAATATGAAGCTATGGTCAGCAGCTGGTTGATTTAGCTTTAGCAGAGAGAGTGGAAACAGGAGAAAGAGTCAGTCAGTCAACAGTAATATCCCTTATATGTCTTGTTTAATCAGTACAAAAATTGAATAGTAAAACTGATACATTTGTAATTTCATTGACTATTGTTGTGTCCAAAATTACTTTATAATTCATACATTGCTTTGTTAGTGATCATCAGTTTTACACTACTTTTCATTAAGCTATGAGCTACTATGAGACTACTATCAGATTCGATTATTTTCACTACACACTTAGACCACTCTACCAAACTGTATAGTCACTAGCACTACAGTGGACTATATAGGGAGTTATTTCGAAGCCTGTTTTGCAGGAACTTTTTGGATTATTTGTGCTGGTTGCCTAGCAACTGCCCCACTAACAAAAAAAATGAACACATCACGACATAAACCCCTGTCAAAACTCAGACTATACTTTTTACACTTTCTACTTTTGCATTAATAAACCAATGAGGTTTAATATGATAATTAGGAAGCTTTAGGGAAGCTGGTCAGCTCATCTTTGTCTCCCAGTGTCTCTGCCGTGTCCCACTGCGCTCTCTCATACCACTTGACCTCAAAGTGAAGTATATATCCCATAATACCTACCTCCTGCTTTAAGCTATAAGGGCTTAGTTCTGATGCCACCAAGATCAAATGGATTTAACCTAATTGCTAAGTAACTTTTCCACCACAAAATCAATGAGCCCTGCCACACAATAAACGTAGAGCGGCATTCTTTCAAAATCTTTAGCTTTGTCTTGCAGAATCAATAAGTAATCGGCACTGTTTAATAGCAACAACCTGACACTGATGGATGGACAGCAGCAGCAGCAACCCAATGTTACTTGTGTTCTTTAGACAGCTGACATTAAAAGCTACTGTAACGGTAACATGGAAACAGTCTCAGAAGAGAGTGAGGTCAGGAGTGCATGTATATAATGCATGTCGACGAGTGCATGAGTGTTGAGAGAAGGAAATGTGAATAAAAACATAAGTTTGATGCCTTAGCGGTGATAAATAACAAATGCAGGGGAAGATATTTAATTCATTTGAATTATCATCTGTTGTTGCACTTACTGTTGATAAACATTTTAAACAGCACCAGCGACTCTGCAGCCCTCGTTTGGCGCCCATCCACCTGTCAGGTCTCATCACTGAGGTCATATCCTGTACGGTCTGAAATTATGAAAATGAATTATCATTAATTAATCAGAATTTAATAGCACACTCAATTCTGTTATAAAATATTGCACTGCTGCACCACCAATGCCATCAATTTGATTTCAGTCATAATTCACCCCACAGTAACAGAACTAACTGAGATGCTGTAAGTGTGAAAAACCTGGTCTGTGGATTTCAAAGATATCAGATTCTGCATACGTAACAAGTTCATTCAACAGAATTAACAGAATTTTAAACTTTCAGCTCGGCTGCAGTCGAGTTATCATGTGATGAGGAAGCAAACTGCTGGAGAAGATGAGGGAACATGCCTCTTACACATGCTGTTTTCCATTGCTCTGCACTGCCTGGTTGTTCTGGGCTCTGGTTATATTCTGTCACATTAACGTTGGGATAGAGGATATGTTGACAGAGAGAGGACATTGCACATTGAGACTGTAGGGCTTTTCTAAGGCTGGTGGCATTGGGACATGAAGACAAGTGCATATCTGTGTGTGTCTGTGTGTGTGTGTATAGAAGTAGAGGGTTGCCTGTGGAGTGGAGCATGTGGATGCCCACCCACTCAGCCGCCTCGCGGCCCTCGTCATTTCGCATCAATCCACAGCCCCTCAATATAAATAGGACAGGCATCCTAAAGCTACACAATACTAAGGGAGGCAATGGCATTATGCGCCGACCCAGGGCCCCTCAGCCCGAGATGGGACCAAACCAGCCAGTTATAATGGTAGTTCCCTTCTCACTTAATAGAGCACTATTTTGGCAGCTAGTATAAAATTATTGTACCACTTTGTACAGTAACAGAAGACAGGTGAGCACTAACAGACTCCAATTAAACTGTTGGTGTGGAAACCAAAACACAGCTCTTAATATGGAAATCTAGGGTTTATTTGTTTATTCTATTCCTCATTTCCTGTGCTGTTATTGCAAATGTCAGACACTTTATACAGCTTAAAATCCATCAACACTGTACTCAAACATCAAGTAATATACACAGGCTTTAAAATGTGATGGTTAAAATAATAAGCAGCTGGGAAACACATCAGCAAATCATTATTTGCTTTGTACAAAAGCACAAAAGTAAGAAGCCGGAGCTCTAACTTATCAGTCTGGTTTCACAACTATTCAAGGGTGTTTGATGAAAGTTAGTTTGAATGTTGCCTGCAGAAAGTACAAAGTGAGCCAAATATCTGAGCAAATGTATCTGGGCTGTAAGGAATTAAAGGTGGTTCACTAAAATAGAGAGTAGTTCCACATGGTAGGTTCCCTGTGGCGTCACAAGCTTCACACTTCATTACTGCAAGGCCAGCGACGTGTGAAGCCATTATGTAGGAGCATGGCAAAGGGAGTGCGTGTGTTGGGGGTACGACTAGGGGGTGTGTGTGTGCAGGGAAGGGTGGGGGAAAACTAATAACCCCCCCCCCCCTTGCACAAAGTGCTTTCTGGAAGCAGGATCAAGCTATTCACATGGAAACATTATTTAATATATTCAAACAGCTGGGAGGTGTTGTCTGTTGTCCCTGTGTCAAATGAAGGAGGACGAACAAACAGCTGGCAGGGCATTTTCTTGCTCCACCACGCTGCTTACAACAATACTTTAACAAACGGTCTCTGATGCACATGCATGGGGCAATTTGCAACGAATCGCATGCTAAATAAGCTCCAGACTACTGTCATGCAACTAAATCCAAGACTCATCCATGTCCTCTGTCTCTATCATAGGCCAGGAGTCAACAAATCTGTGTCCTCTACTTCCACCCAGTGGCCAAGAGCAGGACGTCACACTTGTTTATGCTACTCTTGACAGCAACACATCTGTTTCTTAATGCACAGGCAAGGACACGGGTAATGCAAAAGTTAGTGGTGAATGCTAAATATAAATGTAACCTTGATGCATATGTCTCAGCCTTTGAGGAGGTTGTGAAGGCAGTGCCTTATTGGCTCTGTGCTAGAGTGTAAAGAATAGTTTACAACCATCAAAGTTAATCGTAAAATAAGCCTTTGCTCTCACTTAGTGGAAACAGACTGTTTTTCAGTATTTTGGTATGTTGTGATAATGAATATGTTCTGCCAAAGGCTGTTTGACTGCCAGCTGCCCACTGAATTACAAAAGAATAGCTGATTATTTTGAAATCAGCATTTCAATTAGACTGGTACTGGCAAGCCTTGTGCTCAAAGCCTACGAGTGAGTGCACAAGTACTTCTGTAAACTGTGGGACAATCGAACATTAATTTTCAATCAAAAACTTTGGGATTCATGGCAGTATCCCCGGGTACTTATGCGTCTGCCAACGGTGGGCATTTAGCACTGATTGAAATTTTGGCTGGTGAAATTAATTCAACAAGCCAGGCTAGCAGCGTGACAAAGTTGCGCACTGACATTTTCATTCAAACAGACAGTTGACAAGACGTATGCTCATAGACTACAAGCTGTAATTCATTACATGGGTGGTACTGAGGACCTTAGTTCACAGATTTACTCTACAGGTGACAAATTAGGCTCCACAATGCCTCAATGAGGAACAGGCCAAATGGGCAACAAGATGATGTGTGTATGTGGTGATTTGGCAAGATGATGACAAATATTGGTGAAGAGATAGAGGGGGAAAATATAAGATGTAGCCTATATGTTACAGGGCCAGGAGCAGTGCAAATATAATACAAGGTATAGGCCTGCTGTGGCCAGATGCAGGCCCAAATTCAATAGTAGACGTGGAAATTACAGAGGAAATTTTACTCAAGGAGCACCCCCTCACTGTTTTGGAGTGAGTTAGCCTATACAGTGCAAGAAAAACTAAGTGTAGCCTATAAAATGAAGACAGGTGTAGGGAAATATATTTCAGAAATGTAAAACAAATTGTAAATGGACATGTCACATGAACATGCCACAAAACATTACTTACACGAGTATTTTTATGATGAATGGCGAAACATCTCGTCGAGTTTGACACTTGGCATTTACAAACAAACAGGCGACAGTTAGCAGTGTCAGTGCACAAGTTGTGTACTATTAGCTTTTTCTTTCTTTCTTTCTTTCTTTTTTGATTCAGTTTCTCGGACATGTGAGGTCAATTCGTCTTTTGGTTAGGAGAAAGGGATGCATTAGACCCGCGCAGGCCTTTACTCGCCTTTTTTGACAGGCAATGACAAAGGACAGCCGTGAGCCACGGAAGGACCCCAAAGGGCCAAGATGGCGGCGCCCGGGACAGACGCCGGGGAGTTTGAAAGGTGGCTAAATGATCGGCTGGACGCGCTGGAGGTGGACCGTGAGGTGTACGGGGCTTACATTTTAGGAGTCCTACAAGAAGACGACACTGTCGAGGAGAAGGAGGAAACGCTTCAAGGGATTTTATCCGCATTTCTGGTGAATAAGCGAAGCGGCGTGTCCCTCTCAGCCTCCGAGGCTGCGGGCTCATTTGTTGCTGTCCGTCTCGTCCGCCCTGCGTTACTGAGTATCAGCTGTCATTTATGGAGTAGGATGACCATGTTAAGACGAGACACAGCAGTGTTTATTAAGCTGAAATCCATGCGCTGCAGTCAGCGGTCCAGGCTGCTCTCCCCTGCTGCGCCAAACCCCATTTAAAAATCTGCCTTTTTTTTTTTTTTTAACTTAGTTGTAGTCCTGAGTAATACAGGCAGCACTTACTATTGTACGACTCGTTATATTCCCTAAAGGTATTCTGGTACATTCGGCTCATAAATGTACTACCCAGAATCCATGATGCCATGTCATGTTGATTTGATTTGATGTATTTTATTTAAATCCCCGTTAGTTGATGCAGTACACGTGTGTTGAGTTAATTTGATAAGCTGCAACCTGAACTTGACTTCTGAATTGTCCTTTGTGTGCAGGAAGAGGACACTTTAGAAGATGTCTGCAAACAGATCATCAAGGAGTGGACAGAGTGCTGCAAATCAACAGCAAGAACAGATGCTGATGATGGTAAATATGTAACTTTAAATTAATCCGTATTCCCAAAATAAATGAAATGTGAGATGTTTTTCTCCTAGAGGCTTTCTTAATAAGAAATAAAAAGGGAACAGGTTATTAAGGTTGGCATGATCTTGGGGAACTCTTGCAGAACAGTAGATGCAGTACTGAAAAGTTTCTATACCAAAAAAAAAAAAAAAGACATACAATTATTTCAAAAAGAAGTCTCACTCCCAAATCAGGACAGCAGGCTCATCGGCACTTTTAAATCTTGACCAAACAGCAGAGACGGCCTGCTACTGAGTTAAGTCTTCAATACCAAATAAACATACAGAGGGATTAGCTCTTTGAGCTTGAAATCATTTGCTTTGAGTTTTGGAGGCAAGCGCACAACGATACTTTGTTTTGCAGAGAGATTAACATTTCCTGAAAAAGAATTAAACAGAAGCCGTTCCTGAGTCTACTGAAAAGTTTTAGTGCTCCGAGGGAGTGTTTATGCTATAAAGTCATTTCCACAGTTTCTTTTTTTATCAGTGTTGTTATTACTGCAAAGAGACAGTGCACTGTCTACGTAACCAAAACAATGAGTGCTCCAGTTTTAGATGCTTGTCCTCATGGCTCCTTCTGTTACTGTACCCTCAAACTGACTGAAAAGAGGGTTTTTTATTGTAATGTTCATTGTGATTGTGTTGTTATAGTGGTTACTTTGCAGTTTGACTCTGTTCTGTCTTTTTTTTTTGTCTGTAGCTGAAGTCCAGGCTATCGCCAGCCTGATAGAAAAGCAGGCTCAGATTGTGGTGAAACAGAAGGAGGTGTCTGAAGATGCAAAGAAAAGAAAAGAGGCCCTCCTTGCCCAATATGCCAACGTGACAGATGAGGAGGAATATCCTTTATTTTTGCTTAACTGTAATGACAAGAGGGTCAATGTATACATCCATGTACTAATGATTCTTTAACTGTACAGTAACATAAGGGAGATGCTTTCTTTGTCATCCAGTGAATGTTCCCCTCAGAAAGACAGTCAGTTGTTTCCTTGACAAACGCACTGAAGCTGAAGAGGAGGAGCCAATAAGTGGAAATAACCTTCCAGGGAATGATAAATGTATCCTTTCTGAATCAGAGGCTGTTCAAGTCAAATGAATTTAGATGTTTGTGTGTTATGAACGGGTGGTGGAACAGTTGCATAACTCTGACTACACAACATACTTACTATCATTTACACCTCTGTACTGGGTGATACAGTTTTAGAACAGCCATACATCTTTCCAGTTTGTATTGGTAGCAGAGTAAGAGGGCCACTCGTGAGAGGGGGGGATCTTTTTTTTATTATGCACTTTGAGAATTGAGACGAAATGTTGAGAAAGAGTTGAAATGTCGAGAAAAAAGTCAAAATACAATGTCGAGAATAATTTGAAGACACATGATATGATATCAATTAAGTATGCAGTTGCACACTCCACTTCTAATTTGATGGACCAGAGGGGATATTTTGACTTCACTCTCGACAATGTATTTCAACCTTATTCTCGAAGTGCATATTGGAAAAAAAACAACCCTCTTCTTTTCTTTCATGAGTGGCCCCAATACCCTTCTGTAAAAACTGATGTTAAAGCAGAAGTAAGTGGTCCGGTCGTTTTCGCTAATGCTGCGTTCGAGGCAGGCTTTTGAAATCGTAAATTACAGCTTCAAGTCACAACTTACAACTTTGTAGCGTTCCAGGCAACCCACTCGTGTTTTTCCGACCTGTGTTACCTGTGAAAGTCACTATAACGGCCACTCGTAACTTCCGACCCGTGAACTCGTACCAGATCAAACTGATACAACTTCACAGGACGGAAAAAAACAAGTCTACGAGTTTCCTTGAACGCACCATAACAGTCCTCGTCCCTACGTCGCCACATTCACAGCGTCCCTTGGCTGCACACACAGCCCTGCATGCCGTTCTCTCTCCTCATTGGATAAAAACTGTAGGATACGATAAATGTTTTCTCCTCGGCTCAGAGCAGAGCAGAGTGACTGACAGACCCGTGTATGTAAGTGATTGCTGTCGGAAGATATAACTATTTAAGACTTATATTAACACAAATATATCACTTACTTCTGCTTTAAGTTCATAGACAATATAGCAGATTGAGCTCATCAGTATTAGTACAATTACAACATGTCTCTGAAAAAGACATAAGTGTAATACAATCCTAATAACTGGAAAAATGGAAGTGTTCCAAAACTTTTCACCACTAGTGTATGCAGAGGAAATGCATGAGCAGAGTACATTTGCTTTCATCCAGCTGTCCTTCACTGAGAGTATCAGCCCTGTTTAAGAACACCAACGTGGAGGAAGTGCTGAGCAGACAAAAGCAAAAGCGGGACCAGGCTCGTGATGACGCTCAGAAGAAGAAGGAAACGGACAAGATGCAGCGGGAGAAGGACAAACTCGCCAAACAAGACAGGAAAGAGAAGGAGAAGAAGAGGACACAGAAAGGCGAACGCAAAAGATAAAACCAAGAGAGAGGACACTTTATTTAGGAAAAGGTTTTCTAACAAGACAAACATTAGAAAAGAAGAAAAAAGTCATTGCCTATTTTTAGTTGAACCTCATTGACACCTTCAGTATGTGAATGACTTCATCATAGCCTCCTTGTGAAAAATACTTTCTGCAGCTCTCTGTGTAAACAACAATGTGCTGGATGTTGTGCAGGTCTGGACACTGATATGTGAAGTATGTGGTCATAGGAATAAAGCGGCAAATCTTCAAATGATGATTGCAATAGTCGGTCTTGTGTCAATGACAAAATAAAATACTTATTTAAGTCTCTGCCAGTATCGCTTATGGTACCCCTGAAAGTTACCCCCGACATGAACAAAGTATTCACCAAAAACATAAATTGGATTGATTGTGGTAAAAAAAAAGGAGTTTCTTTTATCATCCTCTGTGCCAATAACTCGCAAATGCCTTCCTTTTCTGCACAACCTCTAAAGGCAAGTTTTCATTGCTCTCGGTTTGAGTTTTACCGTCTATGCATTGTGTGAGAATAAGAACAAAAGGACCGGTTGCTAAATTATACCTCAAATATATCATGTACCATGATCTGAATGTTTATAATGAGGTTCATCATCTTTTTAAGGTAATAAAAAAACACTTTCAGCAATTTGAATTGTTTATTTTTTTTCAGTTTACATGGCAAGAAACAAAGGAAAAACAAAGAATGAACACATGCTTTGTTTTTCAAGCATAAAATTAAAGGGAACATAACAACTTGCATTAATATTCACAAACCATAGTGCTGACACAGAATAAGTCTCCATACTAATGCCTGGAGCTTTACTCGCTTGGTTATGCATACAAGCTTCAGTCCCTAGTGGACAAACAGTTAATAGTTTAATGATAATGATATCTGATCATACTACATGAAAAGTATCAGGTGAAGCATGTGATTAATACAGTTAAATTTAAAACCCCCAACGTTCAAAGTTTCAGTATCTATTGTTACAGTTTAAACCTTTGACTAAATTGCAGATAAATAAGTCAAAATTAAAGTTTCAGAAACTAACTAAAACATTTCAGAAAACATTGTATAATTTAGCACATTTCAAGTTTAATTTTTTAACAACTATGTAACATATCTCTGATAAGAAGCTTAATAATAATGCATGTTTTTCAAAATATGTGATTGATACACTTTATATTTAAAACTTAAATTTTTCTTCAGGAGTTTGAGTACTTTCACAGTTCAAACTTCACCAAATTGCATACAGTATGAATAGAACTTTTTTTTCTGATTAAAGCATATTAAAGTTAAATAAGACAACCTGAAGCGGCAGAAACAAATCGGAACATTTCAGAAAACACTTTAATATTCAGCATGTTACTTTTAAACTACTGCCCTTTTGATTCAATTATTGCTTGGGAATACCCACAACTGTGGTTCCTTTACATTCCAATAAATAAGTAAAACAATGAAGAATTGGCTGAAACCCTTCATATAAATAGTGTGTAACTGTGATGGATCAAGATTGGTGTAAATTTAGAACTGACACTAATTAATGATAAATGAAACGAAGTTAAGATGCAGCAGCATAAATTACATTTCATGCAACTCCCACATGACCAAAGTTATTGCCCTGGAGGTCTTTACTGCTAAAACACGCAGTCATCATTAAACTTCAAATCTCATTCATCTCATATTTTGCAGTGATCAATGTGTTGCAGGTAAAACATCACTATAGACTTGCAGGTGAGTAATACTATTAAAACATGTTTTTACATCACCCCGATGTCTACGGGAATTTTAATCAACGGGCAATTCTGGTGTGGATTCAATTAAATCAAGACCTTTTCCTCATGCTTATTGCCTGTTAAATCCTAATTTAAAAGAGTATCCCTCAAAGGGAGAAGAGTACTGCTCTGGATGCGTGGCCTCCTTGTCAACGTAGTGGTCTGCCCTTTTCACAGGTCGTGGCAGTGTCATCTGGAGAGCACACCACAGGGCTTTGCGGAGCTTCCTCGTAGTAGCAGTAAGGTCCTTCAATGCGATGACCAGTAGCTGGACATCTAAGAAAGTAAAGCAAAATTAGGACGGGCTGCATATCAGACAGAGGGTTGTAGTTATGTGTAATGACAATATGAGTTACCTCTGTCCTCTGTGAAATGAGCTCTCTGCTGCTGGTGCTTGGACATGTTGGATAACTCCTCCTTGCGTCGTGCTTGGGTGATGCAGATAGCCATCTGATGCCTGTTCAGTGCCGTGTGGATGCCGATATGGAGGGGAATTTTACGCAGAGACTCCATCCGATCCAGAAGACTTGCCACCTACAGGATGGACACACACATCAGAAAAGGTGATACAGAATATTTCAACTTTCAACTTGTCACCAAAGTTACGGCAGCCGATGGGATTTATGCTTCTTTGCTGTTGGATTTATAAACTGACTTGTTAAGAGAGGTAAAACTCGCTGCTCAGAGTTGAACCTCTGGATCTTTTACTTTTTTAAACAAGGTCCCATAAAAAGAAAACAAGAGCAAGTCCCATAAAGTTGCATTGCAAGAGGAACAGGTATTCCCTGTGGTTTTTCTCTGAGAAGAATTCAAATGTACAAAATGAAGCTGCACACCTTCAGAGCATAACATAGTAGCTGTGACAAAACTCACCTGCAGATGTCAGTATAGAAGCAATGTATTCAGGGGTCTCACCTTTGCCTGCTCCCTGTTCTGTTTAACAATGAGATGATCAACTCGTGTCGGGTTCGGTGGGGTTTTGGGAGGAGTAGTGTTGGCCCCTGCTGTAGTCCGTTTCCCAAGAAATGACTTGCTCAGGATCACCTCTGTCTAAATGAGAAAACAAATAAGAACATGAGAAAATAACTCTTCTGAACAGTTCTGATTTGGACATTCTCTGACTAGACAAAATTTTATTTGGTAAGCATACCCTCTTTCTCTCCTTCTCCAAACACCTCCACTGCTCGTAACACTCATCCAGGGAGAAGTAAAGCCGAATCATGGGTCCTCCTTGATTCATCACCATTGAAGTGATCATTGCAGACGCCATGCCATGGTAACTGCTCTCTCCTCCACGTCTCATCATGTCACTGACACGCGACTTGAAAGCTGCGGACTCGCTGCCCGACATGTCGCACACATCCATGCCAGGGCCGCCATTTTCATAGGGGAGTGTGGATCTGGAGCTGAGGTTAGAGTTGAAGGGCATGCTGGGACGTCCTCTGAAGTCACAGATGGGATATATGTAGGGCATGCATTGCTGTGTATTTCCTGCACCAATCATGTTGTTTTCTCCATTAAACCTCTGAGACTGCATGCCGCCCTGAAGGTCAAAATGGGAGAAAACCTGCTTCTTCTCGCCCTCTCTCAAGCGAATGTTGGTTGAGGGTCTGGTGGAGACGCCTTCTCCCAGAAAGCCGGACATTTGCATCATCATCTTTTCTCTCTGCATCTGTGGCTTGTTCTGTATCTGGTCCTGCTGCATCATGTGATGTTTTGAAATGTTCTCCTGAATGTTCTCTCTTTGCATGCTCATCTTGTTCTTGTATTGGTTTGGGAGTTTTACAGATGCAGAGAGTGGTTCTGGTGATTGCTGGAAGTACTCTGTGTTTTGAGAGTTGAAACCAGGTAGAGCTTGAAAGGCATCATGTTTGAATGTTTGTTTTCTAACTCCTCCATTTCTTTCCCTCTGTACTATCCCAAATTCACCCACCAGCTGTTTTTGGGTCTGCATTGCAGGGGCACTTTGTGTTGACACTGCAGGAGCGGTGATTTTCCATCGTTCAACCATGCCATCTTCGTGGAGCATGCCAAATGCCTGCTTGTGCATGTTTGGAAAGTCTCTGCGACTGAGGCTATCATGCTCACCAGCCATGAACGACTGAAAACTGCTGACCATTTGGTTAATGTCTTGTGGCACATTCTGCTCATTAGTCGTGGACTTGGCACCGCTCTGGATGTAGTGGTCTTCATAGTAAGGATCAAAGCAGGGGCTGTGTATTTCGCTTTGAGGTCTAAAGACATCACAGAGGTCAGGGAAATTATTTACTGGTCGATGAGTTCCTCTGTCTTTATCGGCTGACGACGTGTTGTCATACTTGCTTTGTTGAATCTGTGTGTGTGGGTATCCATTCCCCATGTTGTGCACCGGCAGGCCTGGTGGCAGTTTCTGAGGACGGAGGGTGTAGCTTTCCTTGTCTCCATTAGATAAATTAAAAAGCCACTGTTGATTGGTAGCAAGGCCATTGGACTGTTGACAAAACTCAACATCTTTGTCCATCGACTGTCCCTGTGCTTTGTTGAAAGCCTCCCGGGATACATAGTTTGGAGGAAAGGTGGGATGTTGTGTTTTGGCCTCTGATTGAAAATACTGTTGCAGGTCTTCTTTCAATGTCTTAGGAGACCAGACAGGATTACATGTAGGTAGGCTCCTAAAAGAAGAATAAAGAATTTCCTGTTAATGTCTATATAAATAATACAATGCATGTTAAATAAATAAATGATAACTACAGACTGCAACATGAACATATATACTCAATATCGTGTGTTAAACACTGCAGTATCAATGCCATGAATTATTTAATACAAACTGTAAATTATATATCCTACCACTAAAAGGTGAACGTTAAACACTGACATACCCCTCACTGAAGAAACTGTCCTGTGAATCTGCTTCATCCAAAATATTTGACACTAGACCCTGTAGATCAGTTTCTCCATCATAATCAGTATTATCAGTGGGCTTCCTTCAAGAAGAAAAGCAAACACATTGTCAGAATTACAGTCAGATTTTCCTTTCTTTCTTTTAAAACATTAATTTAAAAGCATGGCTGATGGCTTTATTTCTTTTCACTCAGTGTATTGCCTCTCCTTTCCAGAGTAAAATGTCAGATCATATTGGACCAAACAGCTATGTGATTTCCCAACACTTTTGAATTACATTTAGGAAAGGGCAGAAGTGAATATCACACACTTATTCTGAACATACGTAAAATTGGATACCTGTTTTTAATGCTGTTTTGGACAGAATTGATAAGTTCATAGGGATCATCATGAGCATTGTGAGACCAAGGCATGTAGGATACTTGGTCCTGTTCCTGCAGTGAGACGGTAGGGACAGAAACAAAGGGCAATATTGTGTTTCCATTGTTTCCACCACCTACATTTACGCCAGCCTGAAAGAGAGATAATCAAAAGTTAAACAAACTGAAGCTCATCCAAAAAAGAAATTATTACTGTTTTTCTTCCCACTGATAATGATCAATGCTACACACAAGACTTATTGAAAATAACTGTTGTTGGTGCCAAGAAACTTGAAACAATTTAAGAATGTAAAAAGACAAATAAAACAATTTAAGTTTGATGATTAATTCATTGACTAATAAGTGAGTTTGTTGATTTAATTTTTATTTTTTAGTTATTTTGATGATGGAACGGTCAACTCAATTATAAGGATTTGCTCATTTTGCTGTTTCACTTTAAACTGGGCTCTAAATAAGATTATAAAACGACTTCAACGTCATGAGACATCACTTTGGTTTTCTTTAACTCCTGGCTTTTTCACAATGACCCCCTGAGATTTTCTGCAGTGTTCACAGTTTTATTTTTATTTATAAAACTAAATTTAATGAATTTTCTTTTTTATGTAAATCCTTTGGGGTAGGGGGGGGGGGTCACAAATTCATCTACATTTGTCAATTCAGTTGAATGACAGTGATGGTAAAAAGGTTAAGCTTTGTGTCTGAGGTACATAAGTGGATATGAATCTTTTCACCCTCAGGGAGAAATGGCAACTGAATTAGGTTTTTTACACACCACTACCACTACAGAACTCTGTAAAGGCATTACATTCATTACATTTGAATAACTTTGGGATTTTTTTTTTTTTCAAGAACTGAATTCGGTATTTTTTATCACTTTTCATAAAACCTAACTGTCCTATACAAAATATGAAGGTGACGACCCAAACCTACTACCAAAGATATTCTATACCGCTACTACTGTACTTACCTGACGCTGATATGTCGGAAAGAGTGAATTCGCCATTGTGCTGTGATGCCCCTCAAATGCCATTCTGAACTCCCTTGAACTTGATCTGATCTTTTACTCCATTTCTAATGTACAAAATACATAAAAGTGCTCATTGTTAATAGTTTGGTATGACATTGTGAAAGTTATCATTAGCGGACTGCTTTTTCAGATAGAGCTAAAGTTAACTAGCTGGATGAAAAAAAAACTAGCCGTTAGTGAATCAAGCTAACGTTAGCAAGTTGTTAACGATAATTTGGCTAATTTTGGATTTCGTCTTAAAATTAATTTCCTACCGGTCAGATTTTGGCAAACTTCACCGACACAATGAAGGTAATGTGAATAAAAATCGTATACGTCAAACACGGAGGACTAATTTACCTGTTTTACGTGAGTCAAGACTTCAACAGTTTTTCTTCTTGGTCAGTACATTATCTTCGAGTGGTCGCGTGCCCCCCTGCCCTGTAATTCAACCCCCACCCACGTCCCATTCCATTCACCCCTCGCGACCTGAGCGCCCATTGGCTGAGACGGACGATGATGACGTAACGACTACGATTTTGGTCCAATTAACATCAAGCAAATGATCTGATCGCATAGCAACACGATAGGCACTCTAGCAACACCTGCTTCTGTCACAGGCCGTGGTGTGGCAAGATACGGTATTGTAAAATTCAGAGAATCTAATTTGTACTGGATATAATTTATCGAAACGAAATTATGAAGATTATTATTTTTCTATTATTGTTATTACTACTATTATTGTTATTATTATTAGTAGTAGTAGTAGTAGCCTAGTAGAAGTAGTAGTAGTAACTTAATAGTAGGGGTATTAGTGGTAGCAGTATTTTTTATTGTTAGGATATTATTTGTCCATTTATAGATTAAGTAGCTTGATTAAATTGAAACAAAGGAATTTAGGTTCGACTAATACATTTTCTTGTTCATTTTCTCACACTGAAACGTGTTGATTGACACATAAAAACACAAAGTTGGCAAAGTCTGCCTCCTTCCGTGGACTTATTAGTTCAAAGGGAGAACTTGAAAGTCTGGTTGGGCCACGCAATACAGCTGTGGAGTCAAGTTTTGCCTTTGCAAAAATGACACCGGTAAACAAGAGACTTAACCTTCAAAATAAAAGCACGCACTTTTACCAAAGTGGTGCACACGGATTTTAATTAGCATATTATTATCATTATTATCACTATTATAACAACTATTTGTATGGTTGAATGTTAGGTTTTGTTTAGGGTTAAGGTTAAAATAGGTTTCGTTTAGTTTTTGTGGCCTGTTAAGAATCCCCTACATTGGTCATAATTTTTATAGAGTAAAAAAAACAAAATATATGAAGTAAACGAAAGTAAAGAAAGTTTATTTGTTGCTATCCTGCTACCTTGGTTTCCTAAACTAAAAACGCTGCTCCGCTGTCAGGGTTTTATATTGAAAGTCATTACCGGAAGTCGTGCTCCTCACTCTGGCTGCCTTGACTGTGGTGAGGGACGGAGTTGTGGAAAAGAAAAAAAGTCAGCCAGCAGCGTCCGAAGCAGAGACCAAGCGCAAAGATCAGACCACCAGACTTTTTCCTCAGTGGGAAGTTACTCTTGCTGCAGAGGTAAGCTACTACTTGCAGAACCGATGATACACGCCAAACAAAGCAACTACAGCAAGTTAAACGGGATAAAGTTCGTGTCTTAAGACTGAGAAGATGACTTTTTACACGACCTGGCGTGTTGCTCTCCTGCTACTGCCTCTGCTTATATCAGCCCAGTACCAGGGGGACAGCGGAATAGTCGTCCCGGACCATGGATTTTGCCAGCAGATCACAATACCTCTGTGCACGGACATAGCCTACAACCAAACTATCATGCCCAATCTAGTGGGCCATTACAACCAGGAGGACGCGGGGCTGGAGGTGCACCAGTTTTACCCCCTCGTGAAGGTACAGTGCTCGCCAGAGTTAAAATTCTTCCTCTGCTCCATGTACGCGCCTGTGTGCACGGTGCTGGAGAAGGCCATCCCTCCCTGCAGGTCCATCTGCGAGAGAGCCAAGCAGGGCTGCGAGGCTCTCATGAATAAGTTTGGCTTCCAGTGGCCCGATCGGCTGCGCTGTGAAAACTTCCCCGTGCTGGGAGACGGGCAGATCTGCGTGGGCCAAAACGACTCCTCCGCCGCCGCCGCCACCGTCCCACCCATCATGCCTGTGCCGGGGACCCAGGACATGACAGTGGTGTCCACACACGACAGGCCCTTCCGATGCCCCTCTGTTCTCAAAGTGCCCCCGTATCTGAACTATAAGTTTCTGGCGGAGAAGGACTGTGCAGCCCCCTGTGAGCCAACCAGAAGCGGTGGGAACATGTTTTTCACTGACAAAGAGATTCATTTCTCCCGCTTGTGGATTCTGATCTGGTCTGTGCTTTGTTGTGCATCCACCTTGTTCACTGTTACCACCTATTTGGTTGATATGCAGCGCTTCAGATACCCCGAGAGGCCCATCATCTTCCTTTCTGGCTGCTACACCATGGTCTCCATAGCCTACATAGCTGGCTACTTTCTGGGGGACAAAGTAGTGTGCAATGAAGGCTTCAGCCCCGATGGCTACAAGACCATCGTCCAAGGCACCAAGAAGGAAGGCTGCACCATCCTCTTCATGATGCTCTACTTCTTCAGCATGGCCAGCTCCATCTGGTGGGTCATCCTGTCCCTCACCTGGTTCCTGGCAGCAGGTATGAAGTGGGGCCACGAGGCCATCGAGGCCAACTCTCAGTATTTCCACCTGGCGGCCTGGGCGGTGCCGGCCGTCAAGACCATCAGCATCCTGGCCATCGGGCAGATCGAAGGCGACATGCTCAGCGGGGTCTGCTTCGTCAGCCTCAGCAACCTGGACCCTCTGCGGGGCTTCGTGCTGGCCCCCCTCTTCATTTACCTCTTCATCGGGACCTCTTTCTTGCTGGCCGGCTTCGTGTCGCTGTTCAGGATCCGCACCATCATGAAACACGACGGCACCAAGACGGAGAAGCTGGAGCGGCTCATGGTGCGGATCGGGGTGTTCAGCGTGCTCTACACCGTCCCCGCCACCATTGTTATCGCCTGCTTCTTCTACGAGCAGGCCTTCCGCCCTCACTGGGAGCGCAGCTGGGTCATCCACAACTGCAGGAGCCTGGCCATCCCTTGCCCTCTGCAGACCGGGCCCCGCATGACCCCAGACTTCACCGTCTACATGATCAAATACCTGATGACACTGATAGTAGGCATCACCTCTGGGTTTTGGATCTGGTCTGGAAAGACCCTGCACTCCTGGCACAAGTTCTACACGAGGCTGACAAATGGAAAACATGGGGAGACCACTGTCTAGAATTTTAAAAAAAGGACTCTGTATCTGTGTGTCGCTGCATGGGACTGACTTGTGTGTTATAACCCGTTTCTCACGAGTGGCCTTACAGCGTTTGCAATCGCCTCAGCTTTACACACGTACGCCATACTGAGGGCTCCAGTTCGACAAAAGGACAAGCTGGATAAACAAGGACTGAACCTCACTGTCTGAACAAATAAAAAGCATCGCTATGGATGCCATGTGCTGAAATACTCACTCTCCCCCCCCTCCACCTCTTTCGCTGGCTCTTTTCTTAAAAGCCACCATAAACTCAAGGGGAGTGATGATCCAGCACAGAGAGCGGGGAAATGAGCTGTGGACGAATGACTGTTTATTCTCATCCCTGAGCATTTCATGTGTAATTAAGTGAAACTGTAAATAGTATTTGTACAAACACAAAATTATATATTTGTATTTAAAGAAAGTAAATACTTTTCCTTATCTGCCAGTGTACCTGCTTTACTTTTGCACTGTAAAAATGCCACATAAGCATAGGTAGCCATGCTCCTCTTTTTTTTTGTTATTATTATTATTAATCGCTGCTTATGAATCATATTCTTTATTTTTTATAGATGTAAAGAATGTCTACATTTCAGTTTGTTGGATGATATCCAAGAAGCGTTTTCGGTTCAGGCCATTGTATTTTCACTTCATCTTTAACCAGAAACATGTGCCGAGTTTCAGATATCATCAAATAACTATAACAAATGTTTGATTTTTGCATTCCTAGTTTAAAAGGAAAAACAGTATTTGATGTTTTTCTCTCTCTTTTTTGCCCTTCCTTATGTCCACTATATTTCAATGATTAAATACTGTCTTAATTACGAGTTATTTTCTTTGATAAAAAGGTCAGCCATGTTTTTTCAAGGGGGGAGGGGAGGGGGATGGTGTCACACCTGAACATCTGTTGCCTCAGACTGGCAGGCGACAGTAAAAGAGATTATTGGAATTCTTAATGGGAATTAGCTTCTTACACAAGACAGTGGTCGTCTGAGAAATACGAGGAATGAGTTTATGGCAAAGCTGTTGACTGAACTTATCACCCACTCTGTCAGTGGCCTATGTTCTGAAATATTTCGCATCGACGTGTTTTGTGTCTGAGAAACAGGTGCCAACCTGTAAGAATGCGGCGGAGGACTTCCTCGCACATGTACACGAACATCGCCTCCGAGTGCTAAACAAAACAGGAGCCCTCTCTCTGCCTGTTGTTAGAGTGAGGGCTCAGTTAAATCAACAAGAATCATCTGGCAAGAGAGGAGTTTGTGCTGTTGCATAGGTGTGAAAATGTTCCTGCCTGCCCCGTTTGGTGCAAGGAAAACAAGGGTGTTCAGATCTGCTGTGGTGTTATTTCTCTGGAGCCTCTCCGCTCTGTGCCAAGCTGGAATCCCCCAAGCCATCCATGGCTGAAACTGAACCTTGTCTGCGGTGATGTCATGAAGTAGATGGGTGTGTTGGAGAAAGTTGATCCTCTTGCCTCAGAGCAGAGGCTCCGAGCATTTGAGAGCTGCACGCACATACAGTATTGTGTGCTGTTCACATTGTTACTGCAAAGAGGCGCATAAGGCTGGTATAGACTTCACCTCTGCAGGCTTTTGTCTAACGACTGACATGAGCTTTAGCAGAGCAATGGACCTCTCATAAAAGTCATGACCTGTTGGACAAGTTGATGTTTGCCTTACTTGCATCCTTATCTGGGGTTAAATAAAGATGGCTTGTAATAACAGACAAGTAAGACTGATTAAAGGTAGGAGCAGATACTCTGAGGGCGGAAAACCCATAAATCTACCTGTGCTCTTTCTATTCTGCCATCTTACACCCCCTCTGCCTCGGCCCTCCCTCCTTCCCTCCCTCCCTCTCTGCGCTCAGATGAATGGGGGGAATGCGAGTGAGTCAGTGGAGCGGTGCTGGGCCTTTGCTTAGTGACAGACAGTCTCCTGTGTGCTGCTCACTTCAAAGCGCTGCTGAAACCTGACTAGCTCCTTGTAAACAGTGCCGTCTGGCCCGAAGGCCCACTTCCTGCGCTTAACTCAACTTAATGGCTGGCTTGTTTGGCTTTGCACTGAAGCAGAGAAACGAATGAAGAGCGAGAGAATGAAGAGAAGCGGCATGTGGGTGGGGTGCTGGTGGTAGAGAGAGTGAGATTGTTTTAAGGTTGTTCTCTTTTTTTTTGAGGAGGGGGGGGTTTGGAGAGCATAATGGAAAATTCAGTGTTATTTGGTTGCCTTTGTCTTTCTCCAGGGGAAAACAACAAAGAGGAGAAGAAAAGGAGAATCCAAATGAGGAGAGACGTGACTGTGATTTTGTGAATATTTCGACTAAAAACTTTGGATCTGAAACCATCAGAACTAAATGGAGTCAGATGCTCTGCATTTAACTCATGCCAGGAAAAAAAAAGCGCTTCTCAAAGTAATTTTCTCTGAGTAGATCTTGATGTACAGTACATGTTGCATGATCCATCAGGGGGATTTTTACACAGACTTTACCTGTCGTGCAGGTTTAGAATTGGAAGACACTGAGGTTTGTAACGTAACAGACCCAGTTCGAGGCAGTGGTCTCTAATCCGGAGGAGATTCTTTCCTCTTTAGTGCTGGTGCCCAGTTTTTCAGTGGCTGACGTCTCCCATGTTGTTGATCTCAGATCTTAAATCTTGCATGCAGCCGTTTCCTGCTTGCTCGAGGGCAAGAAGGGACAAGCCGAGGATTGGGGGTAAGACGGGAAGAATGCTCTCAGAGCTGATATTATGATGTTGCTCTCATTGGAAGAAGGCCTTGGCATGTCAGAGAAGGATCACGTTGTTAGTCAGAAGCGCCAGTGTTCTCACTCTTACTGTGGAGCCATTGTTCACGTTTACACCCAGCGTAGCATGAACATCTTTTTTTATTTTTAACCCTATAAGAATTATAGTATTGGGGCCTATAACGGGTCTTGGAGTGGACAAAGGATTGAGGAACAGAGAAAAACGGGGGGAAATAAAGGGGAAAAGAACTAGCCAGACATGTAGTAAGCCTGTTTCTAATCAAAGTTTGGCACGAGCTCAAGAAGAACTCATGCTCTGAAGGCTAACGCTGGATTAGTTGCAGTCATACATTATCCTAACCATAGGAGAGCTGCTGAGACTTTCCAGAGCACACACTACATCTATCTGTCTTACTCTGCCTTGAAAAACTCGACAGGAAGTGCAATATGTTCTCTCTCCTCCCATCACGGCTTTCAGAGGTGGCCACTGCGAGTGGGATGGAGCGTAACAAGTTGGCAGGAGACACGGAGGTTTAAATGTACATTTCAGTTTCTGACTTTGATTCAGGGCCTTCAGCCATAAATACTGGGCCTGACAGTCGCCATCAGGGGGGTGTCCTGCTTTTATCCATTAATCTTCTGTCCACTAAAATATAGTTTTTGAAAAATGTCTGAATTCAGAGGAGTCCTTTTCATTGAAAAATGGATGATAAATGCCTGAAAACATTAATATGAACATCATGACATATTTTTCTCAGAGGCCATGGTTGTGTTTTACTGTTTAAGAAGCAAAAACTAATATTGATAGATGAAAATAAATAGCAATAACTTTATTTATTTTAATATCACTATGATGATTCTGCCCAGTTTCTTGTAAGCTGGCACATCACATTGCCTAAATGACAGTGACATAATACAACAGAAACCGTGGGAAGGGGGTTTAGCCCACCAAACCCCCTTACTTTATATTCTTGGTGGCTCATTTTCATGCCTCATGCACAACCATTTGGCTGGGATTTTATTGCTCATAGGTGCACTGACCGCTCAGGGGTGGCTCTGACATGAAAACAAACACAACAGTCGGGAGGAGACTGACCCTGTCAGAGTTTTCTTTACCACCACCACCCACTGTCCTTTAGGGCAGAGGTAAAAGTAAGCAAACTGTCCTTCGGGGCAAAGATCAGGGGGCAAAGTGTGTGTATACGGTGTCCGGGTGGAAAGTGAGGGAGTGCCTCAGAGCCTCTCCAGCTGCTGAGCAGAGAGGTGCCGACAGCTGCGTGACAGATATTTTGGGAGCCTGCAGCACGCCTGGGATAATAATGGGCTTGACTGGGAGGGGTGTGTGTGTGTGTGTATGCGTGTGTGTGTAGAGGAGGGAATGGTTAACGTGCATCCAGACACCACAGTATGTACACAACCATGTCACTCTCGTAAACGTTTGGGGGTGATGGTGCAAGTAGCAAATGATAACACAAGGAGGGATGAGGTGTCTGGTGTTTGAAGCTACTGTGTTGTGTCACTGCGCAGTTGCTGAAATTTGACTCAGTCGTAGTTTAGTAAGTTGCAAATTTTGAGCTGTTGAATTGATGGACCCAAAACCTGAGCTGTAAATAGTAATTCTGAGCTGTTGGATGCTATTTTGGCAACAGTCAGTGGGCGGACGTTAGAGATAATAATGTTATGATGCGTTATAAATCACTAGAATTATTCATATTGTCCCACTGATACAACATTACAGTACAGTCAGCTAAACTGAATAAAGCAGTGCAGCTCTAATCCAGACTGTTACTCTCCCGTGGGCCCCAGTGAGGCCTCAGGCTTCGATGATGACTTATTGAACAGGCTCCTCTCTGGCGAGGGCCGACCCCCCTGTTTTAATGGAGGCCCTCTTAACAGCTCTTCTTGAGGAATTTACAGCCCCGGCCCCGTCCCACTCCGGTCTAGGAGAGGGAAGGCGGGGAGGGAAGCACACTGCAGCCTTGTCCCAACAGAGCCAGAAGTGGAAATGTACAGCTTCAGGCAAGGTGGCAGCAGAGCTCCTGTTGGAGTGCGTGTGTGTGTGTGTATATATATGTGTGTGTGTGTCTGTGCCCGTCTCTCTCTCTCTCTCTCTCTTTCTGTCTGTGTATGTGTGCATTCACTGGGCTGTTATGTGCTTCGGAGCTCGTGTTCATGTGTGTAAATCTGAGTGAACGAGTGAGTGGAAATGGAGGGCTCCAGTTCTGTAGGTTCTCTCTGTAATTTCACTCTCTGCACAGCATAATCGCTTCCATGTGGGCCCTCACCAACAACAGAGGGGTGGAGGGACCTCATTGCAAAGGTGGGAGTTAAACACATAGACACATGCAGGCTCACAAATGCTCTCTCGTGGAGACTGCCAGAGCTTTTCGCTTCACTGCTGGATTGCCTGATTTTTCACAATTGATCTGAAAAAAAACAATACTTTGAGAGTTGCTTACTTACTAAGTGATAATATATATGATTAACTGTTTTGCCATCAGCATATCAAACCACAAGTGTGTGATCTCTCAGACTTGCGTGCAACTCTGATAAAATCTTCAGAGTTTTTCAATCTCTTTATTATCTGAAATAGCAGGAAGACTAATACGCCTAATTTATCCTCACTGGTGATTTCCTGTAGAAATACTTTAAACTTTTGCGGTTTTCCTTCTTGCATCCTTTTTTTTTTTTTTTTTTTTGGACTAGTAGCTGGTAGCGGCTCCCACCACACATGTTGAGCTGTCGGCTTGAATGGCCCCGAGCGCTGCTGGACCAGACAGTCACGGTCAATGTGTGAAACCAACGGAGCGAAAAACAACAGGACCTTTTGCACAACAGGGTCAGCATTTAAAGACACCTCTAACCGAGCTCATTTGCTGGTTCAGCCGCAGGGAAGTGAAATAATAAGGCAAGGGAAAAAAATCTCCACAGGAAGGATGGTATTTTAGGATGTAGCTACACATACACATGTGTAATTTAGGGCCATATTTCTGAAATGAACACTTAGTGCTTACCTATAGTGTTGTTGGTTGTGCATTTTATACATATCTGCTTAAGTCAATATTGTTACAACAGTGAACAACACCCCCTGCTGTTTTGGCACATTTACTGCCACAGCACTCACTAAACATAAAGATAAAACACAATGAAATGATCCCACAGGACCAAAATAACTATTAATGTTGAATTAGTTTTGACGGTGCTCGATTCTTTGTATAAATGCTGGATTAACTTTAATTTGACAGTCCCCCCCCCCCCCAGAGGAGGACCCTTTAAAGAAGTTGCGAGAATAGTTAGTGGTAGGCCAAAGAGCAGCTTTGGCCTCTCAGTAATGTACTACAGCCAGAGGCAATGCAGGACTGTTTTGTCCTGCAAGCCTTGGAGCTGCTGTGGGAGAAGTCAAGGGGGGTCAGTGGTCAACCTAAGTGTTACATTTTTCACGGCGCCATGAAAGCTTCATGACATTTGTGCTGAGAAGTTTTGTATATGTTTTTGTTTTACCACCTTATGAAGTGAGAGCATAATGTCAATCGATTCTTCAAGCCACAACTTTACTTGTTGTGCAGCCTGCAGAGATCAGGGAAGAGATGGTACATAAAGCATATCATGTTCATACTATGTCACAGGGGGATGTTATAGTGCCATTTTAGGTTCACCTTTTAGTTTTCCCTTTCAAGTTCTTCTCCCATTGAAGGAAATGCCCTGCAGTCACTTAAGAATAAGAGCCTGTCTCGATCTTTAGATCTCACCAGTAGTTTGTGTGTGTGAGTACAGAGTGAAATCATTTCACAAGAAAGTTGATTTGAGGCAGAACATTAACTGAAATGTGTCATAAAGCACCAGGAAAACAATCTATGATGAATTCAGATGTTTTGTTACTTTCATTCTGCAGAATTTATAGGTAGGCCTCCAATACCTCAGACTTTTAGCCTGCAGGATTTACATAATTATAGCCTCTAGATGGTGCCAGTCTCCTCTCCAATGATGAGTCAGCCAGCTAAGCTAAGTGGATGTGTAATTAGGTGGACATTCATGTCTTTGGTCATTATTGCATTCTGTGTTGAACTCTGGCTGCTTTTCCAACTAAATGGTTGACCAAATTTTTTACCCCCTCTGCCTTTCACTGGAAAACCCAGCCTGACTCAGTTCCAGTGACAACCACATGTGGCTGCAGGTTTTTCCAGAGAGCACACAGAGACACTAGAGGGCGCTGCAGGTCAGATGTGCAAGTTTATGCAACAGTAAATGCATGCTGTTTGATTTCGGTACTTTATTTTTTTCTTTTATATACATCATGATATTTAAGACAGACATGACAATCTAAAATACATTCAGTCTTACAATAACATATCCTATATCAAACTTATACTTGTTGTTTCTGTGCCTCCTGTAAGTATTATTATTATGATGTTATTGCTTGCTTATAATTTGATTATGAATTTTCTATTAACCTTTCAAAATGTTTTTGGAACTAACAATCTTTATAATAGAGCAACTTCCTCAGAGAGATGTCACAGGGCATGGTGACAAGTTTTCCACTGTTTGGACCTAAATATGAAGTTGCACTTTTATATCTAGCTTCCTATGGATTCACAGTACACATTTGTAGCATTATGTGATATACATGTGTTTTTTTTTAACAATTACAGGCTGATTATCATTTACCTATTTCTTTTTTTTCTTTCTTTTATTTAAATAAATGTCTTTAGGTTTGATTACACACTTGTTGCATCACCCCCATTCTGAGACACAACAAAGTTTCTGATATAGAAACTGAGTCCTGTCTTCACTCTGCTGTGACTATCTTCAGTCTACATCTGTTCCCTGCTCCCTCAGATCAAGGAGTCATGATGGATAAAGACGGATGGGGAACTGCTAGTTTTATCACGCCCGGGCCGTTCAAGCACAGACAGCTGACCAAACTACCTGCATCGTGGATACTATCAGCTGGTCAAAGCTGCAGCATGTCGCGGGGGTGAGACAAATTAATGGGTCATTCAGTACGTCTCCCCTCCTGCTTTAGCCTCTATTGTGTGTAGTAGGTGGCCCAGTGCCTGAACTACATTAATTATCCTTCTACAGACCAAGGCTCTGTGGGACAATGCAACATTATGACTTTGTTTCCTCTTAATGAGCAGCTTCAGAGTTTCTGCCAACTTTCTCTGCATGTGTTTTCATTCCCCCCTGGTGCTTGTCACATCTTATTTAAAGTTTTGAGCCCTACCTTATCACATACTGTGTTCATCTCAATGTGCAACAGACATAAAAATGTCATTTATGTTTGTATTTTGTATGGTAGGCTACTTTTTAACAGTGATTATTAGCTGCAGCCGATGGCCCATAAACACAATTACATTTATAGTTGAGGCCCTTATTGACACTCTTGCACAATGGCATCCAACATGTGTTACAGCAGCTCCCTGAACAGAAAGTATCCCACTGCCCTGACAGATTTTGTTGTAGATTCACCAGTTAATCTTGCTTTTGCAAGTTGGAGCATGTGGCTGTGTTAAGGCATGGACCTCCTATTCAAATGTCCCACAAGCCATCAAACTACTGAGCAGCTGTACTTTTTTTATTGCACCTAATTCAAGGCGTGTGTCTGTCTCTGTGTGTCTCACTATGTTGTGTTTAATTTTTGTGTGTAATTCAGTGTCCATGAAGTGTCCACAGTTAATGTGTGTCCTGGTTGCAGTTTCACATGAAAACGGGAATGTGCTAAGCAATACAGGATTATTTTTCAGTTTGATTGTGAAGTTATAGTAATTAGTTTCATCTCAGCTTTTTTTTTTATCCTCAGATTAAAGATAAGGATTCATAACTTTTTCTATTCTAGAGCATTTCACAAATTTGGTCCATACCATAAATGCATGGAATCCCATATCTAATCTACAATGTGAAAACGAGTTTACAATAGTGCCTCTCTGTGTGCAGCCTTTTGGTAAATGTTTGATTTGGAAATTTCTCCTTCACAGAAACTAAAACAAGCCCCTCACAGTGCTTTTCTGTGTGATCACTGATGTGGAATTTGGGAAACCAGGATGGGAGCTGAGCGGAAAGGCGATGTTAGAGCCACCCCAGTGGGGCCTCTGGTGTGTTCACTGACATTTGCCACTTTCAATGCAGTTTACTCGGCTCATTAACACTGATGCACCAAGATTCAGACATGTTACTGTCTGTAAGCACAGTCAGGTCACGATGGTTTGCTCTCCCTTGTTTGCGTCCCATGATGAAAGATGCAGAGTGTGTGGTTTCACAGCGCTGCTCTGGCTGCGTCGATCGTCTCAGCAACATATGTTCACCATGAGAACAACAGCAGGGCCCTCTTGACACATCTCGGTGTTACCATAGCAGCAGGTGGATCTGCTGAAGTGACGCTTTGAGCCCAGAAACAGCCCCTCCCCGCCTGCCCAGGCCCCTCACACTTAAAGCAACATAGAATTTACGAGCCTGTTGTTCACAATCACAGCTTTACAGTCCACAGGCGTAAAATGCACGTTGCCAGCGGCACTGGCATCACAAAGTTCAGTTGCGGCATTGATAAGTGAGAAGGCAAACAGGGAAATCGATAAAGCACAGTGCATTCAACAAATAGCACACACTATGACCTTTGGCTGGGTGGGTAGATAAGTCCCCCGCTCCCTCTCTTTCCTCCTGCCTTTTCTGTCTTTCCTTGTGTATATGTAGTGTGTGTCTATTAGCTGTGACAATAAAGAGAGGGGTTTAGGTAGTGGGTGGGTGAACTGGGTGGGGGGGTGTGGGGTTGTCCAGCATCAGAGTGACTTTGGAGAGATAAGAAGAGACCTGCCCAGCCTGAAATGGCCAATGTAAAAGAGAAAGATCTCTGATGGAGGTGGAGTTAGTGTAGATCGTGGGAGGGTGAGAGAAGAGGGCTCGAACATGTGTAGAGAAGTGAGAGGAGTGAGGGCAGAGCAGCACTGTGCGTGTGTGTGCGTGTGTGTGAGACAGTCAGAGAGAGAGAAAGAGAAAGAAAGAAAGAAAGAGAGAGAGAGAGAGGGACAGAGGCTTGTTGGTTTTAAAGCGAATCTAGCTGCAGGAGCCCACAGCGCAGTAACAGAGAAGGAAGTGTGATAATCATTTTGGGAAATGACTTTGTAAAGTTGCTCTCTACTCAGAGTCTGAGGCTGCTCTTAAACAGACATGAGTGGTGATGGCAGCAAACGCCGCTATGTGTCAACCTTCAGGATGCAGATCACCATGAGGGCTCCATGTGCATCATCTGCACCAGGGAAAGTGCCGGGAACTATTGACACCGGGGCCTCAGACAGATGTACTGATGCAGGTAAGCACTACAAGAGAGATGGAGAGAGAGGGGAGATGAATAATTCATCACTGTTTGTTTGTGTTGGACAAAAGTCAACAGAGTGACATTTGGCAAGTTGTTCTTACTGCATGGTTTTGAATAGACAAGTTTGAACATGGTGATGCTTGGTTTATTGCAAAAAAAACAGAGGACAGTAGATTTGTTTTCATTGTCTCCTGGCACAGTGAGAGATTATTTCTCATTCTCTTATCACATGCTCCACATTTGTTGCTTTTTAACTTAATATCCGGTGTTGTGTTTTCCCCGGGTTTAAATGTCCAGTTGTCTGATTGTTTGTTGTATCGGTCGGACCTTTTTGATTCCATGTGAGTCCACGCTGAACATTGAATTTCCTGTGCTCTCAGAGCTTTGTTGCATTTCAATTGATTTAGTTTCCTATGAACATTTACGCAATGTGTTGTTTGTCATCTGTTTCACTTTCCTCCTCAGTCACTGATATAAACTGGATTTGTGGCCTTTGCCCTGAAAAGCTTGTTTTCGAAAGCTAGATGAATTACTATAACAATAAAAATGTTGCACACGGTTCAAGAATATGTTCTTGTCGAGATCAAAGTCATCCAGCTGTTGATGTTATCTGTTACTTGACAGTGCTGCAGCATCTCTCTTATAGGTCATAATTTCAGGAACTAACGGAAATTAACTTGGCCACAGTGTCTATCTGAGGCAACCCAAAGTGTTTTGAAAGTTTTTCATGAGCATCATGTGACGTTTCTAACATGCTAATAAAAGCTCTGGGTTCAGTGCAGGGTAGCAAAAAAAAAAATAGCAATGATGTAAAACAACTGTGCAGAGTTTGTGTGTACAGAGCTCAAAGTATTTGACTTGATTGAACAGCATTCAGGGCCTGTCCTCACAGGTCAGGCTGCACAGTAAATAATTCATTCACTGTAAGCACTGGATAAATGTTTGTGGTAAAAAAAAAGAAAAAAAAGTGTTAAGTCGTAAACAGTTCATTGTAGATTGTCTAACATTACAAGATGCTATCAGATTTGGTTCATGTCTACAGAATGTACTGTGTAAGTACTGTGCAACATCTGACAGGCCTCTAGTAATTAATTATCCAGGTGACATCATGTAATGTCAGCCTGTGGTGGTGCTTGTGATTCATGAAAGTGGGTGAGAGCAGACCCTACATCTGGCTAAGATAAGTATTTATCTTCAGTTCAGTGGAAATAAACAACTGCATTTGAAATAATGCAAGACGTGACCATGAGAGAGTAAAACAAATAAAAATAAATAAACCCACACACACAATCCAGTCCTCATGATTATTTATGTATTTCATGTGAAGACCAGTGAGACCGAAGTTATTGCTGTGGTTTTCTGGGTAATGCTGAGCTGAGTTCATGTGACACATGTAACAAGACAGAAGAGGAAGAATAAAAAACGTGGTGTGAACAGTTACAGTTAATGAGAAGATGAGGAATATCACACCTAAAAAACATTTCTTATTTGTAGCTACAGTGGACTAATGTGATAACACTATAGTTCAGTTTGTGAATTAGTGTTAAACTCAAAATAGAATGGCATTTCTAAACCAAAATTACATTACAAAGACTTACAAAAATAAAGGAGGGAACATAAAAAGACCTAAAAAAGAAAATGTTTTTGAGTTTAACTAAATACACAGAAATTAAGTTTTGTCACTGATAACATTATGAACCCTCGTGCTTGTGTTTATCTTGTCTTTCGTTCCTCACCTCCCTCTTCTCCCCCACATCCAGGCTCCGTCAACCTCTCCCCTTGTAAACGCGTGGAGCCGCCCGTCTTCGTCGAGCCCCTGGAGGACTGCAGCGTGGACGAGGGACGCGACATCAGGCTACGTGGGGTTCTCACAGGAAGTCAGCCAATAAAAGTGTCATGGCTGCACAATGGTGAGCAGAGGCAATATACACTGTTGCATCTCAGTGTTTGTTTGTAGGTCAAATGCCAACCCACATTGTGCGGATACAGTAACCGAAAGTTCATGAATCCCAGTTTGTTTATGTTTGTTTAGAGGATGGGAATGGGATTGGAGAACCACATGTGAGGTTCATTTTACCACTATTGCAAGCTGAAGGAAGCTCTAATAGAAACATTAGGTTTCCTTTTGTACCAGGGAGTGGGTTTGAACAATGTCCGGCCTTACAAGTCACATTTTCACTCCTGCATTTCATCCTTCCTCTCTCACTTTCCTTCTCTTTATTGTTGTCTTCATGGTGGAAGAGGGTGTTTCTAGTTTGTTTGTTTGCTCCTATGGGCAGGTGAAGTGGCCCGTTTTGGGAGACACTCTTTCGATGGCAGGGAGGTCAGCTTTTCGGTGAGCGAGTGCCTGCCAGAGGATGCTGGTGCCTACACCTGTTTGGCAGAAAACAGCGCGGGGAAGACTTCCTGTTGCGCCGCCGTGTTTGTCAAAGGTGAGGCGGAGACACACCGGGGACACATTTTCCTGCTGATGAGTTTTGGACACACCACCTCACTAAAGTGAAAAACAACAAGCCAGTTTCATTTCTGATGCAACTTCTTCTCCTTTTCCTCTTACTCACAACCAATTCAGACTTCGAAACTATCTGTGGCGGCAACAGTCTCACCTCAAAGATACCCACTTCTGCATCCAAGGCCATTAAGGAAAATGGAAGATCAGCACAGTCTCCCAAAGATGAGCTACGGGGGCTTGGAGGATCCATTTGCACCTCCCCTACTGGGTCTGATAAGCAGAGCCCAGTCTCATCTCCAAGAGGTACTGAGAAAATGACTCATTTCACATGCAGTCACAAAGCATTTGATCATTTTTTGACTATTTAGAGGTCAAATTACTCCTCAAGATAACAACATATATCCTCTCTTTTGGCTCGGCCCCCTTAACCATTGTTTAAACTTCTTCCGGATATCCAATTGTATATTTATAAATGACGAGGAAACACATCATTTCCAGTCCTTGTGTGATTGGCTGTCAGGCGAACGTGTAGTGTATAGCTATAGCAAGCAGGAATTTAGCAGAACTCCCAACAACAATGCAGCTTTCTGAAACACCCACAGAAAGATCACAGTCCCAAGTGAGCACCATGTAGGGAAGTGGACAGTGCACAGTACAGTAAAACTTGCTGAGTGGGTAAACTGATAGCCGTAGACAGAAAAGAGCCACACCTCCAAAGTCCCCGACTAAAACCTACCTGCGCTCCATCTGTCTCTGCAGAAGTCATCCCAAAGAAGAGAGCCAACTCAGGGAAAGGTGAGCAACGCAAACACACATCCATTTTTTTTCTCCCCCTCTTCACTACATCTGCTGTACACCTGCTTTTCCATCGGCGTTACTCATCTTTCTCTTCCCCATTCTTCACGTACTTCATGCTTGTTCACATTAATGTAGCCTAGCTGATTACAGTCTGTTTTCAGTGTTTGTGTATGTGTCTGTGTGTGTGTGTGTGCTGTTGTGGTTTGCCCTTGAGCTACACTTTATTTTTCAGCCTTTGTTCCTGTTATAATGTTGTGCAGCTATTGTGCTTTCATACACTTGACCTTAGGGTGTGGGCTGCAACAATAAAAGGATGAAAAGCTCATATAACAAGGTCTGAATGTTTGTTACGGGTGCACTGAATATGTCTCTTGCAGCCGAGAGGAATGTGTTTTTTATGGTCTAAAGTAGATAAACGTGTTGCAATAATTAGCTGTGCGAGGAAAGCAAGACTGTAGACACTGGAGCGATTCAAAAGGGACAACACAGAATCAGATTGTTCAGTCAAATTCCCCATCCTGATGCTGTAATATTTGAATACTGACGGCATCACAGGTGATATGAACTTCAGCTCATATATGGGAATTGCTAGTCTAATGCGAAAAACATGTGAACATTATATAACTATAGGTTACACCATTCAAATATGTGCTCTGTGTGTGTTCTTAACAGCTTATTTGTCTCAGTAAATAGTTAAGTTTGTAAAAGTTATTATAGAACTGAGATACATGTGTCTTCAAAGAACAGGGGATCTGGTTTAGCACAATGTTGATTGCACAAGGACTGGTTGTACTTGTGTATAGGTCATTTGTGTTTTGTATCTTGTTTCTACTTAAGACACTTTGTGTGCAGTGTGATGCAATAATAAGGGTCTCGGAGGAAGAACGCCACACATCCCACGACCAGACTCCGTCTTTATCTCCCACACCACACTGGATGGTTTCCTTCCAGTGTCACGTTTTAGGAATTTGAATGAGCAGCGATGAATCAACCAGACACCACACCGAGCAGGAAGCAGGACGTTAAGTCAAAACATTCACTGTGTTTTGGCTTCGCAGGTCCGACGTTACACTTTGAAAAACCCCCGCAGCACCTGGAGGTGAAAGTGGGACAGACCGCCCGCCTGACGTGCTTCTTCAGCGGCAGCCCTCCTGTAGCGTCCTGTTGGATCAGAAACAAACAGCAGGTGTTGTGCTTTATATATCCACTCTCTGCCATTATAACTTTTTTTTTTCCTCCACAGCTTCTCAGTGTTTACCCACTCTCTTGTCTTTTTCCATCTGATACCTGCAGATAGTGGATGGGTCAGAGCTGTGGACAGAAAACACAGATGGGAGCAGCACACTTGTCATAGCAGAGACTAATCCACAGCACTCAGGCAGCTACACCGTTGTAGTGAAAGACCGCAAGAGCTCAGCACAACACATTGTCACTATTTCTGTAATAGGTAAGACAACACACAACACTCTGCAGTTCTCCGCAGCATGCGAAACAGCTACTGTACTTGAACACTGTATTCATCATTCTCCCACCAGAGAGGCCGCAGCCTCCCGCCTCTTCCCCTGTGATCTCCCGTGTCTCTGCCTCCAGCCTTGTGCTGTCCTGGTCGGGCCCCTGCTACGACGGTGGCAGTGCCGTCCTGGGTTATGTGATTGAGGTGAAGAAACAAGGACGCGCTGAGCCCGAGGACTGGACTGAACTCACTTCTCAGTGTAAGAGCACCTCATACAGAGTGTGCTCTGGGCTGCTGCAGCCTCACGAGGAGTACTGTTTCAGAGTGAGGGCGTACAACACAGTGGGAACCAGCGAGCCAGGACCAGAGTCATCAGTGGTTACGATGGAGCAGAAAGGTGAGGGGGTATGGGGTTACTGGTGCCACGTTTGGAAATAGGTGTATTTAAAAATCAGCTTATATCACAACTGTTGTATCTTTGCATACATTTAGACAAACCTCAAGAAGAAGAGGCCTCTCAAACCTACACCTGCGTCACCATCGACTCTTCCCACAAAGTCACAGATCACTACAATATGCAAGAGAAACTGGGAATGTGAGTATCTGTCACATCAAACTTCAAACTAGTTTTTCAAGTTAGAGCTAAAAAGCTCCAGCTTCCTTTTAAATTGTGTGTCTTGTCTTAAAGGGGGTAAGTCCTTGCCAAGGGTGGCAGAGGGAAGATTACAGGGCAAACATGTAGAGACACAGTTCTTACAGTAAATTGACAAGCTAGAAAATGTACCCCGATGCAGGTGTGAGATCGCCCGTGGTTGCAGTAAATAATGGATGAAATGTGCCAGGGAATCAACTGACTTTTTGGTTTAGAGGCAAAACATGATTGAATTCATCTATTTGTCAGGGGAAAGTTTGGCCTGGTGTTCAAGCTGACACACAAAGTGTCAGGACGTGTGTGCGCTGGGAAGTTCTACAAAGGCCGACGAGCCAAGGAGAGAGAGGCGGCTCGTAAAGAGATAGAGCTGATGAACTATCTCCACCACCCCAAACTGGTTCAGTGCCTGGCGGCCTACGATCACAAGCCAGAGATGGTCATGGTCATGGAGTTGTGAGTGTCTTGTTGACGTCCCAAAGTGGTCAAATCCTTACACGCACCGCAGACTCCAGGTGTACCCAGAGAAAGATAATAACAGCTTGCTTTTTGCTTTGCATCTGTCTGTCAGTATTGCAGGCGGGGAACTGTTTGAGCGCATCGTGGATGACAACTTTGAGCACACAGAGCCGGCCAGTGTGCGCTACATGCAGCAGATCCTGGAGGGGATTGCCTACATGCATCAGCAAAACATTATCCATCTGGACCTCAAACCTGAAAACATTGTGTGTGTTGACACCACTGGCACCTCCGTTAAGATAATTGACTTTGGATTAGCAAGCAGGCTTGGTATGTGAAATGAAAGTCTTTTTATATATTTAATTATGCAGGTTATGGTTGTTTTTTTTTATAACAAATTCTGCTCTTTTCGTTTAACAGACAGCAACACACCTCTGAAGGTGATGCACGGGACACCAGAGTTCGTGGCTCCTGAGGTGATCAACTATGAACCCGTGTGTTTGGCCACTGACATGTGGAGCATTGGGGTCATCTGCTACATACTGTGAGTCACACTGTTCTTGCTGAGAGTGACATGGAAAGATCAATACCACTCTCATGTCGGTGCAAAAAAATATGAAGCTATATAGGCTCAGAGAGCTGGTTTATCTTAGCTTAGCAGAAAAGACTGCACAAAAGGAAATCGCATCCACTTATTATATCTTTTATAGCTTTGGCAATCTCTAATGGTTACTGTGTTGAGCCAAGAAACTGTCAGGAAGCCTTCAGGTAAAACCTGAAAGTGGTTAATTTCAAAACCAACAGTATCAAATGACAATATGTGACAGTTATCACCTTAATCCGCTCCTCCCTTCGGCTCTCCAGAGGTTCTGTTCATTGTTTGATTATCAAAGTGTCAAAGTTGGCAAGTAGCTGCTGGGGAAAGAGGAGCATTTAGGATCAGTGCAAAGAAAATTTGTCTTTTCCTAAAGTGCTGAAACAGGGTAAATATTGGACTTTGGTTCTGTCTAGAAACATGCTGGGTTTGTAAATAAGCTAACACCATATCCATACCAACTCAAAGGGTTCAGGGTTATTTTACTGAGCTGTGGAGGCATCAGCAGGTGGGTTTCCAACCAGCCATGGCTGACCGGTTTATACATATTTACCATAAAGACATAAGAGAGATATCTGTTGGCAAAGAGCGCTGTACAACTCATCTGACCAAAATCTTCCATAGGTGTCCCTGTGTGTTTCAAAAGGCCGTAGTACAGTAAAACCCACAGCCCTGTTGATTTGGGCGTTGTCACCTGGTCTGTCCTCTTATTCGTCAGAGATGTTATAAAATTAGTTTTGCCTCTGTAACTCACTGCACCTTTATCATATTAAACTAGATTTGATTCAGCTGAACTCAAGAACATCAAACTGATTTATGGTAATCCACTTTATCCCTTGGTAAACAGGTCCTCCGTTAATTGTAACTCCAGAAAAACACTTGAAATGTACCGTGTCACAGGAGACTGAGTGGATAAGTCACGAGGATGAACATGTAATGCCACCTAGTGGATATGGGTTGCAACAATCGATATAATGACCCTGCTGTGTTTCTGTCTTCCTGTGGTTTTTCAGACTGAGCGGTGAGTCTCCCTTCCAGGGAAACAGCGATGCGGAGACCCTGGCCTTGGTCACAGCTGCCCAGTGGGAGTTTGATGAGGACAGCTTTGATGAGATAACAGAGGAGGCCAAAAATTTCATCAGCTCCCTGCTCAACAAGGACACCAGGTCAGTTTCTAAACGTGGCTGAAGCACAGTCAACAGAGCCCCATGTTCACTTACCTGTCCATTACCCCCTGTGTGTGCTTCTCAGGCGGAGGATGTCCTGTGAGGAGGCCCTTGCCCACTCCTGGATGGCAGCATTTGACTCTGAAGATCTCGCCGCCACAAAGTCTCTGTCTAAGGAGAAGATGAAGAGGTTTCTAGCCAGGCAGAAGTGGAAGGTAACACATCCACCCACTTGTACTTTTGCAAAGCTCTTTGAGTTGGTGTTGGTTTTGCTTTCCGGTTCTGACTCTCACACCGTTTGTCTCACAGAAAGCTGGTAAGGCCATGCTTGCCCTGAAGAGGATGGCTTTACTTTCCAGAGGCGATAGCACTGTGTCTCCTACCAGCCCTGCAGGAGGTACCACAGCCTTTTTTAAACGTTTTAAACTTATAACCAGAAGCCTGGAAACCTGGTTTCCTGGTTATAACCTGGCTGTTTTAGCAGTCCTGAGCTTTTCCTCCACTTTCATTCACTTCCTCTTTCTTTCCGCTCTATCTCAGAGTCACCCCTGAGCCCAGAAGCAGAACACGCCTTGCTGTCTCTGGAGCAGAAGATGCAGGGACCACCGCAGTTCACCCGGTCCCTGGAGGACCAGACAGTAGCTCAGGGATCCAGTGTCAGTCTCTCATGTCACCTCATAGGTACACACTGACGTCCGATCCTTTTTGTGGCATTTAAGTATGCTGTATTGACTTGTAATTTGACAACAACAAACCTAGGTGTTGATCTAGGGAAATGTAATGCCTACATTCAGTTAAAAGGATAGTTCAACATTTTGTGATCCGCGGGGCAGAGACGCAAGCTGTTCAGCAAACACAGAGGTGCATCATCCCCTGTTCAATCCATTCAATCCAATCCATTTTAATATATAAAACACAATTTTAAATAAACACAAAGGTTTCCAAAGTGCTGTACAGTAAAATAAACACAATAAAAACATAATAAAAAGATAAAATACTGAAGATAAAAACCACAGAAAACATAATAAATGAATAGACCCAGATAAAATATCTGTGCACATAAAATCAACAACCGACATCAAACTCATCAAATACACAATCCAACAACTCCAAAACGCTCTCATGGACAAGTTGTGACCTGCACATTCACCACGCTATGAAATAATAATGTAACATTACGAGACAGAGTTGTTTTTGAGGCAAATGCATAGCCGGAACTAGTGATTTTAAAAGCGCAAGTAGTTCTGAGTATTTGCTTCATGTGTCGTAATGTTACATAATTATACATGATTATTTCATAGCGTGGTGAATGTGCAGATCACAACTTCTCCTCGAGAGCGTTTTGGAGTTGTTGGATTGTGTATTTGATGAGTTTGATGAGGGACAGGGGACCTGTACCATTCACCTCCATTGTGTTCGCTGAGCAGCTCGCGTCTCGGCCCCGCAGATCTCAAAACAACATGCACCAATAATTAAAGGTAATAAACCTACTCCTATGACTATAGGGATTATGGCAATAGGGAAATTTGACAACATGTTGAACTATCCCTTTAAGTCTTGTGACTCTTGTGACTTGCCCTGAACCTTCTCACCACTTCCCTCCCTCATGGCAGGATACCCTGACCCAGAGGTGGTGTGGCTGTGTGGGGAGGAGCCCATAGAGGAGTCGTCCACGGTCCAGATAGAGTATGAGGAGGACGGCAACTGTACCCTGATCCTCGCCAAAGCCGGGACCAAGGACACCAATGTTTACACCTGCAGAGCCACCAACGACCACGGGGAGACGTTCTGCTCAGCCAAGCTCACTGTCCGAGAGTAGAGTAACTCCTCCTGTAAAGGCACACTTTACATGACCATACACTGAATGCCTTGAACAGTTGTACTAGACATACTTGCTTTAACACAAATGGGGGTCACACTGTCTGTGGCTGGATATATAAAAATACATGTATTACTGTACAAAATGTATGAATGTATGAATATTGTTACAGAGCTGTAAACACATACTATATAGAGGTTATTTGTTCATGGGACTAGAAATATAGTTATACACTGTCTTAATATGTTCCTTCAGCTAAAACTATGAATCTGTTTCTTACTTTGGGTCATGGGTGAATAAGCTTAAGATTTCCTTTCAAACCTGTCGCCTGAAAATATGAATAAATGAAGAAGCCTGTGAATATTCTCATTTGTCCAGGTCATCGTTATCCCCAAAGAAATTTAAATCAAAAGCAACTGGACAAATAACCAAGTCCAGTTGCTTTTGATTTAAATTTCTTTGGGGATGAATAAATGAAGATATTCATTTTAAAGCCTGACTTTTGTTGGGTAAAACCATAAAGCTTAATTTGTGCCTATGGTGTCCAAGCTTGACACTTAAACCATTGTATTGTGTGTTTACCTATACTTGCTTTATATTAGTATATATTTTTTAATATTATTGATGTCAAGTAGGTTCTAATAGGACATTTTGTGTTACAAAGTGTCCTCATATGGTGCCTGAGTGTTTTGGAAATGATTGTAATTTCCCATGTTAGTGAACAGATGTTTTATCGCCTTATGTTTCATATATCCATGGAGTTCAGGAACTTTTCAAAGTACATCAAGTGGATCATTTGTGTTGGTCAGTAAGTGTATATTGATGGATTGATCTAGTTATGTGATGGCCCTTTTCTTCTGGGTGTTTCTTAGGGTGACCAGATCCCTAAAAACCAAATGAAGGACCAAGACAACTATTATGTTGGACAACCATTACCAATGAGAGGTAGTCAAAAATGTTAATTACACAACTGCATTAGAGACTAGAAAATTTCCTTGCAGAAAATTTGCAGAGGGGGGCGCTGTCGGGGTGTGATCTCTGTCAACATGGGAATCAAACTCACGACCATAACACCGATACACATGATCATCTCTGAACACTGACATGAAGGAGCTGTCAACCTGTCTGTTTGTGTGAGTGAGTATGGAGAGTCAGAGGAGTCCCTGATCGACACGTTCAGCTGGATAGCTCAGTGGGTAATGGTGTTGACTTTGGATTTGGAGGCTGGAGGTTTGAATCTCAGGCGTTACTAATATTTGCCTGCAGGGTCAACAAGATTTGCAGTATAGAAGCTTCCTTACAATGAATAGATGTGAAAAGTATTTGCTGTAATTGGTAGCAGAACATTTCATTTATGACTGACGTAGGTGTAATCTAACCTAATTGGATGGTTGACCTGAGCACATCCAGCTGAATAAGTCAGTGGGTAAGTGGACTGGGAGGCTCCTCGTTCAAATCCTACTCAGGCCTAACATGTTGCTTAAGTCCGCAAGATCTGTAGAAGAAGAGCTTGTTTTCTAACAACGAATGTATGTGAGAAGGATTTGCTGCAATCACAATACATTGTGTTTTGTGTCATCAAGTATTATCAGGAAGTGCGATGTGAGATAATAGAACGGCCTTGGGCTTGGCCACATGCATTTGTTATTACACAGACATAACAGAGTAATTGTCTAAAACTCATCCTGTACTGAAAAATAAAATGCACTGTCCCTTACTGAATCAATACAGGGTGCTCTATGTCATCATCATCATCATCATCATCATTGACCTTTATTTAACAAGGCAAAGTTGCTAAGAAAGCATTCTTATTTGGGCAATGGTCTGGTAGGAGGCAGATGACCTCCTAAGGGGCAAAAGGGAGAGGGGCATGTTTTCATATGATATCATGAATAGAAAAGAAAATGTTTCATGAAACATAGTGCAGAGGTATTAAATTAGAATGACAGGCAAGTTTGTCTGTTACCGTCACTCACCGTCATCGTTGCCCTGGTTGAAATAAATAAATAAAATGATAATACATAGTCTGTGAAAATAAGTGTTGATGAAAGGTCAGGGGGCAGGGACCCAGAATTCCTAGCAACAGCCTTGACATGCCACAATAGGATTTCCTCAGGAACCTAACAACAATACAAATAAAGTCAGTCACACTCATCATTATTAAATGCAACATTTTAAATAAAATAAATAAATAAATAAAAACCAAAATGTACATTACACTTTCTCAGATTGGCTTTATTTGCAGCTCTGGTCAGTTTATTTCAGACTGAATTTCTATATCCAACCCACTAGATGGCGCTCCATCCATGGTTGTGTTTTTTTTTTCTTTTCTTCTCCCTCCCAGCTACTAAGTATGAGTGTGTAGTTTGATTGGAAGAACAGGCCATAGGACCTTTAATAACATGCTATATGTTCGGTCCTTTAATTTCAGACCTCACGGATCATTTACTTCTCCTGAATCCTGCTGGGCTTTGATTTGTTTGCAGATGGCAGTGATTATAATGTAATAACTCACATGACAAAAATAAGTTCTGTTTTTACTTTCTCCTCTCCACGTTAAGAGCTTGAACCTGTTGCTCAAGGGCACTTCGGAGTGTGTGCACTTTAGGGGACAGAACATGAAACCGCCATGTTGCTTTTAATTTGTATTACTACAAATCAACCAAAAAGCAATTTGTGCAAGGAATTCAACGCGCTTGGCAAATTAATGTGATTCCTTTTGAGAGAAAGTAAGTAGCCTACAAAAAACATAAACTCTGCTCACAACTATGGGTTTGATTCGGTTTGGATTCGTGTAAACTGCTGCAGTGGCGAACGATGCAATGATGTGATGGTGAGGTCAAGGTGTGATGATGAGATTTCTTTCTGTATCACTGCAGGTAGACACCGTCGCTCTGCAGCTCCGTCCACCTGGGTGGCGTTTTTTACAGTGGGAGGGAGCACACGGCAATATTGAGAGAGTCCAATGAGGTATGAGGTAACCCCCCCCCCCAGCCACCCCCACCTCCTCCCTCCCCAGAGAGCCCTGCCTCCCAGCGGAGCACTGCATGGGCCAGGCGCACCGGGTTGTTGAAAGTCTGTTGTGTGCATGTGGGGGCCCTTAAAGAGGTGCGCCGAGCGGACGGCACAGACTTTCTCCGTGGAAGAATCAGCGAGATGAAGAGCAGCGCCAACCCGGCACCATGCGCTCCAGGCTCCCACGGACCGCCTGCCTACTGCGACTCATTGCACTCTGCATTCTCCTCTCGCACACTGCAGCTTACTTTGGGTCAGACAATTGTCCTTGAGTTTTGCCTCTCTCTTCTCATCACACGACTTTACCTTTTGCCTTAGCCATGCAGTTTACGCACGTACGCGTCAATTGCGCACAGACTTCTGAGCTGCAGTGTTGTTAAGTTGTTCGAAACCTCTGGAGTTTTTTTTTTTTTTTGCAAATTGTTATGCGATTTTGTTGCAATAAGACGTGATGATCATAAGTGATGATTTAACTTTATCTCAACCACATCAGGATGAATTATTTTTGTTTTGGAGTTCGTTCCTGTGTAGGAATTCGTGTTGTTTGGACATGTCGTGGAAAAACTTCCTTTTTATTTAATTTATAATTATAGAAATTAAGTTTTCACGTGGAAAGAGAAAAAAAAAGAAAAAAAACAAATTAAGTATTCGAGTGCGCACATGCGTCACAGTGACACCTTTCCATCAGGAAATGATATTTATGAACTAAGTGTGTAATTATTTGAGGATATTTAATATTTTACACATGATCATGAACTCTTGATTTCAAAGGCAGGAATATATTTAGCTTTATTAACAAAACCATTATAATTCCTAACATCTTTCTTTCTTTCCTCTCCATGCAGGCTGACAGGTCGGGAGCCCTTGGTGTTTTTACCTGGCCCGTTTTCCAATGAGCCCCCCACGGGAAAGGCCCACCTGAAGCAGTGCGAGCAGATGACTCTGACCAGGCGGCAGAAGAGACTCTGTCGCCGGGAGCCTGGCTTGGCCGACACGCTGCGGGAGTCGGTGCGCCTCAGTCTGCTGGAGTGTCGCTATCAGTTCAGGAACGAGCGCTGGAACTGCAGCCTGGATGGCCGAGGGAGCCTCCTGAAGAGAGGTGAGTGAGCTGCTCATCCAGTCTCTCTCCTCTCTCTCATGCTAGTTTTAGCTCTTTATTTAGCCAAAGTGATCAGTGAGCAGGTAGCTACTGTGCGTTCTCTCTCTCGACCTCTTTATTATATTTCCCTGAAGTGAAGCAGGTGCACAGTTGCGCGCTTTTTCTTATCTCCATCACTCAGATGACTGTGTATTTTTATAGACAAGTCTCTGGGAAGTATATGTTGTCCTACATCTGATCTGACTGCATGGCCCTGAAGCTGGAGGCAACAAAAACCAGGTGATCAGATGAAACAGTAGAAAGAAAAAAAAATGAGGAGGAAAATAAGGATGAGCTAATGGGTTCTCAAGAGTTGGAAAAGTTTGAGACACAAATCAGACACGACTCTTGTTAAACTTGATTTATATTGATCATTTTTTATTAAATCATAGAGGAATGTAATGGTGTTTGAAAATGATTCAGCAATTTTCATCTGAATTAATGTGATCTGTCACTGATGCTAATATAAAATGGATATCAATTAATTTAGAAAAGGTTAAAAAACGTTTTTGTGACTTTATGATCAGAAATTTAAAAATAAGATGAAAATGTAATGGCAGTTTCCTTTTTGCATCACTGATTTTGACAAGTTAGAAATTAACCTTAGATACTCAAATCATGGTAAAGTGACTGACGTCAATGTGGTGCATTTAATTAAAGTCTGTGGCATTTTTTCTTATTTCTAATAGGCCTAGCAAAGCAGCTGAGACAGGCAAAGTTCTGTGAAGTCACATGACTTTATAGTTAGTTTTTTTCACAAAGATCTGATCACCTACAAACCTACAAATGCATTAAAAAAAATACACATGTAGACTACACACACAGAATCTCCATATCGCCTATAGCTGATCCCCTGCAGCTCTGCTGTGAACAGCAAATGCTTTAGGATCTCCCAGACTCCGTGCATATGGATATCAGTGTGTGGGAGAACATGAACAGGTCAGCATAGAGGTAATGAAGGAGTAGGAAGCCAAGAAATGCGGTGCGGTGGAGAGCGCTCAAGCCCTGTGGTTATTTTTATCTGGGGAAAGCGCCCATTCCCAGAGGAAAAGGGTGGCGTGATTACCCACTTTCATCTGGGAAAATCCTTCCCAGTCAAAATAATAATTAATTGGATCAAAATACACCCCGGTGACGGCTCTGCGTGAAGCAAATAACAGTGCGAAACCAAAAGGAAAGGTCGGAGCAGGAATTATGACACATGAAAATTTGCAGTATAATGCTGACGTTGTTTTAAACCATGACAACGCACTGAGCGCTTTGTAAACACTTGGACTTGGAGGTTTATCCGGTGGCACAAAAGACATTGTGATGATTGTAAACTGTGGAATAATCCCTAAAAGCTGCACTTTTTTGTTATCTCAGCAAATCCAGCTTCTCAGACGTGTCCAGATAAAACTTCATTGATGCACTTTCCTGATAGTAATGTTCTCCTCCCCTCTCTCTTGTTCTCCTCTGGTGATTTTCGCATCTACTGCAGCTTTCAAGGAGACTGCCTTCCTCCTGGCGGTGTCCTCTGCAGCTCTGACCCATGCGCTCGCCAAAGCGTGCAGCTCGGGCCGGATGGAGAGGTGCACGTGCGACGACTCCCCCGGCATCCAGCACCGAGAGGCGTGGCAGTGGGGGGTCTGCGGCGACAACCTGAAATACAGCACCAAGTTCCTGAAGAAGTTCCTCGGCCAGAAGAGGGTCAGCAAGGACCTGAGGGCTCAGGTGGACGCCCACAACATCAACGTTGGAATTCGAGTGAGTGCGAACAAACAAACACAGAGAGTGGAGCAGAAAAAAAGAAAAAAGAAAACTCTCCTCCACACACACACACGCATGCACGCACACACACTTTTTCTTCTATCTTTTATGATCAAGTTGCCTCCCAAGCCCAAGGCATCGAAATCATCACCTTTACCTGAGCCACACTTTGCCCAATTAGCTGGGCTGCAATTTTACATAACAATTATAGCTCCAGCACACTCCTGCACCATCAGAGGATGCAGGATTGTAATCCTCCATGCCAGCCAGACAAACTCTCCCTCCCCCCCCTCACCCACCCCTCCGCCTCCCTGTGTGCTGCCGTCGTTCGTTGGCCTTGGTGGATAACACAGAGGCAGAGGGTGAGGCAGTGCAGCGAGGGGAGACAAGGCGGCTGTGGGATCGTCGGAGCCAGGTGTTCTCAGGCATGATAAAGCTTGCTGCGCAGGGCCTATACAGAAAATTAAAGGTCTCATGTCGGGGGAGAACGATTATAACCGTGGCCTCTTTTTAATATACGAGCGAGCATTTTTTCCCACTTACTGGATCACTGCGCTCTTCATAAATCCACCTAAATGTTCATAACCACCGCTGCTGCTATGGAGCTGTGGAAGAGCAGCAGAGACACCCCTGCTCCCCTCCCACACAGACCATCACCCTCAGGGGACCGTGCTCCCAGCAGCTCACACCTCAGTTAGAGAGCCATCGGAGACAAAAAAAAAAAAAAAAAAAGGAACAGGAAGAACTGAGGGCCACGATCTTATCTCATCTTTTACTGAGTTAAATGTTTTCCTCACTTTTCACCAATGTGGCTTAGAGGAGCAGTGATAACAAGCCCCCCCCCCCCCACCACCACCACTCCTCCCTCCTTGTCTCTCTCTCCCATGTCTCAGTAATGGTGCTCTGAAGCCCCTCAGGCGTTCATACCTGCAAAGGGAGGAACTGAGCAGAACTTCTCAACCCCAGAAGCCCCCTCTGGCTCCCTCTGTCTCTGTGTGACCTGTCTCTGGCCCCCACTAAGACAGCAGGCTGAGTGATCGAGCTCTCATCGCTGACCATCAAGCTCGCTGAACTATTAACCTAAAACCTAGATTTACAAACTAATTTCATTTCATTTTTCTCCCTCTTCTTCTTTTCGCTCCGAAATTCTTATCACTGTTTTCCATGAGCACGGTCGGGCACGTACTTAAAAAACATGGGTGGAGAGATTCCACTGTCTGCAGCGGTTTGTCGCCTCTGCCTCGGGCTTCAGCAAGAGGAGAGACAGGAGCGAGGCAGATAGAGCCAGTTTCAACACATTGAGGGGAGGAGGGAAAGAAAGAAAAAAAATACAGTGCACGAGCTGTCCAAGTGAGAAATGTGAGGTAAATGAAATACAGCATCCTGAACAGTCCCCCCTCAATCCATTATGTCAAAATTTTGGAGCTACAGGCAGACTAGCTGCCACCCCTAACCCTCTACCCAACCTGCAGGAAACTGTCTCCCTCTGTCCAGATAGACCTCCCAGATAAGAGGCCAGGTAATGAATCAAACTGAAGGAACTGACATCCCTCCCTTTTTTTTCTTTTCCCTTCTGTGCTTTTTTTTCTCTTCTCTTTTCTCAGGCGGTGAAGAGCGGTCTGAAAACAACTTGCAAGTGTCACGGCGTCTCCGGCTCTTGCGCCGTACGGACTTGCTGGAAGCAGCTGTCGCCCTTCCACGACACCGGGCGGCTGCTCAAGTACCGTTACGACACCGCAGTGCGGGTGCTGAGCGTCACCAACGCGGCGACGGGGGAGACGGAGCTGGCGGGGCCCCGTCGTCACGGCCAGAGCCTCCGCATCACCGACCTGGTCTTCCTGGAGGACTCCCCCAGCTTCTGCAGGCCGTCCCGTTACTCCCCCGGCACGGGCGGCCGGTCGTGCGCCAAAGACACCAGCTGCGGGAGCCTGTGCTGCGGACGGGGCTACAACACGGCCATGCGCCTCACCAGCCTGTCCTGCCACTGCCAGGTGCGCTGGTGCTGCCACGTGGAGTGTCAGACCTGTGTGAGAGAGGAAGAGGTGTACACCTGCAAAACTGGATAAGCAAAAACGACGAGACAAAGAAAAAATGTGAGAGACAAAGAGTTTGTCATCATCAATCTCACAAAAAATCTAAATGACTGATCTCCCATTGACAAATCCACTGCTCTGATCTCACATCAGCTCATGTCTCTGCAGATCTCCACACTGAGTTGCATGTTATGTTGGGAGGAAGATACACTTTAATAACATTAATAGAAAATTTGCTGGTAATTTGCTTACAGTAGATGAGGATGTTTTCAAACCACTCTGCTTTCCCTCTCTCACTGGATGCACTGAAAATCCCACTCTTTCTGGGACGGAGGGGAAACAAGCTCTTAAAAGAAAAGAAAAGAAAAGAAACACAGGTACTGGACTGGACTGGATGCCACCAGCAGTACGACGTCACACCCTGTCCGCAGGGGGGGAGCGAGCTCTGACACTGACTTTGCTTGTGTTGTACTGATCCCATTTCATTTGACTATTTATTGTATCAGTCATTGTGTCTGTTGTACTGCTGCTTTATACTCCAACCTTCTTATAATCCAATGTTGCCACTGAGGCTGAAAGAGCCTGAAGAGGAATCTACCTGTCCTGTCTGTCCTATTCTGTCTGCTGTGTTGTAATTTTTCTGCTGTGGAGAAAAAGCACTTAAGTTGCTCTTTGCTACATATGATATTGTATGAAAGTGTATAGCTAATCGCAGAAGTTAGAATAAAAAATGTCTAGGTCTGATCTTATGTATAAATGGAACCACTGGAAGCTTTGAGGTGTGGTAAATGCCACTGATATACATTGTAACTTCATGTGTAAAGAACCAAGCTGGGTTTCAGTTGCTCTTATGGAAATGTCTATGAAAATCTCTACATGGAGCCTAATGTGTGCTCAGCAGAACAAAGGGAAAATACTGGGAGTCACAGTCAAAGGGAAACACAAAACACTCTTTGGAAATTTCTGCAAGCAGGAATGAAAAACACTTAATTTGTAAACATACCAGCTCTTTTCTGTTTTTTTTTTCTTCCTGTCTATTTATAGAGGCGTAAACTTTGCAATACTTTCAAGTCTAAAATTGCCTGATTGAACCGTTTTGTCTTCAAAGTCTAATTCAGCCACATCTTTGTTCTCGGTGCCTTTGAACTGGGCCAATCATGCTCCTTATTTTCGCAAATTGCTAATCAAAGGGAAATCACCATGTTACCCCCCCCTCCCCCCCAATACAAAGTGTCCATGCACGCAGGTCACAAGTGCACGTTAGACCCCGAAAAGGTTTATTACTATTGGCCAGTTTATGTTTTGTGTGAGCGATTCTGAACTGCACATATGATATGGATATAACTCATGCCAGGGCTCCAGGCGTGTGACAATGTGGAATCGTAATTTACTACCTCACTTCAACTTTTGGCAAATATCAGTAAGATTTATGAGTTATGCAGAGTTATTCTCTCTGTAGATACATGTTTTCCTTTGATTATATATATGAATTTGGTCTTATATATATGTGTGTATGTATATAAACATATATACTGTATATATACACATATATAAGTAAATGTTTCTCTTCAGTTTTGTTGCCTTACATTCTTATTTAAAACAAATAAGATTAATAAATGGACATACATTTGTAAGAGGTGTGTTTTGTGTTTGTTTTTTTCAGTTGCTAGAGGCGGTCGCCCTCAACTATGCTCTGTCTCACGCACACACACACACACACACACACACACACATGCATACACACACACACACCACAGGGAAACGAGTGCAATACACCTGCCTGAACCACTTCCTGCTGATACTGCCCTGCCCTCCTTTTCATCTGAAAGGCCTGTGGTCTCGCTGCATCATCCTCAACCGCCCTGTAACAGGCAATGGACTGAGTGGGTGGGTTTTTGGGTGGGTGGGTGGAGGGCACGCTTACAGGTGTTGTGCCTCTGGCCAGCACAACAGCCGCGATGACAATCATAATGGCGATGATGACTCAGAGGAATGCTGTCTTTTTACAGAGCGTTTGACCCCACAATTCCCGATTAGAAAGTTGCCATCGGTCGCGGCTGCGTGCCGACGATGAGAGCGGTTTACGTGCTATTATCCCTGAATCATAACTTTCCACTCATTTACAAGGCATCAGTGAAGCTCCGGCACACAGAGGGCTATTGTATGAGCCGTTTATGTTTAGTGTGCGCCCTGGTGCTTTTGATGTTGCTCTCTAATTACTGTGATTACACATTATTATTCCTTATTAGAACATCAACTTGAGAGCCAGATTATTGCAGAGAATTATATCATAATTTTAAAATTACTAGGTCTTTCTCACAAGGCTAATTACGTCTCTTTTATGGATGCACACTATATGGCATTGTTGGTGCAAATGATGAGTATACTGTAGTGAATGTCATGACAGGGCATTTTGTAACATAACATTTAGGATTAAAAAAAAGCCTGTTTGACATGCATGGAGCTATGAGATTAACAATATAAAAAAGAGAGGAAAATAAAGGTTAAAATCTTTCCTTATGTAAAAGGCAGAATCACTGTAAGTGCAGAAAACACATGCCTCATTAATGCATCACTGCTCGATACAGCACAGACAGAGGCTTTGCTGCTTCAGCCTTATTCAACCTGCTATGACCAAGAGCTCATGGTTGCTAGTATAGATGGTCGGTAGAGTTACCAAACTCTGGCCAGATATTGTTTTATAAAGGAGATTACTAAGCCTGGTTATTAACCTTATTTCATTTCTCCACTTTTGCTGTAATGGACACTACTAATCAAAAGTTTCACAGTGTTGCTTTAAGAGTTGGGACTTACTTATGGATGGAGAAAATTCTCCTACATGTAAGGTTAAACAAAATATATGATTTTAAAAAGCTGAACACTGAAGGTCTGTTGTCCATGCCTCATATTTTGGAGATACATGGTTTTCACAGGACAGCAGTGATAGGTTTTTGTCCATGTAATAACATCATTGTATTACCAGTATAAACCTCAGCATGTATCCTTTGCTACGATATTAATTTCCCCCTTCTCAGACAATAAAGTTGAAAACTTCAGTTCAGAGATCCATACACGCATCGGCTGACGACCGAGGTCAGACGGGTTCATGTGGTGAGTCCACTGACTCGCTCACATTAACTCGCCATATTATCATATTGTGGATCAATATTTAACTTTATTCAACATGAACGCTGTGCATTATTATGCACCTATGCACCTTCCTCTGGGCAGAGGGATAAAGAACGAGACAGAGGAGTGTGTCGCGGGCTGGAGGGTGGACCGGGGTTGAGATATTGAAAGACATAAAGGAAAGAGATGAGGATGGAGGGATGAGAAGGGATAGTTTGTGGCCCCAGGAGGCCTATCCCCTGCTGCTGCTGTTGTTGTTTTATAATGAACTCCTAAAGCCTTCATTTCCCTCACTACCCTGAGTGGGGGGGAGTGCAGCGATGGGGGCTGCTGAGTCCACAGCCGGATTCGCACGCACAAGCCCCGAGGGTGGCTGCTTTGAGCAGGGTGGTGGTGGTGGTGGTGGTGGGTGGGTGGGTGATGGGGAGGGGGTTGGATGGAGCAAGGGTGCAATGTGCAAGCTCCTGTGTTGTCTGTGTATGTGTTTGAAACAGTCCTGACAGGAGACAGGTGAGGGCAGAGAGGGTTTTTGCATATGTATGTGTGCATACTTGCCGTGTGCACACACCTGTGGTCACTTCAATGGGGAGTGATATGAGAGTGTGTGTTTGTAGTGAGGTTTTCAGTGCGGGTGGGAGGGTTGAAGGGGGGGTAGTCAGTCTGCTGTATGCTAGAGTTTCTCAGTCACCCTGCATGGGACACTGGATGACATAGATAATATAGGATAATGCAGGTGGTAACACTATCTCCTGTGTCTGCACTGGTCTGGTTCAGGTAAAGGTTACTACGCCGGGCAGAGGTGCAGCCCCACACTGAGCTCTGATGGATGAAGATGAATTAACAAACTGAGGCCGGGCCTTTTTTTTTTTTTTTGAGATATGTATTATAGTTGTGTTGCTTAGCAAAAGGATATTATCCATAGCAACTTAACATAGCTTTCAGGTTTATACATCACTCATTTGTGTAAGAACAGTAGATGTTAACTGAAGCGTTGAAGGCTCAGTAGATCTTTTGCTCAAGGACACAAAGCGAAGTCGCGTCCTGTAATCAGAACCTCTGAGCCCCAAGTCAAACGTCTAAACCCTGCGACACCTTTGCCTCTGAGGAGAGGGCACTTAGATAGCAGCAGTGTTTGGCCAGACACCCCCCCCCCCCCCAAACACACACACACACACACACATACACACACACCCCAACATCCCACACAGAGAAAATGAAACAATGAGGAGAATGTGGAAAGATGGATTCGGTGCAGAAAATGAGAGGTAAAGAAAGAAAGAAAGAGAGGGAGAGACGGAGTTGTAAATACGGCATGGGGTAGGAATTTGGAATGTGAAATGACTAATGCAATTGCTCAACCCACAACAAGAACATGCACTGCCTAGAGCTATGACAAGGCTCAGTGCATACCTCTATGGGGGGGCCTAGCTCAGAGGCCGGGGCGGACTGGGGATGGTGGCTGAGCCTCTCGCTGTGGGTGATGACACGGTGTGTACGAGCGTGATGGTCAATTGAGCAGGAGGCAAAGTAGAAAAGATGGATTTCCACCTGAGGCCGGAGGAGAAAAAAGAAAAAAGAAACAGAAAGGAAGAAGTGGTGAAATTAAAACCACAGACATGAAAAGACAAATTAAAATTAATCTCTGACAGAGACGAACAAGCCAACTTCCAGCCTGATAAGTAACCTTTTATAAACAGTATGTTCGGTGTCTGCAGTGGTATCCTAACCTCTATGACCTGTGTAATGGTGGACGTGATAAAAATGCCACAAAAAAAAAGGTCTGGTCTGGACAGGACAAGCCATCTGAATCTGGCTCTGTTTATGCAATAGCAATATCAGCTGGTCACTTTTATTGTTGTTGGTCACTCATGATCCCCAGAGGATTAACCCTAATGACACTGGTGATCCTCTGAGTTTTCATCCAGTGTCACCATCAGGTCAAAATCCGCATTTTGTCCAGTTTAGTTTCCACCAAACAGCTGCAAAGTGAATGAAATACCATCATCGCACCTTCTTTCTACTTTGCTATCACCACTTTTGACCTGTGCTAGTTGGCTACTAGAGTCATTGCTTGAGAATCGGTTGCAAAGATGCCCTGCAAATGTTTACTGGCAGCTCCTCCCCCAACGACCCCTCCAACCCCCCCACCATCTTGACCACTTGTTTCCAAATGGGAAGCTCCTGGGGGAGTTTGTTCCCATGCCGCTCTGCAGAAACACCTGCAGCGCTAACAGCAGGGTTTACATTGCAGCCGCTGCGATAGGACACGATAAGACCTCACGCATCCTCATAACTGATCCCTCCACCCCTCCCTCCCCCTCCTCTGCTAAATGTATGGTACTACTCCCCTCCGTTTCCCTCACAACAACACACAGTCTCTCTCACACACACACACACACACACACACACACACACTCTCTGACCTCCATTACAACCGAAACAAAACTTTCCCAGGTCGACAACGTCCGAGAAAGCAAAACACAGATAAAGGGTAGAGCTATGTGTTCTCTTCTCACTACCAGCATCAACAACATCTCTGGAAAATAAGTCTGGAAATGTCCTCTTTGGTTATTTGCACTTTTCTGCAGCTATACACAATAATGGCCTTATTTCCCAGAGTGCTCACACTTATTATATCATCACCGTCATTAAAGGATTCAAACACACAATAATGCGCCATCAAAACCTATTATCCCTTGAGCTCTGCGAACCACACACTCTGGGAAGCTGACACATACGACTTAATCATGAGAGTGCGGTTGAGAGCCGGTGCATGACTGTGGGCAGGGGGGAAACCCGGCGCAGCGCTCCCGTGCCATGTCGCTGTTTGTGTTTCCACCCTGGCTATAAGCCGTCATCCACCTACCACAGGGGTGGACAGCATCTCTCATCCTCAGAGGTCTGGGTGTCACAGGTGGTATGGCCACAGGGCTGTATGTGTGTGTGTGTGTGTGTGTGTGTGTGTGTGTGTGTCTGCGTGAGTGTCTGACAGCTGTGTAGGCTCTTTGAGGTCAGACAAAGTGAAGCTGGGATGAAGAGCAAGAGGGTGCAGCAGCGATGAGGCCGATCACTGTCACTGGGGAACGCACACTGGCCCCCGGAGAGAAACAAAAAAGGATTCCAGAGGAACCTCAAGACGTTTCTGCATCTCCTTGTGTTGATTTTGTGTGTCTTTGTGGTGATCCACGTCACTTTGTGCTTGTTTTTCTGTCTCTGTGTGGTTGTTCAGCGTCACAGCAGCAATTTTTTTTTAGATTGCTGTTTTATTTCATCGTCTGCAGAGAGACAGGAAACAATGATGGGAGTCGCTGCAGTTTTCTGTTGGCTGGAAATGCACCATTTATCTTGTACCGTTCTGTGTTCATTTTAAGCCTCTTTCAGTTTGTTCGGTTGACTTTCCAACAAACAAACAAAAAAAAAAAGTCAATAGTCACCTTGTAAAGCGGTTCGGATATCAACAAAGCAACTACCTATAACACATCCCACTCTGGAGGCTTCTATAATGGGACCACCCCTCTGGTCCCGTTTTTTCCCACCAGAACCCACCGAGACGCTGGGAGCTTATGAGTTTCTGCTGTCATCCCTGACAGGCCCTCATTTGCTTTCATTCAGCGTCTCATCAGGGCTTCAAAGACGAGTGGATCATCTGCCTCCAGGGGGAGTGAGTACATCGGTGTGCCTTCAAAAAAATGACTGGTATCCAAAAATTGTTGACCCAAGGCAATTTTGCTCCTCATAATTGGCTTCTCCACTCCACTGTCTGTCTTGGGCAATCACTGCAGAGTTATGATGTATTATATTGCCTGGAAAACATCATTAAGTGTGTTGTGTAAAAGTGATTCAATAACATATCATTTTCCCTTGATGAACAAAACAGTGTTATCGAGGGAGGGAGGGGGGTAATCACAGAGCAGTACACCGAGTGCTTTCTTCCTCTGCTGAACAATAACTCTGCTGCCATGTTGTCTGAGCGGGACAGGGAGGCTGATCCAGCGCTAAATTTTGTTTGGTTCCAGCTGGAGAACCCAAAGCAGCAAAGCCTGGCATCAGGAAATAACCTTCTTTTGACGACGCAGTGCGGCGGGCCACACACACACACACACAGACAGACACAGACACACACACAAACACACTATACAATGCACTACATTCATTAAAATCTTCTTTTTTAGAAAATACCTACCTGTATCCAGGTCTGCACTGAAACACACATACGCTGGGCAATTATAGGAAACATGTGTCCCTATGTGTGTCTTTTATTTCTTTCATTCAAATAAAAGCAGTTGTGGAAAGTATTGTAAATACAGCACTTAAATAGAATTTTGAGGTATTTACCTGAGTATTTCCATTTCATGATACTTTATAGTTTAATTCGATCGCATCCCACAAAGTAAATGTGAAATCGATTACATTATTTGAAAACTTAAGTTACTTTTTAGGTGAAGATTTTGTATAATAACATGAGCTCTTTTTGTAAAATGTACCTAAATTATAGACTAAACTAACCAACAATATATAAAGTTGTTAAAGTTCATCATTAAACTGTTGCTAAGTATCTTGGTCCGTTGATTCGTATAAATTTTGTTGTACTTTTGTATTTTTATTTAAATCTATTATCTGTAATGCAGTGTTTTTATTACTTTGAGTATTAGTTCTAATTTCTTAAATACACCTTCCACCTCTAAAGAATATAAATAAATGACCAAATTGCAAAAATATTGAATGTTGTGTCTCATAATCTCAGTTCTCTACCAAAAGATATTGACAGACAAATCTGTGACAACCGTTTGGAGATTTACTTTGTCTTCCTCAGTCGATTAATGTCTGAACAGATCACTAACTATGTATTACGGTAGCTACAATAACGACTTCAACCTATAGGTGTAACCACGTGGGATCTGTCGGTCAGTCGGAGTGGCGTGATTGTGCTCCACACCTGGAGTCTGGATTCCACTTTGTGCCCGTGGTGCTCAGGTGTGGAGGAAAACCACTAAGCTCATCTCATCCTTTCCCGAGGGCTGAAAGATAAAGGACAGACAGACGGAGAGAGAGAACCCCACGACCTTGAGAGAGGGAGGTGAACGCGCGCACACCTCATGTACAGCTCAGAAACTCTGAAACAGTTTGACGGGGGCCTTCTTGCTCCCGTTCTCTACTTCTACTTCTCTGTTCCGAGCAACAGGTTAAAGCTGCGCACATCCAACCACATCCCCTGGGGATGTGTTATGACAACCGAAAACGGTGAACAGGGAGAGCAAGAAGTGGCATGAACAGATCTCAAGGTTTCTGACATGTGGGGGTGGGTGAAAAGGACCTCTGTTGAGAAGTATCTAGCCTGAAGATACAACCATCAACTCAAGTACCATCAAGCAGCAGCCATGGAAAACTGTCTGGGCCGATTTCTGACTGCTGTGCTGCTGGATGAAGTAAACAAACACAACTATCACTGGCAAACAGGAACTCCTAACAGCTCACTGCGCTAATTAGGTCAAAGGATGTTTTAAATTTGAGTTGCTGGCTCCTGGTCTCATCGATTCCCCCCACCTCCGCCTCCCAGATCAGCAGACAGAACCGTGGGGAGGGGTTGTTGGTGAGAGGTGATTGAGATGTGGTTTTGTTAAGGTGCCAGGCAGCGCCCCAGGATGATTTTCCTCGCATTAAATCACCATGGAACTATTGTGAAATTATCACACAACTTCTTCTGGGAAATCCAATCATGCCATTTTCACACAGCGCCCCATGACAGAGTCAGACGATGACAGGCACAGCTTCACAAACAACAACCTGTCGCCCTCTCCACAGTGATCCATGCAGTGACTAGTAATCTTACCTCAATATGAAAAGTTTGATATCATTAGTTTTGGTGTCTCTGGGCCGCGGGCGGGAAGGAAGGAAAGCCCCCCTGGATGGACGGACAGGAATATTCTAACACCTATCTGTGGAAAAAAGAGGATAGCCTAATTAGACTGAGTCAGGGTGAGCTGACAAAAGCTACCCCCAGGACACGTTTCCCAGAGTCTTTCCTGTCACATGTCTACATGTCAACAGATTATGCTATATGCTCTCAGAGCTTGACTCAGTAGGGGGAAGGATCTCTGCTATTACACCTGTCAGCTATTATGTTTAAGAGAATATCAAATATAATGGAAAATGTAGCCTGGGGCAAAGATTTAAATGTGTAGAGGTTTAGTATCAGTTGATTAACGGCCCCTATTGATCTGATTTCAGCAGAAATGCTAAAAATAATCACAGCTTTTAGCTTCTTACAGTAAGTGGTGACATTTTCTTGACTGAACAGTCCATAATTAAAGAAAACATGATACTGAAAATAATTGTTTCTTACGTAGTTGGTGGTTTCTTTATGTTAATTACTTGACATACATAGAACCAAATTAACATAATATGAACTCTTGACACAAGGTCATTGTACAAAAACTACAATGCCACAGGATGGACGACCAGAAATCATGAATCTCTGATAAAAAAGAAATAAATAAAAAGATGTTGTTGATTTAACAATATAAAGATATGCGTTTTTTGGTTGAACAAAAGAAATTAGGTTTCCTACCTGTGTGTCTGCTACTGAGCTATACTGACACTAAGTGGTGTTTCTTCAGTATTTTGTGTGAGTCGTTGTTATGAAGATCGAAGTTAATAATAAAAAATCAATATAGAATAATTAATTAAAACTTAGAACTATATTATAAACGATAATTAGGAGGAGACCACCTTGTAAACATATCAGGGGAAATGACCGTTAGCATCGCCAACGCTGGAGCACCGACTCTCTACAAATACAATTACCTTTTCAGTCCCCAAAAACCGAGGCGGAGTGAGAGCTCTTCGCCCTCTGTTTCGCTCCTTTTCCCCCCCGATGACGTAGCGGGGCTTCCGCTTTCCTACTTCCGTACACAAACGGCTCGGCTGATGACGTGTACGCTTGACTACCGTTAGCTGGGCTGCTAACTTAGCCACCTGTCAGAATAAAGGTGTTGTAAAATAAATTGACGACACAAAGTAAGAAAGGGAAGGAGAGCGTTTCATTAGAACTGGGGAAAATGGAGACGCTTTACCACCAGACAAACAAGTGAGTGCGTCTGTCTGTCTGCGTTGTGTGGGACAACAGGCTGTCCTGGAGACTTTGTCGCAGCTAGCTAACGAGTGTCAACTAAAACTAGCTAATTACTTACCTGTAATAAGTCATCATCAATATTGGATGATTATTAGTCTTAAAAATGTGTTTTATTTGTTGTTCCCCGATGCTCTAAAATCGTTCAAAGTCTCCCTGAACATTTTTGTTTGGTTTCATATATCGGTTTCCTTTTCACTCAATGAATGTTTATGAATGTTTATTCTCAATCAGGCAAATCCAGGAGGTTCAGTCTTTGATGGGAAACCTGGAGAAGACAGACCGCCAGTCAGTACACTGTGAGTAGGCAAAGCTGCTGCTTCTGTTCAAGCTGCTTCTCCCACTATTTAATCCAATCATATAGATAATACAGTCAACCCCTAGATTACTAAATGCAAACAGCCAAAGTCCCAAATTCACTCCGTATGATTTTAGTCCATACGATCCACACATTTATTAGAAACCTGCACCACTTAAGTACAGTTAATGTCATGTAATTATCATATGAAAAACATTTTCCATCACAGGACAACTGTTTTCATCATCATTGTGTGTCTGTCTGACAGTTATTTTCTTTTATAACCAAGTAATTGTTTAATAGAGTAATAAAATATAGCACTCTCAGATTATTATAAAATGATCTCACTCTTATTCCTGGAAGCCCCGAGTGAAGATAATTAAACTGCTTCTATAAAACTGATGTTGATTTTTGATTTTACTGTCATAGAAAACTAAGCAACGGACAAATATTCACATCTGAGAAGTCTGCTTCAGTGAATGTAAAAAAAAATTCTAATTAAGTTCTCATTTTCCAAATATTTCAATGTCAGATTGTTTTTTGGATGCGTTTGTAAATAATGAAATGACCATGTGTATGTCAGTAAGCGGGCCACTGCCTCATGGCGCCTCCTGTAGACAAGGATTTTATGTTTTTGATTGATCAAAAGAACAAAAAGTAAATGAACAACAATTGGACAGGTTAATTGATAACAGACAGTACTCATCATGGTATTCTTATCAGCTGTGACGTCGTTCCTGTTTATGTCTCCACACCCAGCTTTGTTTGTTGCTGTTGTTGTTACTTATTTGATCAATTGAGGGAGAAAAAAAAACTGATGGGAGAAGACAGTCATGGGCAGTAGCTGCATGATTTATCTGAAGTTCTCTAGTGTTGACGGCACAGCTTTCAGTCCACTTTCCTTTTAACAGTCTTCCTAATTTCTTCTCAGTACTTGGTCTTTGTTATGGCTGTTGTATGTCGTTACCCTCTGTGACATAATGACCACAGCGGGGGCCGGTGTCTCCCTGGTTGATTGTTGTCTGTGGTTGATCGCTGCCCCATCAGCTGTGGGCCAGGCTGGGGCCGGGACAGGAAGCAGCGGGGCGGGTGCAGTGACAGGAGCAGGGAGGGCTTCTCCTAGATAATGGTGGGAGCCAGGCCAAATGATGTCAACTTGTGTTTTAACGCCGGGGGGCAACGCTTATATGTTAACCTTATAAAGTTACTGATGAAAGAGGGTGACTCCACTGTAATGTGACTTAATGGCCAGGTGTACAGGTATAAACACGTATCCACAGTCTCAGCAATGTGAGGACTGGATGAAGTTTTAAAAAAAACAAAAACAAACTGTAAATCTATAGTTCAAACAAATATATGATTTATCTTTAACTAGTCAGCCTTTGCAAATAGAAAGTGCAAGAAAATCTATTCCTGAGCTGCAAGTATTAGTTGGTTAGTCAATCAACAAATGATAATCTGCACCTTTTTTGATAACTCAATCATATTTTAATCATTTTCTAAGCAAAGAACTGAAGATTAACTGGTTATAATCTCTTAAATGTCAGGATTGTGATGGTGGGTTTGCAACCCTAATCCAATTCTATCCAATGAATGGTCATTTTTCTCTATCTTCTAACTTTTCTCTTCTTCTTTTTCTCAATACACCCAAGTGTTAGAGAACGACCTGCAGGCTAGAATCGACCAAATCTTCAACCATCTAGAGCGACTTGAGATCCTGGCCAGCAAGGAGCCACCAAACCGCCGTCAGAACGCCAAATTGTGAGTTTGGAGTGAGTCAATTGATGGTGACCCTAAAGCCCCAGAGCTGGCAGGGTGAGCTGTATCTCAGAGAGGCACAGGGAGGTAGAAGATGAGACAGGCTGCCCTGTCCTGCCCTGTGGCGACGTGGCTCTATGAAAACATTTCCTCAGAAGCCCCGTCATCACCAGCATTCCTGCTGCATTGGGCAAAGATTCATTTCTGAGCTGGGTAAACAGGCCTTAGGGGACACGGTGTGCACCCCGTCCCGGAGCGCTGCTCTGATCTTGGTGGAGCTCTAGTGGAGCCGGAGTGAAGCTCAGGAGAGGGCGAGACGCTTCTTTCCAGCTGCGTGAGATTTAAGGGGAAACGAAATGTTTTCATCGATTGTGAACAGTCAGAATTAAAAAGTGGTGCAATGAGCGTCTTTGAGCACTTCTAAAAGCACATTATAAATACAATTTATTATTATTATTATAGTATCATGAAATACATCAATCATGGTTTCCAAGACCTATAACACCATACAGAAATCTATTTAATATATTTTTAATAACCATACTGTTCAAAGATTGAGCAATGAATATGTCAATTTATTGATGCTTATATCACATTTTGTCAATATAACAATAAATCTTGGAAATGATTAACAAAATGATATGACCTGGTTTCAGATAACCAGGACAAAATTATGCAATGCTAATATTGCCCATAATGAGATCATGGGTTTGAAGTCTCCTTTGGCTAAACAGCCACTGTCAGCACAGTCCACTGCTGAGATGATGTCACTTTTATAGATACTTAATATCTCCTGACATCAAATATGTTAAAACTTATCTTATTGTCCAGGACGATTATGAATTAAATTAATACATTTTAAAACCTATTCAAGCCCGTGCTGGTCTGTAGTGGAACAGAGAATGATTTGCTTAGTTTGAAGAAAGCGTTTGTCCCCATAACTAAGACTTAGAGATACTTTATTGATCCCAAAGGAAATTCAAGTATCCAATAGCGCAGACATGCATATCATATAAGGGCGTAGAAGAGCAATATGACACAGATAAGAAAAGTATGAAAAATAATACGCAGTCAACAGAGTCTCATTTGTATTCTTTGCTTCCCCTCAGGCGAGTGGACCAGCTTAAATACGATGTTCAGCACCTCCGCACCGCTCTACAAAACTTCCAGCACCGACGCTACGCCAGAGAAGCTCAGGACAGAGAGAGGGAGGAACTCATGAGCCGCACCTTCACAACCAACGTAAGTCAGACAGCAGCTGAAAACAGTGTGAATGCAGCATCCACACGTCCATATACAATACAAATGCCTCAGTTTGAAGCTGAGTAATGTCTGATCTTTATTCAACAGGATGCAGATACCTCCATCCCCATAGATGAGACCCTACAGTTTAACTCCAATTTGCACAACGCACACAGAGGCATGGACGACCTCCTGGGCAGCGGCAGCAGCATCCTCAACGGTCTCAGAGATCAAAGATCCACGCTCAAGGTGTGTTTCACGGGGTATAAGGGACAAAAAAAGGACAACAGATCCAGATCACAGCAGACCGCGTGAATCTATAAAGAAATATAAATGAAGCAGCAGAGGACTTTTCCTTTTTTTGTTTTCAACGCACAGGAAGTGTTATAGAAAAGCGCACGTTCGCTTGATAGATACAGGTTAAAAGTTCTGTGTCCACATTCATCACAATAGTCTCATTGTGCTCAGCGTAAAGGGTGAGTCCTCGTTTCCAGGGAGGAGATGGTCTTCCTGGTTTTTAGCTTCAGGCCTCCTCTTATCAGGGTGTGTCTTGTTTCTTAGCCATGAGAAACTTGTGACGGAGCGGCGCGTCAGGCTGGGTGTTGGCGATCACTCGTCGTCTCCCAAAATCAGATGAATTAGTTTGGATAATTACAATGTCGTCATCCTTCAAAAACATTGTGTGTCTGTGTGTATGTGTATTTTTAAGGTTGTTATATCCTAATCTAACACATGTGATACTGTTTACGCTGTGCACAGGGGACCCATAAGAAGATGCTGGACGTGGCCAACATGTTGGGGCTGTCCAACACAGTGATGAGACTGATAGAGAGGCGAGCCGGCCAAGACAAGTTCATCATGATCGGAGGAATGCTGTTGACCTGCGTCTTCATGTTCCTGGTCATCAGATACCTGGGCTGATTTTCCCTTTTCGTCCACCGATGAGTCGTGGACATATTATCTGCAGCACATCGTCCCTCATGATATGAAAAGTGACAGCTCGAATTTTTAACATCAGATTAAAGTAGTTTTTTAAAAAATTGTGCCATTATAGGTTGTTTTCCATCATTTAAAGTATTTTCGGCACCTGCAAAATGGTAAGAAAGGCAGAAGACCTTAATTACAGACAGTATTCTCATTTCACTTGAAGCTTTGAACTTTCTGCTGCGGTCGTCAGATTACTGCCACAAATACATGATCTATTTTTTTTTCTTTTTTAAAATCACAACCACTAAGAGACTGTAAATCATTCATGTGACTGTACCCAAATGGCTTCTTAAAGATACTTCAACCTGATATTTATCTTCAACTTGCTTTTTCCTCTAGTGAAAAGCCAGTTGTTGTTGTTTTTGGTCCTTGATCTGTCATTAATATTGTAATTCTGCCTTGTTCAGCATGGTTCAACAGGAAAATATGTATACAACATGCTCCATATTTCTTTACGTTGCAGCTTAAGAATACTCCCAGAAGTTGTTTACTCAGTTGTTCACGTGCCAGTGCGGTTTAAAACAGCAATCCTGCAGAAAATCCTCCTGTCATTTAACTTATAATGTTCAGTTTTTGTTGAAATTCAATGTGTAACACATTTCAATCACATCTGCAGCCTCCAAAACGTTGACTCTGCACCCAAAGGAGTTTTGACAAAAACTAATAGCCCTCATGAAGGGAGTTTTTTTTTTTGCACAGTTGCTGTTTCAGACTGCATCAGGTTTAGCTGTCGGTGTTCCTAATAAACTGGTGTCTAATCTTGTCAGAACCGAACAAAGATCTTGAGAAGTAGCAGTCATTTTGTAATTGTTACATACCATCTCTTGGATTTATGCTCGCATCCAGTCTCACTATGTGAGTGATTTAATTCTCTTAATAGAATAAAACATGCTCGATTTCCTCAGTGACTCTTAATCTAATGAATCTGATAAAAAAGAAGTTTGGATATCTGCCATTGAGCTATTATCAATAAAGCTCCCTTTCATTGTAAGCAGCATACCGTTACTACACATTTGTATTTTTACTGCTTCCACAAGTCTGTTCAGGGAAACTACGGCTCCATCTAGTGTTTCATATTCAACACTGACGTCTGCAGGAGCTTGTGTGAATCAGTAGTTGACTGTTTGGGGTTGAGTGTCTACATGTGAATTTCATTAACCTGTTTACATATTATGGAAAACGACACATGAACTCAAGATTTTATTTGCTGAAACAGAGTAAGTCTTTTAAAAAATACAGAGTTGCTACTGTTTGACCGATAACTATCCTTCACCATCCCTGCCCGTCGCCGTCGCCGGGGTAATTTAGAAACAACCTTGATAAAATACATAGTGTCCATTTTTCATCCAACAATGACGCTCTGCTCCCCATCCCGCCCCGCCCCCAACAGCAGTTTCAAACCTCTAGAGTGTTAATAGGTTAATCTACAGCAGTTTTATTTACAAAATTACACAAAAGCAAAAACACTGCTCTTCTTTTGAAGAGCATTTTGGAAAATAATTTAAAAACAGAAAAATACAATTATTGCAGTATACTACAATCTTATTGTTACGTGATGCCAAAGCACCATCTCGATGTACAGAATTCAGTGCAATTCATTCAGGTGTACCCTCACCACAAGGGAACATGAGCTTTGCCTCAGAGCATCAGGGATGTTAAAACCCCTACATCACATTTCCCCTCACGAACAGAGGAGGTTCTTAAGTGACAATGTCATACTGATGGAGGACACCATAGCTGTAATTATTTCATATGGTCATCATTGGTGGGATTCTTCACATTACACACTGATATATGTACAAGTTTACTGCATTACAAGTTACAAGTTTAGAGACCAGGGATCCAATAGAAAGCGAGTAGTCATATGAAAACAGAAAGCGTCACTAATTCTGAAATAGTCTGTCTCTGACGGTTACATTACACAGTCGAAGCTGTACGTCTCTTTAACAATACACTTCCTCCTCCTCATGACATAATTCTGCTGAGAGCTTCAGCCATAGTGTCCCTCTTTGGCTGCCAACATGAGCAAAAACAGAATAATATTTCTATGTGGAAAAACAAACAACAAAAAACTCCAGTGGTTTCTCTGATTTGTCATTGAAACAAATGGGTTCTGTTACACCCTCCCCCTCCCCACCCAACCACACCACATGGGATATAAACCAATGACTTTAGGAAGTCTCTTTAAATCGAAACCCTGTCTGAAAAATTCAGGGCGAACCATGAAAAAGTCTCACATGAGCCAGAAGAAAATTTTAGTGTCACTTTTAAAGCCGACACATGCAGCACCACTTTGTGGCAACAACTCGCTGCACTGTGACGGCCAGTAAAAATGGTGGTTTTACCGACGAGGCTCGTGTCTCACTGCCTGCACAAACTAAAGACTTGATCTAAAAATCTGAAACCGAGACAAGTTCAGGTCAAGTCTTTCTCACAAGAGTTGTGAACGAACTTCTTCACTTGCACCGCTACTCAAGAGCCGTGGTTGGGCGGGTGCTGGAGGTCCTGTCCTGAAAAGATTGGGTGTAGGAGCGGGTGGAGCTGGAGGGCGGCTGCTGCGGCGGCCTGCGAGGGCCGAGGCGTGAATAGTGTCGGGTACAGGGCCGTGTGCGGGACGTGGTGGAGCGCTAACGGGGTGTGGTGCAGTGCGGAGGCCGGGATGATGTGTATGGGCTGACCGGAGAGGAAGGCTGTTGGGTGGGCGGGAATCAGTCCGGCGTGTCCCAGCGAGTGTCCCAGAGAGTGACCGAGGGAGTGGCCCAAGGGAGACAGGGAGATGGGGGTGAGGTGGTGCTGGGGAATGTGGTGTACCTGGGCTAACTGGGCGTGTGCGGGGTGCGGGTGATGGGGATGCGCCGGGTGGATGCCCATGGCTGCAGCGGTGGCGGCGTGGTGCTGGAGGATGGCGTGTTGAACCGTGGTGATGGAAGTGCCGGACGCCACCGACACCGTTGGCTGCTGGATGTGAATCTGTTGCAGTTGCGGTGGAGGCGGAGCCGGGGCCAGGTTGGCGGCTGCTGCTGCGGCGGCGGCTGCAGCGGCGGCGGCGGAGGGAAAAGTCTTGACCTGCTTGGCTAAAAGCTGCTGCTGGATGTGCTGCTGCGCGGCCTGCTGCAGCTTGCTGTACTTCTCCATTTCCTCGGGTGTGAATGTGATGGGCTGACTCTCCAGAGGAGCCAGTCCGTCCTCCTCCGCCTCCATGCCGTCCTCCTCCAGGTTGGGCGGAGGATACGCAGGGTAGGCATGCATTGGAGGCTGCTGCTGCTGCTGTTGCTGTATTTCGGGCATCAGCGTCTCCATCATGGGGTTCTGGGAGGGGTCCTGGCCCGGCTCTCCTTGGTACTGAGGCATCATCATGGTGGGTTCCTGTTCAAACAATGGCCTGGGCTCTTGGAGCACCGCGGCTTCTGCAGTGGGAAGTGGCGTCTCTTCTTGCACCACCACCGTGGTCTGCGGGGCCTCCTCCACCACCTTCTGGACCGGAGGAGCTGGAGGCGGCGGAGGAGGAGGGAACTCCCGTATCGGCTCCACCAGGATTACCTCCCTCTCGGGCTCGGAGCCTTTCCCTGCTCCGGATTTCTCCCCCTCGTCTGGCCTGGTTAAGGGAATCACTGGTTTCTTCCCTGCCTGCAGTTTACCAAAGAGCGGAAGCATGGCTTTATTTCCCAGGGTTGGCGGGAGTTTGGGACCAAAGTAACCCTGCGGTGGGTCCTTAATCTTAATGCCAGATTTCGTTCCTGTGGCGGAATCGTCGGAGCTCTTTTTGGACTGGACTTTCTCCAGAAGCTGGCGAGCGGTGAGGCTGTTTTTCTGTTCCCCTGCGTCCCGGGAGCCTCCCGGCCTCAGAGCCTGTGAGGACGACGAATGGGTGTTGCGGTTAAGGCCTCGCGATGAAGACGATCGTGGCGACTGCGAGCGGTAAATGCGAGAGCGGTTGAAGTCTCTGCGGTGCGTGTCGCTGTCCCCCCGACCTCGGGGCCCGCCTCGTCGGTGAGGGGAGCCCTTGGCCGAGCTGGAGGAGCGGCTGGCGGAGCTGTGGCTTCGGCTGTAGCTGCGCCGCCAGGACCGGGCGCTGGTGCTGCGGCTCCAGCTGCTGGAGCTCCTCGAGCTGCTGCGGTGGTGCCGTCGGTGCCTCTTCCGGCGGCTGTAGCTGCGCGACCGTGAGCGGGAGTCGTCCGAGGAGGAGGAGGAGTACTGGTGTCTCCTGGATCGCCTGCGTCCTCGGCTGCCCCTCCGCTCGTACTCGGAGTCCGACGAACGCTTGGAGCGCCGCCGTCGCCGACCCTCGGTGCTGTAGTCGCTGTAGCTGTCCGAGTAGCTGCGGCTGCGGTGGCTGTAGGCACTGCTTCCTGCCGAGGAGCGCTCCGAGCTGCTGGAGTAGGAGTGACTGCGGGAGTTTTGGCCGCGATGGCGCCGACGGCTGCTGCCCCGCCGCTCCCCTCGTCTCGACGAGCGACTGCAGGACCGCCCAGATTCCTCGCTGTGGTGGCGGCGTTGTTCCCGAGGGCTTGACCTGTGGTGACGCGAACGCTGAGTGTTGGAGCCCCCTTCTTCCTCGCTCTCGCTGCTGGGAGGTCGACCTGGACCGGGACTCTTCTGGGCCGAGGTGGAGCAGGAGGCACTTTGAGGAGCGCTGGAGTCCGTCTTCTGCCTCTTGCTGCCGCTGTGCTCCTCCGAGGAGTTGGCCTTGTCGCCGCTCTTCCTGGCTCCTCCTTCCTCCGCTCCAGACTTGGAAGGCACTTCCTTAGTAGTCGTACGTTTTCGCTTCCCCAGCTCTACTCCTGAATTCCCTGTGGCTCCGCTGCTTCCAGTTGTCACCTGGACAGACGAGGAGACGGTTTTATCTTCGGACTTTGGTTTCGCTTTCTCCTTTTCTTCACCTGTCGCTTCATCTTGATCCGGAGCTTTATTTTTGCTCTTCTTCCGTTTGTGTTTTTTCTTCTTTTTGGGCTTTTCTTGCGTTGCCTCAGTGTCTCCCTCTGCACCCTCCGTTGCTCCCTTTTCTTTTCCTTTACGCTTTGAGTGCTTCGCAGACTTCTTATGCTTCTTCTTTTTCTTTTTTTTCTTGGCACTGCTGCTGCCGGTCGTGGGCTTTTGCTCATCACCTTCGCCATCGCCATCACCAGCGTCTCCCTTCATCGCCGGCTTATCTTTGTCGCCGCTGGTCCCGGGTTTAGTCGTTGAATCTACTTCAGCTGTTGAGGTTGCTACCTCTTGCCCTTTGTCATCAGACTCTTCAATGGGCTTAGTGGACTTTGCCGCTTTCCCACCACGCACCCCTTTGTTGCGGGACAGCTTGAAGTCAAAGTAGAGGGGATTACAGCTGTAAGACAGGGACGGCTGTGCTTTTGTAAATTCGAGGAGCTCAGACGGCCACTGCAGGGTGGTGCTCTCATCTTTGCTAAGAACTGGGAAGAAGGGACCAGTAGGGATTTTAGGGCCTGAAGTGGAATCCAGAGTTTCCTGTGTGCTCTCTGCTTTCTGTGGAGGTGAAGTGGGTACCGTGGAAACTGTGTCTGCTGCACATGACGACACCTCCTCTGCCTTCACTTTAGGTGATGGAGGAGTCGGCTCTGGCTCGGGGGTTGCAGGGGCAACGCTCTGCTCTTTCTCAGTCTTACACTCTGTAACACTGGGCTCCGTCTGTTCAGGACTAGCTTCGACCTTTTTCTCTTCCTGCGCGTCCTCTTCCTCTTCCTCTTCTTTGTTCTGACACTGATCTGTGGCCTTCATGAAAAGCAAAAACTGGAAGTGGGGCTTCACCCTGCAGTGAGCCGGAGGCATGTAGTGATAGTACTGAGGCTCCAGTCCTGCATATCCTTCCTCCTTTTTCATCATCATCTTCAGTTTGTTAAGTGTGGAGGCTAGAGAGCCTCCGTCATCTGGCTGCTGCGCCTCCTCTGTCGCTGCCACGCTGCCGCCCTCTCCTCCTTCTCCTCCTCCTCCTCCTCCTCCTCCACCTCCTCCTCCTCCTCCTGACACTACCTTGGGGCTGTCTGTGCCGCCACCAGATGTCTCCTCTTGTACGACAGTCTTTTCTCCCTCCTGGCCCCCCCCTTCCTCCTCCTCCATAGCCTCCTCGCCGTGATCAGCAAACACTGCAGCTGCGGTCTCCAGCTTCACCGGAGCTTTCTTGGCAAAGGAGAAGGACACGCTGACTTTGGATGCACCACTCGGGGTTGGGGAGGAGGAGCTGTTCTTCCCCAGAGAGAAGCTGATGGCCGGGCCAGGCTTTGGTGAGGCCTGCCCAGTTTTATCTGTCAGTGATCCTTCCAGGGCGACGTCTGTCAAAACTGGGGTCTCTGGCGTCGTGTTGTCGCCGTCCTCTACCTTCTCTCCATCCACAGCTACTGTGGTAGTTTTGAACATGGGCCCACTTCCAGGGGTACTGAAATACAGAAGCATGATGACAATGTGACAATGTTTCCAAAACCAGATTTCAGTAAGAGTTTAAGATCATAACCAAATGCTGGTTGTCTTTGCCATGACAAAGGACCTGACAGAAATCAATTATTTTATTTTTTCACCTTAAGTAAATGTGAATTGTTCAAATATTAGGGTTTGGGTTCATATCAAATCTATATTTTGTCTCGTTTGGGCTGCACAATGATCAAGGCTCAACAGACTCTGTGCCATAATAACTACATAAGTGTTGAGTCCAGCCAGCAGAGGGCTCTCCAGGAGTGAATTCTTACCAGTCCTGGTGTTTCCTCTGCTCTGCCAACTCATGCAATCGCCGCAGCATCTTTTCCTGCTTCTTTCCACCTTTCCGGGAACGTGATGACACGTTACGAGCAAACTCTCTCTGCTTGAGCTCTTTCAGCCTCTACATTACACCAAAGCATGACAATGACAAGACAAGACAAGGAGAAACAAAACTTTTGAGCATCTCATCAATTTCCTTTGTGTTTCAAAGCAGAACATGTCTCTATGAGCAGTACCAAAAAGGACACGGTGACAGTACCTGCTTGTGAGCGTGGTCATAAGAGTTAATGTGGTTGTCAAACTCCTGGTGTTTGGTGTACTGTTTGTCACACAGCTCACAGTAGAAATTGGCTCTCAGGTCTTCCAGAGCCTTTGCAATGGCTTTCTCTTTTTCCACCTGGTCCTAGAATATGAGAGAGATAAAGGAGGGTATGAGTGAATGAGTCATAAAGTAGAAGAAAAACACCCAATTACAGTAAATAGGGCGCTTGTCACCTTGCTCTTTTGTGTGGGATCACACAGTATCAAGGTACAGAATGAACACTGATCATTAGCATGACAAAAGGCTGAAAGGCTTCACCTTGTATTTTTGCCGCAGTTCCTCGGTGTCCTCCTTTTCCACTTCGAGCACTCTTCTCTTCTCTGTGGCGTCCTCTGCATAGTCCAGCTGAAAGGACACACGCAGCTTTTACAACGCTGAACAAAACACTCCTGAATCATCGGCAGCAGCCCTAATTCATCTTATACTAAATGCATGCTGTGGTGTCAGCTGTGGTTTCCCTGAAGTGTAACACGTCAAGGCCACGGGCTATGGAGATCGCAGTTTGTCTCGTTTGTGTTGCCAACATGCGTCTGATGCAGACAGATCATTGATGGCTGAGACACGAGGCATAGCGGGGGCACATGGACACAGATGCACCAATCCTCCCGATGAGTAATGGTGCCATTTGGGGAGTGGCAGTGAAAGAAGCGTCTGTCTCTCTCCATTACTAGTCAGTGTACTATTAAAAATATTTGAGGCTTTAAATAAAAGGAGATGTATAATGATACAACTAGGGATGGGCATTTCAAGCAAAAGTACTATTTGATAATCGCAGGGTACTAATCGATTATTAATAAACCTTTCCATGTTTCTCCTTCTGCGACAGTAAAAAGAGAACATTTACATTTTTCAGACAAGACGATTGTCTCATAAACTATTCGATTTTTTTTAACTGGACGACTATTCGACTATTCAAAAATCATTGTCCATCCCTAGCTACAACCAAAAATAACATTTGCACAGAAGAGCCTGTAATGTCCCCGAGTGCTTTAAGCACCGAGACTTCCAGTCAGTGGAGCCAGTAACCTAGTATGAGTTTTTCTCCACTGAGTTATCATTCATACAGGTGGTGTCCTCCTCACACTTGTCTATCGGGCTGCCAGTTGGTGAAAAAGGGTGATTGATAACTTCAGACAATGTTTCCACTGCTTCACAGTCCAGTGCTGCTGAGCTTTCCACAACTCCAGCTCGGACTTGGCGCTTGGTATTGTCAGCGCTGCTCTTGAGCTCGTATGTCATCTCTGAAGCGGATTCTTCCAAAGGCTGTCTACAAGTGAGCGAGGAGGGGGGGGGGGCAATGCAACGAAGGACAAACACTTTTAAATTGGCTATGAGCTTCGCCATTTGGCAGCGGTTCTTTGGCTGAACTGCTGATGCTCCTAGTTTCTGCCTCACAGGAACAATTCACACAATTCACAAAGAAAACTCAAGATTTAAAAAAAGGAACTTTTTCTAGTTTCCTGCGCCAGACGCTGAGCTCCTCAGTGCTGCTTCTACAAACAATAGTTGGGACCTTTCATCACGTTCTTTATTTTATACACTGCTCATCAAAGCAGCACTGGTTGTTGTGAGTGAAATAAGGTTGAAGACACTGCAACAAATATCTTCAAATATCAAATAGTGTCTTACCTCCATCTCCATCCGTCCCATCCCCATGACATCATATTTGAGGATAATGGGCACAGGGTCGGTGCGTCCTGAAGGAAAAGAGACAGAGAGAGGACCAGGTGAGTTTTTGAGACGGGGACAGGGGGCCAGCTCGGAGACAGCCTGCTTTTAGAGCATAGGGTGCTGGGGTTAGAGAATTTTGCCTTGAAGTGCAAAGAGACCAGAAAGCTACAGTGAACCAAACACCAGCCATTCTCACAGCTTACTGCAGCCACCAAGTAAAGTAAAAGTACAGATGAATTTATCCTTCCTGTCACATTTGACCTGGCTGCGGATTTGCATTTTGAATGAATCAAATTAGCCGCACTATTTATCGTTGTATTCCTAATGGATTAAATGAAGTCGAGGGCATCCGGGCTGTTCAGCTTAGATAAAAAGTTTGACTGTCAGCTCTAACTCAATGTGTTTCTGTATCTTTTTCGTGTTGTTATGCTGCCCACTAACCCTCCTCCACCCGTTCGTTGCTGCAGTCTTGTTAAACCAGAATGAGAATCCCAAGTTTATCAAGGACGCTACAGCTCGAGTGTGTGGTGGCGAGAGAGGGAGCGTGTGTATGTGTGAAGGAGTTGCAACAGGCCTGCGCAGCTGCTGCCACTGCTCACTACGCGCCACTGCGACATCCTCCATGAGGGGAACAAAGCCTCCCAATATTAGCTAAGGCCGATTGCATCATCTTGTTCTGAACTGTCAGCAGGCTGGCTGACCCTTGCAAGCCCCTCGCACTGTTCTCAGGTCCAAATCTGTTCCCTTGTCCCAGGCCCCCTTCCTCATCAAGACTGAAAGCTGAAAGGTTATTTTCCTTTGTCTACTTAAGCCATGTTATGTAAGCTGTGAAAAGAGCTAGATCAGAAGGAAATTAACTGTAGAAAAAAAAAAAAAAACCAAAGACAACCAAAAGAAAAAAACAAAACAGAATGAAACATTAAAGATATAAAATATATAAAAATCAAAACTACTTTGGAGATTGACACAGAATTGCTTAATCCACTCATAATCAGCCAAACAAAGCAGAGAGAAAGACAGTAAAAATTAAAATAGGACACAAGCACTGAACTACAGCAGAGTGACGTCACAGGCCAGGTATCGCCATGGTGACAGTGCAAGGGATGGGGATACTTACCTGGTAAAACATGGGTATGGGGAGGAGGAGAAGGAAGGGGAGGACAGACAGACAGATAGACAGGGGAGTCTCAAAAAAAAAAAAGAGGCATAAAGAGAATTTGGACTAGTCTGCTGCTCCTGTTGCCAGCCAGATACAATAATCCATCTTACTGATAGTGATTATCAATTCGGTTTGGTTTCAGTTTTTTTCCTCCCACATTTTCAAGTTAGGTTTTCGGGTTTCATGAATCAATTTTCTATGTATACCATTGGGCATATGGAATAATAACTACAAGCACCGGGGCTGTTGTGGTTTAAATTTTTTTTTTATCAATTTGACTCAAGAATTAAGGACTTTCTCAAATAGCAAGAAGGCTAATGCTGTACATTTGCCAATGTCCTCCTGCCAAAGTAATATTTCGAGCCAAAAAAAAAAACAGCCCCGCAGACTAAATGTATAATGTATTAATTTTTAATGCATTTGAAGGCTTTTAGCTTTTCTTAAAATATTAATTTATTCATTTATATGGGGGCTACTTCCTGTCATATTCTTACCTTCCTGGGCGGAGAAGGGTAAGAATTTTAACATTTTGAGGTCAATATCTGTGTCATTCCTAAGCCTTCCTTAGAAATTTTAATCATCACAGCCCAATGACATATTAATTCTGAAATCATAGATGCATGGGCATTGTAACATATAGTGGCCTGCCTGGACTCTCAGTCCCACTGCAGTGTCTGTCAGCTGGGAGCGCAGGCTGCAACTGAAAAACCCAACTGATGGCATGATTATTACTGAGGGCCATGATCCGCAAAGCCAGTGAGATAAGAGGACTGATTGTGTGATATCGAGATCATAAGACCGTCTACTGATAGACATGTGTGTTCGTGCTGTTTGCCCAACAGCGATAGGGAAGTGAAACCAAAAACAGGGTTTGGTCTGTTAGCCAGCCACTGCAGTGGTCTGCCTGAACTCAGAGTCACAAGCCGGGGCCCAGAATTAAAGATTAATGAACAATTACAAGTCATCCCAAACTATCACCAATCTTTAAAAAACACAGTGACAATACTTCCACATTACCCATTCCAGTGGAAAAGAAAGGGACCAGACAAAAACAATGTGCATCTAAATCACGGGGTGTGAATCACAAGGTTTAAAAAAACTGAAAACAAACAAAATGACAATGTTCTAAGAGTAATACATATGCATGATAATATACAAGCAGCAGAATGAGGACTAATACAGAAAGATTTGAAAGCCTATGTAGCATTGGTGCTCTGATGAGAGGAAAACAAAAAAAAATGGAAGAAATTAAAACGAAAATAAAAAAAATAAACAATTCAATTGGGGGATAAAATAACATTTACCACTAAGTTTACCATCAGCACAACATGGGCAGGATCAAATCGCTGTAAAAAAGAAACACCAATTGGTTAAGCAGGAAGATTGAGGCACATAGAGAAGGGAAGGTGGGGTTGGGAGTGTGGTTGTGGGGTTAAGGGGGGTTCATTACCAGAGGGGCATCAGTGTTGTCACCCCCCACCCCCCTCGTCCCTTCACTCAGGGCTAGGTGCTTACAGGGATTTCCTCTCACCACTCTCTCCCAACCACTGGTCCCAGTCCCCAGGGCCCCTAACCTGGCATCAACTCGCTCTCTCAACCACAGTTTGCCCCACGGCTACCAAACTACCACCCTTTACAAAGTGCAGCAAAGGTCCTGTATTAGTAATAAACCTAACAATCCACTTTTTTTTTTTTTTTGCCTTATCTGAGGGACCATTACTAATACTAAACCCCCGATCAGATGAGTATTTTAGGAGGAGCTGTAGTGGGTGAGGGAACGATTAAAAATAATAACTACCTGGTGGTTTATCAACTGGTGACAGGTAAAGGAAGAAAGGAGACTTACATAAATAATCATGAATCAAAACTAACTTCTTACTTTTTTTTTTTTGCAAAGTCTAAGTCTGAGATGACAGATGCCTCTAGGGACGACCACCATTTTCCCCCATTGAGCTTTTTTGCCTCGCAGACGCTTGTCAGCCCAGTTAGCAAATCTCCCTGAGATTCTTTCATTTCCTCGCTAGCTATACAGCCGGCAAGCTAGTTTTGGGATGTGCTTAACCCCGAGAACACGTGAACACATGACACACATAAAATGTACCTGAGGAAAAGAGCCAGCAAGGCTTTAAGCAGTGCTTAGAGCAGGTTTTACCAAACAGCAATTCTGCTTTTGATTTTTTTTTTTTTAAATCAAAGTACGCTAAAGAAATGTGAACTGTGCACCTGTCTGGGTTGTTCCATGTCGCTCTTTTCATGTGAAATTAGTAGTTCAGTGTGCTACCTCCAACACTGCTTAAAGCCCCAGGTGAGTGTGACAGTTTGAGGCAGGCAGGAGTGCACCTCTGGGACAAACATGCTGTGCAGGAGGGGCAAAGAAAACAGGGGGAGGATGGGAGCGTGTAACCATGGGGACAGAGATATTCGGGGTGTAGAAGGGTGGTGAGGTTTTCCCTGTAAGTTGACTCTATAGCCCGGTCAGTAACATACACACACACACACACACACAACCGCACACAAACACACATACATATCTCAGTCCCACGTAATGACAATACACATACACACACGTTTCACAAGTTTGGAGGTAGAAACAGGCAAACAAGCAGAGGAGGGGGGAAAACTTGTCTACTCTGCAAGCCATTCAAAGTCTGAGCCGTGGTTACAGCCAATCAGATACCCGACAGCAGCCACGGACACTCAAAGAGGAAAAAAAAAATCTAAATACATGAAGATGATGATTTCTAAAAGGGATGTGATGGAATCATGGCTTCCTAAATCTACCTCAATTTTCAAATGGATTTTTTGCTCTTTTGTTCAAATCGAAGCACTTTTTTACTCTCGAGCAGATTGAAATAAAGGTTAAGTGATTATGAAGCAAAGAGGAGGAAGCTGACAGAGGCCATTAGCCTACGGTACACTGTAAAAGGGGTGTTACATTGAGGTCAACTGCCGAGTGGGAGAAAGAAAACACACCCACTCACACGCACGCACACACACACACACACACACACACACACACACACACACACACATACTGACATACAGAGGGGATCCAACAAACCTTACCTAAAAAGGGGCAAAAAGGACAAAAGAAGAATAAGAACAAAGTCAATACAGTGAAAAACTTAAAAAAGGGGACACAATGCTTTCACTTCAAAATTCAGAAACCGTTCTCTTCTGGCAAGGAGGACAGGAAATGAGAGTAAGATTGTAATGATTATCCAGCAGACTTCAATGAGATGCAGGGGTGCGATTGTGTTGTGAGCCTACTCCTAAGTGCATTAGCAAATCTGAACTGAGACAGTGGGCTCGCCTCGCTCTACAACACTGGGCCATTAATTCCTACACAACAACTGGACACACTTTGCCGCAGTCTCATCTGCCCACAAAGCAGGATGCTTATGTAACCACCCATCAGTGGTGCCAGCGGCAAAAACAAGAGCACAGTCAGCTCCTGCAACTTGTTCTCTCAGCCACACAAAGCACACATCCTTATCACATCAAATAGATCGCGATTCACGCTGTTCAAGGACAGATTGGAAATTTAAAAAAAATGACGATGGACGGACGCCGAAAAACTAAGCTCTGATTTTTTTTTCCTGCTGTGTTGTGAAGTCTCCGTGCAGCACTTGTCAGGCTGCCCAGAGTGAGACAGCTCCGTGATCTACTCTGGTCCCTGGCCATGGTCAGGCTGAGAATACCTATGAGATGACACGAGGAAGCAAGGCCATATATGTGCATGAATCAGACGACACAGCTTAACGACCGGCCATCAGATCTGCAAAGCTCACCGATACACGCAAACAACAACATTTTAACGTCCAATACCTAAAGATTTTTTAAAGCGCGGCTGAAGTTGTTGAATTGACCCCTTTTCCGCTTCTAGGTTGTCGGTCTTACTTCTCGGACAGAGGACACACACACACACACAACTGCAAGGAGCCGAGCACATGCACAGGCGCAGCGCTCTGAAAGACGTCACAGCAGGAACGGGGCTGAAAATTAGGGGGTGCTGTCAGTGTTTACATCAATGCCGCTGTTTACATAAATACTTGTGTCTACTGCAATGTCATTTGACCCGCGTGTGAATGCTGCTGATCGTAGTCTTTTCCATTGCTGACAAAAGCCCAATGTTAGCAGATTTTTTTTTTTTTTTTATGTTTGACCAGTGGAAAATAGGCTGAAGTGTGGAGAGCAGATATGAGTAAAGATACGAGTGGTTTACAAAAAACAACTGCCTCTCGACTGTTTCCTCACTGCGGCAAATCTGACACCAAAGTGACATCGAAGACCACAGTAAAACATCTCAACATTGCAACAAAAAAGGGGGGGCTATGCTACATCTTCTTCTCTATCCTCTTTCTGTCCTCAAATATTCAACATTACAACAGTCATTACCTGGTAAAACAGATGCAAACGCAGCCAGAAGTCTCAGCAGCTTAAACCTCAGGTTTTATCACCACCTGAAAGATCATATTCAGAGCTGTAGGCTTTGGTCAACAAGTCAATTCAAGAGTCCTCCTATAAATATATCTTTCACTTTCTGTTGTCAGACAACTGTGAAAATGTGAAATCTCACACACAGGCAGAAAATCATTGACTTGATGGAGGCAATTTCCATTATCTAACTATGCGGCCGACAAATTCAGTTAAGCAGCACAAGTCTGAACACAGACATCTTGGCTTCTTTTAATATAAATTGTGAAATTCTTGACTCACTTTGCCAGTTTTGCACAGGCCCTTATATGTTAAAGTGTGAGGCTATAACTTGTCCAAAGTTTGGGTGTGTGCTGGAAACTCTGTTTAAAATAATGAGTGGTGTTTCTCGTTAAAATGCTGATATTGAGCACAGATGTTACTGCTGAGTTTACAGGGGAGAGCAATGCACTTGAGCAAGAGTTGCAATCGAGCAACAAATAAGAGACAAAGAGGTCAGAAATGAGTGCATGAGAGTTATATAAATGGAACAGGTAGATCTGCTGTTAAAGTGGGATGGACCAGGAGGACAGAAGAAGACGTGGTGGCGGAACTAGACGAGACTAAATGCCAGAAATGATGTGGAAAAACAAGCTCTTAGCAGACTGCGAGGACTCCATCAGCTTGCCAGCGATGACATCACTCGTCAACAATGCTACACATCATCCTCTTTGGACAGAGCACAGGCAAAGGGTGAGGCTGTGAAGGGAGAGTTAAGAAAGTAAAAAAAGATGGAGAGGATGAAGATATTGATGGGAGAAGGGAAAGCGGGTGAAGAAGGAACAGGAAGAAGCACGGTGGAAACATGCCAGGCCTCTGCACCACTGCCTCTGAGCCAATGAGCACAGCAGGGTTGAGCTAATGAGGTGCTGACGTTGGCCAAGAAGACCAACCCACACACACTCACTCAGCTCCGTTCAAGCCGGCTGCCTCTTAAAAGCAAGTCAATATCGACTGGGCCATTCAATCACAGTTGTCTCTCCAGAAAGTGAAGCAGCTTTCTGGCAGCAAGCCCCGCACGTTGTACTGAATCCATTCAATGTGGAGCGCATTTGGAGCGTTTAATTGTACATCTTTCACTCCACTCAAAAGGCGACAACAATGCTCAATCTTAAACCAGAAGAGAAACCGACACAATGTTACACAGATCCTCCCCGAGAGCGCTGCTGTCTGTCACACAGACTGTCGATAACTGCGTAGAGAGAAACGATCTGATGAGATTCAGTGAGCGATTCGTACTGGGGCTGTGGTGGTGAAGGAGTCTGTTGTTGAAGTTAACAGCAACACAAAGAAACATGATCCAGGAAGTCCAGTTGGAGTAGGAGATAAATACATTTACAGGCCTAGCAGATGCCAAAACGTTGCCCAATGGGATTTTTACAGCTGTGGAAAGTTATCCCCAACTATTTGTTGGGATGATCGCTCAGTAGGTAAATAATAGAAATGTGTTCATGTTACAAAGTGTATACAGGGATGTGCAGTTGACTGCATTTGATGGCCAATGCAACACTTTTCCAGATGACATTACATTGGAGCTAAAGCTGAGTGTGGTTTAACTGTTTTGTCCGAGCCGGTTCGCTGGCACCTGACGCTACTGTAACTAACCTGAGCTAACGTATGTTTTAATGTGGCCTTAGACTGGCACTGCAGGTCTAGAAATACCGCAGGACAGATTGTGAACCTCTCGTGTACCTTTGTTTTGGATTGGGTCCAATTTCGTGATACCACAAGGACGAGGTCTGAAAATATAAATGCAATTGCCCCGGACAAAGAACAGACTCGTATTTTCCCTATTAGTTCAAGTGCTTCACATTCCTACAGTGACAACGCGGACACGTTGGTGTTTCCAGAGTCAGGCACATGCCCTTCATTATGTGCATCACTGCCCAGAAGGAAAATAAACACCAATGTTTCAAAAAGGAAACATTTATCTATAAACACAACGTTTTAAGCCGATCAAAGAGGAGTGCATCTGGAGAAGGTAAGAGATCAAGGTAATCTAAAGGTAAATAAACAAACTGGCACAACAGCAAATTATAAAGTTCAGAACCACTGTTTCTGGAAGCTGAAGGATAAAACAACTCCACGTGAACATAAAATGTAGCCGATTATACTGTTATTCGGAGGAGAAAACGCCCACTTTAATCTGAACTGCTACTGAAGTGAACACTTTGCTTCCATCCCCCATCCCCAAGGGTCCCTGCTCTCGGGCTTATTCCTTCACAAGGCTCCCCGGATTTTTTTTTTCTTTCCCTGCTCCTGAAGTTCGAGGGAACAGCAGCGTGAGAGTGACAGGAACAACTACAGTGATGTTTGTGTAAATAAAAAAATCAATTTTACCCCATAACAGACACAAAGGAAGAGGTCAGAGAGAGGATATGAAGAGAAAAGAAAAGTTGCTAGTACCAAAACAAAAAAAACAAACAAAGAAACAAAAAAAAAAAACACCCCTGGAAATATGAGGGGAAAGAAAATGGCATAAAAATAGTGGACCAGTTGCACCAGCATACATTGAACATTTGTGTACAGAAGAGTGAGTCCTTACCCTGCATGGTTTTGCCAAGGCCTTGCCCCAACTTCCAGCCATGTTTCTGAAGCAGCCGGTGTCCGATGTTATCCTAGCAGAGAGAACAGAGGAGAAAAAAACCAAAAATATTCCAATAATAAGAGGAGCTTTTCCCCGTGGGCATGAATCAAAAAACAAACAAAACAAAAACAAAATAAAAAACACTCAGATCACACCATCATCATCAGCACAACCACCACCACCATCACCATCATCATTATCGTCATCCACATCACCTACAGCGTGTAACATCAGTGTCTTCCAGCACAAGGAGTGGTAGTCGGGGGGTGGGGGTGGGGGAGGAGGGGAGATAGAGGGTGGGAGACTGCGAGGAAGGATAGGTTTTTCCACTATGATGAATACATGAGGCTATGTGTAGCCTGTAAAACACAGGATACCCTCCTAAAGTGGGAGTTCAGTTTAAAAAAACTGTAAGAAGAATTGGGCATTAGCATTTCTATTTTATTTTTTTTTGGAGGGGGAGGGGGGTGATAAAGATAGCACATCAAGTCACATCCACTAACTGAGAAGTTAAAGAGGAGGAGGAAGGACAGGGCAATATATGTATCACACGCATACATATATGAACCACTACAGAGCAAGATCTTAGTACACAAAGAAAAGTGACACAAAACAGGTATGGAAATCTTGCATTAACAAAACGAAGACCAGAAACTCCAAGCTTGCTGTGTTCCGTAAACCATGACAAGGGGAGCACCATGAAACATACGCAGCTGTCACAAAAAAATAATATATATATATATAAAAATAGCAAGAGGAAGAGACAGAAGTGGAGCTATTGGGCCTTGGATTACCATTACAAGGCCCAGGGTGGACAGAATATGCACGTGTGAGGAGGGATATGTGGGTGTGCAGGTGAAGAGAGGGAGACATTGTGTGCATGTAGCCCCGTTAGATATACTAGAAATAACTGTTTTGCTGTTCTTGGACAACTCCTGCGTCTCTGGTTGGTTATCAATGGTCTGGTCCCAGCCACCATCACACTTTTGATTTGAAACCATGAATTTATGCTGTTATTGTTCGCATCTCAAAGTTATCATCAGTCGAGATACACTAGATGGCCTTTACAACCTTCAAGGTAGTTTTTACCTCACATGACACATAAAAATGGACCCCCAAAAGTGTGCGACTGCTTGAGACCATCTGCTTAATTCATCTTTTTTTTTTTTTTTTTTTGAACACTTTACTTTCCATGCATGTAAAAGCTATAACAAACACACAACACAACTAACTATGTGTGGACAAGACCTGGCGACTGATAATGAATCAAAGAGGCTCGAGAGGAGTGCAGGAACAAACATAACAGGAATTCCTAGCACACTGTGGGGCCCAATGTGCATGTCTGAGACTGTTATATCACTAGTGTGGGTCAGCAAGAAAATAAAAAAACATTAAGTGAAATGCAAGACCGTCCCACCACTACACACTACAGTACATCCTCAAGCACAAATAAACAGGAAACAATGAGATTTCTTATTAAAAGCAGTGGGGTTTTTTTTTCTGTTGTGATTATAACTATTCCAAGCTTGTCTAACATTCACCAGAGTGCTGCATTCTACCAAAAAACATACAAACCAAACAAAAAGGATATTTATAATCACAGAGATTGACATCAACTTTCACAAACAGAAAGTGAAGGGGTTGGAACAAAACAAAAACAAAAAAAAAAACAGCATGCAGCTTTTTGTTAAAGTGTTTTTTAACAAAAAGGATCGTCGGTGTTAGTAGCGCACTGTGAATGGTACACATACAGAGGGGTGGGGCGGGCTGGGGGTGGTTGTTGTGGTGGTGGGGTGGGGGGTGGAGGGATGGGGTTAACGAAACTCCAACTGTGTTAGTGTCAGGTGGATCAGGCACAGAGAGGGAGGTGATGGCTCAACGGGGCTCAATTAGTTCTCTTTGACAAAAGAGGTGGTCAGGACGGGGATGGGAAGGGGGGGCAGAACAGAGCAGGCTGAGCCATGGTGAAGGTGAGTTTCTAGGGTGGTGGAGGTGAGCTGGGTTTATATGGGTTAGTGCATGTGAAGGGGAGTGGTAGTCACACACACAGCACACACTGCATCTCCGCCCATAAGGTCTTAATTGGGATAAATCATTTGGCTTAATCGTTTTTTGTTTTTGTTTTTCTTCCCTCAATGCCTCGGTGTTTCAGAGCCAACTGTTGCCTTCCTTTGCCCCTTTCACATTTCTGGAAGGGAAAAATACGACGTCAGCTGAGCAAACACGACCAAAAACATCTGGCTGGCCCGATGTTTGTCTCTATTAATACCCATGAGAGCGAGAGGGGCTAAATTGCCTCACTTCCTGTTTCTGAGAGTTTGGTATTTTTTTCCCCCTCCATTTCATGGATGTTTGGGCTGGACGACTGTCACATCCCTTCCGCCGTTAGATAAGATAAGAGAGGAATCTGTTTCTGGGCCTCTTATGGTGGGAAGAGACATAGAGATCAAGTCATTACTAGGACACTGGAGGCTACATTATCATTCCATCAGTGATGTATAGTTTGTCCCTACACAGCGGTTTCTGGACATGTCCTAGGATTGATTGATTAATTAATTAGAAGCTGTGTGGATGGGCAAGTGTTTCCTCCTGCCTGGTGGACAGGACAACATGTCCCCTGACTTCACTGTAAGAAGAAACACTGCAGAATCTGCTGCAGTGAAGAATGCCTCCCCTCCCACCGACATTGGGCATGCTTCTGTCCCTTACTGCAGTATAACTGTGGTGCAACAACACTAGTCTTCTGCACATGAACATTTAGATTAATTCGGAGCTGACGTCTAATGCTTTGGAGCAAGGAGGGGGAATAAAATGCATCTGAGAAATGCTCTTGCTCAGCTTCAACACAATTACAGTTAGCTGACCTGGTTCTCTTTCAGAGGTCCGACCAAGCGAAACATAAACCCTGTGCAGGCTCAGGGAACATAAGCCCTAACTTAAATTAAAACATGTTTCCTCCTACAAATCTCTCACATTTTCAGTTTTATGTCTGTGTAATCTGAAAACAAAATAAAAACAGGAAGGAAGGGCAGGGTTGGATGAGGCACCAGTTGCGACTGCTAAAGAGATCAGTTCAAAATGGGCTCAGGAAAGGTCAGAGGGCGGAGATGAGGCGCAGACTGCATGTTGAACAACAGATGAGTGCACCAAAAGAATAGACAGACAGACGGATGAAAGCAACGACGGCGAGTCCAACAGCAGTGCAAGTGGAGTGAAGGCATTTCCATACGAACCTGGCTTTAAAATACTGGGCTGTCAAAAAAACAGTCACACGTGACACAACGTAAGAAACCGGCCAAACGCTTTCAACTGCAATTCTGCTAGCTTTCTCTAGATCTTAAAAATGCAAATCTCTCTCTCTCTGATTTTAAACAAACATAATACTGTATACAAACAGAAAAGGTAGGCATGTCAATAAATCCACCAACTGACTGTTAATACAGGAGAAAAGAAAAAATAGAAAATGTTATCCAAACAAAAGAGTTCTACAAGAAGGGGTGTTTTTTTTTTTCAAGAGTGCATTGTGCTGTCAGCGGCACAGTGCATGGCAAAAGATGTGGGTAAGGGGAAGTGATATGCAGGGGACCCCACCTAGAGACCTCAGAGTATTTACAACATGTGTTAGTTCAGTCTATACAGCCATTTATATATGTGCAGTATGGGTGTGTCACCAAGTAGATAAAAAAAAAACTGGTGGAGATTACTAAAGAGGATGTAACATGAAGCAGGCGTCCATCTTAGTTACTAAAACTAAACCAACGGACATCAGCTCGGAGGTTTAGCAGCACGTTTTAAAGAGAAGACCGAGACGAGACTCTTTAGGGATCCGTCTCGCAAAAAGTGGGCCGCTGCAGTTACTCATCATCCTTTCTCATGTCCCCGAGGAATGTCTTCTGGCAAGGAGCTGGTAGTGGACGGGCTCTGCTGTCTGCTGCTGCTGCTGCTCATAAACTCTTGCAAGCTCCCTTGTGTTTGATGCTCTGTACATTCCTGCTCCGCCTCAGCTACTGTAGGTGTAACTAAATGGAAACAACTGTCTCTGCGCATCAAAAGGCAGATGACTGAAACAGAAAGCTCCTACTTCCGCAGAAACTGTGTCAGATTTATTGTGCGGGGGATTAAAGATCTTTATCAAACCAAGTGCGTGGGGGACCTGACAGAAAAGCATTAAGGTTCAATTAGGATGATTTAAGTATACAAATTTAAAATACATACTTACCTCTGGCAAGCAAAGGCTTAGCAAAGTTAAGTAAAGACACAAAGATTCAAGAAGTGGTTTAGAGACAAATGTTTTTTTCAGATATTTCTGTGGTTTGATTTTCTGTTAATTTAACTCTAAACATTTGAAGGGCCTTAGCAAAGACCTTTAACTCATTACTCACCGCGATAAGACTGTTAATATGAAAATATAGGGGTCAAAACATGAGAAGGTTTGAGGTTTGACCTTTTCCTTATGTTCTTCTTCACATCTCTGTGGCAGAAGTCTAGCTGTTAACAGGGACAAACAGCTGTGTCAAGTATGGGCCGACTACAATGCCAAAATTTACACACTTCATAGCTCAGTAACAGCTGATACGCCGACACCTAAAATGTCCCCCTTTGTTTTTAGTTCCACTTGATATAACCAACTCCTGCTGGGCTTCAGTAGCTGTATTAGAGATTAATATGAATCATTCCCACTTGAAAAACAAGAAATGAATCTTCCTGTAGCCTGTGAACATGTGTTTCTCATCTGTATGTGTGCTTTCTGTGGCTCTGAGGCTGCCCGCTGCATATCGCTCTGGGACGGGGGTCAGGTAAGGAGAAGAGGGAGAAGGGGAAGGTTTGAGGGACTGGAGGTGGGGCAGGAAACGTGGGAGGAATGAGTCTGGGGAGGGAAAACTGTAGTAGTGATTAGGACAGAGTGTGGAGAGGAAATAGTACTGAATGCTACCAAGTTAACACATGCAATGCAAAAACAATGTTAGAGAGAATGAGCAAAAGATCAAAGGGGGAAAGAGAGAAAGAGAAAAAAGATCCCAATAAAGTACCACAGACCTCTAGCTGCCTATAGATCACACACAATAAGTGGCAGGTGAGGGGCTCCGAGAGGCTGGGCCGAAGCATTCACCAACAGCTCCAACATGTAACACGTGTGGACAACTGCCACATACCCTCCCACCTTAGAGGTTGCACTAAGGAGGCAGGGGCACTCCTGTTTTCCTACTGGTCTATCTCACATTATATGTTAATCTGTGTGTTTTATTATGTAAAACTAAATATTCAGTATTATTTCACATGTAAATCCTGCTTGAAAGTTTACTGCACAGATTTTGAGGTTAAGCCAGAATAGATTAACTTTGACCTGTCCTGTACATATTTCTATATTTTCCCTTTTTGAAAAAGGAAGATGAACTGTTATGTAGGGCTGTCGCGGTAACCGCAAAAATGAAATATCGCGATATTAAGAATCCCACTGCGCTGCATTCTGGGCCACCGCCATCACCGCATGTGACCCGATGTGACCTGATCTCACCACGATGGCGGTTGCGCTGGTATCAAAACAAAATATTACTTCGCCTCTTTGGGAGCATTTCGGCTTTCAGCCAAATGAAAAGGGGGAGCCAGCCAATTTAAATGAGGCAATCTGTAAGATCTGCGGCAAAACGGTTCAAGTAAAACGAGGAAACACAACGAATTTAAGGGCTCACCTAGCAAGCTACCATCCAGCTACTGCGGCGCGGCTGCCGCCGCCTCCTGCCACACAGAGTCGCGGAGCAGCTCATGCCGGAGCCAGCCGACAGCTTGGAGTCGGCGAAGCCTTTGCTCGAGTCGGCAAGTACAGCAGAGACAGTGACAGACATAAACGCCTAACAGGCGCTGTTACGCGATATCTGGTTGAGGAGATGGTGCCGTTTGCCACCGTGGAGAAACCTGCATTCAAGTCGCTGCTCCAGAAATTTGACAAGCAATATGAGTTGCCAGGGAAAACCTACTTCTCAGAAACTGCGGTGCCGAAAATGTACAATACAGTTAGAGCATCGGTTCAGAGTGAGCTCAAAAGTGTGGACTTTTTCTCTGCCACCACTGACATGTGGTCAAGTGTGAATATGACTCCTTACATGAGTCTAACTGTACATTACCTGACCACAGACTGGACTCTTAAATCACGCTGCCTCGAAACAGTGTTTATGCCCCAGAATCACACATCCGACAACATCGCAGAGGCTCTACGCAGCGCGTTTGATGAGTGGTCCCTGGATGAGAAGAAGCTGGCGTGCATAACGACGGATAACGGGGCAAACATCGCCGCAGCAGTGAGAAAATTGAGCTGGACGTGGCTGAACTGCTTCGGACATAATTTACACCTGGCAGTGACAAACGCAATGGGAAGCGTTAAAGATCGCACATCCCGAGCAATGGGTCTGTGCCACACTTTAGTGGGTGCGTTCTCCCAGAGCTGGCTGAAGAGGAGGGATCTGGTGAAAGCGCAAGCGGAGCTCCAAATCCCGCAACACGGGCTCATAATGGTAAATTTGCTTTCACAAGTTATATTTATGATCTCATTGTAACCCACTGTAAGTCCATTTAATAACACAATTATCATTGAGCCTCCATATTATGATTTCTCAAAATAAACACCTACGGTAGTTAGAACGCCCTTGCAGGCTATTTTCCCGTCTTGCTGTGATTATTTAGCTATATATAGCCCTTTTTAAATCATTAGATCATGGGCCCAATAAGTTTACTAAAAAATGTGAATACTGTGAATATGAATGATCTTTTAAAATGTTGTCTGAAATTCATAAAACATAGATGCAGCCTAAATAGCTTTTTGAGATGCTTAAAAAATATTTTTCGTTTAGAAAAAAATACACTGAAACGAAAAAATTATGTTAAATGTTGACTTTTAATTATAGATATTAATTATTAAAGAATACTAATAAGCAGGTGTAATTTCAGTTCAATAATTATACGGCCATTACTCCGTCCATGCAGGACTGTCCAACAAGATGGGGCTCCAAACAAAAAATGGTGGACCGAGTTTTGGAGCAAATCCCCGCCATAAAAAGAGTGCTGGATGATCGGCGGCATCAGCATCTCATCCCCAGCTGGCAGGACATTGCAGTTTTGGAGTCGGTGAGCGCGGCATTAAAGCCAGCGGCTGAATTTACGGATCTGCTGTCTGGCGAGAACTATGTCACGGTCTCATCCATTAAACCTGTCCTGAAACTCCTCACTGAAGATGTTTTAAAACCGTCAGACGAGGACACCACTCTGACCTCGGACATCAAGCGGAAGATGTGCAGTGTTCTCGAGGAGAAGTACAGACCAGCTGCTCTTCAAAAAACTTTGGCAAAGTCCTGCTTGCTGGACCCAAGATATCGGGGCAACAATTTCGATGATGATGCGGAGGAGGAGACAAAATGCGCGCTGATCGAGGAGATATTAGACATGGAACACGGAGGGAGCGGTGCCAGTGCGTCAGCTGCTGCACAGCCAGAGTCCTTGGCGCAGACAGCGGTGCCACCAGCGGCAAAAAAAAAAACGCTCGGAGACCTGCTGAAGTCACGGACAAGCACGTCTGCAACCGTCCCGAAGAGAGCCAGAGCCGACCTGGAGCTCACTCGCTACCTGCAGGAGGAACCCACCGATCCTAATGAAAACCCCCTGGCATGGTGGCGCAACAACCAGGAGAGATTTCCCTTGCTCTCCACAGTCGCACGCAAGTACATGTGTATTTGCGCAACGAGCGCACCATCCGAGAGGGTGTTCAGTGTCGCTGGAAATGTTGTCACCCCTCTCAGATCCTCTCTCAAACCACATAAGGTTAATATGTTGGTTTTCCTTGCGCGTAACAAGGACATGACCGAGCTATAAATCATCGTCCTTTTTGTGTGTGTGAATGTGAAATTGTAGTGCCTGGTAGTTGGTACATCTCATTTTGTATACTTAATTTTAAAAAAACAAAACAAGCAGGCACTTGTTTTTTATTTCAGTAAGATACTGCAACAAAATTTGCATTTAAAAGTTCAGCCTTCTCCTGAATTTTGTTAAGTTCAATCAGTAGGAGAAACGACGTGCATATTGCACAGATCTCGCATGTGCCGTTATTGCCCTTTGATCTGCATTCAATAAAATAAAAAGTGTTATAAAATTGCCATGTCTTTTTTTATAACCGTTTTTAAATGTGTAGGCGCCATGTTTCAGAGGAAATATTGCAATGAGTTTAGTAATTTAGTAATTAACAAACGAATTTGCTAGATAGATTTAAAAAAAAAAAAAAAAAAAAAAAAAGATGGTGCAATAATATCGCACACCGCGATATTGGGCCGCCCTGACTCACCGCAGGGGGAATTCCTCAACCGTGACAGCCCTACTGTTATGTTTATATTATTTTCTATTATGGTGATAAACAGTTGTAATCTGTGATCATTTTTAATGTTCGGCTGCCTCATGGATACTAAAGTCTGCCACCTTACTTCTTCTAAGGGAGAAAACACCAGGTGTGCAAGCAGTACTATTGGTGACTAAGTGATAGTCGACGGCACCTCGGATGTGGCCGTTTTTCCACGGATGTGTGAAGAACTGTGTGATGCTGCGGCGCGGTCCTCAGCGCCCCTCCACAAATAATAGCGCAGGAGCTAAAAAAGAGCCACTCAAGCCGGGTGAGCAGGCCACCTCTCTCCCTTCCTCCTCTCCCTCCCTCCCCACCACCCACACACAGTGGGCTGTGCATGTGAGAAAGTGCGTCAGACCTAAAACTCGACCAGGATGAATTTTAATGTTCACGGTTCACTGGATTCTCCCTATGAACACATGTTCAGACTACAGATATAATCTCACTGTGTGATACATAAGGAAAGCATATGGAAATGGTGTTTTTAGCTTTCTGTAAGAAACATGGAAATTAGGGATGACCTAAAAACCACACAAGATCAAGAGCTGATAATATTTAGAATTTGCATTCAGTGGAATAAATATGTAAAAAGCTGTTGGGTCTCATTAAATTTGTCCTGTAGAAAAATTAATGTTTTGCATATGCCTTTTTATCTATGATACCAAGAGTCATATACAGTACTTACAGTGTAAACTTTATCATGTCTTTTTAGGAAAAACTGCCTTTTTCTGTGCTGGTTATATATATATTTATGCTCAGTACATCTGCCGCAGACTGAAAAAGACAAGGTTCAGAGAAGGTCGTTCTTTTGATCTGCATCTGGCTGCTGAATGGATCTGATTGGCCAACAAGGTGCATTCATGACGCTGAGGAGAGGTGACCCGCCACTGTGGAGGTAAGAGGAGTTTCGGGCCTGCTCACCACGGTGCTTCAGAGACAGAGGAGGGGATGGAGAAAAGTGGGAAAGACAGAATGAAAAGAGCTGCCTGCGCTATTATTGATGTGCCTCTTCAGCGAAAAATGCAGTCCCAGTTGCACAAGCACCATGCCAGCACAGAATGACAGAGGGTACTGTACACCGAATCACTGTGTAGTAGGGAGGGAGCGAGAGAGAAAACAGAGGTTGAGAGAGAAGAGAGAAAAGATGTAGAGAGTGTGACAGTAGTGAAACAGAAAGAGAGAGAGAGATAGAGAGTGAGAAAGAGAGAGAGAGAGAGATAGTCAGAGAAGCGTTACAAGGACCCTAAAGATAGGAGTAAGAAAGCAGAGCGTGCAAATACAAACCGGGTCATTGCTGCTTAGCTAATAGGGGCCAATTCGCTGCAGGAGAGAAATGTCGAACACCCCAAGTTGTGTACAATAAGATAACTGTCCTATAGACACAAACACTATAAACTAACACATGAATTCTAAAGCTACATAGACACACACTCACTCAAGCACAAATGTACCCATTCACACCATCTAATGTGTGCTCTCTTGTACACTAAATGAAGTGGAATAAGCACTGCCTTTGTTTGTGTTTTTTGGAGCCACTAAAAAAAATAAAATCAGCTTTATAACTGTAAAGTACCTAATTAGGCTGTTTTTAACTCCAAATTCAAGTGAGATTATATTGTTTGTCCTTGTTCACTGTGATTAGAAAGAGACTGAATATTTATAAGACAGATCTTTAGTTTATCATACTGTAGAAAAATAAGAAAGCTCCAGCTGAATCTAATATCCAAGATAAAATCTGGTCATTACCAAACATGGATTTTCCATTTGAGTGAATTTATAAAATGTGTGCAGTGTGCACAAACAGCTCATGTATTTAGACAACAGCCATTAACGTCAGTGCTTTATCCACCTCATGATTTCAGAGTCGTCTCATCTCAGTGCTAAGATGACTAACAAATGACTAATGGGAGACTCATACAAAAAATCAAACTTTTATCTGTAAGCTCTACAAATAGACAAGAAAAGATCTAGCATATGTATAAATATTTTAACTGTCACACAGGAAATGGAATAGGCAGAGGACATGGGAGGTGGAGGGATGGGGAGGGGGGCTTTAAGGGAATTAATAGACATGAGACATGTGATTCTACAGGTTACGTGGCAAGTGTGTTCAAGAAAACACTGGATGCATCTACATGGACAGAATGAATGGAGTAAAAAAAGGTGTGGTTCTTATTCCTCCCTGGACCAATCATATCCACTCTCACAGCTGGTCCAATGGTTCAGGATGATGGATGTGGCCTTACCGATTCGATGGGCTTGTCCAAGGATGCCTGCTCCAACTCCAGCTGGCCCTCTTCATACTGGTCAAAGTGATTCCCACCCTGTGGGACACACATTTCAGAAACACATCAGAGCATTGGCTTAAAAGACTGGCAGTACTACAACCTGTTGACTAACAGATGAGTAATCAGCAACTTTTGTGATGGTTGTTTCATCAGTCCTTTTCCTAGATTTTTACAAAGGAAATTTTTCATTCATTTTTGAGTTACAAATATGACGATTGCACTCTGCAGGGAGGCCTGCCAGCTGCCTGTCATTTGCAATGAATAATGCTAATTCATACTGAGTAATAGCAGCTAGACCATGCCATATTTCCAACATGTAATTGCATGTTTGCAGTGACACAACAGACAGAATGATAAAAACATGTTACGACTGGAAATGTGTGACTGTGTTTGTCCCTTTACTTCTGTCATAACTAATCCTGTTTTTCTGTCATCTACAATTTACAAGTATTGTAACCAAATTTCAGCAAGGGAACATTTTTTTTAAAGCCACAGTTGAAAATTTACTTGACATGGTTGCTTTCTCTTCCTTTATTTCTTGGTATGTGTATTCCAGCAGTGACAGCAGAGGGAGGATGCCCTCGGGCTATTTGTAGTCTGAATTTGGAGCAAAACTTTACATGTACAAACTGAGCATTTATGTCCATGCCCTGGGTGGGACAGGGCAGAGGCGGTGAGTAACTGGCCTGCTACCCCGACCAAAAGGAGTGTGTTTATAGAGCTGTTTCTGCTCGGAGACAGATGGCTTCCTCTCCTCTGCAGCAGAGGAGAGATGAAGGTCATGTTTGTGGGTCTGTTTTCTCCTGACCTTCACACTAGTAGAAAACTGAAAAGATACCAGAAATAGTCCATGCTGTTTTATTATTAACTAGCAGCTTGCTTGCAGCTACTGGTATTATTAGGGCATGTGTTGGCAACAAAATCTGAATTAACATATTATGACACACAGGGGTTTATTTATGTCTTGGGTTGAAACATGAACAGCAGGATATTTACTTTGCTTTCTCTGCACTTTGCAGCATTTTCTGATTATTCTGTTTAACGGCGATGCAAACATTCCTGTAAAAACACAATGGTTACATGCCGGGTCGGGCCACGCAAGAGGCTTTACCCACCACCACATTCTCTGGGGAATCTGGTTTTGCAGAGATAAGCAACTGCTCAAATCAGCCCCACAATAATGAGGTGATTTGATGCCACACTGGCAGTCATTAATTCAGATGAAACAGGCCCCTGCATCAGCATGAATGAAGGCAGGGATTATGAGGAGAGGAGATGCCGGGGAAGAGCAGAGGATTTCTTATGAGCAAATCAATGCCCCCCCCCCTCCCTCTCTCCCTTGTCTCTGCCTCATGGCTCTATGCTCAGACCACTTAATGTGCTATCAGCAGCACAGCCCCCCCCCCCCCCCCTACCACAATAACTCCACTTATTTTCACTCTTGCTTGCCCCCCCCCCCCCCCCCCCTCATGGTGCATGGAAATGATCTTTGCTCTGACCTCTGTTCTGCATTAAACTGTAAATTTCCATCTGTGTGACAACTGCGAGGTGGACGCTTCACCCCCCCCCCCACCCCCCATTAGGAAATGGGAGAGCTGCTGCTGGCACACTGTGTGGATGCTCATAAATTTCCTGGTGCGTTTCTGCAGCTCAGGATTAGCCACATGCTACAACTCCAACACCGATGTAAATCAAGAGAGCTGTTGGACTGGTTTGCGCGTTAGATATTAGGTAGTCCATCTGTGGGTGTTTTCTGCACCGTGTTGCTTGGCAGCGAGCTTCAAGTCCATGGAGTGAGTGAGAAACTTTCTGAATACTGAGCATATGAATGCCCTCACTGCAGATCTCACACACAGAGCCTCTACTGTGCTAAGCTGGAGCTGCCCTCAACAGACTCATTCAGACCACACACACCAATTCACCTCTCACTGACAAAATAGGAGAATACCGAGTTCCCACTGGGCACCAACACTGTGGGTGTAAAGGACAAAACACAAACCATTTTTACAAACTGCTCCTTCTATACATGTTTTAACTTGTCATGGGTGGCAATTGCAACAGCGGTTAACTAATTCACCACAACCTTACTGCAGCAAATAGTAAGCTACTTCTAAACCAAACAGCATGACATAGCCTATATTCAGCAAAACATCTATTTAGTTTCTTTTACAATGACACCACTGTGACCCTATATGCAATAAACCAAAATGCCTTCAGCCCAAGCCAAAAAAGCATCACCGGCAGCATCACTGTCAGAAACGCTTCCTTTATTTTTAGTGGGACAGAAATGATAAAACAAAATGTTGTTATCAAATATAAGGAAGAGGGGGACTAAATAAACAGAGGAAGTCAGGCACTTCCCTCTGGGTTTGTATTTAAATTACTCACCCGCGACCTTAATCTGACCTGACCATCACTGTTGTTAAAGCAGCTCTCCACTACTTCCTTCACTACTCCCCAAAACAAAGCGCTAACAGTCACACTGATGACAGACAGTGGGGATTAAGAGCGGATACATTTAATATCCAGATATTAAGCGATTGCATTCATAAGGTTTATACAGAATAATATACATTCATTTCACACAGATTCAGACTATTGAGTAATGACAACATTGCCTGAAAAGCCACACCAGACCCCATGTTAACTCAAAATTCTTTGTTTAAGGCTAGTTTTATACGATAAATCCACTATATATATATATATAATACTGCAAATATTGTGTGATAACTTATTTTGACACATTAACTTGTATCAGACCACGTGTGCAGCAGAATGACGCCAAAGGTTCAGGTGTCTGTGTTGGCAATCATCCACTCTGCGGAAGCGTCCCTGAACCCGACACTAAATCACAATTACAATCATCGATGCTACATGAAGTTTCATTTTTAGAGGCAGTTGGTAGATTAGCCAAAAATGATTTTATGTGAAGATGCAGGAAATTCCCTTGAATTAAAAACCTGTTAGGTGGCTAAAAAACAAGGATGGATACAAAGCATGCCTTATGCTGGTTAAAGCAGAGGTATTATGATATCATCTGAGGAATTCAAGGAAATTACCTTTGATGAATGACACAATGGTTTAAGCGAGAAACAAACTCTAGTAACAAACTGCAAATATGGATCAAGTTTATTTTTATAGTCTTGCCAGGAACAATGTGTTTGGCTTTTTTTCTGGGTGTGGTCATAGATCTCAGATAGGCAAGTGAAAAACAAACGGCTCATAGATGGGTTGTGACATTCAGCAACTCGGCTCTGGCACCAGTGTTACAATCCCGACCTGAAATAATGTTATTGTCACAAAAGTGAGTAATCCATGTGCAATGGTGACATAATTATTAGTACAACTTGTGAACATACGTAACATCTTACGAATGCAGCATAATAACGACATCTTTTAAAATCCTAATAGTTTCAAATGAAGAAGGACCCATGTTCAACTTTAAGTATAAACAATTATTTCATCACCATTTAACCAGGTGATTGTTTTTAAGATAATTTATATCCATTAACACGCAAGTTAAAACTTAATACCCACAATGCCTTCTTCAAATGACTAACATCCCACAATTCAAATATTAAATCTTAAAATCCTCTTTGTCAAAGAAAAACAACAAATTTTCACATCTAAGGAGCTGATTGGCAATAACTGATGTCAAATTTCGCTTAAACAATAATGTGATAATCGAAATTAAAATGAAATGTCTGTTTCAAGCAAGTGCTTGCTCGACAAATCTTCCCAGCTCAGGGGCTGTTTTTGTGTTCACAGAGCACCTGACTATGGTGTTACGACAGTCTTAAAAATTTGAACTTTTCCTATGACTTGCGTTTAATAATAAACAAAATCAAGGCGTAGTAAATCACACGGGAAACATCAAGCAATACAGAAAGATAGGTCACAAAATGTATGCTGATTTTAGAGGGGGAAAATATAGCAAAATGAGCGACAAGGACATGTTTGTTTATCTTAAAAAGAACACTCGTCACACAGTTGTGCAGTATTTTTGCTAGTGGGGAGTTAACCTAGATTATTAGGGGTTAATTTCACGCAATACAGCCACAAGTAGGTCAACATATAGCCGCCTGGGTTAATTTAAACGTGCTAACTAGCCGCGGTGGTCGCACTGTAGTTGTCAAAATGATACAGCCGTTTCTACCCAATGCATTTACACGTTAGCTACGTGCTAACTAGCTAGCCACCTAGCTAGCTATTCATCGGTAGCATATGTCGATAAATATCCAGTATACCCAAGGTCACTAACGAGCTAATTGGACTTCAGTGCCTATTTAGCTGTTGCTCATTTGAGAATATATATTGTTGTTAGCGATGTTACACCCCATACGATATGATAGGTGTCCAATATAGCACGCAAACACTGAGGGAAGTTAAATTCAAAAGAACCGCAGCGCACTAGCGTTAGCTCCGTTAGCTTGCAGTGCTAGCGAGCGACATCTGCACCGAAATGCACGATGCCGTTTGGACTATAATGCATCCACTGTCCAACTGCGTTGACGTCCGTATATGCGTGTGTAAAGGAGCACCCCGGCTGTATATTCTTTTTTTTAAAAAGCTGTGCAAATATCCTCTTGTTTAACGTGGTGCATTACCTGGAAATCACGCTCTTCGTTGAACCTAGAAAATCTGTCGGCCATTTTCTCTGAACACAGCAGCGGCAGCAGCAGCAGCGGCGGCTTCTCTGCTCGCTCAGTCCGTGTCCGTCCGACAGAAACGCGCTGTCTGCTGCGCTGCTGCTGGTGGTGGTGGTGGTGGTGGTGGTGATGGTGATGCGCACTCCGCAACCAATTCACTCTCTGTGAACTGACATCTCACTAACACTTTCCACCAGGATGTTATAATGTTGCCCATGGGAATTCAGTTCAGCCATGGTAATGATGCAGTTTTCTATCATTTATGTTTACAGTCTTGATCTATTGATAGACCGTATAGATAAGATAGTGCGTGTAACAAGAGTGGCCAAAACAGGCAACTGCTCGGTCCCCACAGATCTTTAGGGGCCCAAAACGAACATATGTCAGCTCCTTTGTTCATTTGTTTATTTGCAATTTGGTCTTTATGACAAATTCCTTATAATTGTTATTATTATTATCATTATATTATTATTATTAGACAGCAACTACTCTGTGTACGGATTGATTGATTGATTGATTGATTGATTGATTGATTGATTGATTGATTGATTGATTGATTGATTAGGCCTATATTAAAAACTGCATAAATACATTTTGGATCAGACCTCAAACCCTGCCCGCCATCACCATTAATTGTGCCAGGTGAGTGCCCTGAATCCTCATAGACTTAATTAAATAAAATAAATACATAAAATAAAACTACTTTACTTGCTGGATTGTTTTTGCCCCTGCAGCTTTTCCTGTTCTTGTGGCATACTGTGTAATTTGGACTTCTGCTCAGTGCACCTTTATGTAATGGTTTATCCAACTCTGCAGACACACAAATGCTTTCAAATAAACATTTACATTTCAAGAGTAAATGAGTGAAAGCTCCTCTTGAGCTTGTTTTGTTTGAATAAAACACCTCTGTTGTTGTTGTTTACCTGTAAATTCCCTCGGCTTTTGTTCTCACATGCCAAAACAAGAAGACATCCAGAGATTTTACATGGAACTGAAAAAGAGGAAATTATTAGATGATTTAATGTCCTCTTTGACACATAGGCTACCACAGACATTACAGCACATTTCTGCAGAAGAGACCTATGGTAATCTAAGAAACTGACATTTACTTTTTTTCAGAATTTATCAAACTAATCTAGCTGATGATAATTGCTTAATGACATGATGACTTCATGAAAAGTTGTGCAGTGTGAAAGGCAATTGGCAAACACTCATTCCCTACTCATAAACTAGTACAGCATAGGAACATTCGTGTTCATGACCAATGTTCAGATTATGTAAGACATTAATATTTATGAAGTGATATTTTCAGTGGTTTATGTAATAATAGATAATTATCATCTCTCTGAGTGCACCTCAGAGAGAGGATGCATATTAATCAGAGTAACAGTGTGTGCAGCCTTCAGTCTGTAGTTTATGACTCCATCTTGTGGTTGTTTTGTTTCAGTGCAAAGGTGTTTTGATCTTTGCAGGTGAAATGTCTAAAGAGAAAAAGCAACACTCAAGATATTCAAAGGAAGAAAAATAACTAACAAGAAAAATCAAATAAAGAATCAAATAATAGCTACAATTTGGTCACTAAGGTACTATTGAGAAGATCAAATAAAAAATAAAAAAATTAAACACATGTCCTTTGACTGGATAAACTGGGCTAAAGTAGGCCTACTATCGATTATTCATTGTAACAGTGAAAACAATGCCAGTCATACCTATAATGTGTTACCAATAAAATATTACAGTAATGATAATAATGACCATTTGTTGCAGCGGCAGATCTGGATCCTCCTGCTCCAAAACAGACATACCTGCTGAATGAGGACAGTCAGGTCAAATGCAGAGTAAATAGGGGATGGATCAGGACTCACCTGGGCCATCCCTAACTATATAAGCCTTATTAAAGAGGACAGTTTTAAACTTGATCTCGTAGAGAGGGAGTCTGTCTCTTGAACCTGCATGGTCACACATGAGATAGGTATCATAGCAGTGTCTCTAACCCATCTTAGAAACTTTACAAACCACAAGACCTGCATGTTGGGAGTGACACTATAGGTTTTGTGTGAATACTCTCAGCTGCTTGTTAATAGGTGCATTTCTAATGCAGGAGCCTGTACTATCATTCATATCTGTCTGTGAAGCTGAGTGTGGTCCGTGTTTTTTTTTTTTGCTTGACATTCAGTCTGTTGGAAAGTCAAAGGCAGAAGTTACAATGTTACAAGTTACAAAGAATTTGCTATCTTTGTCTGTTTTATGTTTGAAAATGACAATTAATCTATAATGACGATCAAAGCAGATTGATTTAGCCTATAAATTGCTGCAGGTAGGCTATAGATAAAATAATCAATTAAGGATCAAATTATTTGTTGATGATAAGTTATAGCAGCGTCTGACCATCATGGCTTTATGGAGACAATTTTGGATTTTGAATTGTTCTTGATTTTAGCAGGAGCCAGTGCAGAGAAGGCAACACAGGGATGTAATCTCTTTTCCTTCTCTGCCAGTTGCCTATAGCTATTGACACTTTACTTCACTGAGTGACTGGAATATCCTGATAACAAAGATTTTCACAGATAACAAATGGATTAGTTTTTCAGCATCCCTTTGAGACAGATTGTTTCTACTTTTAATAATAATAATGTTTCCCAGGTGGAAGAAGACAGCCCCACTAACTTGTAGTAGGCCTGTGCCAAGTAAAAGGCATTTGGTCCTGATCAACAGTTTCTGTCACATTTCTGTGTGATCAGTTTTCTCACCTCACAGCCATTTCCTCCTCTCAATCTTCAGGATCTATCAATTCTTATAATAAAGGAAGTGCCGAGCGCTTTGCTTCACAATAAAAGCAATCCCACAATTTATGAAAAACGCGAGAGAGAAAAAAAAGTCCCTCAGACCCCTATCACAGTGTGTCAATAAGTCATTAACACAACAACTATAATAACAATAATAATCATCATCATAATAACAAGAATAATACTAATGCACCGTGCCAATTAACACTATCATCGAGAAAAGAGTGATTGGTAAAACATCTACTTTGAAAATCAACCGGAAGGTGCTCAGTTAGTTAGACATCTCACCGATGATAGCCATCGGCCGACGCCTAACTGGAAGCACGGTATGTATACACACTCTACTGTGTAATTACCATAAACTAAGTATATTTAGTCTGGAAAACGACCTTTAGACTTAAGTTGTCCCTACTTTATGGTCGTGAGAATGGTTTCATGTCTTAATATTTGATTTCTGAGCGAGTAGGGAAACATTTCGGGCGATGCGGAATGGCGGTGAATGTGTCGAGAGGGAAGTTCATGGTTTATTTCTCAAAGAGCGACTGTACGACCCTGAAGAAGTAGGTAGCCTAGCCAACATCATAATACTCGGAGATGTTTAGATAACACCCTCATTGTTCTTCTATGAGCTAAAACCGCAAATACAAACGATAAGTTTGGCCCGTTGTTACTGTAAGTGTGGCTGTACAGGTCACAAAAAGTTTTTGAAAACCGCATATACGCCTATTGAAGCCAGATGTGTTTGATTACAACAACTGGTGAGCAGAGCTCCCTGCTTGTACTTTTCACTGGTGCTGCTGTTGTTGGGCTGCTTTGGCTTTTATAAAGGAAGCCTGATGACAGAAAAAAAAGAAAAGAAATAGCCTGATAATCTGAAGATAGAATCACAGGTCTAATCAGGACCATGATACGCTTGTAATAAGGGGAAAAGGTTGGAAAACATGTAGTGTCCTGTCAATGCACATTTTGAAATGCCCATTTCATCTGCAAAATAGAAAAATATATCATATTATATATTCTTTAAAAATAGTAAAATGCATGTTTAAACTCTGTTCATTACATACTGTACACCATTTTATAGTCACATAATGTAGACATACACACAAATACATGTCTACAGAATTCAAATTGCTAATTGAGTGACAGCATGGTTGCTTTCCATTCCTGCCATGGGGGAGTTGAACATCTCTCATGTACAGCTGCAACAATAGTTAATGTGTTTCAGTGTTAACTTTTTATATTTGCAAGTCTCTGCTTCCAAAATGTGACATTTTGGACCTGTTTTGGTTCATAAGTCAGCAAACTGAATATCTTAAGAGATATTGAGGATGTCATCTCGGGGGTGTCAGAGATAATAAAGGGCACGTTTCACTATACTCTATGTTGTGATTTAAAATGATTAATAGATTAAATAAAATCAATAAAAGAAATAATTGCTTGTATAGACTATATGTTAGTTTTTAGTTAATTTGTCAGTTTTAGTTTTTTTTTTTTTTTTGCCACAATGTCCTGATTCATGGTTTTGATGAGTTGATGAGTCACATCAGTATGTTAAATGTAAGGTTCTCAGTAGCTATAATTTTCATTATTTAATCCACTTAGCCTAGATAGGAATACATAGGCCTAGCTATACATAAATTGATTATCTTTAGATAATCAGTTTTTATTTATAAACCATTGGAAGATACTGTAAGATGGTCGATGTAATTTCCCAGAGTTGAAGGTCATGTATTCAGATGTCTGTAAAGTTCATCCAAACAGTAATACCAATTACCATGCTACGATCTCATTGTCTCTCACCCGTAATTGATTTAGAACAGAGGGACCGTGACTCTATGATGAAAGAGTCGCATGCACTGATTGTTGTTATTGAGTCACATTTTTTGCCATTAACCTATTTTTCCATGGTGGCAGTCAGTTGTGAGGAGGAAATGGGAAGTTGCTATGGGACACAGATAGGTGCGCCTGAATAGTCCGAGTACCTTTTACATGCAATGCAAAGCATGCAGGCAGGCAGGGCTCTTAAATGCTCTGCACATGTGTGATGCAGGATATTTTCCTTAAGAAGCAGCCGGCGTTTTTTCCTTAAGGAATGCTAGGCTGTGTGTTTTCTGTAGCCAACTTCAGGTTGAGTCCCTTTTCTCTGTCCTTACTAAAAGCTTTGGAATTTCATTAATCTGTGTGGGTGTACAGAAGTTGGCCTCCGACTGAATGTGGCCCTCAGCTAAGGATTTCTTAACAAAACTAGATTGTAATGGATTCCACCCCTTTGTATTTAGGGCTTAAGGGTTTTGTGTGTATATACACTCAGCTGCATGTTAAGTAGGTGCACTTCTGATGCAAGAGCCCTGTAGTAACTGTTATCATTCATGTCTGTCTGTGAAGCTGAGTGGGGTCCAGTTTTTGTTGACGTTGTCAGAGAGGTGTTTATTCAAAGTAATTGGAGAGTCGAAGGCAGCAGTTAGTCGACTGTGTTTGATACACATTCATTGGTTTTCAGTTTATCAGATGTGAGATTTTGCTGCATTTGTTTCTTTTCTGTTTGAAAATGGCAGTTGAACTATTAATCTATAATAACAATCAAAAGCAGATTGATTTATGAATTGCTGCAGATATAGATAGAATAGTTAATTAACAAAGGATCAAATGATTTGTTGATGATAAGAATGATCGATAATTGCATCTTTAACTGCATTATCTTATTATATGCTGCTGTAACGCTGCGTCGTTGTGCTCAGCCATGGAGGCTATAAATACTCTTTGCTCACTTGTTGCAAATGAATCTTTTCCCACGTGAAATATGAAACATGACTTTGTCTGTAGAAATGTTGAGTGTTCAACCAGTTGGGTAAGTGGGTAAGAGAGTAACACAACCGAGTCCTCGTAGATACAACAGTGCAGCGCAGCCTAGGATGTTGTTGCTATGTCAATAAACAGTTCCGCATTACAAAGAAGCAGTGAGCAAGCTGCATTTCAGCTTCATGCCGGTTGCTTTGCAGCAGAAGCTCTCAAGTGGTATTTTGAATTTCCTGTGTTCTAGAAAGTTTTTTTTTCTTTTTTGGTGCTTATGTCACTTGTTTTGCTGCTGAAAAGAAAAGCGAGTGAGATTATTTCAGAAAGGACCTTTCACATTTGAAGTGACAGTTCATACGCTCGCTCCAAATTCTCCTGGTGGCAAATATTTTCCATAAGAAGAAGCTCGTAATATCAGATATCAGATTGTCTCCTTTGAACACGAGCGTGGGTAGTTTGCTGTCTCAAGAAAACCCTGTATTGTTGTTATTAGTTTTGATGACATGACATACAATGGAGAGTTTGTGCGGGTGTGACATGACATGTGACAGATATACAACAACAGTATATTAATGTATATATTAGTGGGTTAAAAGGCTCATGAAATGTCACAAAACTGTTTACATTTGATTCAGCGTTTGGCTTTGCTGCCACTCTGTAATGATCACATCCCTCATTTTCTTCCCGGCTTATAATAAATAAAAAAAACCTGACAACATCTTGCGAGGCGTGGGCAGCAGAGAGCTGACATTCTAACTTCAGTCGCTGTCCATAGTTCAACGTTGATCATCAAAAAGCGTAACCAACCGTGTTATCCTTTAATCTAGTCTGAGGGAAGAGCAAAGTAAAAGCCAGCCCTGTTGGAGGGACCAGAGGGAGGGGGGAATATGGGGAAGTGGAGATGCATTTCCCATAAGTCACTGTCAGGCGGCTCCTCCCCCCCCGGTCGGTTGGCTGACAGCCAGCATCAGGCAGAGAGGAGAGCAGAGAGGCAACTGTGAGCAGAGACACTGCTGAGAATCAAAAGCATGAAGGACAAGGCAGACAAACAGAGCACCTTGTTTGTTTTTTCACTAATGTAGATGACAGCTTATTCAGAGCAGGAGGGAGGATTGCGATTCAGGCTGGCATCCGTTGGTAGGTACACACACACACACGCCCCACTGCCTCACACATACACCGAGTTGTTTTTTTGCGGTTATGTTTATTGCAGTGGGTCCTTTTCTATTTCCTTTCCACGTAAATTCACTGGGGTGTGGTGTTGTGTCGTGCTCTAGCTGCACCGGTCTAAAGAAGGAAGTGGCAGTTCAACTGCACAGTGCACGAAGCTGGTACGGCAAGGTAACAACATTACTAAACTTTAGCACCTTTAACTGAAATGTAGCTGCAGCTGGATGTCAGATTTTCTTAAGTATCAACTTGTGTTAGTATCGTCAAGATAGCACGAATATGCAAGAATTCTTTTCTGTAGTCCGATTGCTTTATCCGTGACGTTGTGATTAATCCTGGTATGTCAAGAATATCTGTGAGTAAGTAAATTTGTAGTGTGTAAAGTGTGTGAGTGATAAGAGGATGCTAGGATCAAGTGTAATGGATCCACTGATGCAATATGCTGCAACTCTAGTAGTCTCAGCAGTCTGTAGTCCCAGTTTCTCAGCTTGTACTCTGCATGTAACCACCACGTATAATGAATTGAAGCAGTGCTGCGATGAAAGCCACGTCTCCGAGCGCGTCAATTTCACAGCAATACACGCTTTGCTTATTATAAACCTCCGGGCCACAGGCACTCAGGCAGGCAATAATGCAGGCCTTTATTGGAAAGTTGTGCCTAATGTGAAGTTGCACGGCACGCTTCCTCTGAGTGAAAAAGAGCACGTTTAACACACTTGCAACTGTCAAAACAAGGCAAGGGTTGAATTTCCTGCTTCGTCTGCTGACCGCAAAACTTTCAAAGTTTCGATGATCAAGTGATCCCCCTCACTGTCGAACTGACAGGTCTCGGTCAAAATGTGTTGAAATTTAAACAATCCATAAACAAGAAATGACAACAAGACTCACATGTTGATATATTTTGGAGGACAAGAGGAATGATTTGTGCCTTGAGCCTGAATAGATAAATGAAAGGTGATATTTTAGTTGTCATTCTTTTCTCTCAGCATTGTCCCGCTCACATGAGCTGGCAGGGGAAAAAAAGTCCTGTGTTGTATTGTGGGGAGGCTTTTTCACAAACTTGACAACATTTGTAAAGGTCACTCTCTGATGAGGATATGCGGGGACCACGTGATTTACTGTTAAGACGTGTTGTGTTGTGTATCACATGTTCAGCTAAACCAGTTCTTATAACTTTGTGAAGCAGATGAAAGCGTTGCCAATGTGTTTCATTGTAAAATATTCTAAACATGAGCTGCAGAGATTGAGTTGCTACACAAAACAAAATAATGGTTTTGATAGTCAAAGCTAAAAATACCAAACATGTGCAGCTTCTTTAGAGCATTATTGGATGCATTTCTTTGTCATATATGATTAATAGAGTGATTATCTTTGAGTTTTAGCATTTTTAAACAAATCATCAAGAACATAATCAACAGCAGCCTCTTTAGTTGCAGCTCTATTAATAATGGTTTTGTTTTAAAAAGTCTCGTGAAACAAAATCTTCAGTCACCTTTGTTCAACTACAAACATACTTTATTGGTTCTGAGTGGGTTTCCCAATAAGCAGTCAATATTATGGTCAGTTAGTCTCTTATTTGGCATCAGTGTAACACTAAAGAGAGAATCTGAAAACACAATGATATTGTTTAACTCATGTTGCTTGTGCTTTTCTGTCTTTGCAGATCCAGCTGACGAAATGGCGGTGAGGCAGGCGAGGCTTTTCAACTCTACAGCACCATTCTCCGGGTCGCCCAAGGCTGAACTGAAGGGCTCGTACCCGCCCTGCTCGGCCGCTGACCAGGGGACGGACGAGGACGATGACGAGGCGAAGGAGAGCAAAATGTGCTACATGCCTTCACCCCATTCGTTTCTGAGTAAAGTCTGGACCCAAGGAACTGCAGAGCAAGTGGCCGAAATGTCATCGCAGAACAAGACCATCATTGCTCAGGCTGAATGTAAATATGACTCTTCTTCGAAAATATTTAAATAAATCAAATACCTGTGCCTCGACATGATGTGACCCCAATACTGTGCTTCCTTCAGGTGAAACCCAGGAATCCCAGGAATTCAGTCCATCTTATCTTGAACGATCTCGTTTTGTTATCACCAGGTATGGTGTTACTTTGACAACATTGCCTGTTATTCAAACTTATTAATTCATCTAATTTACAGTGATTGTTGAATACCGTATCTGGGATTCATTTGGTTGCCATTTTGTCTTTTTTTTTTCCATCAGTAATTCCTCTGAGCACAACAACGTGGCGTGCCCAACAACAGCCTCCTTCCAGGAGCCAAACGGCTCATCGTTACAGCTCACACCCAGGAAAAGGATCAGAAAGAGACAGAAGCGTAAAGAGAAGAAAAGGCAGCAGAAGGAGAAACAGCGGCACAGACATCGAATGCCCTCTGGAGTGCCCGAACAGGAGAGTGGAAGATTTCTGGTCCAGATCCTGGTGAGAATCCTGTTTATTCTTCACACCTCGTTGAATATTGCATGTGAGAAAGCTATTAGTAAGAAGTCAGTTGAACATAGTAAACTATTGTATCATTAAAGGAACTGAAACTACGTGAAGTGTTTTCCTTGTGAATCATCTTCAAGGATGAATTGAAGCATTATTTGGCAGGTATAGGCTCGATATCGAGACTTTATCTGCAAACATCAGCTTCTTTTAAATGTGGAAGTGAAGCACTTATTCCAAACAAAGCACAATGAAGTCTGATTGATTGTGTTTTTGCTGTTTTTGTCTGTTTCCTTTAGGAGGAGTCGTCTCCCAGGAGGAGAAGCAGCCTCAGCGCCTCTAGCTGCAGCAGCGTAGAAAGCTCAGAGGAGCAGGACAGAGGACCTCCTCTCTACAGCCGACAGGTTTACACCACATCCAGCTGCTCTCCCCTCACCTGGGGGGAGCGTGTCCGCGGCCCCACCTCTAGCCTGCGCTCCTTTGAGCAGGACAGCGACTCAGACTCCCTCAGCAGTGTGGGAGACTGCTCGCTGGCCCTCGCCGGCCTCAGAGGCAGCGTCAGTCAGGGGGACCCGTGCTACACACCGGCCTTTTTCAAAGAAGTGGAGAGGGAAGTGAGGGAAGACGAAGACGAGCTCTCGGAAGCCGATTCTGTCAACGAGGGAATCATCTTTTACAATGATGTATGTTCTGTTTTTACCTCAGTCCATCTTGTATCTGCTTTAAAATGTGGTTCAACCCAGACTGACTTGTTTGTCTCTTTTCCCCCGACAGAAAATTCAGCCCGTGGACTCCGAGTACAAGGAAGGGAGGGAGTTTGTCCGCTCAGATTTCATCAAAGAAGGCTCCTACGGCGAAGTGCACAGTGCTCGAGATGTCAACACAGGCTTCAGATTCGCTGTCAAGAAGGTAACACAGAGTGCAAAGTTTTTTTTTCTTTCCGTTGCTTGGTTTGAAAGTGTTGCCTGTGATTGATTCATCATTTGTTCCACTCCTGCCTCCCAGATCGCCCTGAAGAGGTTCAACAGCGAGGAGGTGGGTGCGTGGAGTGCCCTCAGATCTCCTCGTGTGGTGGAGCTCTTTGGAGTCGTCAGAGAGGGGCCCAATGTTTACCTCTTCATGGAGCACAAATCTGGTAAACATTTCTTCCCTTTGACACACAAGCGCATTCTGTCAACATGTTGCCGCATCTGCTCAGATGGAGAATGTGTGTGTGTGTGTGTGTGTGTGTGAGGAAATGAGTGCAAAAACATGCACAGTAGGCGCACCATGAGGATAACAAAGTTCAATTGTGCAGAAATACGGATGTGATTGGTGTCGAGATGTGGAAGTGGGTGTTTCTGGGACGCTAGAGATGACTGTTTAGCTTTCTTAAAGCCAAGTCACACCAAACATCTGCAATGGGAGATGCCTGCCTGATAAACACAATGGCTTACTTCACCAGTTTTTCCTTTGTCATCAAACTCTTAGTTCTGCTTCAAACACTTCCTCACAGGCTGTACGGAGCTGGAAGAAGAGTTGAATCAGACACTTTGTATTGGAAAATATTAACAATAGGCAGTCTTTGTCCTGCTCTGACCTGAACTGTTATTCCAGGCTCTCTAGGCCAGCTGATAGCCCAGCGTGGCCGCCTGCCAGAGGACTTGAGCCTCCACTACCACTCACAAGTCGCAACAGCGCTGGAGTACCTACTGAAGAAAAAAGTGGCACACCTGGATATTAAAGGTACGACACACCAAAGGATATTTTTGAATATTAATACTAATATTCAAGTCAAAACACAAAACGGTGAGGCCTTATCTCATCTACGTTGCTACTAAAACATATAAAAAGTAAATCTTTATCTTATCTATGATAACGTTTCTCTTTCCAATTATTGTCACTGTGATGACACCAAAACATTTTCAAGTTTAGTTTTAACTGCAATGTTCAGAGTTGGAAATCAAAGTCAAGCAAAACGTGTCATCTTGACTTTTACTTGCTGTACCTTTTTGAAAGACAGAACATACAGAGAAAGTGAGGGTTAGCTCTCATCAGAGGTTTTTGTGTCTTCACGCAGCTGTCGTGTGGAACACAAGTGTCACGCAGTCTAGATTTGATCTTCAGCACCTGTGTTGTGAAACTAGACTACCACAGAGAAACCGAACGAGCTGGGAATTTCCCACAGGGTGACTCACCGCTGCGCTTAAGACACCGCGCATGTGCAAAGAAGAGGAGAGCGAGGGAGAGAGAGAAAAAAAAGGAGAGCGATCGAAGCGGGGGAGGGAGGAGAGGGGCTATAGGCAGGAAGTAGTATGAGAGAGAATTACGTGAGAAAAAGTACAGAGGACAGAGAGAGAAGGGTGAAAATAAAGCGGTGAAAAAATTAGAGAGAAGGAAAGAAAAACAGAAAGGGAACTACATTAGAGGAAGAACAAAAAAAGGAAACAACAAAACAAACCAAAAGCTGCAGGGCAGGCAAAAAAATACAAAAAACAAGATTGTGCTGTTGTAGCTCAGGCGCCACCTGGTGTCTGCAGTGGCACAGGAAAATCAAGGAAGTGATGCCGGCTGCCTGTTTACCAGTCTCCACATTCATCCCACATAAAAGTCTTTTCTAAAGCAGCTGTTCCTCAGTGACCTCGTGTGTCACTTTTATGAAGCTCCTTTGTCCTGTAGGCTGGATTATATTTGTGCAGCTGCCCTGTTTCCAATTATGTCATCCACACTGTAAACTGCACAATACAAGAAGTGAAAATGAACAAGTGGTGTCAAGATTAGTCAAGTCTGTATAATTATAGAGCCCGTTTTAAAAACAACAAATGTCGAATCCAGGCAGAGTAATACAGTGGATCTTTGTCTCTGCTTGTTTCCCACAGCTGACAACGTGTTGTTATCGGAGGACGGTAGAGACGCTTTCCTGTGTGACTTCGGACACGCTGAGCGACTGGACAACCAGGGGCTGAGCCTGAGTGGATCCAATGGTAAATGCCGTGTTAACATTCAGCGAAAGAGGACGTGTCAGTTATCCACTCGCATGTCCTTTAATCCGGTAATGTAATTCGATGCAGATCTGAAGGGCAGCGAGACCCACATGGCCCCTGAGATCGTCAAAGGGGAACCCCGCGGAGCCAAAGCAGATGTGTGGAGCAGCTGCTGTGCGTTACTACACATGCTCAACGGGTGTCAACCGTGGACAAGATACTACACCTGTAGGCTTTACCTGAAGGTACAAGACGCCACGCCCTGCTGTTTTTTCTTTTGTTTGTTTTTTTTTGTCTCAGATGTTCGATCTGATCATCACAGTCCCACATTTTTGTGTCGGTTACAGATTGCCAACGAGCCGCCGCCTTTAAGAGAGATCCCACCTGACTGCAGCCCGTTCACGGCTGAAGTCCTGAAGGCAGGACTCCAGAAGGATCCATCCAAGAGAGCATCAGCCTCTGACCTCAAAGAGAAAACTGACAGAGCCCTGAAAGAAGGTAAATAATTGATTCATCCATGGTTGCAGAAGAAGTTGTTGAGATTACATTGAAATAGTTATTTGAGTTTTTGATAATTATATTGTAACCTTACCTTAAATGTGATGTATTTGTGTGGCTGCAGCTGGAGGACTCACCAGCCCAGTGAAGGGACCCTACACCAGCCCCTTGTACATTTCCAACAAACCTCCTGACTCCCTGCAACTCGTCAATAGCAGCGTCGACTTTGACGATGAGGAGGAACACCGAGGCTCTGTCGAGAAACTGATCATAGCAGGGAGGAGGATTGAAGATCTGGAGGGTGATGAGAGAGAAGAAGTAGAGGAAGATGAAGTGAAGGAGCGGGGCTTGCCGCTCTGTCCGCAAATGCTTATCTCTGAGCCAAACCACAAGAGGAACAATAAGATAACCACTGTTTCTGAGATGGAGCTACGTAAACTGGAGCGAGGTGAGGCATCTCTCAGTCCTCTCAGCCCCTGTGGGTCCAGTCTAGTGTGCGTTTATGTTTAAACTCACTGTTTTCTGTTTTGTTTGCAGATTTCTACCTCAGCAGTCTGTCCCAGCCTCAGTCTGCTGAGATGCAGGTGCAGCTCCTGTCTTGTCTCAGCAATGAAGCTTATTCAAACTGGGAACCGTGGGACAAAAAGGTAAACCAAAACACACAACTGGCTACAGCTAAAAATCATTAAAAAAAAAAAAAAATACTGAAAGAGCTTCAGTCTTCATCCGTTATGGCTGAAATCTTAACAAACTTTGTCTTGGGTTTCCCTTTTTTTAAACAAATCCCAGGACTCTGGCCGCTGGTCCCTGAGTCCAGGAGATGACTTCAGCTCTGGCGTCTTCTCCTACAACAGTCAACCAGATGTGCAGGTCTTCAGTATGGATTTGCTGGGCCACACACAGCTACCGCCGCCATGTTGTTTTGAAGGTGAGATGAAAAGCATCACATTTGTCTTTTTTCTTGTTATGGAAACACGTGGCATCATTCCCCATACGTCATGTGCCTCTGTTCTTTGTGATTGGCTCAGGCGTGGATGTCTGCATCAGAGACTTCAGCAGGAGAAGCATTCGGATCCGAGAGACACGCCGGGTGAAGGTGGGACACATCGCAACTGGAATCAGCGATCAGGTGAGGACAAATGGCGATCCGAAACACTTAACTCATGCTCAATGTTTGTGAAAGAGCAAATGCTTAATGTGTGCTTCTCCTTTTAAGATCTCAGAGAGAGTTTTCACTCTGGAGACGCAGAAGGGCCAGCAGATCGCTCACGATGAGGAGGTGCAGGAGTCCGGTCTGGAGCTCTGCTGTGTCCCCGCTCCCGACTTCAGCCCCGCCTGGAAGTGGAGGATCAGGGACGGGGTGCTGGAGACGAGATAGAGCCAAGAGTGTCATCTCCACCATCGAACATCCCGCCTTGTGTTGAACTGCTTCGAGCATGTGCCTTTAGTTTGTCTGAGGCATTCATTAGTGCGCAAATAAAATCTATCCCACACTCCTTCATGCTTCATATGACCTCATGCTGTTTGGTTTTTAGCCTTATGTGCACTGAACTTACTGTGATGTTTACATGTTGCTTGTCCTTGTTTGCATCAAGTCAATAAAAAGATAAGTGACCTGTGCATTGATGTTGCTTATTTATTAATTAACACCACATAGTAAATATGAACATTTGCCTTTAATGCAGTGGTTCCCAACCTTTTTTGGCTCGTGACCCCATTTTGACATCACAAATTTCTGGCGACCCCCGCATCCGTCAATCAAGATGCGCCAGAACTCGATTTACAGTATATTCAAGAAAGTTAAAGTATAGAATACAGTTGTTTAAGAGTGTGTGGTGTTTTTAGTCATAATTTTAAAAGAATAATAGTTAAAAAAATATATTTTATCAGTAATTTTTTAAAATAAATTACTAGACATCTAAAGCGACCCCATTTGAATTCCAAGCAAACCCACGTGGGGTCCTGACCCCAAGGTTGAAAAACACTGCTTTAATGCCACATCTTAAGATGTTTAAATGCTGTTTCAATGTTATTTTAGTCTATTTTAAGTTCTCAAATCAGATTCATACTAATGATAATTAAATTATTTGTCAGTCATACCTTGTGTGATTGCAGCAGACTACATTCAAGTGTTGTTACAGGAATTCAGTCTCCAGAAAATGATTCGTTGAACATTGACCCTTGAACAACCGTTGAAAAGTCCAACTGAAATTTGTAACCGTTGGACTTCCATGACATTTGCAATGTATATCCACAACCCAATCTCAGAGGTTGTGGTTGGCCACAGTGACCTTTCCTCTACCAGGGTCATCATTACCCTTGTGCGAACAAATGAACACCAATAATTGAAAGAAATAACGGGTATATAATGAATCTCGCAACCCCCAAGAGTCTAAAGGGGTTAAAATTACTGCACAGTATATTCATTTATATGTCGGTACTGCTCTTAGCATCTTAAATCATCATGCCTTGAGTAATTAATACATATACACAATAACAGTAAAAAGATTTATTTTCCATATTATAACATACAATGTCACTGCAAAAAGATTTTTAAGGGAGACTTCAAACTAATTTCAGCTTTACAAATGTGATAGAAAACAGTGAAAATTGGAGAATATCAAAGTGATTTCAGAATTTAAAAAAAAATACAACAAGGCACTGACAAACAAGAAAAATGTATAAAAAGCCTTTTTGTTGTGTCCACAAAATTGCAGTTTGAATAACTCAGGTAAAAATACAGTACTTTGAAAATGTAGAAAGTGAGGTAAGCATCTGTGAGCAAGCCAGTGCTTTCTGTTTCTGCAGCGCAATTCTTCCACGGACCGCAGGAAGCATCAGTTCATGACTCGTGGCTCGTGGCTCGGTTCACTGAGAACCACAATAGGGTCACATGCTGGTCAAAATACCCAAACAGACAGCTTATCATTGAATGTTACACAGGAGTTTAGAATCTGTTCCCATTTTGCTGAGATATTATGACTTTTTAGACAAATCCCTGCAGTGGCACTTTTGTTAACCACTGAAATAAGGCAGACTTACATTTTCATTGGAAGCAAACAGAAGAAGAAATAATGACAGATGTGTCATTTCTCCTTGTTTATATCATGTTCTTACTTTATCTGGAAATTGTTTGCAAAAATATATTTTTTTTTAAGTACATGTGACCACTTTCTAATAGCAGATCATTGCAGATTTACACCAGTAAACACTCACAAATACATATGAAGATGGAATTGCTAGCATACGGACACCATGATGCGATGAATAGAAAGAGTGGGAAGATCAGAAATGCAAGTTGAATGGACCCAAAAGAAAACGACAAAGAAAAGAATGCAGACAGGACCCTCTTAAATCAAGAAAGAAATTTCAGTCCATATATCTTTTAGGGCAGAAAACAGAATGCAGTGACTTTTTTTTTTATGTACCTAGTAAAAAATAAATTACTTAAAATGCATTCCCTGTTCAAGTCTGACAACCTCTCCACCCACTGCATGTTGTGCATATAATCATGCAAGGCTCACTTCCTCAGTGGCATGGGGATCATGGGTATGACAGCGCGTTCAGGCAAACTCCCAATCCTTACACATGACTAGGACGCAGAAATGTTTGTCCTTGTCCAACTACAAGTTCTGCTTGTTCAACTTGTTCCCTCTGCCATAACTTTCTTTCTTTTCTTTCTTTCTGTTGTGTTGTCCTGATGTTCGCTCGTACTTTTGATCCGGACCCATTTTCCCCTCAGTCGCAGTTCTTCCTGTCCTTCATCCATCTGCTCTTCCCGTACCCCCTCACATCTTGCGGATGACGATAACAGTAGTGAGAACACCTGCCAGGAAAACGCCCACTGTCTGCCATGTTGGAGTTCCAAAGTGGGAGCGGATGCCCTCCTAGAAATCATAAACAGACACAAATATTTTTTACATACAGTATATTTTTTGCACAATCAGAAGCAGAAGTCTAGTGACCAATCAGTGATGTGCTACTTACCCAGCCTCCTTGCTCCCTGATCCAGTTGATCAAATTTTCCCGGAGGTAGTCTATGGTCCAGTTGATGATGGTTTTGATGATATCTGGAACTTGAGTCACAAGAGCCTGAGAAGAAGTGAAGAGAAGACGCCTTAAGGACATTTTTACGCAATGACAATTCCAAATAACCGATTTTTTTCACTTCGTTTCATTTTCATAATGACTAGACCCACTGCACAGCTACTTCACATACTTTTATGACGAGTCGACAGGCAAAGTAGAACAATGCAACCACTCTTCCCCAGTTGAATCTGCCATCTGAGAAGATCTCGACGGCAACTTTCAGGAACATGTCTTTTGTTGGACTAATCGAAGGGTCGTTTATCATCCTGGGGAAACAAAGATTCAGCAATTAGGAACATAAAAACATTATACAGCTATTGTTGGTAAAACATTTTTTTTAATTCAAACACTTTAAGTAACAGGTTTTCTACCTCTGGAGCTGTACATTTCCATCCAGCTCATCTCCAATCTGCTGCAGGCACAGGGCAAGCTTCTTATGGTTTGGGTCACACAGCTCTCCTGCACCCAGCTGTGCCCTGGTCACAACTGTATCTCCATGTCGCTGAACCCGCTCAAAGATGAAACTAGACAGAGGGACATAGATGCATGGATATATAGATATATCTGAATATGATCTGACCATTTACACAGGTCAGTGATGAGAAGGCAAGGTAAAAAAGTGTCTACTTACTCCTTTAACAAAACAGCTCCTACTTCCACTATCTGATCTTTGGTGTTTCCTGTAAGACAAGGTCATAGTTAAACCCTCCAGATGCTGATAACGCTGTTTTACAACCATAGTTAATAAAACCAGGGAATGTCAAATCAGGGAAACACTACCGCGCTTCTCTCAACTACATTGAAAAAAAAACACACAAAAAAACTGTCGTTTCAGTATGCAAATAAGAAAACATTATATTTTGCGTATTATTTTCCCGTGAATTCACATTCTGTTGTATTTCTCTCTTCGTATCAATTTCGTTGAATGTCAGTAATCCCGTGAGAAACATTTGCTGTAAACATAACACAGCAGATAATTCCCACACAGTTGGTTGTTGGGCTAATTAAATTAGCTTAAGTTAATTTGCCGCTGTTCGACACTGTGGTGACTGGCTACGTGATATTAGATATTCCCCACCGAGTGGCGAGTGGATATTTTGGTGGTTTGAAGAAAGCGTAGCGATGATGTATGTTCCGGTTTTGTTCAAACATATATTTGCTAACTCACTGTTGTAGCTAAGCGAGCTAACGCAGTGTATAAACACGCAGAGCAAGTGCGAGCTAACTTAAGTCTCGCCACAGTGAGTTCAGCAGCTAATGTTAACGCTAGCAAGGGAGAGAAAAAACTACAGCAACAAAACAAGACTTTATTCTTAAAATATCATATTGTCTGTGTCTAGCAAAGTGCCGAGGGACACTGTCACTGTGTATTTATTTACTATAATATTATTGCTGATGCTAGCTAGTACCTTGGTCGCCTCCTCCCGGGTGAGATGCCATCTTGTTGTCTGTCTGTTTAGATCACCTCTACTTCCGTACAATCATGTGACAAGAAGGTTTTATTCGCTAGTGAGAGGAGCTGCTGGAGCTGCTGGAGCTGCTGGAGCTGTTGCTGCTGCTGCTGCTGCTTCAGGGCTCAAGTCTTCGCCGAGACTGTTGGGACCACAGATATTGTTGTGATGTCATGGCGTTCTATCTGGGGCGGTGAGGTCACTCGCTGTTGCCAAGGTTTTGTACATCTTTTTTTTTTTTTATCATGAAAATACAAACCCTCATAGAGCATAATAATTATAATGATACAGATTTAAAAAAAAAAAAAAAAAAAAAAGTACAATATAAATGTGCACAAAAAACATTAGGTGACTCATGAAGGAAAGGAAAAACAAAGCAAAACAACACTATGATGAAATAAAAGTGGGATAGTTTTTGATGAACAGATATGTTGAGTTGCCTACCTGTCTGTCTGGCTGCCCGTCTTGTTTTATTTAGTTTCAGAATAAGAAAATATATTTTTTTCAGCCTCGCCTTTTCGTAAACGTCACTTCCTTTGTCTTGCCGTTTTCCGTCCGTCGCGCGCATGCATAGGCCTCTTTACGACTCTGCTGGCAAAGATGGCGGACGCACAAGTACGTTTGAGAGAACGGCGTGGTTAAGTAAAATCGATATAAATACACTTAAATAGGCTTACTACTCAGGCGATATTAAGTATGTGGCATTATGTTGTCCTTATACACGACCCAGTGTCATTCAAATGAACGCAGAATATCTATTAGCGGACATTTGTTGTTGCCGATTTGCATACCCGCGTGTAACGTTAAATTAGCCTGGGTGCTAACTTTGTTAGCTTCGCCTGGTTCTATCTTTTCCTCTTCATCAGTGCATTGCTTGATTCATGCTATCAGCGGCAGCGATTCCTAACGGAGTATTTTATCGGTAATGTCCCCTAAAGTTAATCGCCACAGTGAAGGGTGATGTCCTGTATAAGAGGAAGTGAGATTTTACTTAGCTAGAAAGGCCGGGCGACGTGAGAAACGGGTCGCCCTAGTGTGTGTGGATGGCTAAGCTCAACACGAGTCGGTGTTTCACGCTCCTCTTTTCCTGTTGTCTTCGTTGTTCCACAGACCGAGAGGGCTTATCAGAAACAGCCCACCATCTTCCAGAACAAGAAGCGTGTTCTGGTCGCCGATGGTGGCAAGGAGGCCAAGGAAAAACTCCCCCGCTACCACAAGAGTGTTGGGCTGGGCTTCAAAACCCCAAGAGAGGTAACTCGTAAAGGTTATTTAAAAATATTTTTTAAAAACTAAGTTATTAAAGTCCAAGCTGCAAGTGATGCTTTTCTCACGATGGTCTTCCAAGCCTGCAGGGTTTTGACGACAATGCCTTATGGCTAAACTGATGCAGTCCTAAACTGTTGTAACTGACTTAGGTGCTTGGGGAATGTTTTAATAAGAGTGATGACACTAACAATGTTTTTCGTCTACAGGCTATTGATGGCACTTACATTGACAAGAAATGCCCCTTCACTGGAAACGTCTCCATCCGTGGTCGTATCCTCTCTGGTCAGTTTAACTCTTAACAAAAACTTGAACACTAATCTGTTGGCACTGGCTTGGGTTGTTTCTGAAGTGTTTGAATGAGTCCGTGAATTTGCCATGGCGGCTTCTAAAAAGGCACACTGGTATTTTGGTACTCGGATATTATGTAATCTGATTCTAGATGTGTACATTTTTACACAGTATGATTTACAAAATCTGATGCGTGTACTCATGTTAGAGTTTGCAGACTCTTACTTCAACCCTCCAAAGCAAGAGTAAAAAATGATATCCTGTGCTACAATGGCATGCAGTTCTTAGATGCAGTTGAAGCAACCCAAGCAAGAACCAGCATTGTAACTTTAACAAAAATACATTTTGCAACTTTATTTTTCCATGTCACTGTCCTGCAAATGATGTTTTTCTCACGATGGTCTTCCAAACCCTCTGGGTTCTGACGATAATGCCTCAGGGCAACGCTGATGTAGTCTAGTGACAACAAAATTGCCTGTAATAAAAGTGGGGTGATGCTTTTCTCAGATCCTCCTTGTGTGTCTGTTGACCTGAAGTGCTTTCTGTAATGTCTGAAGGAAGCTGTGAATTTAAATCGTTATTTCACTCTGTCCTAAAGGTGTGGTGACCAAAATGAAGATGCAGAGGACCATCGTCATCAGACGCGACTACCTGCATTACATCCGCAAGTACAACCGTTTTGAGAAGAGGCACAAGAACCTCTCTGTCCATCTGTCACCTTGCTTCAGGTACTACACCTCACATGCTTATTTAATCTTATGCATTAAGAGCAAACTGTTGTTGACTTAATGGTTCAAAATACATAGACACAAGCTCTGTAAAATATTAGTGTTTCCCCTGCCTTAATTTTGTAATTATTTGAAGTGTAGCAGAACCTGTTGCTGCCTACAAAAAAGTAAATGTAAATGCAACAGGCCATAGCCTTGCCAAAATATTAAATCAAACTTTGCTGCAAGTGATGTTTTTCTCACGATGGTCTTCCAAGCTCATGAAGCGCTGACGACAATGCCTTTGGCAAACACTGATGCAGCTCAGCTGAACCTCCATTATCTTCACAGTGGACAGTTTCCTTCCCAACACCTGTTAATCTGTCTGAATTGTGTTTTTTCTGCAGAGACGTCACAGTTGGAGACATCGTGACCGTTGGTGAGTGCCGACCACTCAGCAAGACTGTGAGGTTCAACGTCCTCAAAGTGACAAAGGCTGCAGGCGCCAAGAAGCAGTTCCAGAAGTTTTAGGCGTTTTGACTATGAGCATGAAGGTTACTTGTCTCACTGTCAAATAAAGAAACATTGTTTAAATGGCTTGTTTGCCTGTTGTCTGTCTAAAATGTTCCACTGAATAATACATGCACAAACTAATTAGCTGTGTTTTTTTTTATTTCAGTTAAAGGGACAACGAGGAGTTTTGGAAAAGCGAAGCGTTTTCTCACTACATTTATGAGCCTCTGCGCGCACCGTGAAATTCTTTGACCGTCGCAAGACAGACTCATGTTTTCATTCATCAAGAATTAGTCAGAGGTTCGAAGACGATCGCATACCGTCGTAGTTCCGACCATAAGCGGCGATTCGGCTGCGTTATTTTCATGACTCGCCACAAAACCGAAAGTAAAGAAAGCTGGTCGGCTCGACCAGCATCTCCGCCACCACTAATAAGAAAATAACGATAGAGACAAAACGATATATTTATCGAAAATGGGCTCATTAACAAGTGTGGGTAGCGTAGATTCATCCACATTAACGTGATATTTTTTTTTATAACCAAATAGAGACTCCTTGTTGTCCCTTTAATGACAGCATATTATAGATGTGGTGGTACACTGCATATTATCAGTTGTATGGTAAAGATTATACATAAAAGTGTTTCTTTCATCAAATATTCAATCTTGTTTAACAAATTGTCATTTTATGTGACACGCTAGTCCTTTTTTTTAAAAGCATTTTACAGTATACTATAAGCTTAGTATCAGTACTTTGAGATGGTTGCATCTGCAAAAAGATGTGCAGTGTTTCTACACTCATTAACCTAAAGTCAGATGCGAAGACACTTGATAAAGCTAGTCATTCATTAGTGATCAGTCCTGATGTGAAATACAAACTGATTATTTATTGGCTGAATATTGAGTTGAGCACCTACAGTGCATATGGAAAATATTCAGACCCCCCTCAAATTTTCACTATTTGTTATTTTGCAGCTTAATAAAAATCTTTTTTTTCCCTCATCAATCTACACTCAACACCCCATAATAACACTAAAACACAGAATTATAGAAATCTTTGCAAATTAATTTTTAAAAAAAAAGAAAAAGTTGACATATCATGTGAGCATCTTTGCTGTGACACTCAAGTAGGTCATTCAGGTGCCGTCCATTTCTTTTGATCATCTTTGAGATGGTTCTACACCTTCATTGCAGTCCAGCTGTGTTGAATTAAGTGGATTGGGTCTGATTTGGATGGCACACACCTGTCTAAATCAGGCCTTACAGCTCATTGGGGCAAAGGTGGTGAAAGGGGAGCCTGCTGCCATGTCCCATCTGAGAGAGACGGCCGGGGGATGTCCATCAGTGCACGCAGCTGAAGCACAGGTTAGCCTGTCACTTTCTTTGTCCCTCTTTTGCTGTTTTTTGAGACCCAACAATCAGTCATGACTCTGGTGCTTGGGGAATGTTTTTAAGAGTGATAACACTAACAATGTTGTCTTTTGTCTACAGGCTATTGATGGCACTTAAATTGACTGGAAATGTCTCCATCCGTGGCCGTATCCTCTCTGGTGAGTTTAACTCTTGACAAAAACTTGGAACACTACTAATCTGTTGGCACTGGTTTGGGTTGTTTCAGAAGTGTTTGAGTCTGAATTTGCCATAGCAGCTTCTAAAAAGGCACACTGGTAGTTTGGTGATATTATGTACAGATATTATGTACTGCGCTACAATGGCATGCAGTTCTTGGCTACAGTTGAAGCAACCCAAGCAAGAACCAGCATTGTAACTTTAACACAAATACATCTTGCAACTTTATTTTTCCATGTCACTGTTCTGCAAATGATGTTTTTCTCACGATGGTCTTCCAAACCCTCTGGGTTCTGACGATAATGCCTCAGGGCAACGCTGATGTAGTCTAGTGACAACAAAATTTCCTGTAATAAAAGTGGGGTGACGCTTTTCTCAGATCCTCCTTGTGTCTGTTGACCTGAAGTGCTTTCTGTAATGTCTGAAGGAAGCTGTGTATCTAAATCGTTCTTTCACTTCAAAGGTGTGGTGACCAAAATGAAGATGCAGAGGACCATCGTCATCAGACGCGACTACCTGCATTACATCTGCAAGTACAACCGTTTTGAGAAGAGGCACAAGAACCTCTCTGTCCATCTGTCACCTTGCTTCAGGTACTACACCTCACATGCTTATTTAATTTTATGCGAAGATCAAACTGTTGTTCACTTAATGGTTCACAATACATAGACACAAGCTCTGATTAGTGTTTCCCCTACCTTAATTTTGTAATTATTTGAAGTGTAGCAGAACCTGTTGCTGCCCACAAAAAAGTAAATGTAAATGCAACAGGCCATAGTCTTGTCAAAACATTTAAATCAAACTTTGCTGCAAGTGATGTTTTTCTCACGATGGTCTTCCAAGCTCATGAAGCGCTGACGACAATGCCTTTGGCAAACACTGATGCAGCTCAGCTGAACCTCCAGTTATCTTCACAGTGGATATAGATTCCTTCCAAACACCTGTTAATCTGTCTGAATTGTGTTTTTTCTGCAGAGACGTCACAGTTGGAGACATCGTGACCGTTGGTGAGAAGAGGCACAAGAACCTCTCTGTCCATCTGTCACCTTGCTTCAGGTACTACACCTCACATGCTTATTTAATGTTATGCATTAAGCTCAAACTGATGTTGACTTAATAGTTCACAATACATAGACACAAGCTCTGTAAAGTCACTCAACAGGCCACAGTCTTGCCAAAATATTAAATCAAACTTTGCTGCAAGTGATGTTTTTCTCACGATGGTCTTCCAAGCTCATGAAGCGCTGACGACAATGCCTTTGGCAAACACTGATGCAGCTCAGCTGAACCTCCATTATCTTCACAGTGGACAGTTTCCTTCCCAACACCTGTTAATCTGTCTGAATTGTGTTTTTCTGCAGAGACGTCACAGTTGGAGACATCGTGACCGTTGGTGAGTGCCGACCACTCAGCAAGACTGTGAGGTTCAACGTCCTCAAAGTGACAAAGGCTGCAGGCGCCAAGAAGCAGTTCCAGAAGTTTTAGGCGTTTTGACTATGAGCATGAAGGTTACTTGTCTCACTGTCAAATAAAGAAACATTGTTTAAAAATCTTGTTTGCCTGTTGTCTGTCTTTGTCAGTCTAAAATGTTCCACTGAATAATGCATGCACAAACTGATCAGCTGTGTTTTTTTGTTTTATTTCAGTTAATGACATGGCATATTATAGATGTAGTGGTACATTGCATATTATCAGTTGTGTGGTAAAGATTAAACATCAAATGGCAAGACAATTGACAGTAAAGATGGGCCCTTTAACATCCTAGCAATTGCCAGATTCTATGATACTCTTGCTGTCTACATGTCCACATTATAGAAGTGAGAACTATCATTTTGATAAGTGATTAGTTGTGAAATACAATAAGTGATTATTTATTGGCTGAATATTATATAATAGTTTCTGACATAAAAGTAACTTTTGTATGGTATCTCGGTGTTACCGGTATACAGTTATGTAAAATGAACTTGTATACATTATCAATGTAGTCAAACAACCATCTATACATGGATGTAGAGGTTGGTGAAATGAGATGATTCTACACCTTATTGCAGTCCAGCTGTGTTGAATTAAGTGGATTGGGGTTTAGAAGGCACACACCTGTCTAAATCAGGCCTTACAGCTCATTGGGGCAAAGGTGGTTAAAGGGGAGACGGCCGGGGGATGTCAATCAGTGCACTGCACACAGCTCACAAGTTAGCCTGTCGCTTTAATTGTCTGCCCTTCCTTGCTGTTTTTGGAGACCCAACAATCAGTCTGAGAAACAGACATATTTTGATAGAAATTCACCATTTAAATCTATGTCATCTTACATATCTGGACTCGAGTGTGCGTCATAAAGTGGAAGTACCCTGTGTACATAATTTCTCTGCAGGAAACTACAGTGTAGTTCAGTGTAATTATACTAGTATTTTGGGTTGCAGTCTGTCTTGATATTTGATTGGGATTTTTGAAGGTGTGTTCGTGTTTACTGCAGCGCCTCCCAGTGGTCCCAGAGGTGCTCAGCATTAGTTTCACATTGACCAGTGTAACCAGCAGAGGGCAACAACTCCCTTGGTATGAACCGAACACAAGGAGCTGCTCTGTCGATCTGCCTAAAAGAGGTCAACTCATCTGACTGCAGGTTTCAAAATGAATGTGTCCTATCTGATTCACCATAGTAATAGTAAATTGACATGGTCACATTAAATGAAATTAATCTCCTAAAGACCTAATTAATTAAAGCTTTGGTCAGGAATGAGATTGAATGATTGAATGTTTCTCATGTGTGATTTGAGTATATTTTCCTCTTAATAATGTGAGATTTATTTAATCACAGCATTAGTGAAATAAAGATACACAAGCAGGATTTAGCCAAACCCATTATGAGGGTGCTCAATCTGGGATTACAGTATTATCTGGCCTGAGAATATGCTGGAAACCTAAATGAGGGGAAGGAGGAGGGACAATCATCATGGAAACAAGATGCTATTAGTTTTTGTTTTGCAAATGTTTCTTATTGATGAGGCTGTAGCTGTGCATCAGAGTTGACCACTCACTGTAAATTATGCATTGCTGTATAGCTATAACATGACCTCCTTCCTTTGTACACTTTCAGCAGTGATGACGCTCAATAGCGTCTGAGATCCGGATAAACACATGCAAATGCAACAAGCATGGATCTCGGTGTATTCATGGCTTGTCTGCATCAGCTGAGTCATTTGCATGTGTCCTTATTATTGCCTGAGAAGATGACAGCTTCTCTGTATGGGAATCAGTGAACCCCCACTCCCCACTCCCCTCCCTCCCTCCCTCCTCTGGTCAGCCGGGCCTTCTGTCTGCTGAGTGCCACGGCAGAGGGATCTGTATTAACATAATGATGCTGTACATGTTCCTCTCCCAGTGCTCCAGTGAATGTGGACCATATGGTGTTGACATGAAGAGGAGAAAGTGGTTAATGCGAGCTCAGCCGTACAAATAGTCTCATTATTTAATGATTAGCAGAACAAGCAACAGCCACTCTGAAGGTTTGCTTTGGGGGAAAAAAAACAAATATGTCCCTCAATGACTGTTTTCACTTTGTTTTCTTATTGTACTAACAAAAATCCCAGCTCTCCATCCGTGCTACAATGTTTACCTAAACAGCAGCAAACTCAGCTTCAAACCACAAATTGTCCTCTCTGGTGCTGGGGCTTTCCCAGCTCCGTCTCTCCACAGGCGCAGACACTACAGGAGGGTGGGAGGGCCTCAGGATGTTCTCCGAATAACAGGCCCTCTCATGAGCAGACACCCCAGGGAGCATTATGGCCCAGTGGGCCACCCAGTCCACATGAGCGCATACATGCTCCCACAGAGTGTTTGTTCGAGGGCAGAGGTCTGATCCGTCAAAAAAGTCTGAGCAGCCATAATAAACTCAGACCGACAGTGTTAAGCTGTGATGGATATGTACTGATAGTGATGACTGTTGGGTGTAGCAGCAAGTAATCTACTGATCTGTCTGTGTTTTAAAACGTTTGTTAATCAGAAAGTGAAGATAACATAAGTGAACCATTCAAACTTCTGGGTCTCAATGAGATTGAGTTTAGGAAAGAATAGAGTTTCAGAGTTTACACATCACATACATAAACATCAGTGTTACTAAGGAATAAAACACACATTTGACTTGTAAATCAACTTTAATGACACAATTTCTTGGTTTAATTGCATGTTATTATAGATTATTTGGACAAACATGGGACATGAAGGTGATGTGCTCTATAAAGCTTCAGACACACAGGATGAAAGGCTACAGTTCCTGTTTTTGACCCACAGCATTTGCTGGATTTGGAAAGAGTAGACAGCAATTCATATTTGTAAATTTCCACCCTGACATCTTTAGAGACAAACACACGTCTCCTTCCTGCTCGTGCTTCTGCTAAACAGCTCTCAGTTTTCCATTTGGAAACCTCACCAAAAGGTGAGGGTGACCCGTACAGATTGAGATTTAGTGCTGCGGCGTCCGTCAGAGGCCGCTGACCTGTCCAGGCCAGTGAGGTCACAGTGGATAACCCTCTGTGTGCAGCTACACATCACATCACATCCAGGCTCCAGACTATTTTTGTTTGAAAGCAACAAGCACAGTGACACATTTCATCCTCAAATTTGACACACTGCTGCCTATATAGATTCTCTGATTGTATGGACGTTCCTCTTGTCTGTGGCAGCAAGCAAACACAAACACACGCACACACACCACATTCCTTCAGTTTGCCAACATGTTTACCCAGTGTCATGGAGCATGCTTGCGGGCGTCCTTACTTGTGTATCTAATGGTAGGGATGTTAGCTCAGAAGGTCAACCCAATGAGGGTAATGGCCACTGTCAAAACAGCGGCCTTCTGGTGGCTCAGCAGGAGGTTTGGGCAGGACAGGGTTGGTGGTGGTGGGGTTTGGGGGGAGGGGGTGTTGGACCCTTGTTCTAGGTTGCTCAGAGACTGTTAACAGCACCCAAACTGTTAGCAGAAACAGCAGCAGAAGCAGACAGGACCTGACGGACTGAACAGATGGAGAACATGTTATATGTGATGGAGCCAGGGCTGTAACAGATAAAGCCCTTCATCCTCTGCTCTGTTCTGCCTCGTTTTGGACTGTGCAACAACTAATTCCTTAATTTTTAAATGTTATTATCACCAAAATGGTCTGAAATAAAATTAATATAGTGGTTAAATGACAACTGACATTGGTGGAAGGAAGAACTGAGATTTACTCTGATTAAAAAAAAAAAAAAGCATTTATACAGAAAAACAAATTGCGGGATAAATATTTACTACTGACTAGCACAGCAGTTTGAGAAAGAGCGTCCTGTTCGAAAAGGTCACTTCGCAAATAAATCCTTATCAAAGGGAGCTTTTTGGTGTGCGGACTCATTCATCTTCTTTAGGGATAAATATTTAAACATTAATTCAAAATGGGGCTAGTTTTAATTGCTATATGGGCCTAATATAATAACACGCCTTAACTTGTGTTGATAAGGTTTAGAGAGTGGCTTGTAACTAAAGTAAAAAAAAAAGTAAATGTCATGGGGTAAAAAGCACAATATAGAAAAATTGTAAAGTAAAGTAGAAATGTACTTTATATTAATGTATTTTCAGTGTTACTATCCAGAGCTGCTGTTTCATGCATAATTTCTTAACCAACAGATTCCTGTTGTGACTGGATATCTCAGTGTCATTAAAGTATAAATTCATAATCACAAATACTGGATGCTAAAGATAAGCAGCTATAAAAAGTTACAGATGTACAGGTCTCAGTATAATTTATTCAATAAAAACAGAATAGGTGGATAAAGATAAAATATGACTTTAAGAAATCAATAAATATGAATGCCTAAAGTACGAACGAGGTGCATTTCTACATGCGTTACTCTCACACACTTTTCTCTTGTTGGATTTTTTCCACAGTAATATAATTAAACATTAAACCCATCAGTGTCTAGCGTCTCACTGCTGGGGTGCACAAGAGGAGCACTGTGGGCTCTGCCAAGCTAAGGGTCAGCACAGGGTCACCGTCCACATCTGGACATGTCATCAGCTCTCCGGATCTGCACAAAGACAGCCAGTGTTCCTGGACCGGAGGCAGACTTGTGTCCGACAACATCCTATTGACAAAAATATGCATCGTCATATTCAGCATTAAACAAACTGTCACGTGTCCTGGCCACAAACTGTACTTAAACACATTACATCTGGGCAGGGATGGTCCACCTTCAGGGGTTGGTGCCAGTGAAAGTAGATATGGTGGATAATGAGCATGTCATGATCTATTACCTTCAGGGTAAAAGGCTGTGGTCACACTTATCAGTGTCTGATATCCACAACAGCACCGTGAGCTTCTTAACTGATTTTAAGTGATTTAACAGATGCAGAGACGTCTTATCTCATCAGGACTGCTGAGCTGTGTCTCTGAAAATGTGTCTGCCAGTGTTTTATGAAAACTCTGGTCACTTATACCACTGACTCTTATTTACATGTGAGTGAAAATCTGATCTGATGGGTTAAGTTTCAATCCTGCAGAGCTCCATATCAAAGAGTATCAGCTACAAAACCTTGATTGATCGTCGCTCACCTGGCTGTTCTGGTAAGCCGAGATCCTTGCAACTGCATGCTACCTAGATTTGCACGACAGCTCCTAATTCAATATTCTCATGTTCATGCCTGCCTGTCAGACCAGACTGCATGTCTGGCATGTGTGAGTATGATGGGCATCTCTGGTTTTACAGCATGTTGTCAGATCAAAGTGTGGGGCTGGCGGTAGCAGGTCACAGGACGGGTGTTGCGTGCAGCAGCGCTCTCGGGTCATGTGTGAACCATCCAGCATGGCTGTCATCAGAGCATCCCTGGGGTGTGCTCTCGCTGAGTGATGGTCTCACACTGGAGCCCCAAAGCCTGCAGCCCAGAAGAGCAAGCAGGGTCTGGACAGCATATCGAACAAGTGGTATTAGGAGAACTTCATGTGTGATACCAGGTGTCCTGGGTCCTGCAGGAGGAACATACTCTGTTTTTAGACTCCTTATAAAAGTTTGGTTCAGTCAGTCATTTCTTTCCTTTAATTATACCAATTGGTTTCTTTGGAAAGCCCGATTAGTCACCTTTACAATGAGGTACAACTTGTATGGATTGTGAATCCGTGGAATGAGCAAGACAGCTAAACGTGTGGGTAGCACCCAAACAAGAGGGAAAACCAACAGGAGAGTATTGCAGGGGATTTTGGCACATTTTTGGAGGGTGCTACCCACATGATTAGCTGTGTTGTCATTTCCATGAATACACGATTCTTACAAGTTGTACCTCGTTATAAACCATACTCTGGCTTACCAAGAATATAAATTACAAGACCAATTGGTATTATTAAAGGGGAGAAATGATTGAATGAAATTATGTTTCCAAACTTTTTTTTGAGGAGTTTAGTTCAAAAAGCCCCAAAGATAAAGCAGATCATTGGTACTGAAGGCAAAAAAAACTACAAAAGAATTGCTATACACAAACACCGGAAGTTTCCGTCCTTTGTCAGCAGGTTTCTTGCATTCTTTGAGCTTGTGTTTGAATCTGTAACAAAAGAACTGTAAAGTGTAACACTTCTGTCTATAAAGGTAACAGGAGAAACTCAAAGCAACGCCCCACAGCAACAGTTTGTGCTGCTATCGAGTGGTTCCTCTCCAGCAGGAGGAATTCACCCTGGCAGATGGCGGGGCCGAGGCCCCCGAGGCCCCCAGGCAATGCTACACCCTGGGACCCGGATATCTAATCGTGCCCTGTTGAGCCTCTCACCTGCTGCTCCGGCGCTCACAATGTTATCTCATCTCCCTGACCTATTGTGGCTCCCATCGGTGATAATGACAGTTGAGAGACCCACGCAGACCCGGAGCAGAGGCTCGTTCTCCCCGGAGAGAGGCAGGACCATGGGAAACCTCGGAGTAATCGATCTCTCCATCTCGCCTCCTCTGGTGGATCTTGTTTCTTATCGTGACCTGCAGACATCTACTGTGTTGTTTGTGTTTAAGGCACAGATTGCTTTGATTTTTTAAAGAGCAGCTATTCATCTATTCTGTCATTATTCTTTACAAATGAGTTGTGTATTAGCTTCTGTGCTTAAGAGGGAATATTTTTCTTAGATAGTGGAGCAGATTGGCACGCAGAATGTCAACAGAGGCATTTGATTTGTTTATTCATGTTCTCTTGTGCAGTCATTAATTTTGGCTTTACAATGGATGAACATTTTCACTCGTTTACCATGAGCTCATAAACTGCCCGACCATAAATCATAAATCTTGGGCAACCGCAGTTGGTTGCATTTTGAAATCCCAAATCTTGCAACCTATTATAACCAAACCACGGTGTTGTGTTGTGGCCGATTTTGTTGTTGTCGTCGTATTTTTTTTTCATGCTTTCCACTGTTTTAATTTTCTCTTAGTCACTTTCCCTGAGAAAACTCCATCCAGCTCCAGCATGACCTCGGTTCCCACCATCTCAGACAGATATTGTCACAGTGGCCCAGTTCTCACTGAGCTGCACTGGATTGTTAATGAGATTTTTCATTGCTTCATCTTGAATGTACCTCTTCAGCACAGTACATCACTCTATGGATGGGAAAGTGACCTGTTGTGTCAGAAGTATTAATGTTATACTTCATGTCAAAAGAAACTCCACTTCCTCTTTGTATGAGACCGCAGCTATTCCTGTCAATTCACTGTTCATTCAACCAATTCTGGAGATGAAGTTCCTATTGAAGTTAAAGTTAAAGTATAGACAAATGTCCTTCTGCACAAAGATGTTGACAAAAAGTTAACCCTAAACATGTATCCAGTCCTCAGGCAGTGATCTATATGCTACCTATGTAAACATTCACAGCAAATGTCATTTTCTTGAAGCACAACTGAAGCACACCTTTTCTGTTAGCCTGTCAAGAACCTGACATTGTCTGCAGATCCAAGTCCATGCCCTCGGATTTCAGATTTAAAATGGCAAAAATAACCTCTCAAAATGCCTAAACTTTAACTCCACTCAACCTGACTGCAGTGTATTTCTAGCAGAAGATTTCATGTGCCAAGAAAGGACATACATCATCATCATCAGACTGCATGTTAACGTTAATGTTAAAGGCTCAGTCCAGAAGGAAATTTGAAACACTGTATGAATATGATATATCTTGACTTTTAGTGCATAGAATGGCTGGATCCTATATTTGTCATTATGCAATAATATAACAACCTCTCAAACTTTTGGAAAACATTTTCAGAAAATATAAATCCAATATTTTCATAAGCTGAGAGAAGCACAAGCCATGACCAGAAAGTGTCAAAGTGGGGAACTGAAGTGAATTGTGCATCATGATCATGGTCATCATATCATATGATCTTTTGCTGAATTTACACCTGTGTGTGCAGGAAACCATAGTTTAAAGAGTCTCGTTTAACATGGTGTATTTTGAGTCCTGCTGCAAACATAAAGGGGAGGAAGTGAAAGAAGCTTCACAATGATCTGTTTCGTCACCACTCTCTCTATATGAACAGAGAAAAAGTATCTTCTTGCTTCAGTAAACTTCAGCTGAACAGTGAACAAAAGAGATCAAATGCAAAGAGCACACCCAATTATTGTCTGAGCTGCTTAAACTGTGTTTCCCTTTGTGGTCACACAATCAATATGTAACCAGGAGAAAGGAAATGGAGTTCTTTACATCAGAGACAATGCATAGCGAGGCACGGTCTAGGGTTTTTCACATGAGATCTCGCACAGACTCGGCCTCAGTAAAGGTCACAGTCAGTTTTTCCACTTCAGTGCAAGTTAAGGAGGATAAGAGCATTTGTGGAGTGAAATGTTCTCAAATCTAATACAGTTTTACATCATGGCAGAACTTTGGTTTGTGATTCATGGTTCAGGAAATCTGGAGGATAGTTTGATCTTTTTGGGTTTGGCAGAACAATGCACTCTAAATCAAACGTGGTTGTTACATTTTTTTCTATAATCTTGAGATTATGAGGATTTTTCAGGCTCAAATGCTGATTTAACTCAATGTCTTGATGTCAATTGAACCTGGCAACACATTTAGCCACAAAAACAGAGCTGGATTTTCTGCTTTGTGACAGTTCAATGTCAAGAGAAAGTTTCCTCTTAATTACACTATTTTTTTTTTCCCCATTCAGATCTCTCATTAGGAGATATACTGTAGGTAAGTTAAAGACTACAGACACAATCTTTGTGATATTCTATATTTGTGTTAATTAGCATTTAAAGGTGACCCCTAACCTCTACCCTTAAAGATGTAGCTCTCTATACATTTTTGATAATAAATGAGGTCTACAGTAATACTGTGAAAGTGTCAAAGTCCTCAGTTCACAGCCTATATTCAGATACTAAACCTTGAGATGAGGTGTCAGAAAATGAGTACAATCAGAATAGTGTCCTGTCCTGGCTCTGAGCCTCTCGTCTGATTGGTTAACTGAGAAGCCTGACAGAGGATATAAGGTGATTCGTGGTTCTTATGACCACACACGTCTTCTTGTACAAGTTAAAAAGAAATCTGGGACTTTAAATGGTGTTGAATAAAAATGTAAATTTTCAAATATTCAATAACATCCAGAGTTCATGACCTCCATGTCCTCAGTGGAAGTTATAGCCTTGGTTGATGTGCCTTAAGACAAACTGTGGAGCTAGATTCTCTCCCTGAGAAACAGAGCAGGGTCTCACCAAAGTGACACTGCTGATAACCCTGTGCCATTGTGTGCCTGGCTGCCAGATCATCTCTGTTACACTGCAGTGTGTAAAACATGTTGGAGATAACAGCCAATCCCAAACATTGCCCAACAGAAAAAACAAATATTACATTTTTCTTCCACAAAAGCAAACACCAAATCTCCTTATCTTAAGACAGATTGCATCTGTAAGAGACCACCACCATTCAAAGAGAGGAAACGCTGTTGTTTTGTAGAATGTTATGCCTCGGGGGACAAAATGGCATTTTGTAACTTATATGAAAATAACTTTGCTAAAAGAGGGAGCAGACTAATGTGTGTAGCCTATGTGTTTATAGACTTAAGGAAATACATGTCACTTATGGAAAACCCCAGTGGCCTATAAACTGCATCATGAAACAGTTTAAAGTCACATACAGGAAAGTTATTTTTATGGAAATTGAAATTGAACTGCACCCACTGTGGCGTTTCATTTGATTTAGCCTTCAAGGGTTCAATTCAGTGTGTCTCAAAACAAAAGTATTGAACTTAAGGTGGTGCAAACAACAGGCTTTCAAAGTACAAACTCACAACATACAGTTTGAAACTCCTGAGCCACCATCTGACAAAAGTGTTGATATATCTAGGACAAAAACTGCTTCAAACTACTGCACTGTCTCCAACTAGCCTAATGCTAAGCAGGATGCTCTGGGCTGTGCTAACATTTTAGCATGCACACTGAATATTCGGTGACAGTCCTCTTTGTTACATAAGAGGACCAACCGGGCCGACTCACAGTATCAGTGTGTCACTGCAGTAATGACAACAAATTGCCTCAACGACGGTATGTGACAGCGCTGAAGTAACAGAGGAGGATTAAACTTTCTCTAAACCTTTCTCAGGGGTTTATCCAAGAGCCACATCCTGCGCTCCATCAATAAAAACAAAATCAATTTGTTTGCTTTTCACTTATCATGTGGAAAAAAGTGACTCATTTAATGACACACACACACACAGTAAGAATGAAAGAAAGAAAAAAAAAAAATCAAAGCTATGCTCAGCATCCTTGCAAAGTGGCCCCAACATAAACAGTGATCTGTTGAACAGCAGAGTAAACTTCCTCTGCTTGCACTGGTGCACACACTTCCTGAGGGGATTGAGTGATGCATCGGGCCGAACCCCGTTCTCCATAAAGGCTGGAAGAGTCTCACCCGAGAGGCAAAAACGGGCCAACCGAGCAAATTCAAGCCACATGCTGGCCACTCGCATCTCTTCCTGTTCTCCTCTTACTGTAGGTTATCAGTGCAAACCACCTGAAATTAATTGTAATTTTCTCTTCAGATGATATGTAGACAGATCTGTCTGCCATTCTGGTCCTGACTGAAATATCTCAATAACTACAGGGAACATGAAATATGATACAAACGTTTATGGTCGTCTAACATGCTAAACCATTAGCTCGACACACTGCTGTGCTTTAGCAGTATGGCTATAAACTGCCATTCATTCATTCATTCATTACTGTCTTGGGAAATTTTCAGTTTCTGCCTGAAAAAGAACCAAAAACGCAGTAACGGCTCAGTTTCCCACAATGTCTTGTGTTAAGATAATTTTCCTTTCTTATGGACGATCTCAGCACTAAGATGTTTTCTGAGAAATATGTCTGTTACTTTATTGTTCTGGAGAAAGTGGATTAACTAGCTGTTTCCACTAATTCAGTGTGTTCTACAGCTTATTTTTGATTTCCTGCTCCATGGGTGCAGATTAATATCTCTGGTGGCAGCAGCCCAACTGAAACAAACCCTTGACGAGGAGGTCCCTAACCCCAGCACCCTGAGAAACACTATAGCCAGTGCGAAGAGCCGTAGCGCTACATAATTGGAGACATGATTGGGGGAACAGTAGATATGTGTGAGTTTTAGCCGCCCGGGGGGAGTCCCACCCAGGGAGAGTGGGGAGGAAGCTGTGCAGATGGAGGTCAGAGTTGGGTGGCTCACATCCTACTCACTATTTGTCCTGTTATTCCAATCTCCGCCAACACACAGGGATAATGCTCGGAGAATCCTACAGCTTTTTTGTTTCACTCCATTAGTGAGTTTTACATGCAATACGCTACAACCAACTCATAAACATAAAAGCATAAAATGACACTTTCTAAGCCTCTAAACGCGGTCAGTTGGGGTGAACTTACCATGAAATCTTGTAAAAGTTTCAAAGAGTCATATAATTAGAACTTTTTTTTGTTCTAGACGACCATTTGTCTCTACAAAAGACGCCAGATGCAACATTTACAGCTTGAATTGGCAAATGTGGCGTTCTCAAAGGCTTTGAAGACCCTCCAACTGATGTTCATCATTTCATATGATGTCCCTCTGTGACTTAGCTGCAGGACTTTTATTATGTTATTTCCAGGCTGCTGCTTAATATGGCCGGCAGAAGCTAAAGCTGGCTGTTGTAATGTTTTTCATGGCTTAAAGGGAGAAAGGCCATTCTCAGATGTTAAATATATCTGAGCAGATATCTTTAACAGTGCCTTCTTAGGACAGGATGAGATAGTTCGGTCGGGTCGTCTCCACTTTGACCGTTGACACCGCCTGAATGATATTTGTTATTACCTGAAAATCACCCTAATATGTCTCTGAGGTATTTTTGGTGCTATCGCCGGAAAAAATATCCCGCATGAGATTCTCGACATACAGACTACAAAGGCAAAGTCACAATGAGGAGTCTTCCTGGAGATGTGACTGTTCGCATCGTCTCCACCGAGGTCACGGTGAGCGGGTCAGGCAGACGAGCGGCCAAGCAGCAACAGCAGCGCAGCGATGACCTGGGAAATCAGGATCTTTTCCGCCAATACCACAGAGACAAAGAGATGCCAGAGGACGATGACCCTTTCCTGCTAATCAGAGGGAGATTCGTGGAGAGGAAAGGACTCCTCCCTCCACCTCTGCTCCGGCAGTGATGAGGTTTCCATGTTTGTGTTGGCTCGTGGCGCTCTGAAGGTACCTGTATCCTTTCTGGCAGAAGACAGAGACACACAGACTTATCCTCACTCGGGCCAGGAATGGAAAAGACGAACTCTGAGAGCATCATCAGTCACGTTTGTTTATCATCCCCTGATTTTGAGTAAATTTCCTTTCAGTAGGTGATGCTCGGCTTGTTTATGGATGGTGCTCAAAATGGTTGTCAGAGTATGGAGTACTGTAATCATTTGATTTCCTTTCACATTGTTTTGCCCACATTCCTGTATAATACAATCCATTAACAAAGTTCTTGTAAAGCACAGCTAAACTCCACTTGTATAAGCAATCCAGGCCCAGATCTACCTGTTTGCATGTCAGCCACTCATCTCCTCCCTCCTGTTTTCCTCTCTGGCCACACGAACACACGGCTCTAGAGATGGAAATATCTCACCACTTTGATCCAGACTTGTCAGCTATACAGGATGGATTGACATTAAATCTTATACAGACATTCATGCTCCCTTGAATATGACTCCTACTGACCTTGGTGACTCTGCGACTTGAGATTTCAGATTGATACGTGTGGTTTGAGAGATTTTTTTTTAGTGAACAACACTTACAAACATTCATGTTCCCTCCAGGACAATGCTAACTAGATTACCTAGGGAGCTAATGGCAGTCCCATGAGCCTCATCTGTAGTTTAGTGCTATAGCAAATCTCCAACTGCAACTCTCTGAGTCTTCATGGCACACACAGAAAAAAATAGCTTTGGGATGAATTATTTCTGTATTTATGAGGACATGCTCGTACTCCTTTGAAGCCTTTGATGCATAACCCAAACTGAAATTATATGAAACTCTCTTTGTCCACTCGAGCTGTTCCTTCAGGTTCCTCAACAATAGCTCCTTTGAGCGGTGAACGGGACCTTTGAGGAGCTCCTTTTTTAAACATTATGGCCGAGCAATGGCTAAAGATGCCTATCTAAGTGTGGTTTGACCTCTCCTGTCTTCATCCCCACCGAAGTTCAAGATTCGTCCAGAGCCCTGTGACCCACTTTCATTCACTCGCTCTGATCGTCTTGACTGTGGGCCGTGACCCTGGTAATGTTATACAAACGTCATGTATCACAGGACTGACAGCTCCCGTAGAACAGGGCAGCATTTGGCCTGCGAGCATTGTCAGAGGACCCTTTGTGGACGGACAAAGACCACTGGAAGAGTGAACAATGGAGTTTTGCAGACAAGGTCGGGCAAAAAAAGAAAAGAAAAGTAAAAAACATACCATATGGCCATATTTCTGTTTGCAAACTCATCTTAAAAGTTCTTCTGTACAGTGTTTCATACTCGTTTGTTTCCTCTGTCTGTGAGCAATGCTCCAAAAGGAACAAAGCTCTTTGTGTTGCAGTGCACTGTGGCTCATTAAATATAACATAACAAGAGTTTAAAGCTTTATCACAAAGAGTTTATGGCTATTCTGACTCAACTCAGCTTTGATGTTCAAGGTCAAATGTTTTAAGGTTGTAGGACTGTAAAATCCCTGAGTGGTGAATTGTCCTTTAGGAAACAAAGCTCATAACATGATGCCAAATTAAGAGGCATGTCAGGATGTGAAGTAAAGATTTCAGTTGTATGTTGGATAAAATAATCAGCTACACACCCTCATTTAGATTTCACTGCGCTGAGGATGTGACCAGCACAGAAGCTTCTTTCGGCTTCACTGAAGTGAGTGTTTGCTGCCTGTTTAGTGCATCCTGAGATAACCTGATGAAGCGCAGCGCTTGATCAAAGACATCGGCAGACAGTCGCATTCCTCTGCAGCCGTCACCTCAAAGGAAGTGAATCACAGTCCAGCTACAGTAAACAGTCAGGAGGTCAAGCTGTGCTGTTTTTTTTATCTCTGTTTTATTTCTGCTGCACCCCGTGGCTTTGAGGCTCCGCAGCTGAAAGCCTCCCTGTCAGATTAAAGTTTCTTATTATAGTCGCTGTGTAAAAACACAAGGAAGGAATGATGAGAATGAGGCACAAATATTGTTCTTAAAAATGACTGTGGCATGATAAGACACTGTCAGTGGCCCGAGTCCACTGCTCATAATTTACTCAAATACAGTTTTTGAAATGCTTGTTCTTTACTTGGGTATTTCACTTTTATCTTAATTAATACTTCTGCTACACTACATCTCTCACTCTGTCTCTCACTCTCACAATCAGAGGCCACTATTTTCAAAATCCCACAGAAGTATAAGTACAAGAAGTACTATCAAAATGTTTATGTTGTCAATGACATAACTTAAAATGTGTGTGTTATCACATAATCAGTCGAAACAAGTCAATTGGGTAGTCTAGTCCTGTAATTCTGGAGGGTCTCATGTTAAATCTGGGGGACAAGAAAGGGAGAAATGAAGGAAAATTATGACTTTACAACACATATTTTCAGTGTTTGCATTTCCATCTGTCTTTGTTCAGTACGAAATATTTGGGGAGGAGCCCAAACGAGATATTGTTCAAGATCGAACCAGGAAGAGGAGCTTCCGCTACAAACAAGCTTGAAATATCGACTTATTTAATTTTTTTCGGAACAATTTCGCATTTCGGGGCTTCAATACAAGACGGACATTACATACGAGCAGCGTGGAGGTATTTGGATGTTTTTTGGTGTGTCTTTTTGTTACGAGGAAAAGTGGTATCCATTTGCAACCGTTATGGACATGCAGTGCTCCGCCGAGACCCACTGTAACTCAGAGAAGCCACGGATAACTCTGAAACTTCTCCCAGCCCTTAGTCGACATGAGGGTGAGTAGATAATGAGTGCAATTTGAATTTTGGGTGAACTATCCCTTTAATCTTAGACAATGTTTGACAACGTCAAAAAAAAATGGGTGTAGTTCTAAATTTTATTTAATCAGTGAAACTCAGTTTTGTCTGCCTTGAACCTTGATGTCAAATTTATTGGACCTGCAAATTCTCTCAGAAGTAAAAATCTGCTCCTGGCTTCGATTCTAAACCTGATTCTGAATAAAGCCCTGTTTCGTTGGCGATCCCAGACCCTTAAGTCCTATTTCATGTCCCAGAGAACAGACGGCTTAGTGATGTAGCAAGCTGCCATGGAAACCAGAGTTGTCTGTTGTGTTGGTTGTGTGTCGGAGATCCGCCCTCTTGCCCTGACCTCATCGCTCTGTGGCGGCACACTTTCCCCGGGGAGTTTCAGATACAACATCTGCCCTGGGCAGTGGCACCCCCCTCACACACATACAACCTCCCCCTGACCCACCCACTCCAAAAGCCAGAGAGCTTCTGGACTGGCCCTCCTCAATAAAGGCCGTCCACACACACCTGCTGAGAGGGTCAGAGGTCATCATCCAAGCAAAGGCACAATGTGACCTGACAGGGCTGCAGCCTGCATCACACTCTGATGCCTCACATTGCAAAGCAGAAAGAAAGAAAGAAAGAAAGAAAGACAGCAGTCGTTCTTACACTCCCTGAGAAGCACAGTTCCTCTCATCCTGCTTTAGCGTCTTTTATTGGGACGTCTGCTGCTGAGAACTGAACAAAGTGGATTTAAAATAAAACACATGACATCAGCTCCTCCAAACACTTTCCCTTTTCATTTTCCCAGATTGTTGCGTCTGTCTGGCTGTTGCGTCATGTGACCATTAAATGTGGAGACAGCGTCTGTGCCTGTGGTGCCTGCTGCCTCCTCGGGCCCTGAAGGAATCACCCGGCCCTCATCAATCTGCCTCCACATTCCACAATAGCTGACAAAGGGACTCCACTCTGTCAGCGGCAGATGGCCTCGCCTTGGGCTGTCCACGCCAAGCGCCCATTGTTTAGGCTCCGGGGTTTGATGCAAGGACCTTTGCTCCTCCTCCTTCGGTGTCACAAGAGGATACTGGGGTGCAGAAGTTGAATTCTGGAAATAAACAATGTCTGGATTTTCATGTATGATTGAATATAAGATGCACTGCATACTGCCATAATATAAAGATTTTTTTTTGATTCTATGCAAAATACTGTGGGTTATAAAAAGAACGAAAAATGTCTGTGCTGTGACAAAAAGCTGTGATCTCTGTGGATTATCCTGATTCCCACAGGGATACAGGAGGTAAGCGTGGCCCCAGCAGACGAACAGCTACAGGCCTCCACAGCTCGTTATCACACAGGAAGCCATGTTTTCTTTTGTTGTCTGGAACCAAGAAACACAGAATCAAATTTTAAGAAAAAATAATAATAACAGTGTTTAATGGTAAATTACAATGAGTCAGTGCATGAATTATCTGCCACGAAAGTGATAGGATCAATTCTTTGTATTGATCCATTCATCAATACTCAAAACAAGACTATGTGGTATTGATTCTGGCCTAATATGAAGTAACAGCGATCCAAACATCTCAGAAACAAGGTTCGGTTGTAGTTTTAAGCCCAGATAAAGTTACACACTGGCTCTTTGTGAGATCTGAAGGTGCAGTTTGGTTAAAGGTCTTGTAACAATTTTATGGCCCCTCTTCTTTTTTTGCCGTTCTCTTTTTTTCCTGGAAGTGGAGGGAAGTGAAGTCTTCTTTTATGACGTGAGATTCTTTGAACGTGCTCACCAAAAGCTTGCAGCAGCAGCAGCAGCTTTGACTGACTCCATTCAGCAATTAACATAAAGCTGCCTCTCCATTAGAGAGCATGCAGCCTGGCTCTCTGGGCTTTTTGTGAGGCGAGCTGGCTTGGTTTAACACATCTGTTGTCTCCCATGTCTGAGCAACCCACAGACAGGTCCGTTCACAGTGATCCTTTTATTTGGCCCTGAAAGGACCTATAGGGGCTCCTGATAGATGGCCTTCGTTCCAATGGGAGTGAAAAGCCGGATAATGGAAAGAATGGTGAGCCACCACTCCTGCGCACCCCCTGCTCCAAGCCCCTAAACATCCTTTTAAAGGGCTCCTCTTAAACAGTCTGCTGCTGAGCGTAATCATGTTGGACCAAGAGACCATGTCTAAGCAAGTTTAAATTCCCGCCTTTATAACGAGGCTTTTTTGCGTTTCTTTAACATGTCAACAATTAAATTAAAATGAAAGGTTATGAAAATCTAAAAAGAAAACTGGTCCAAAGTCAATTTTCTGTTGAGATTTTAGTAAAACAAGTTCTCAAAACATCTAAAAACTACAACTTTTCCACATTTGTTTTGTGATATCAGAACTTTTTACCAATATTTGTGGTGTTTTTTTGTTTGTTTTTTGATGCACAAATTAAAAATGTGCATAACTGACTTGAAAATAAAGCACTTAGTTTGCAGTGAGTCAGAGGTTCAAAAGTAAATGTAAATTGTCAGCATGAAGTTTAAAGTAAATTCAAATTGATATCATATTAACCACATATTTTCTATAATGCACTTGGGGCTTAAATCACCGATAGTTGGATTTGAATAGATGAGACGAGAACGTGGAGGTCAGAGTTTCATCCCTCGGAGTGAGGGGGGGGGGGTGTCAGAGGATGTTTACTGCAGTGTTTCAGCATCAGTGATCAGGACAGCACAGGGATGGAAAGACAATAGACAAAACAATGTCCTATTTAAAGATGGGTCACTGCTATTTATAAACCAGTGAAGAGGCCCGAGGAGGTGGGATGGAGAGTGAAGACAACTTTTCACGCTGTCAGTTCAGGAAATGTCTCATTTGTTTTTGTACATTCAGCACTATTTTGGGGTGTGCTCATGACATGTGTCAGGTTCTGTATGGTTGTTGTCCTGTTGTGGCTCTGTCTTACCAAAGACTAATCCAATGACGTTATCAGTGTAAATCCAAGGATCCGGTGCTCTTTCATTCGTCTCACTGAGCTTTTACTTTGACATCTTTAAGAGGCTCAATAGAGCCACTTACATCAGTCAGAAACACAGCGGCCTTTGCGGGACATCTTTGAAATCAGCTGCAGTGGTGTCTAGTTGTGTGGTTTCTTTTTATTTTGCAGAGAGCATGAAGTGTGCCTGCATCTCAAAGGTGCACACTCTGCAGAGCAGGATAACTTTCTGCTGATGTGCAGTCCTCAACCTGTCCTGTGTGATATTCCTGGTATTCCCTCTGCATTGTCTTTCTGCTTGTGAGATCTCTTTTACATCAAAATAGACACTTGTGGCCAAACACAATGGGCAGCATTGTCTGTCCGTGAAAGGAGAGCATGTGCTTTGCTAATGCCGCACTTGCAGCAGCCAACCTCCGGGACAACCTCTACATTCAGCCTTTGATTAAGGAGCGCAGTTATGCATGGATGACTTCCTCCAAGGTGCCTGGAGGTTGTGGGAAAGGGCCAGCGAGTGGGTGTGGCCTCAGTCAGAGGGGGGGGCCGTTCCTGCCTCGGTGAATGGACCACAGAGACTGGGCTGAGTCCAGCTGAGTCGGTCAGCGATGAGGGGGCGGCGGCTACACTGTACATCACATGACCACCACCGTCAGAAAGATTATGCAAATTGTACCTATGTGTGTGTGTGTGTGTGTGTGTGTGTGTGTGGTTTTAAACAAACATGTATGCAAACTAAAATCATCCACATTCACATGAACAAATGTGCAGCGTGTTTCTTCATTTGCATGCGTTGTGATTTTTGTTGCAGCATGTATGTTGTCACATTGCTGAAGCTGTTCTGAGAATTTTCAGTGTGTTTGTGTCTTTTCCTGGGTTTAAAGTTTGTGTGTAAAGTTGTAGAGGTAAATTCATGCAAAACCGCTGATGCACGTTTCCGTCTTGGGCAGTTTGTTCGGCAAGCAGTCGCTCCATTTACCTCTAAAACAACTCCGTCTCGTAACGTTCCATTATTATCTCATAGCGTGGTGAATGTGCAGGTCACAACTTGTCCACGAGAGCGTTTTGGAGTTGTTGGATTGTGTATGTGACGAGTTTGATGAAGGAAACCAAGAAATCCCATGAGCCTCCGTAGCGTAGCTCTGAGCAGCTCGCGGCTCTGCTGCGCCGTTCTAAAAATAGCTTGCACCGGCAATTAAAAGTAACGAACCTACTCCTAAAACTATAGCAATGGGCCAATTTGCCAAAATGTTGAACTATCCCTTTAATTATCTTAAGGCCAAATGCAAGAATAACACATTAATCATAGACTGAGGAGGTTTTCTGTCTGCAGTCAACACATTATCAATATCATCAACATGAAGATACAAACTATGTGTCCAGAAATAGACCCAACGGTGCAGGGCCTGCAGGTCTTTGAGCGGGAACCGGACGCTGATCTGGGGTCAGGGCTGTTTGTGCCCAGCCTGATCTCAGTCGGCACATCTGTGTGGGGCGTGAGGACTCGATCGCAGGCGGCCTCCTTTTAAACAGCAGCGATTAGCGAGGCGCCTGCATGGAGGCCTTGAGGACGACGGCGTCGGCTGCCTTCTGAAGGAGATTAAAATACAAGAGCTCAGGCAGGGAGGAGCACCTGCCGCCCGTCGCCTCAAAGACAGGCGGAGCACGAGATCTAACACCGACCGTGTTTTGAGGTGCAGTCTTCCAGAAGTGGAAATGACATTTAATCATGTGATAAATTCTGGGTTCAGACTTGTGAAGTATCTGGATAACGTCTGAGAGTAAATACAGACAGTGTGCTGGCTGGGTGAACCTTACACTCTTCACATGATCTTTACTGATATCTGTAACGTGATCTCGTCTATCCCGGTCATGCCATGCAGCGTTCATATCCCAACCTAACCTGCTCCTGTCATGGATGTCTCCCATGGGAAATCAAAAGGCCTGTAAAGCATTGCTAATGCTACAGTTTCCCACGGATACTCCAAGAGCTAAAAAGGCACTGATACCCAGAGAGGTCAGCTAAGAATCATGTTTCTGCATGGCACCAGGCTGCAGAGACGATGCACTTACTTTAGAAGTGGCGGTGTGAACAGGTTAAGGAGTAGCCTACATTTCCAATTTGAAATTCAGCCGAAGGGGGTAAAAAAAAAAATGCTAACATGCTAAATCCCTATTCTTTTCATGAGCTCCTGACAGTAGAACAAGGACTCTGCTAATCCATTTAATATGAGAGGATCAGCTCAGTTGGACCCACCACAAGGAATAAACCGCTGCTCTGTGGGATGGAAGCTGCTCTTGTTCCCTCGGCTGGAGCTGGGCCAAGGCCGGTGCCAGAAATTAATCCCAGTGACAAACAGCTCAGCTGACCAGGTTGGACAGTCTGGGAAGAAGGTGTATGTGTGTGTGTATGTGTGTGTGTGTTTATGTGTGTGTTGGTGGAGACGGTAATGATGCGGGATTTCCTGACAGGTGGTATGTTGATTATACGCCAATATCAACCCCTGCTTAGCCTTCATCCTTTAATGCGGTGTCCTCCTGCTATCATTTAACACCGTTTCCCCCGGTTTCAATAGCAATTAACGGATCATGGGAATAAAGAGCAGCTTTCAGAGGTGGAGAAATAATGAGAGATGACAGAAAAATGACAACTTCATGGATTTATACCATCGTAAAGCAACTTTGGTTTAAAATTTTTAAGTAATAATTGAACAATTTAGCGAAGAGGCTCATTTTCAAGGGAAGAAAAACGCATATAATAGCCAGCCAATTAATTTATGCTATGGCTGAGCTAACCACCATATTTATCACACAGACTGAGTAGGGTCAAGAAAGTCATAAAATGGCAGAAACAGCTTCATCATGTAATTTGAATCTCTTTACATTAAGAGAGAAAAGGAAATAATCTGTTCTATCTGCTTTAAATTAAGCACTGTATGCCTCACCAATTACCAGAGTGTCTTTAGCAATTAACCAGGATTTACTATATTGTCTCACACTGTTGTCACATGGGAGTAAAGTAATTTAGCTGCCACATCTGCCGCGGTCACATCTGCTTTTCATTGTCATGGCTCCTTAACTTGTCTGGCCTCTCGTGTTGCCGTATATCACCCTGAGCTCCCTGCAGAGCTGGCTCTTGGTAAACAATAAGCCATGACTGAACTTTGCCACTCTGCATTACCAAAAACAGGGTTTAAAAATCCTCACGAGTCATAAAAGCAACAAGGACAAGGTTTTGGATCTCATTGCGTATGAAATCGATGTTGGGTAACTCATCCTTCGAGTTGTCTAGTAGTTAATAGACCTCTGGGTGGCAGAGCAAACACTCATTAACATGCTAAATAGCAACAGATGTGATGTAATGTATAATATACCGTAGGGGCGGTTGACCAGTGTTGTGGTGTCAGAGGAGAGAAACACTCTGAAATATTTGCCTCTTCGCTGATGGGAGATGTTTGTGGTATATTTACCAGTTCACAACATTAACAATGTGACAATGTGTTACTAGTACTCAGCCTTTTTTCTGAATATTTCATCACAGTGTAATTCTTTACAGCATATTTGTGACAAATTCACATTTGTTGTGTATAAGTGAAGTGAAGGGGGCATCCGGATTTGAACCGGAGACCTCTTGATCTGCAGTCAAATGCTCTACCCCTGAGCTATACCCCCACACACATTGGTGACTGGACACCACACAGAGATGTTGTTACATCAATGACAATGATCTATTGTCACTGAATGTTTTCCTCTTTTTCAGGTTGGCAGTCCATACAGTCTAACTCAAGTCATTTTCTCTGATTCTGTTGTAACATCTGCAGACATCTGGCCCCAGTGAAAGATAAAAAGAAAAAAAAAGATGAATTTCACGGTCAAAGAAAAAGGTCATTATGAAATGATGATGAAGTAAGAATTAAGTGATTAGAGGTGAACTGAAAATAAAAACACTCAAAATACTGTTCTATTGAGAAAATACTAATTAGGGTTAAGGTTAGTAAAACGTTTGGATGAAAAAGTCCAAGTTCAACAGAAAGAATGTCAAACGCTGATTAACAATTGTCAAAGTTTGGACTTGTTTAGTAAAAATGTATGAGCCAAAAAGTCACTGACACAAGATTTAAAACTCAAATGAAAGAATTTAATGTTTTATTTATAAGATTTTTGTCATGAAAATGTCGTGAGTGTTTTTAATCAGAAATGCTCTTTCACAGATCTGCTTCCAGGATAAAGAGAAATTACACAATGTGCGTAACACCCACACAACACTCCCAGAGTGTAACCTCAGCAGTTTCCCACCACAGCCTCTCTCACTGCAAGCTCCTCTCTGCCGGCCGTCCCGTGAGAGTCTGACACATCAGACTGCTCTGTCATTTTCACTGTATCAGATCCCACAGCCCTATTCTTCCACCATAATACACACAGATCATATCTCTGCACCTCTCCACGTTCCACAACAGAGAGCCCTCCCCGTAACGCTGGTGAGAAAGGACACAACAAATAGGAAGCCATGCCACTCCCCCCCACCACCCATCATTCATAATTCAGCCTGTCTCATGCAATTTCTCTCTCTCGTTTTTTTTTTTTGTCCTGTGAGGAGCCACACTATAAAGACCAGACTAGACTACAGTCCTCCCAATTTAATGTGTCAGTCATTTGAAGTTCCCACAACAACAAGGGCCGACACAAAGAGAGAGTGCTGGGAAGCATTAGGCTGACAGAGTGGAAGTAGGCCAGGAGCAGGGGGTGACGAGCAGGTCTGAACAGTTATGCAAATAGCTGGTGTTCGCCTGGTTATAGAGAGGACAGTGAAAGGGAACAATTATGATTTGGTGGTGGGGAGGGGGTCACTTCACTAAAATAGGACATCAGCTCAGCAGCCATGAGTTTCCTGTTTTGGTTGGATACGCAGGCAGTGATGTGTCTCTCTCCTCTATCTCGCCTCACAGCACTGAAATTGTTTATTTAGCCAAGAAACTGAGAATAAACTTTATCGCTACTGAGAGATCCTTCAAAATAAAATTGAAAAAATAAAAAAGTCAACAACTCGAACTCTTGTTATTACAGAGGAAAAACAAATCAGATTGTGCACACCCCCTCTCTGCGATGGCTCACACATTAAACACGTTTAAATAAGAAAGAGCAACAATGAGAGGACACAACACACAATTAAAAGAAGCTCAATGACTCCAGTGTCTTGTCTTTGTCTGCTGGACCTCCCCATGGGACGTCCCAGCAAGGTAGCTACAGGCCACAGACAAAAAAAGATCCTTTTATTTGGGGGAAAATGGCCTTTTAGCCCAACACAAGAGACCTTTTCATTGGTTTGTTTTTGGTCATACAACCACCATCTTCCTCCCTTCTTCACATTTACATTATAATATGGAAATAACTCAAATCTGTCAACAGCTTTTAAAGTTCCCCTGATTTGACTATTTGCCCCCATGAGTTTATTGAGCTCTCAGCTGAAATGGAAACCTGAAGGCTCCTCCAGTGAATATCTAGTTTCCAGTAACAATAAGTAGCTTTGTACAGTATAGACGGGTCCAAGCTGCTGCGGCAGAAACAACACTGGTATATGGGGAAAACTGATCTGATATTGGCTTATGTTGCCGAGCGACTCGCATAAGATCACAAAATTTAAAAAAGATGTTTTATAGGTGGTATTTACTGAACAGAAGAAATTGTGTTCAACACGACCGGGCTCTCCAGCGAGTAACCTGAAACCTTAGCTCCTGGTCGACCACTTAGTCTTTTGACAAAACATTTGTTGAAGGTAATCACATGATGGAAATTATTCTTAGCATATAAAGAACATTTCTTCTCCTTTTATGAATAATGAAATAAAATGTTCTATTATGTTGTTTTCTTTATACTCATATACAATTTTCAATCAACTATTTCTGCCTTACCTTAAGGATTTGTACACTTCCTCTGCTCCAGCAGGATGCCATAAAATGTAGTTCCTACAACTATTTGCATCATCTTTATTTGTCTCATCCATAACAGGAACATTTTGTCCTGTATCTCATCTACAGGTCGGGTTGTGTTCTCTGTGTTTACCTGAGGGAGGTCCATTCAGACCTATGGGAACAGTCCCTGCAGATCAATAAAAAATGGGTCGTATTTATTTGTTTCTCGAGCAGCTGCGGTCTGTGGAAAGTTGTGTCCTCTAATGTTGCATGCGGAGAAATTAAGTCAGGGTCTGAGGAGGCCGCCTGGTCCCCTGGCTCTCGCCTCTGGTCTGACCTGTAGTCCCATCAGAGCTAATGTGTCCATGAGGGGAAAATAAACACAACCAAAGACTGATCCCGCCGCCTGGCTCTCATCCACTGATGCACAGAGCCAGTCTTATTCCACTGTCATTCCAGTTCACACTTAGTATAGTCAGTAAAAGACACAACGAGGACAGACTGAATCTCAATGTGTCTTTAAGACCCAACAAGAGTCCATCATGTTTGTTCTCTTCAAACTACAAGAAAATGAAGAGTCTCTGGAGTGTGGATGGATTACCAAGTGGGCATACTGGGCAGAGGCCCAGGGCCCTGAGAGGTCATGGAGCCTGGGGGCCAGAGCTTCTGCATGAAGTGACTGTTAATGTTTAAAAAGCCATAGAGCTCAGTTAAAAGACAAAAAAAACAAACATGAAGAAATGGAAAATGAGCATAGAAGCCAAACAAACACAAGGACTTACATCATTTATGGTCTTTTTGTGTTTTTTTCAGTCTGGGGATGGGGCGGGGCCTTTACCTGGGGTTGCGTTTGGGGACTATTTTCACATAATCCATCAAACCAATGAATGCTGGGAAGTCTGTTAGTATGCTAATCTTGTGTTGTTGGGGACTGGAATGAATCCTTTATTAAACTTAACATATTAAGCTGAAATAACTTGAACTTAATGAAATCTGGAAACACTCAAACGCCATGTCTTTCTATTTAACATTTAAACAAGTATCTATATTTAATAAATGTTTTACAACAAGCTGTTATCTCTGTGAGTTTGGCAGAAAGAAGCGGTTAATCAGAGGAGAACGAGGGCCGAGGGGACGGCCCCCTCTGCCTGGTTTTGCTTTTCAGCGCCTTTCTATGCACACTTTTAAAAGGTGAACAAAAGGCTTCATCAGGAGCCACAAAGCAGAGACGTAACTTATGTCCCCGTGTCCCAGAATCAAAATGAATAAAACACCTGCAGTAGAAAAGAAAAGAAATGAAATGAAAAGAAACCTTTTCTGGTGCAAATGCTCTGGAACAACATATCCACAAGGAGCTGCAAGTAAAGACGGAGAAGTTAACCACAGAGCGGTGAGTGACTGGCCCTTTCTCTCTACCCACCTTGTAAACAACATTCACTTTTTTGGGGGGGGATTTGTCCCAAAGGTGAAGCTCCCCAACCTTCACTGAAAGCAAAAAACAAGACATTTATTTGATGCTAGACTCAATGTGGTGGTCGGTCGCTGCATGGGGAGGTGGGTGTTTTCTGAGGCCCCCAAGCAGCTGCATGTTTAAAATGCCTAAAAAGGAACCCGTGTCTTTTGGTCAGAGTCCCAGCAGCACCAGACGGCACTTGGTTGTGAGAGCCAGAATTTGAATAACAAGTGTTGAGGAATGACCAACTGTTTGGAGTCCACACAAGGTCAGCGAGGAACAATAGAGGCTGTTTCTCTGGTGAACACCCGGCTCGGGCTCAGCCTCACACTCGGCTGGGTTTAAATGACACACCTTGAAAAAAAGAGAGTGAGTGTGTGTGTGTGTGTCTGTGTGTCTGTGTCTGTGTGTTTGTGTCTGTGTGTGTTGAGTCACAGCGTAGGTGTCGGTGATGCAGCTTTTCTCCAGGTGCACACCTTTCCTTCTGAGCACCTGCAGCTTTGTTGCCTTAGGGTCAATATTTTACTTGTATTATCTGCCAAAGGCAAACTGAACTCTGCAGGGGACACACTCACCCACACAGACAAACACACACACACACACACACACACACACACACACACACACACACACACACACACACACACACACACACACACACACACAGAGCCAGAAGTCTAGCCACGCCCCCTTTTCAGCGTCACTGACATGCAGCTGCATACATGCTGCATTCAAGGACCTCCCACGGGGCGTGGTCAGGATGCAAGCTTATATATGTTCCCTCCTAACGCATCTCTTGTTCAATAGTCGGTTACGCGTGCAACAGGACCTTCCATTCATCCTGTTGTATTTTATTTAAAAATATATATATAACATATGGACTTTGCATTGGAGATTCGCGCCGCTTCATAGTTTATAGTTTTTTTATATATATATTTTTTAAAACTTTTAATCATGTTGAATAACGGGAAGAAAACAGCCATCTCCGTAGCCAGCACAGCGTGTCTCTGCCTGCTGCTGCTCCTGGTCGCTGTGCAGCATCACCGGGTCCAGGTGGACGTGGGGACAGGCGGCGAGGAGGACGCAGGGACGCGGTCTCTCCTCCAGCAGAGCGCGGTGGTGGGGGATGCGGCGGAGGAGGAGCAGGAGGGCGGGGGGGAGCCGCAGCCTGCAGGGAGCGCCCAGGACAAGAAGGGATTCTCGGCGTACTTCACCAAGCTGACCCGCGGACGGAGGGACGTGGAGAAGCCCGCACGCTCCTCCGCGTCCGCCGCAGAGCCGCCTCCAGCTGAGGACATCAGCGCCGATGACATCTTCATCGCCGTGAAGACCACCAAGAAGTTCCACCGGTCCAGACTCAACCTGCTCCTGGACACATGGATCTCCAGGAACATGCAACAGGTAAAAGAAAAGTTTAAAAAAATAAATAAATACTTGATCTTATTCATGCATCATTAATTTGGCTTTTATTAACTCTTTTAAAATTAAAAATCTGTGCTTAGGCCTACATAAGCTTGAGAATGAGACTGAGGGAAATGATCTGCTTGTCTGTGGGTTGATGCCATTGTTGCTGAACAATAAGGCAGTGTACACATGCAGGTGATGCCTGTTTGAAGGCTGCTTACAGTGCTGCATTGTCTCCCTTGTCACCAGATGACACAGAGCTACAGCCACACAGCCCCTGTTAACCATGCTGAATTTCCTCGGCTCTGTCACTTTTTATTCTCCTCTGAGTGATGTCCCTGAGAACGGAGGGAGCAGTTTCAGGACTCCCTCTTCTCCCACTCTCAGCCCCCCTCTCTCCCCACTCTCTATTATTCCTCCTCTTTTTGGGTGTCCCAGTGAATGCCCCTGGTGCAATGGATGCTTCACAGCACCGAGTCCAGCGCTGTCCCCCTTCCAGGACTAACAAAGCGTCTTTCTGAAGGGGGAAGAAAAGCTTTTTCCCAGCCCCTTGTTTCCCCTCTCTCCATGGGAACGTGGGAGCTGAGTCTGGGTCAAGCTCACTGGAGGGATGGGAAAACGGGGGGCTTCGTTAAGAGGATGCCTGGGACAAAGAGGTGCATCTATAGGCAAGTTTGTGCTGGGATGTGGCACGCTGAGGATGAATATGTGGCCTTGAGAGCCAAGCTCCTTTAGGGGTTGCATGGATGTGCAGAAAACAGGCCAGTCATGGTGACTTTATCCTGCACCTTGGGGTGCACCATGTGCTTTTTATAAAAGTCATTTTAATTTGCCTCGGGCACTGTCACACACTTTTTTTGAAAACTTGCTCTATTTAATTTCAAACACCAGGGGAGATGGGGACAAGGACTCTACTCTTGAGATGAGTTTAATGTGAGGAAAATAGTCAAAATAATAATAATAATGGGCTGTCACAATCACTTAGTAATTACCTGCATAGCTCTGGTAGATGTCCAATTATCATCTGTTTTTATGGGAACTGATTGTGCTAATTGGCTGTAATTACTGTGCTGGGTGATGTTAGTTAACCCATCCGACAGAGTCAACAGCAGGGCTCACAGGCAGGCAGCTGGCTGGGTAACTGTGGGGACAATGAGGGACAGAGGGAGCACCACAATGCGGGAGGGAGTTCCTGGAGGACGGGTGCCAGGTGGTCGGGAGAGGGCGAACAAAGGGCGGCCTTAATGCCAGCCATATGATGCTCCCAGTTCCCACCGTGTACATATGGCCATCCTCCGTGTTCAGGTTCAGATTCTCACGCTCAGCTGATGAACATCTGTGGAGTTTGGATCACGTCTGTATAGCTGCAGGCACAAGGGACAAAAGTGTTATTAAGACAAAAGCAAGTAGATAGTGGTAGACTTTTTCTTTCTTTTACTCATGCAGATGGAGCTGCTATCTGTTGGTGCAGATCTGGGAGGGTAGATTATCTCTGTGATAGCTGTGTTGACACAATAGTGGTCATGGATCTTTTTAATCTTTGAGCCCATTCAGAGCATAAACAGCATTTTTTTTCTGTTTGGGGAAATCCAGCATCTTGGTAAATGGGTACCCTTTGTGTATAAATTCAACAACTGTTCAACTGTGAATAGGTGGTTTTGAAATAGAAAGTCTATTTTTCATACATACAGTGCCCTTTCCTGTTTTCTATTATCCAACCCCATTCCTCACAGTGGAACAATGCAGCTGAAAGAGAGGGCTTAAAACAAAAGAACAACTCCTCATAATCACAGCCGCCAGTTTAAAATTTAGATCCTACAAATCTGGAGGATCCAACCCCTCCTTCTTCTTCTTCTTCATCTCCCTCTTCCTGGATTGATTTGTAAAAGTGGCATATAGTAGCTGCTTTTATCAAAACCCCAAATTCCTGTTGCGAGTGTCTGGACAGCTGGCACAGACATCTTCATGGTGGTGTGCCATGCATTCCTCTCTTAAGAGTACGATAATTGGCCCAGCTCTCTGTCCCAACAATGAGCGCTTTTAGTATTTAGGAAGAGAGAGAGAGAGGGGGAAAAAAATCACTTTGGCACAGTGTTTGAGTGATTTAAATGGCTGCAGTGCACACTGAAGCAGTAAAGTACAAGTGGTCAGAAAGTGGTTGGGTATCATTCAAGAGGACGGCCTGCTGTTAGGAATCTGTGCATGCTGTTTTAAAAGGGGACAACTTTCCTCCTTCCTTAATCATCTTCTCCCACTGTGTTCCTCTGAAAACTGCATTGGATGTGTGGGACAGAAGGGGAATGGAGTCAGTCAGGGTGGAGGTGGTGGTGGTGGTGGTGCTGGTTGATGGTGGAAGGAGGGGAGCCTCATGCCCTTCCTTCCGGTGGAGCTGGAGACAGCCAGCCAGGCACCACGTTCGGCTCAGACAGGGCCGTGCCAGGCCTTCCTGTGGTCAACAGTGGACCCCCCCCCGCCCCTCCTCCCAATCCCCCCGCCCCTCACTTTGCTCTCATCTGCACCCCCGTGTCCTCTCGCCTCTTATCTCAGCTTCACAAGCCCATATTTTTCCTTTTTTTTCTTTTTTTATGGTATGAATTAGTATTCCATGAAAGTAACTGTTCTTTTTTTCTTTTTTTAGTTTCACTTACGAAACAAAAGACAAAAAAAGAAGAAGAAAAAAAAGAAATCTTCCCCAGGAGGTTTCTCTTTAGTTAACTCCTGCAGCTGTATGCAAATGCTGGCAAACATATTACGAATTTACCCAGTGGAGACTTTACCCAGCATGAAAACTCACAGCATTGTTCTATTCAAGAGGCTCTGGCCGTGTATGTGGAGGAGGGAGGAGGGGGAGGCAGGATGGGGTGGGGGGGGTGAGTGAAGAGGGGGTGAATGGCCACACACGGTTTTCGATTTACTAATCAGCAGTGAGATTCCACCCCTCTCCTCCATCCTCCTCCTCCTCCTCCTCCTCCCTCCCTCGCTCTCTTTCTGTCAGTGCCCTGGCAGCTCTGGCAGCTGCCTCAGTGATTAGGCCGTCTATTCAAGGGGCTTTAAAAGCAAACAGCGCCAGCCTCTGATCCCTTCACCAGCGAAACCACCACCACCACCCTTCCTTAAACAAATACAGGATCATGCCTTTAGCATCAAGCAACATCTGCTCAGTTTTGCTCTACAAACAGTTCCCCCCCGCCTCTGCCGCCACCAACTCGTGCAGAGAAATAAAATATGTGTCATTCATTCTTGCGAGGCCTGTTTGCAGATGCAGATCAGAGTTTCGCAGCAGGGATGATGTGTAGTTACACAGCGCTCTGTCAGCGAGGGTTCAAAAGGCAGCACATCCTGGCGAGTAGAGACACGTGGCGTAGATAAGGCAGCGTGAGGCTGGGCAGGTGCTGCCTCACCTGAGGTGAAGAGTAAACAGACCTCTGGCGGTTACAAAGCCCCGGGGCCGGCTGCTGCCTTTTACTTTGTTTTTTTGTCATCATCACCATTCACCAGCCTGCACCTGCTCAGTGTGAGCTACCACAAAGAGGAGTCTAATCTTACCCTGCCTCCTTTTAAAGTGTGTTCCTGTGAGGTGCCCTTTGTTGTTAACTCCTTTTATGACCGACTGCTACATTTAACAAGCGCCTGCAGCCTCGTGGGTTTCTGATTCTTTCAACCTGTCGAATGTGTCGGACCTGCAGCGGCGAGGAGAAAAGAGATTTTTTTTTTTTTGTGAGTGTGCTTGGCGGTTTATCAGATCTGTGTTGACTGTTGCGTTTCTGTGCCACAGTTTTAGCTGCATTCAACACGTTGAAGGCCGGCAGCAGGTCCAGCAGAGCGCAGGGGCTCAGCCGGGGGATGGGATACACGGATTGGGGTGTGTGGGGGCGGACAGTCTGCCTCCTCCTTTGTTCTATGTCTGGGATGCTTCGGGGTGGCTGCATAGTTGCCATGGAGAGAGTGAAACGCAGGACAAAAGGCCTTTATTAGAGCAGGGGGTTGTTTAACTCACTGTGTTTTCCACTGCATAAAGGACATGTTGATTGATGCTAATCACACCGGGCTTCATAGGGAGGAAGAGGGGGACTTTGGACACACTGTTGAATTTGATCGTGTGACCGCTTTCACATGATCGGCCAAACCAAAGTGGTAGATCTGCGGTGGGTTTAAAGACCACGATCACTCATCTGTGCTTTCCCCCTTGTGTGTTCACAGACGTACATCTTCACAGACGGAGAGGACGAGGAGCTAAAAAAGAAAATTGGTGAGTTTTATGAGGGGGGATTTCATCTCGGGGAACAGAGATGCACTTTGTTTTATTAGAAAAAGAGGCCGACTCTGAATTTATGACAAACCAAATTATGTTTAAAAGGCCAACAAAATTCAGCTCTGAGCATTTTACATCAGTGAAAGATGGTAATCAAATAAATAGAGCCTCTATTGATGAAACCAACTCTTTTCATTGTTGCCACAGGGAGTCACGCAATCAACACCAACTGCTCCGCAGCTCATAGCCGACAAGCTCTGTCTTGTAAGATGGCAGTGGAATATGACAAGTTCATAGAGTCTGGGAAAAAGTAAGTACCACACACACAAAGACACACACACACACATCTGTATTTACTGTGATGCTGTTGTTGCATCAGTCTGAATCTCTCAGTGTCTAATAATTCTCCTGTTTCTGCGTCTTAGGTGGTTCTGTCACGTTGATGACGACAACTACGTGAATGTTCGGACCCTGGTGAAGCACCTGTCCCACTACCCTCACACCCAGGACATGTACATCGGCAAACCCAGTCTGGACCGGCCCATCGAGGCCACGGAGAGACTGGGGGACAATAAGATGGTGTGTATATATAGAAGATTATTAATTTTATTAATCATTTCAAGGGAATATTTACAGCTTATTTATCAGATAAAACTTTATATTGACGCCATATCTCTGTCTCATTTTATAGAAACCAGTCAACTTCTGGTTCGCTACTGGAGGAGCAGGCTTCTGCGTGAGCCGAGGTCTGGCGCTGAAGATGAGTCCGTGGGCCAGGTGAGACTCTCTATAATTACTTAACTCCTTGTCTGTTGCTTTTCCGACACTGTATTGTATGTTTGGAAATGCTGAGGTACCAAACACTACAGTTACTGACCTAGGTGTCTTTATCTTTCCAGTGGCGGCCACTTTATGAACACGGCGGAGAAAATCCGTCTCCCCGACGACTGCACCATCGGTTACATCATCGAGTCGGTCCTCGGGGTCCCGCTGACCCGCAGTAACCTGTTCCACTCCCACCTGGAGAACCTGCAACAGGTGCAGAGAAGTGAGATTCACAAACAGGTGAGATGGTCACGTGATCCTACATCAGACACTTTTCTCTCTCTCTCTGTTTGTCTCGTCTTTTTTCTGTGTGACTCATGTTTTTTGCTCTAACTCTTCCCTACAGATCACTCTCAGTTATGGGATGTTTGAAAACAAAAGCAATATCATCAATTTGAAAGGGGCTTTTCCTGTGGAGGAGGATCCATCCAGGTGAGAGATCTGTCTCTGTTTTATCCCATCAAACAGTTTCTACGTATATCCGCCTTTCTGCAAAGCTGACTCCACCCTCTTCTTCTTTCTTTTTCTCTCTTTCTTCCAGGTTCAAGTCTGTGCACTGTCTCCTGTACCCAGACACCCCGTGGTGTCCCCCTCAGGTTGCCTTTTAGGGCGACCGCTCCTTTCTCATCCTCGTCCCCGTCGTGCCTCGGTATCTGAAAGGCTCAAGGGGACCAGTGTTTCGGTATTAGACCGTGTGGCTGCTGTTGCTGCAGCGGCGCACGGTCTTTAATAGTTTTACTGGGCTGCTGTGCGGCCCGCCTCGGGACTATTTCTTCCTGTCTGGAGCCAGGGAACCCCCCCCCCCACTCCCTTCCCTTCCTCCTCCCCCCATAATGCTCGGGTGGAGGACTCCAGTTCTCAGCAGGAAGTTGCTTTCAGCGTTAAGCTTTGCAGGCAATCAGTTGAGCTTTGATGTGATGTATATGTTGCTTGTAAATGTATCTGCAATTCTCATAGAATGTATTGTCATATATTCAAGCCTTTTGCCAGCTTTACATTAACCTTTAATTTTGTTTTTGTTTTTTGGCTTTTTAAAATGCAAAGCCATTCAGGTCTGAGGACTTTTCTGGCTTTCAACACATATAATTGGCTTTTCTAGGATTTTTTTTTCTTTATTATCTTTAAATTCAAATGACTCCGGACAAACGCTCTAATATGAAGATGTTGTGCTTTTTAGTTAACAGTGTTATTTCTCTCCACAAACCTGAGCTGGCAATAGGCTGATTTCCAAAAGCTTCCTTTGTTGGACCTAATCTGAGGCATATCAGGATAAAGCACTTTTTTTGTTAAACTGACCTAATATTTACATTCTTTAATGACATGCCTCAGATTTGTGTCTAAACCAACAAAAACTAAACAAAAAAATATGTATAACCCCCTTCAAAATCTCAGTATCTATTCAATCTTATGTATTTAATAACGCTCCTTGCATTTGTAACAATCAGGGAAAAAAACATTGAGTGGAAGAGATTTTGATTTGGGGTTACAATCAGCTTTTGAAATGATTCATTTTTTTTGTTTGATAATTGCACAGTTGAGTTTTGAATTGAAGCTGATGTTTTGCTCCTGAGAAGACGTTCACCTCCACAGACTTCAACAGTGGGGAGAGTTACTAACTTTAAACTTGGGAACGAGAACGCCCAAAATAGCAAAGAAAAAGCTCTAGCAACGGCGTCTAAATAATAACCACATGTGTAATCTGAGCCTCAGTCTATAATAGTTTGCACAAAAAGACTGATGAGCTTCTCTGTGTTATTATTGTTATTAACATGAATGTTCTTTATTTACACATAATATTGGCCGATTACTGTTGAGGCCTGTGAGGTGAAAACTTAACAGGAGCAACGTCAGAGTTTCCACATGGAGGTGTTCGTTCCCTCTGTGTCATCTCTCACCCATATTGGGTTTCGCTGTACATCTACATTACAGTATTGTGTACTGTGCCCTTTGTTTAAACGACTAGCTATTGTATATGTTTAGAATGTAATTTCCCCCCCTCTTTGTGGTTTACATATGCTTTTAATGACCCGGACATGATTTTTGTACGGCTTTGAACTGTGCGACTAAATGACTGTGGTGTTTATTCTCCAGTATCTGGAGGGTTTTCAACAGTTCAGTCCCGACGCCGGCTTCTCAGGGATTATGAGCTGAACGTGGTATCAACTACCATGGGACCCATGGTGGGACCTAAAACTTTGAATAAAAGTGCATAACCACTGAGAAACTTAACATATGTGATGTGTTTTTATTTCACTGTCTTCAAAGTTTAAACTTCATTAGAAAATCTGGTGGAAGTTCATCTACTACAAATATTTCAGAGGATACAGATTAACAATTCACACACAAATACGTTAAAGAAAAAAAAAAAAATATATATATATAATCTATAATGGGTATATACATATCTAATGTCATTATAATACATTTCATTTGACTTCATTAAAGTTCATTATATATAAGAAACTGCCAGGGATACAAATGGCAGACTCATCCCATATATATTTTACTATTATAAAATTAGCAGGACTTAGCGTTTGCTCATTGCGATGCCATTATACACATGGGAACCACTTCACTAAAACCTCTCTGGACGTGACGTAGTAAAAGAAGTAAAAAAAAAAAAAAAACTAGCTTCAACAGCAGCCAGAAACTATGAACACTTTAATTATGTAGTCTAGGGTTTACATAGTAAGTGTGAGAAAGCTGCTTCAGACTTCATGGGAGTGTCAATCAGAGTGAAAAATGTTCAATTCTTTCAAGGAATATTTTGACATTTTAGGAATTTTCCCTATTCACTTTCATTAGGAGAGTGAGTTTTACATGAGTTGATTGATTGTTTGTAAGGCAGCTAATCTATCTTAGCATCCATTCTCATCCGTGTTGTGTATGGGGGCTGGAGCCAGTCCCATCGAGGGTGAAGACATGTAGAGACAAACAACCTCACACATTCACATTCACACCTACGGGCAATTTACTGTCGCCACTTATCCTAATGTGCATGTGTTTGGACTGTGGGAAGAAGGCAGAGTTTTTAGCTTTGCATGAAAACTAGAAACAAAAAAACACCTTGACTGGCTCCACCAGGCACCTAAATCTGCTTTAGATAAACCTAAATCAGTTATCAATTGAGAATCAGAAAGTAACTTATTTCCTCAAGCACCAAGGCTTCAAAAACAAAAATGAAAAACACCAATTTCAGAGATCTATAAAAACCGTCTCATGTGATAATGATAAACTTAGTGAAGTATAAAGTCCTAAATTATCAGCAAAAGTAAGTTTAGAAAAAAAAGCGATGTTATCAGCCTCCTGAAACACATGCTGTCTGAGCGCTGGCAGGCCTGTAGCTGAAGATCCATCACCAAAGGCTTCCTCACATGGGAGACAAACTACCCGCAGCAAACATCCCCACCACAAACCTTAATCATAGCTTTGCCCTCCAGAGATGTATAGTGGGAAAAAAAACTGCACTTCTTTTATGTGTCTAAACCTCATGTTCAAACAGACATCAGTCATCTGCGTCTGCTTTCTTCTCCGTTTGACTCACAAAGTGTCTCCACTGAATCTGTTGCAGAAGCTTCCAATCATACTTTGTAATAAAACAGATAAATCGGAGCCGTTTGACTGGCAGCTTCAGTCATTTAGTCGGTGGCAAACGGCTGCTCCACAGCATCTCTCAGCTCGCTAACAAGAGGAAGAGACAGATCCCTCCTCTGGCTCCGCACCCATGGGAAAAAGAGGGCACGCTGCTTAAGAGCATAACTCTTGTGTTATTAAACTGGCGAGCTGTGAACGCACAAACAGTAATCAGCTCAGGAGCAGTTTGATCTTCCCCTACAAGAGGGTTTTTACATAAATAACAAACCATAAAAGCGTTGGTCTAATCTGTCTCTAATCGTTTTAAGCTCAGACTCTCACAACTCTCACTTGTATGTCACATTTTCAAAGTCATAACCAAAGATACATGAATATAATCACCGCTTTTTTTTTTTTTGCTCAATAAAAGCCATCTTTAATTCAGTGGAAGTCTCCATGTGCAGCAGTGAAGTGGGATAAAATAAAAGTACATGAGTTAAATTTGGCTAAACCCATTTCCTCTAGCTCATTTGTAATCCCTCTGAATCAGTAATCCCCCAAACACACCAGTCTGTCACATCTGTGAGCAACTCTGAATGAATGGCACTTGTTATATGTGATTATATGTCCTTTAGTGGTTTCCCACTGTTTGCCTACCCTCAACATTTGCTATTGCAATTATGTCTGTTCCCATACCAGCAGCTGCAGCATAAGAAAATACAGTACATAAGTGTACGCTATTAGCATTTCAATTTACACCCTGAGCTGGGGCCAAGTTTTCAGCCTTACACTTCACAAGAACGGAAAGGAGGGGACAGTTTGGACACAAAATGTGGCAGCAGACAGAAACTGTCAGACATGTTTTATTTCAGTTTTTATACTGATTTACTATGTTGGTGACCTTTAGATGTTGCAGACTGTTTCCCTCCATTTCCAGTAGTTGTGCAATAACTGAGCTAACCCGCTGTGAATAAGAAGTCAGTTTCAGAACTGGGAAAAGTATAACTCTACTGTTCAACTGTGATTAGCTGGTTTTGCATAAGTATGATGTGACAACAGGTGAGATTACAAGAATGCAAACATCCAACTGCAGCTGCAGACACCCACCGCTGCTCCACCACCTGCCTGTCTGTCTGCGCGCTATGATGAAATACGACTGGAGGCTGTTGCTGCGACTGATGATCTGACACTGATAATAGGCTCCAGTCTCCAAAAGTGTCATCGTGTCCTGTTTACAAAACGTAAAAACACCCGCATAAAGCACCCAACCTGTTTCTGTCTTGAGTCACACTGAAGGAGAAATACAGTGTGCCAATGGCCAATGAACTGGCTTATGACCCAAGAAGGCAGTTGAACGGTTTTATGACGGTTTCTTTTCCATTTCCGTTTGAGGAACTGTTTGACCTTTTATTTTTAATGTTTAAATACAAGAAGAAGAAGAAAAAAGATGGTGTGGCCCACCTGAAGTCGATCTGGATCCCCCGTCCTCTTCAGGGTTAATAGATGCAACATAGAAGAATTACTGAACAGCAACCCTGGACCACAACCTCTGCAAAAAGTGATTCAAACATTTACTTTTGAGAGGATAATCAAACAAAGACACACAAAAAATAAGCACAAACATCTACACAGTGACACAAAATAACAACAGAGATGCAAAATAAGAAGCAAAATTGTTAAAAAGGAAGAAAAAGATACAAACAAAGCAAAAGAAAAGTTGTAAAAAAAAAAACATGGTTATCCTTTGAAGTTCAGAACTTTAAATAGTTTATGTTTCTTCTGTTTTGTATTAACCAACATCTTTAACACACTGAGTCTTCACACGTCTTGACAATGACATCGTTTCAGCCTCGTCTTAAGGTGGAATGACAAGAACAACTCTTTTAAGCTTGTTAACAGCTTGTACCCTGCTGATTGAAACACAAACACCTGGGTGTGCTTTCTTGCACCTCCCATCAGTGTTCTGGGTGGAATATGTGAAATTTCACAACACTGTAAAAATCACTGAGTTTGATGAAACTTGAGTTTGAGTGAAAAAACAAAAACAAAAAAACAAAGCAGCAGCTCTGACTGTCAGTGAAGGGGAAAAGCCCCGAGTGGGAGGAGATGGAGGAGCTGCGAGAGGACGTGTTGAGGTGTGGATGGCTGCCACACTGAGGGACATTCCTCAGAGAGCAAGGGGATTACAGAGACGCTGGCCACTCGCACATTGCCTTCATGACTTCCTTTGCTGTATCAGTCAGTCTCCAATTAAGAGGCTGCATTGTCTGCAGGATTAGGAGCGGCGGGACAAGTCCCACTAGCCCGCAGAGAGATCTCACAGCAACTGGCAAAGGCCTTAATCCTGAGCTCCAAGGCAGACCGAGTGGGAGTTTACCATAATCCAGGTATCACATATCCCTGCTATAGAGGGACTTGAACTTCAGGAGTGAGCAGCACTTGAGTGGAGGACTTGAGGAATTTGGAAGAGGACCAACACTTCTGCCTTGAGCTGACCGGCAGCTTTTTTATCCCTCTCCTCTCAGTTGGGAGATGTGCTGCTGCTGCTGCTGCTGCTGCAGGAAATGAGTGATTTTCACATTAAGTGTTCAGATTCAATCCATCCCATCAGGCTCTAACGCAGAAATCTTAGACTTGTGGCCTTCATTTCAAAACTGCCACATTCATGCTTTTAACAGACTGTCAGAGCTGTGAAATGAGACATGTGCAGCACCCTTTTTTTTTTTTTTTTTTTTAAAGGGCATAAGGAGGATAAACAGTCTCATGTTGTACATTGATGTCAGTCAGTGTTAATTTCACAGACATTAACTGCCTCTATTGTGCAATGCTCCACAGAGTCATGCTGGTTGTTGAGAGAGAAACTGACAGTTATGAAGCTTGTCATATAAAAATTATGACACGACTATAAAGATCATTCAAGAAAAAAACTTGTTTCTTTAGTTCATAAATGTTCTATATAAATCCTTAATCCTATATATGAATATATGGGTAGTATATGTTGTACCATTTACTATATATAGTAGGATACATATTAAAATCAGTTTACTGGCTTGTTTATTGCTGAATAATGTTGAAATTGATTAATTACATAAAGGTTATCTGCCTTAAAGAAAAACGACTGAGTCATGGTGGTTTGCGTTAATTCAAATCAGGATGCAAACGATGGCGTGCAACGTTAAGAAGTGAGAACTAAACACTTCTCTGAGACTTTATGATGAAGAGATTTTAAGTTTCAGCACAGTGAGAGCAGCAGAGAAATAAAAGTTTTAGCATCTCCTCATAATCATTTACCAGATGGTTGCTTCTCTGTTGTGTGTAAAGTGTGTTTCTGAGTGTTTACCCTGTAACCGTGGCAATAAGGACAGTTATATTTCCTGCATGAGAGCTGAGACAATGTGGTCAAACTCTAATGTGGTTGGTTTTAAAGGTTGTGGTGAAACCCAGATCATGGAAAAGGAAAAAAAGAAAAAGAGAGATGACTTCAGATAACTTTAAAAGAACAGGAAGGGAAGTGCTTTGAGAAAAGTCATGAAGCATCTCAGTGAGCAGGAGAAGCGATAAAGGTGAGAGGAGAGGGGATAACCAGACAGCCACGGTAAATCCTTCACTGGGTACGTGCTCCCTCTGACTGGTCCTGGCTGATGTGCACAAAGGAGGTGGTGAGGTGTGAATAACGTGAGCGCTGCCTCCCTCTGAGCCAAGTCACAAAAGACACAAACCAGGCAGGCACCCTGTTTCCTTGACTCCCTTTAACTCTTGGAGCAACAAAGAAGCAGGATTCCCTCCAGAAAACAGGACACAGCGACGCTCACGCCCACGATTCATCATCAGCCTCATCTGTCCTGCAAAGACATGCTGAGAAACAGGAGGGAAAAGTAGCAGTGGAAGGAGTAAATAATAGTTTAAAAAAAAAACAAATACTGGAGCTTTATTTCATCTAATTTTCATCTCCCATGAAACACCTCACAACTCATTAAACATATCTGCAAAAAAAAACAAACTTGCTTGTTGTGGAGTATGTTTAAATTGCTGTTTTGGCACTATTTATGTCAGAAAATGATGTAAATACTTCCCCTCTGTCTGCTCAGCTCAGTCTGATTGGCTGCACAGTCACTCTGAGAAGTCTCCATTTCACTTGCTGGACTATAAAAACACATTACTGCCAAATGTTTCAAAGTATAACCATCAAGTTTAATCTCTTTCCATCTCTTGTCTCGACTGTGTCCAAAATACTCCCTGCTGTGTAAAGTAAAAGATAAAAGTCAATGTAACGTCCACTGTGAGTCTCTGTGGTGGGATATGCATACTGTACTGGGACTAATGGAAACTTCAAGCTGCCCGGAAAAAGCAGGGAAACAATCTAAATATTTATGGTATGTTTTGGAAAATGGCAGTCACTAATGATCCCTAAGTTGCTCAAACATGCAAATCCCACTGGTTTATGTTCTGCTACATCATCTGCACCGGGGAGGGGGTTGATACCAGGCGTGTATTTGGACAAAGTGTATGAAGCTATACATCATTTCTGCGAGACGATGCTGCACGTCCTGTGATTTAGGCTGATAAAACATGTGCGTGTTTAGATGGGACGTCTCGCCTTGAGCAGCTTCGTCCGTCTCCTGTGTCTCCTGGCCGCCGTCGTGCAGCTGCCTGGCACCGAGAGGAGAGAGCTGTGGTCTGACCACCTGGCAGGCAGCCCGGCCAGACTCAGGAAGTGTCCTTGGTGTGGGGAGGAGGAGGAGGAGGAGGAGGAGAAGGGGGGTCAGAGGGTGCAGGCACTCACCCCAGTCCGCTCCGTAACCCCCACACCTCCCTCCTCTTCCTCCCCTCTGTCATTCAGCTCCTCACCTCAAAGCATTAGTAATGCATTCCACCAGTCCAGCAACAAGCAGGGTAATTCAATTTCCTCGACAGTGAGACCGTGTGAAATTTCATTTGCATCTCGGGGGCCTGTGTGTGTGTAAGACGGGTTGTAAAAACCTCTCAGCCTCCGTCATGCTTTGTTTGTTTACTGCTTTGTTTAGTTCAGCCCCCACAATAAACAGCAGGGAGTTCAGGAGATTATGTAATCTTTATATTCAACTGTAGAGACAGAGAAACCTCAACATCTTTGCACAGACAGTCAGGAATAGCCTATACAGCAGTCTGAATTTGTAGTTTATGCATAAAAGGACATATTTTGGATCAATACTGAAATATTTAGCAGCTGTATAATAATAATAATAGAGAAGTAACATGTCAGCCTGCCCGGTCCAAACATGTGAATGTCCAGAAGTTAAAAACAGGAGACCGTCCCCCTCTGCGTCTTCTCATATCCCATTCCAGAAGTCAGTGTTTGGGGCGACGGCAGCTGGCTGGCGGTATGAAGGAAGTTGACAAAACCAGACTGGTGGCCCGGTGCTGACACTGACCTCCCGCCTGCTGTCAACCCAGAGAGGTCACAAACACAAAACTGCCTTTATGCTCCACTCAGAGTGGACTGCGTGCAGGGCCTGTGGTCTGTCACTGCACTGCTGCACCAGAAAATACCAACACGTGTAGAATCTCTACAAAAAAAAAAACACCATCACAACTTCCTGCAGAAATCCTGCACATGTACGAAAGAGAAGGTTTTTGAACTCACTTTAAATCTCTGTAAAGCTGAGGAGAGCTGCAGATTCAGGCACACACCTTCTTTCACATTATCTTATTGTTTCATCACTGTCATTTCTACATTTCTTACAAAAAAATACCCTTTATAGCAGCTTTAAAACTATTTGTGGCAAACAACTACCAGGCCAAAACAAACGTCTGTTTCATGAGGAATTTATCCATCCATCTTCCTCTGCTGAGGAAAAGGACGACACAGACAGTCTGGGTTGATGTCCTCAGATTCAAGGCCACTGGTTGTACTGTAATAATAATTATTCAACATAACATTACCTGAACAAGCCACCATATGCTCTATACAAAGAAAAAAAATCTTGTTACCTGCAGGAGTCTTCTGTCATTTCTTGTCTGTAGAAATTCTACAGATAAATGTCAAAGGGTCTGAATGAAGATACACAAGTAAATCACGAATCATCCCATCTATACTGGTTCTAATGTTATTTAATTAGAAACTATTCTGACTCGCATGAATTTAACTGTATATAATCACATACCATCACCTATGTACCTCCTATCAGGTAAGAGATCACTCTGTTTCTCGGGTTTTACTATGTGTTTGAGTAAAATGAACACTTCTGTTTTATTCTATAAACTACTGACAACATTTCTCCCAAATTCAAAAATAAAAAATATTGTCATTTAGTGAATTTATTCGCAGAAAATGACATCTGGTCAAAATAACAAAAAAGATGCAGTGTGCAGGAAACAAGTTCATATTCATTTTTAAACAACACTAATTTTTGAACCTGGGAAGAGTTCAGAAATCAACATTAGTGGAATAACTCCAGTTTTTAACCACAGCAGCGGTTTTCATACTCTTCCTTGTTAAATAAGATCAGGTTCAGGTGATCACCTAATCAATGCCTCATTAAGTAGAACGATGTGTGCTTCTGTTGGAATTCAATAGACGCTGGCTGCATTACACGTGGAGATGCTGATTTATTTATTTAAATTTGGAGTGGTCTCTTAATTTTTTCCAGAGCTGTATATATATTGGCTGAAATTATTGTATATGGCTCCACTCAGAAAGAGCTGTTTTCAGAGTAAAAGTAGTGCTGAACAAGGAGAAGATGACGAGTACCTCGGTCCTCTGGCTGACAACAGTGGCGCTTTGCTGCTACCTAGTGTCTGGTCCTGGTCAGGATCAGAGCGCAGCTTCTCTACAACACACAGCAATCCAAGGAGCAGATTCACAGTTACAGTTAAGGTTTGTTTAATTTTAAAACACAGCATTCAAGCTCCATATAACCACAGGTTTTTACATGTACACATTTTAAAGATTGCAAAAAAATGATGTACAAAATAAAAAAAACACGATTAAATCTACAGTGATTTTTTTCCTTTACCAGAAAACAAACAAAAAAATGAAAACTTAAAATCTATTTACCATATTCACATTAATGAAGCAACACAGATTCTAAAAATGAAAATTTAAAAAACAAATCTAAAAGCAAATCAAATAGAAAAAAAGTGTTTAAAAATGTGAAATAAGGATTTGAAGACAATTAAAAATGAAACGGCAATTTCAGCTATTCTTTTTTTCTTTTTTCTCCGTTTTGTAAATGTTTACAGTTTTACAAACAAAGAGAATATGACCACTACGAAAAACAGAAATAAGACTGCATAAGTGTAATAACGTCTTGCAGAGCATAAATGTTTCATTTTTTTTTTTAAGTCGCAGACGCAAACCAGGAGCTGTCAACTTTACAAACAGGCCTAAAAGTAAAGACATTTAAAAAGATCATTAGATAGCAAGAGTTGTGCTTAACTTGTTGGCACAGACTAAAAAAAAAGAAAGAAAAAAGTAAAGAAGAAAAGAAGAATCACCTGTTGTACTGGTCACAAAGCACATCTAAAGAGAAGCAAGCAGCAGAAGTACAAATATATCATTCCACATTTGAAGGATGGTCATGCTTCAACAGGAACAATTTCCAGTTCATACAGAGAGCAGAGTTATCACAATCCCTTCACAGCATCCACTCACCCTTTTCTACTGCTGTTATAAATGCTAAAACACATTTGTGAGACACACTGCATTGCCAATGCATCAAGTTCCTCTCGGGGGGGAATAGGGCAGGGGGGGAATTGTCTGAGGAACTGTGATATGCATATTTTCCTTCCTGTTGAGATAATCAGTGAGTGGCATTTTGACTCTGAACTGCTGCGTTTGGTTGAGGAGATCGTCGCCTGACGGACTCAGAAGAGACACGAGGGTTTAACAATTCCCACTTCTGTTGAGGGAGCCGAAGCCGAGACGTGGAGAGAATTACAAGCAGTCTGGTGACTTGAGGGCACTGCAAATTATCTTAGAAAAGTCTGGAGTAATGATGCACGAGACATCATAATCTTCTGTATTTCAGTGCTTCACCATCGTCTTCAAAGGGCGTTTAAAAAAAAAAAAAATCAGCTTCCAGTAGTATAAAAACTTCTCTTCAAATTCTTTTTTTTTTATGGATCAACATCATCATCGTCATTCCAGCGCATTTCATTTTCTCATCTTTGTCCTTATCAAATCCTCTGAGAGTATCAAGTTCACAGCTTCACAAGTTACAGTCACTGCTGTGGAAAAAGTGGCTCAAGAAAGTCATGTACTTAAAAAAAAAATGCCACAGGAAATCAAAAGTGTCCCAAGAAAACAAAAATATTTCGATTTCAGAATTTCAGACCTGTACGACGTGCAACGCTGCAGGAAAACTGGTCCCAAACGTCTGAATTAAGACAAAATGCAAACACGAGCCGATGTACACGAGTGATATACAGTATGTCAACATTAAGAGGAGAATAATGCAAATATCAGCTTTGCATTTTTGTTTTTTAAAGTTTCCACGAGCTGAAGGAAAACCTGAGCCACTGAGTTGATGCATTGTGAAATTTATCTACACTACGATGGTTTGATCTATGGTCACTGTGTGGTGTGTGATGTAATGTAATATCTACTCCTCAGCTGGGAGGTAAACTGTCGACTCCTCCTGGATTTATGTGTAAGGCAATGAGGGAGAGGTTGCGGTACAGTACTGTACATAACAAATCAACAACCAGTAGTAATCAGTGTTAGTCTATGAGCACTTCCAGAGTCCTCAACACTGCAATGCCTTGTTAGCTGTGACGGCTATGGTGTCACGGTGCGTTCATGTGTAGAGAAAAATAATAAAAAATAAAAAATGAAATTGGAGTGTGAGAGTCAGTCCAGGCTCTGTCACATCAGAGTGCAGATCAACTCCAAGCACCAGCCGAGGACTGTGGGAACTGGAGGAACAGTAATCTGCATGAGATAACTGAGATGAGCTGTAAATGAAGTCCTCAAGTTTCTTTCTTTTCTGTTTTTTTGTGCTTTAACCAACCAGCACGAAGCGCGTTTGGTTAAAGTCGAATGAGAGAGTAAACGGTGGTGTTGTGAGGAATGAGCGGAGGAGGAGGAGTGATCGAATGTGACTTTAGAGACGTCGGCGCTGCAGGAAGGACGAGTCCAGTGGCGTCTAGTGCGCTGGAGGGGTGGTGTTGGGTTCTGGTCGGCTGTTGGCCAGGTACTTTGCTCGCATGCTGGAGGTGTACTGTGGGAGAGAAACAAGTGACACACAGAAGAAAATGAAAATCGGGATTTTGCTATTTCTAGCTCGTAAAGGGGTAAAATCACTCTCGTCTTTTTTACATTTTTATTTTAAAGACACACAACACAAACTCCATGTAGGATTTGAACTGAAACTGAAAGATAGAGGTTTTACAGCTTTAAAAAAAAGAATCCTCTGTCTGGAATAGCAAACAGATTCAAAGGACCAGCACTTTGTTGAGTTAAGACGTTGGTAAATAAAACATCAAACGCTGCAGTGAAGCAACATCACAGTAAAGTGCCACGGAAAACAATTCACCCGACAGATCAGAGAAAATCCTACACAGATTACCTTCCAAACTATGAACTCCACTAAAGGGGACGTCAACGATTCAAATACAGAAACAACATCACAGCGACAGCTGAGGACGACAAGGACATCAGAGCACAGGGAGCTGAAGAAATACACACCAACGCTAGAGTTGAAATAGTTTCACGTTCTGTGGTAAACCTTCGTGCACGTAAACAGGGCAGGGCATTCATATAACATGTAGGATGCACCCATGCATTTTTTAGATATACACAGGCGGCACAAGCACAAAAGGCTGCATCTCAAAACTTGTGGAGACACTACGTCGACTTTTCAGCTGTTACGTTCTTGTGTTGTGATGAACCGTCAGAGCCGTTCGGACCGGTCAGAGCCTGTGGACGGCTCAACGACACGACTCGACTTACCTGAGAGAAACTGACCTCAACAACATGCTAACACACTGTGGGTCTCCCCACGCACAAACTACAGACCACCGAACCCCCACGCTCCCCACAAGTGTTATTTTAAATTAATGAAATTAGAAGAGCCATGTTGAGTTACTATTAATGCAAAATACATGTCATTTTTATGTGTTGAACTATCAGCACATGTGGATTTGTTTTTACTCTTTCAAACAGGAAGTACAATGTATAAAAGGGCGCCACTAAAACGTGTAATGAAATTCACAAGCTACCATTTGATGTGCAGGTAACTCTCTGGATTAGTCTCCTTCTAAAGAAAAAGGTTCTCGAGTTGTATGTCTTTTGTGTCATGGTCAGCTGGGTGTTGACTCATCATAGCTAGATGATGTATTGTATGTGTATTCTGTGTCTTCTTTGTCCCCTCTATCCCAAACCATCAGGTCTCTTTGCCGTCCTGGATAATCACACTTCACATTTTGAAAACTAGAATATTAAGTGTAAATTTAATGACTCTTGATTTAGAGAGCATAAAACACTGAAAATATAACTGTGCTAACTGTGTACCATTTCCTCAAATATGGCAAAATATATATATATATAAAAGTATATTTATAGTTGAAAGTGGCAGTTGAGAGACTATTGGGAAATAAAAAAGACATGTGGTAACCAGGTGGAATTACAACCTGCTCTGTGTGTATTAAACTGCCTTCATAACAACTAACAGAAAGGCCGTACAAAGAGTGGCACCTTTTTAAGTCGTTATTTCTCTATCACACACCCAATAACTGAACCAAACTAAAGTGTGTCATATCTTGGACCCCCAGAAACAAGACAAAGCAGTTCCACATGATCAGAGAAACACTTCTGGATCTGTCAATTTGTACCTTTCATTTGTTTATGTAAATTGTTGTTGTTTTTTCTTTCTTTCTTTAATTCAGTATCTTTCATTTTGCCATGTTAATTTGTCTTTTTTTCTCTTCTATTTTTTATGTTATGAATTTCTGTATTATCTTATTACTTTAAGACCACCACTGTTGTTGTTTTTGACATAAGGGAGGTATTTTCATAAGCCTTTTTTGGCTTCCACCTCTCCTGCACAATGTTTAATTTCACTATTTTCATTGTTTATGCAGGTTATTTAATGTGCAAATTAAAAAAAAAGTAAAGTAAAGAGAAACAGTTTAACTGCTCGGTCATTTGATAATGACTCAGATCTGAACCGGATCACAGCGAGCCTCGGGGCGGCCTCACGTGTTCCTCCCAGTGCATCTGTGGTGCAGGGGGGGTGTAGGGGGATCATGCAGCCCGGGGCCACAGGAAACAAACATCAGGTGAGACACCAGGTGGGACAGGAGTCAGGACAGAGGGAGGTTGAGGTTGAGGGTGGAGGGAGGAGGGGGTCCAGCAGCCCTGTAAGGACCTGAACAGAGGGTGGAAGTAGAGCTGGGAGTTTGGGAGGTGGTACAGAGGAGGAACAGGCCAGCAGGTGGAGGAGGCGGGCATGTTTTTGTACCTGATAGCTTAGCAGATGAGGTTACCAAAACGATCTTGAACTCTCCGAAGGCTTTAACTGCCAGCAGTGACCGCTGTTACTGTCCGCGGCAGTCAAATACAACTGTATGGATTCGCAGAAAAACAACAAAAAAAACGACAAGAAAGAAGAAGAGGGTAGAGAAGTAACACAAAGCAGCGTCTACTGTAGGTCCCAGCTGACACAGACACAAGGGAAGGCAGGAGATCTGGTGGAGGGGGGTCAGGCCGAGGTGGTGGTGGGGGGAGGGGGCAGGGGCAGGAGGGGAATAACTTGGTGGGCTCTTCATACATTCTCTAACATTGTTGTCAACATCTGCAAACTGTGTCAAATTTGTCGATAAAAAAAATTCTTGCACATCACAAAGTGACAGCTGCATTAGGGTCAAAAACTCTGGACAAACAAACCTGCACTTGAATTCATCCTGCTGACAACGTTTCAGTCCTCAGATTCACATCAGACAAAGTTCATGAAGACAAACAGCAACCAGGAAGTGAAAGGATTTTTTTTCCCCTTACGTACTATATGTACAGTCCTGTTTATCTTTAAAAAAAAAAAACGTTGCTTGCTGAACATTTGATGACTGAAACATCACCAACAGAATGAGTACGAGTGATGGACATGGTGCAGATTGACAAAAAACACTACAAACAAAGCACTTTCAGCTGTCAGGACTGAGTGAGATCATACTATGTTTATCAGAGCTCTGTACGATGGATCTCTGTATATACTGGTTACCCAAATGCCCACTCTCACACTCTCATGGTAGCAATTACCGTTAAAACTATGTTGACATGTTTATGTGTCAGTAGCTGACGAGTTAAGTTTCACAAAAACACACGGTACAGACCGTGGTTCTGTGTTGTTAAACAGGGTGTTTCCCCCACTGGAAATTTCCCAGAGAACCAACAACCTTTAGAGGAACTAAGGAACTAAATCTTTGTTTTTCATTGTTTTTTCATTCTCTACGTTTGTTCCAAGTGCAAAACACTCCCTGGTCTCATACTTTTTCTTTCTGTTAGAGCTATTAGGGGTCGACTGTCACTGACAAGTCAAACACAGTCAGCACGGCAGCTTCAGGTGCAACAGTATATTTGCTCCTCCTTAAGTCATTTGTTCCTTCTGCTATTAGGCTGTTGAATTGAGAGTTGAATTTAAAATTAGTGCAATACAGTAGCCTGCAGCAGTAAAAGTAATCTATGGTGCAAATACTGTTTTATTCATCTACATACAGTATATTTGGTATGTGCGTATTTGTCTTTATGTATGTTTTTATGAATTTATGTTATGCCCTTAATGGATAAATAAAGTTTTCTGTATCTCTATCTGTTTCTGTATCTGTAAAGACAAAAATGAACTTGACGGCGCTGCCGTTGTTTAACTTGCCTGTTCTGTCTTCCTTTGGATGTTTTGGCAACGTAAATAAAAATGTGTAAAGTTTCTGGTTCAGTTCCTTAGTTTAGTTCCTCTAATTCCATAGTTGCCGATTTATTTTGTTCATCAGAAAAAGGGCAGAGGTGCTCCGAAAGTGCTCATATTCTCAGAGGGGTGGCGACACTTACAGAGGGGGGAGGAGACTCTCGTCCGATCAGGGGCGTGTTTTCACAGCGGGAGTTCTGGAAGTTGGCGTTCTGAGCCCTGTTGAATTAAAACACAGTGAGATCAAACACAACGAGGACACAAGTGCAGTGTAAATCCATTTTTACACTGCTTTCCAGATGTGAAACAATATACTGTATACATGAAACTCTCCAAGTCAGCTTTCAGCATACCAACACAGGGCCAGAAACTAGGGGGACAACCCCCTCCCACACTTTCCCTAACAGTGGGCTTCACTCATCTGGCAGAGAGATTTGGGTTTCACAGGCTTCACAACTGGAGAGCAACAGCTGCATCTGCTGGCCGAGCCTGTAGAAGAAAACCGAGCTTCTCTCTGGGGAAGTATAATCTGACTCCTTAGTACATGAAGTATCTAATATCAGCCTCTCTGCCACCAACACGGTCGGTGTTGTGAAAATAAATTAACTGCCTCTTCTGCCTTTCACTTAGCGCTGCTTTCTCCTCGGATGAATCACAGCGTGAAGCAGCCGTGACTTACATGTACTCTGTGACAGGTGCGTTGCTGACGGTGTGGGCGGCGGCGGGGATGGAGGTCTCGCTGCCGTAGCTGCTGCCACAGCTGTACAGACTGGGCATGTGGACCCGATACAGGTTGTCGTGGTTTTGCCGTCCCCCGTGGCTCAGAGACTCGTCCTCGCTGTCCTCCTCGTTCCTGCAGAAACAGACAGACCGCAACACTGTAACACCACCACCCAACACCGCCACCAGAGGGACCCCCTGTCCTAACTGACTGATGATGACAAAGGAGCATTAAAAATGCCATGTGGTCACGTTTTGTGTTTTTTCTCTCAGTCACGTTTTGACTCAGTTTCTTCACCGCCGGAGGGAGAGGAAACAAGATTAATGCTCCGCTGAAACAAAAAAAAAGATGCAGTTTTCCACTGACCTAATGGGCCTGAACAAAGACTGTATAAATAGACTCATCTTACTGGTTCCCTCTCTCCAGGACAATTACTGTTGCATCTTTACAATAAATACATTTGCTTACTGTAAAATAAAGAAAAACTGTATCTTTCATATGTGATTTAACATGCAAATATTGAGGTTCAATAGTGAGAATGAGTCTGGTAACAATACAATAGGCAACAATGATGGAGCCTGTCTGTCTCCCCCTTGTGTTCATGGGAGGCACAGTTCATTTCCGGCATGTCTGATCCATGAGGTCATAGAGTTACATTCGGTGCAGCTTGCAGAACATTTTCAATTGAATATACATGACCAACAAAGTGACCAACTCCTTAATGACTTGATGAGATCAATAAAACCACCGGAGATGATATCATCCATTGTAAAACATTAATGACATGCCATATCAAGCAGTAATTCCAGGTAGGCTCAAAGGCATTGGCTTGAAAGCAGCATAGCAGCCGTACAACAGGACGGGCTTAGCAGCAACCACTGAGAAGAACAGACTGGGAGCGTGTAAGCCTTTGCTTTATAACAGGAAGCTCCAGCTGAGATCAAACTGATCAACATCAACACCCCCTCCTCCTCAAACAGCAGAGAGGGATCAGTTAATTACGTGGTGCAGCTGAGCTGACGGCAGCGGCTGGGAAAACCACTTTTCCTCCTGGGCATCCTGGAAACCCTTATCTGCTGCTGATACAGAATCGTTCTGATTTCACCCCTCTGCCGCCGCCGCCGCGAACGACACCAGCTCAGGCGGTTGGTTGTGATAGATTTAGGACAACCCCTGTACAATTAGTGTGGATAACGGGAAGTAATCTATTTGAGGAAGCAGCTGCAGCCTCCTGGACTCGTCCCACTGGTAAACACAGCCGGTCTTTGAACAGCAAACAAACACAAGTCTTACACAAAAATATTCATGTTCCCCCTATCTGTGTAGAGGTTTTTCTTTTCTAAATTACTTTGTCTTCTTCCCATGTCGTGTCAAAACAAAAGGGTTAGAAGAAATGCTCTGAAGCCATAATTAATTGATAAGCTTATCCTCTTGAATTATTTCTTACTGTACACACGGTCCCGTACACAAAGTCATGTTAAAAGCTTTTATGCCGGCTCCCGTGAGTTTAAGGAGGGTTTACTGTAGGTTCGCGCTGGAAAAGTCTTACCTCTTGCCCCGCCAGGTGTGAGGAACGCTGCAAACAATGGAGCTGAACATGAGAGCGGTGACGAAGGAGAAGAGCACAAGGTAGATGAGGCCTTCCAGTCCGTCGTAACACAGACCCGTCATGGCCTGGACGTAGTCCTGCAACGAGAGGGGGGCACAGATTTAATTATGGCATGTAGAAATAGATCAGAGTCAACATTAAAAGATCTAAAGCATTTTCATAAACATAAGAGGGAAAAGAGCAAAACAAACACGTAGAAGTTGTAAAAAAGCTCGAGCTGCTGTTTCTAAATTTCAGTGTGTGGATTCAAGGGTCTTTAAAATGCATCCGCTGTGAGTTCTCATTTAAACTAGGTCAAACCAATGAGCTCACTGTTGGCAAACTACAGGGAAAACAGTACAGCTTTACCTAGCTTTTGAAAGAAGCACTACGCTGCCTCCACTATCCATTATCGTGGCTGAGAATCTTCATTCTGTATGCACCGCACGGCGGAAAACACATTTCGCATTCGACTGAAGGTAGTCTAATTTTCATGAAATAATAAGCTTCGGCATAATAAAGGGGCAGTGGAGAGAAAGAGAGAGAGAGAGAGAGCAGGAAGAAAAGAGCTCCACTAAACACGTGTGCACTTGGAAGTTTGGAAACCACTGAGGGAAAAATCCTCCACAGCGCAGCGACAGCCAAGTACTCATCATTCAGCCCAGCTTCATAAATGGTACACTGCCAGCACCAATTGGACAAGAGCTTGCATACAAGGAAGCAAATGTTATCTGCGGTGACAGGTGTAGTCAGCTGCACAAGCACAAAAGAGGGGTTATTTTGTAATGCAACTAAGCTGCGCCACAAACATGTCACAACAAATCAATCTCCGGGTCTTTTCTCGTCAGACGTGGTGGGACACCGCTGTCCTCCCTTGTAAGTTTTTCCCCCCTCTCCATGCTCACCATGTGCAGGCTGCGACAGTCCACCAGCGCTGTGAGCTGATGTAGGCTGATCTCCGTGGTGTTCAGTATCCCCTGGATCTCCTCCAAACTTCCCTGGAATTGAAAGAGGAAATAACATTGTTGAAAAAAGGCTCAACTTGAAATCCAACTTTCAGATACTTGGATGTTACAACCACCCGCAACAACAACAAGAACATTGAAAATGAAAACGTTACAAAAAAATGCAACTACAGTCAAGTAGCAGTTTCCTGCTCATGTCAAGAATGAGCTGACATGGTTGCAAAAAAAAGAAAGCAAGCATTTTTTGTTTTTTTTAAGTGATTAATTCACTTATTATCAAGTCTATGCATATTCATCAGGGATGCCTCTTTCATCAATATGCAACAGGACACAGCTGCTCCAGCTGAAAAAGCAGATTTTCATGTCTGATACTGTCTCCCGTCTTCGTCACAGCTTCGGCAGAAAATACGTCCGATTTACCTGATAGGAACGTTTTCCACAACTTCAGCACATTTTTTCTGTGTGGGCATGTGAAGAGAAATATGCCCCCCTCTCCCTCTCTCTCTGTCTCTCTCTGTCTCTCTCTATTCCCAATGTCAGCTCTCATTTGTGCCTCTGTCAACACAGTGTAAGAACCAGCGGTGGACAATGCCACAGTGTTGTATTGACAAGAGCCAGTGAAAGGCCTAATGCGGCTAAATGGACATAAAGCAGGTCCCAGGTGTGGGCTGTCAGCAGATCTTTATGTGGACAGGTGCGCTGCACTCCTCTGCAGCTCAGTCGCTTGGTCCCATTCATTTGGGATATTCTGTCATCACAAATGATACAATAGTACAGGACGGGACAGCTAGTGGTGGCCTGGGCATGAGAGGGGAATAACAGACACCCTGTAACGTGCCATTTGTAATGACGAGTGTATTGATTATGTGGGGGAGAGGGGGGGCGGTGGGTGCAAGCCTTTACCTTGGTTTGCTTGTACTCTCTGGTGGCAGAGCGGAGCAGTTCGGACACATCATCCTGCATCTCCACTAATGCTTTGTGGCTCCCGGAAAGCTTCTGAAATAAAAACATAAATACTGTAGCAGCACAGAACATCTCAAATGTATTTTCATTTTTAATCATTGCCCAGAACCCTCAGCTGATAGCTTCCTTTGTAGCCGACTGGACGTGTGGTGAAAGCACGGCTGACAGCTTATAGATGCGAGATGAAAGACTTTTTTATACGTATCACTTCTTTGTCTATAGAAGTTGTACTAATAATAGACGCCTGGACTTCAGCAGCACTCAAAAGTTTTGATTTATTCATGCAGCTTGAAAGAAAAAATGTAGGAAGTCCATTAAAGCAAACTATGGATTTCCCACTAAAATGTGACATTCTGCTTTTACACAACATCAGCGACACAAACACTTTGAAGTACACAGGCGCATGCTATCAGCACAGAGACACTAAGGAAAAGCTGCTCTCACTGCATCACTTTTTCCTGCAAGGCAGAATGGGAAGTATTGTACTATTGCATGGGAAAAAGGCCTTTGGGGCAATGGGAGTGACTCATTGTGCCCACTTGAATTCTTACCAGCAACAAAGTCATTAATCATGCAATGGATATGTCCATGGTGTGTGGAGTCTACCAAGATCTAAGCATTACAGATGCTATCTAATAACTGAAAACTGGTTAGATTTAACATGTTGAAAAGCAAACAGAACAGAAAAAAACTTGCAACAAACCTGCTGGAAGGGGTTGGTTTGTTCCAAGCTGCAGCCAAGGTAGTACCGCAGGATTTCTGTGAGTCAAAGGACAGGAGGAACAGAACAGATCATGTAAGCAAAGTCATATAAATTCCCATGTATGGCTGAAAGTAACAATTATTTAGTTTTATTACCACATTATCTGCACATCATCATTTTGTTCTGTTATTCCCTAAGAGGTCAGCATCTTTCAAACTGTCCAAACCCCAAAATAAATCAGGACATACGGGGCAAAGAAAAGACAGCAAATACATAAATGGTCCAACAATTCGTGAACTGCATCAGGAAAGCCGTTTACTTATTTCCTGTTGATTAACAAAGTGATAAATAGACTAATTGTCTGGTGAAAGCCAAGTCAAGCCTTAGTCAACATAAAGCTTGTTTTGTTTGTGCAGTCTTAACTACATGGTTGTTTGGATTTCAGACGGCAGCGGCTCAGCTCCAGACACTGGACTACTTTGAAAAGCAGAGGAGGGGGCTGGCTGGGGCTGAGAGGAACACAGTGTGTTGGACCAGGGTGAGCAGAGTGCAGCAGCGGAGCTTCACACAGCAATTAAAGGCTTTTTTTTTTTTTTAAGTTTTGTTCGTGGTACATTCACTGACAAATCATCACCTTTCAAGTTGGTTTGGTGGTTTTTGTTAACAAGCACTTGCTGATGCAAACATTCAGCAACTACACAGCGACATTATTGTTCATTTAGAGATGCACTTTCATCTTAATGGCAAGTGTAACTCCAATATTCCCTTTCATTTAGCTCTGTCTTTTTTGGGTTTTTTGTTTTTGTTTCTACCAACTCCTGAAGGACGTATCAGGCTCTTTAACTGCTCAATGCTCCAATATGTTCACCAGCTGGCTGTTGCTGGTGTTTGGCTCCGAGCAGGTAGAGTACAGAGGGTTTTTATACCATTTTACTCTGACTGCAGCTGCCTGCTGAGGGTGAAATTAACACTACGAGAGCAGTGGGAGTGAATCTTAACAATAAACCTGTGGCTCAGGCTCACACCTAAACAATGAGCTGAAACTCACTGTAAAGCTCTGTAAAAACCAAAGGGAGCCGCAGATCCAGGTGATAATTCTCTGTAGATCCATTATCTGCACTTTAAAAAGACAAGCGTGATGTCTATTAATTCTGGCGCCTCTTATTAAACACTACACTGTACACTGCTTAAGCTATTGCTCTTTTGTTCTTGCAGGCAAGAATGATTTCCATTTTCTTTTCTACATCTGTCTTGTCATGCTACCTGCTGAGCTGTGAGAGCTTGATTGCTGCTGTAACCGTGCGCCCGCTGAGCTAATCCTGAGCTCCGAGGTGAAATGTTCCGAGAGAATAAAAAGGTTCACGTGTGTCGTAATAGAATGAATGAATTAATGTGATTTTCCCCTTGACGCAGCAAAAACTCCAGCAGCGACCATCCAGTGGAGCGGCTTAGGTACAACCCTTCTTACTGCAGAGCCTCCTGCAGAACTCCACAAACAGCGGTTACATCATCTCTGGAGATATGGTTAAATAACGACATGACCGAACTTGTTCGCCGCTCAAGAGTACGACGCCACAAAGCTAAGGTTTGGCACTTTCACATGATATTGCTACCCCCACTTCAATTATTTCCTCTAAAATATAACACTGAGTAGGAGTGGATGAGATGGGAAGGCAGGCGACTACAGAGCGACAGCAACGTCCACAAACACAAGCTGTGAGAAAACCACCACCACCGACCTAACACATGGTGCATGTGACGTTGTCTACACACAAACACACACACACTCTGCTGTGTCAGGAGCTTCTTTCCCACACAGTTGAGCATAAGAGGAGAATTTCCGCTGCAGAAAAAAAAAGTATATCAAGCAAGCTTCTGTCGATCCAGCTCTCATACATCCACCCACACGTGCAAATGTCAGGAAGAGCAGATTTCCTGTCGTCTGACTTTTGGTAATGGATGGAAAAACTGATGCTTCATCATAGTTTTTGTGCTACTTGGTGTCGAAAGTATTTCTTCTTTCACTGCTGTTCAACGTAGCAGAAAATGAAGACTTCGCTCTGCCCAGGACTCGGTGACGAAAACCTCAGAACGAGACAAAGCAGCGGACAAGACAGGGACATTGTTCTGTTTTACGATCAGATTGATTATCAGTGAGCCATGGTTCCAGTCACAGGGAGCCTGCTTATTGGACAGAGATTTGGCAGCGCACTATCCCAGCAGGTTAAAAAATTTCTGGCAGGGTTAGAGAGTCAAAACAAATCTGGTTCCGGTGTTCCCTGGAGCTTTACAGAAAACGCTCGCGGAATATTTTGTTATCATAGGTTTTCCGAGCACGAGGAACTGCTGGCTGCCATGTTATCAACCAAACTGAACAAGCAAATGTTCTGCAGAGAGTCTGGCCTCCGAGTACATGCTCAAGTTGTTCAGATTTGCATATTTTACTATGAAGTCGTGGGAAGAGAAATGTTCATCATTTTTCAAAAATACAGGTTTTACAAAATAAACCAGCAGAATAGCAGAGAAAGACTCGCACTGTCTTATTACACTGATGAGGAGAAAGGAGAGGGCTGAAAAATAACAGCCAGGGTTGTTGAAATGATGCATGTTCAAGAGAATATAACAGCCATCCAGGGGAGGAAAGTAATAAATCCAGTGTAGTAATAACACTCTTTGAAATTGCAGCAGACAAACCTCTTGATAACACAGACAGGAAAGAGCCAAGAAGGAAAAATAAGAGCTAAGTTCAAGTTATCTTTTCTCGGCGGATATTTGTTGGTAAAAGTAAGTATATATGTATAATATATATTATTAGAGATATAGTTCCTTCATTGAACCAGATAGAGATTTATTTGAACTGCTGAATAGTTAACATGTGACTCAGGGGGAAAAAATAGAAGTGAAAACCCCCATACTGCATGAATCAGCCCCCGGGGGAAAAATACAGCTTCACAGCAGCAGAATAATGCAGTCCAGTGCATAGAAGAAGTTGGTGCTCATGGATATGGTGCAACATCCACAGCTGATGTCCCATCTTCTGCCCAAAAGCTTGAATTGTGTATTCAAGAAAATCACCCCATTTTGCTGAGAAAGGACAGAAAGGAGGCTCGGGGGGGAGAAAAACACCATCTTTTCATTTGGCTTCTCCAACTACTAAAGAGGGATGCATGCAGGAAATATATTGTCTCCGACCCCCCTCCTCCCCTGTCCTTATCTCCCTCATACACTCTGCCTCGCACACACACAAACCCAAGGCACCATTTTTCCCCTCTTACACGCATCCCATCATGAGACAGATTGGGCAATTACTGAAATGAGATGCGACAGAGAGACTTCTGTACTGTTTAAAAAGGCCTCCCATCGCCCCCTTGACCCTGCTGCAGATGTGCCAGTAAATTTAGAAGCCTTTTTATGGGCCGTGAACAAGACCGAGTCCCCGCTCTCTACAACAATGCCGTCTCACTGCAGCACAATAACGCGTCCTGTGCAATTTTAGATGACTAATATTCGTCATTTTGAAGAGCTGCCTGAGTGAACACAAAGCCCTCTCTTTACAAGATGCATGTGAATAACACTTATACCTGTGTGTATGTGATTCATACCTTGATTGACGACTCCATACTGGGATGCCACTTTTGTAACATATGTGTCAGGTGCGACACAGAAATCACTGGAGGTCTAGAAAAAAACAAAACAAGACAGTCACACATTTTCACTTCATGTTAACAACAATAGTGTGAAACGGTGGCGTCGCAGACACGACTGTGGATGCACCGTCATCTTCCATGTAACATGGGAGTAATTGATCACAGCTTTAAAAACACTCCCAACGCCACAGGCTGACTGTGGCTCAGCTGAGACGGATCGCAACAACTAAATTAAGCCCATTTAGGTGTGAAGACTGATTCATCTGCAGGGGAGGAAATCCCGCGCATCAATGTTTAATTTGCATAAATATTCACATTCATCAATGTTTTTCATCCTCCTGGAAAATAAACATAATAAGAATGTGAGTTTGCGTTAAGTCATTAAAAAAAATAAAATGCGAACATTGTGGATTTGTTGTCTGGATTTAAATAGTTTCTCTGCCCTGAATTAGCTGCTCTGGCCCCCTGAGAACAAGGGCTACTATGTTATGGCTACAGAGCTAATCCCAGTTGTTTTTGCTTGTGATCACAGATCTTAATCACCATCATTAGACTTGAGGATTTTTGGAAAATGCTGAGTAACCACAAAAATAACCCCCCACTTCCATTTTACTGCACTGCCTCATTCAGTCTAATATATTATTTCCTCAAATATTATACTTCCCAACAAACACATTGTTGTTACGGTCTACTTCAGTGGGGAATGATGCTGCACAGAAAAGCATCATACAAGTGTTTCTGTTTTAATGATCACCCAGTGTATTTCAGCACACATTTAATAAATATTTAAACTCGTCGACAGATTAAGAATGAAACAAAATTCACCGTCCTTCGTCATTGGCTGTGCACACAAAAATTGTGTTATCCAATTATACGCAATCAAGTGTGTAGCTCTACCTGGAAAACAGGATCATGCTCTGATGGAAACACTCACCGCGGAGACGGCCAACTCCAGCCCCAGGGAGAGCCAGCTGATAACCAGGGCCACTACACCAAACAAGCACACCCTGGGGAGACCAAGAGGAGGTGTAAAGTGTTTTCAACCTGCAGCGTCATTTATGTGCACATCAACAATCAAACACACAAGATGACAAGTTTCATATTATTCTTTGTAGGTAAAACAGCACTTTAAACCTCCAATGTCTTTGTTTTAGCCAATGGAAAGCTGTGATGGAAAGTTGATTCATTGAAAGGTTTTTATTTGTATTACTTGGTTCAAGACAATTTAAAGTAAAAACTTCATAACTTTGGTTTCTCAAATGTCGGTCAGACTAAACGTCATATTCAACGACTCAGGCTTTGGGAAAGTGTGTTGGTCAATTATTTTTCGATTCATGCACAATGAAAATAATTACTGATGTAAATGAAAAACAGAGGGGGAGGAAAGGACGGCTGTGGAGCTGCGTAGGCCCATCGACACTTAATGACTCACACCACAGACTGCATGAATTATTTAAATTTAATGCAGCTAAATACTGTCATTATGGAATCTCAATGGGATAGGTGCGGTTTTAAAGAAAAAAAAAATATATATATATATATATGAAATATATATACACTGATTTGTCCACAGAGGAATAAATTGAACCACTGCTGAGAATAAATACATATAAAATTGATAATAATAATCATTAATGTGCCTTTATCTGCTATTAAAGGAGAAAATATAATTGTCTACTGAATTTACTGGGTTGCATTTTGGTGTATATGATACAAAATAGGGATTAACCAATTGGGCAAACCTGTGGAGAGTGTCACAAAGATTCATTTAAGTAATCAATATACTGAAGATATTATGATTTGAGGTGGTGCAAAATGAATTGTGACCTGGCCACTGGTTTTAAGGACACAATTCATCCTGGCTCTGATGAGTCAGGGGCTTCATGTACTATAATTTCTGTTCATTATATGACCAGAGTTAAAATCGTTATCCCTCGAGTGTCTTTGTGGCCATGATCTCACGACGAGACTCACCCTATAAGCGTTCCCTTGGAGTTGCGAATGAGGCCGAACAGCACCAGAAGGCAGATGAGGACATCGAACAGTAGCAGGCCTATGTAGCCCAGCCACCTGTGCAGACGAAATGCCATTAACAACAAATGGCTGAGAGCAGCACAGAAAACCATCTCTCTGTAGAGCTTCCTCCTGAAAGCAATCTTAATGATTTCTACTAACACTGTTCAAAGGATGTCACAATATCACTTTTGCTATGTAAAAATGTGCATGTATAAAACATGAGATGAGAAATTACACAGATCTGGACAACATGAATGACCTTAATTTGCATTGATAATGTTCATCTCATGTCATTTCTGCTTTGAATTAACAGCAGTCTCCCAGACTGTGAAACTAAAAACTAAACTCTGAGCCACTTGCATATTTATAATTTTAGGCACATGTAGGCGAACTCAGCGCGGCCCAGAGGGACTGACACAACACTGTCTTCAATATCTTTTAATAAACTGAGAAACTCAAGGCAGGATTTAAATTCTTCCTGCTTTGGGTTCACTCAGATATTTGATTGCAGACAGATATCCAACAGAGTACTGTCGAGGGAAAAAGCCTGACTAACTTTCAACCTTTCAACATTATTTGAACTTAGATGAGTGACAGTCAAGTCTTCGCAGGGATGTAAGTTTAACAGTGGAGCAAATGAATCATGGGTGTATCAAGTTTATCAACACTGCTGCTGCTGCTGCTGCTGCTGCCACTCGCAATTGCATGTTGTGTTATTCTGTATGCCTTGTTGCAGACATACCTGTACCAGTCAAACAGCTCGATCTTGACGGCAAGCTCCTCCAGGGAGATGTTGGTGTTGTCCCAGAAGGGAATCTCCACCATCTGTCTGACCAGCTCGTCCAGCTGGCCTTGCAGCTTTTGGATGATGGACAGGTAGTCTGCATGCTGTGCGTACTGGGCCTCAAGCTGTTGCAGATCGCTCTCTACTGTCTGGTTCAGTGAGGACGTACTGTCATACACCTACAATCATCGCAGGGACAAAGAAGGTCATGGCTGAGGCTCAGATTCACTGCAACAGCTCTAGTGATAGTGGAAACCAGGGCTGCTCGTGGCAGAAGGCTGATGAATTATTGATTACGTTGGTATAATTTCTGCTTCCAGTCTTACCAGCTTGTGCACTCCCGTGATTGTACGGTTTGCATGGCGCAGGGAATACGTCAGCCGGTTCACTCCATCACAAGTCTCGCCGTTCCCATAGAAACCGACAGCAATGCCAGCGCTGAGGGGAGACAAAAGGAAAAGGGAGGGGAGACAGGGTGGTGGTGAGGAGGAGGGATTAGCTAAAAAAGACACAGAGAGGAGAGGAGAGCGAGTGAAGGGGGGGCGCAGCAGCGAGGCAGTGGGAGAGGCGTGTGAACTCTACGTTAACCCTGTCGGCGCGGACCCCAGTCAACAGGCTCCTTTCAGCTTCCAGCAGAAAGACTCCATACAGAACCATGGAAACACAGAGGAATGGACCAGCTATGCCCCAAACTCCTCACTAGGGCTGACAAAGGCCGTACTGAGGCAGGGGATCAGCTCTCATTTGCACAGACAGGCCTCAGGTTGCAGAAAAACAGTTCCGGCAAATGCACGGGCAACAGTGTCTTGAGGTACATCCACAGGAAAAACATGCTGGAGAATATTGATAAATTATTTGTTTACAACTGTCAATCTTTTCTCTTGATATGCAGAGGAGAGTGGAAGCTATTCAGAGTGTGAAAGCTTCCTGTTTTCTTCCTATTTTAGCTACAAAAATAATAATAATATATCTAAAGTTATCTCTTCTGCAGCTGTTGGTCTTTTGGCCAACTTCCGTCTTATGCCAGGGTGGATTTCATCAAGCGCGATCATGATAAGCGAGTCGCTCCAAGTCTAACAGCGCCCAGCCTGCCATCGCTGGGGTTCCCTCTTCCTGGACGGCTGCTAATCTCTTCCTCTCACACTCTGTAGTGTGAATAAGGGTGAACAGAAGCGGCCGTGTCATCATCATAAAAATAAAACCGAACTCCCTGCTGTGATGTGTACCTGTGGAAAAAACTGTGCTGCTCACTCTGCACTCTAAAAAAAAAAAAAAAAAAAAAACAGGAAAAGAAAATAAAGGCAATCCTAATACCCTTAAGAGAAGTACAGGGCTTTGTGTAGTGATGCCAAAGGATGGACTCTCCTGTCAGAAGAACAAAAGCAAAACAGAACAAAGCCCTGAAATGTCTCCAACTTGGATTTACTTGCTTCCACTAAAAACATTTGTGCGTGGGTACCAGTACACACTGATACAGTGATTATGATGCAGTTCTTGTACTCATCAGGTCCCCAAGCTCTTTGTGCTACTCCGAATCGACCGTGATGGCTCTCCAGTGGCCCATCAACAGAAGGAGGAACAGGATACAAATGCAGTGTTCAAGGATAGAAAGCATGTCCAGATGGTTCAGTTCTCACACTATCGCTTTCAAAATTAAAAAATAAAATAGGATAATGTAACACTGAAGTCAATGTAATGTACATAGTGTTCCTATTGTGTTTAATTATACATGTATAAATTCCCTCAGCATTAACGTGCAGGGTTTGTGTGACTGAAACAACCCAAGATACAGTAATAGTAGTAGTAGCAGCAGTTTTCTTTTTATTATGGGATAACTTAAATTTACTTGTAAATCTTTACGATAAAAGTGGGGCTGTCAGTCTAGATGTTAGTTCTGCCTTAGATGTGCAGTTTTTGGGTAGCAATTACACTGTTAGGTTATATAATATGTTGTGTTGTTGAAATGTTATTCAAGTTCAGCATGGGTACACTCTGTGTGTGTGTGATGAAACTCGGTCAAACATTGCAAACATATTCTTCTGCTTTGGTAAATTTACACTTCCACAGTATTTCACAAAAATACTGAGAAAACTGAAAAGAATCTCAAACCCATTGTTGGCTGTTTTTTTTTTCTGTACCCTGAGGACAGAGGGAGACGGGTTGTTTCTTGTCGTCTAAGGCTGCTTCTTGCCTCTGGTTTTAGTGCTGACCACACAATTTAAATATTCAGCCAAGATTGTCAGGCTGATGTTGTGCCTCTTCCTGTGTCTTTGTGTTTGTGTAAATGCAAAGTGGCTACCACCAAAAGCACAACTGGGACCTGACATTCGCAAGAAATGCAGACAGTGTGCATCTTGAGGGTTTACTCCTGAGAGCTGCTTTGCCTTTTTCCTGTTGAGGTCTCTCAAACACATGCAGAAGAAAATGGCGGGTGACCTACAGCAAGACCATGCGCTTTAACTCACTACTCCCATTTATGCCCCAACACTCGGAGAGTTCAGATACAAATTCTCTGAAAGATGCACCAATTTGTCTGATTACAACATTCAAGTTTTGTGATAAGAGAAATCAGTATCATGTGTTTAATGAAACAGTACAACACAACAGTAAGTAACCATTCCTGAGGATACATTGTGACCTTGTGTTCATGCTCACCTGCAGACAAGTGTGGCTATGATGACACACCAGGCCGTGCAGCAGCAGTCGGCGTTGGGCTGCTGGTCCACGTTTTTCTTCCGCTGGCAGCAAAGCCAAATGGAGTAGAAGAGTAGAAATAGGAGGTCGAGGGCCAGACAGGCGAGCGCCACACCTCCCAATAACAGGATGGACTGATGGGACAGAAGGAGGCGGTTATGGAAAGTCCAACTCTATAACACCACTTACATGTCAATAACGATGAGGATAATGGCCTTCAAAAAGCTTTTCTTGATTTGTGTCCACGACAATCTGTAATAATAAAAACTGTGTGCAACAAGAAGCTTACAGTGGCCTTCCCTATTGTTCTGAATTAAAAGCTGCAGTTATGTTTTTGTGCACAAGCACCCTGAAGCACACACTATAATAGAGCCCATCTTCCCTGTGATTTGACAAAGAAAAAACAAAACAATGAGAAGGCCACTTTCAATTTTGATGAAGTACAGAACAGCCTATTCATTAAGGCCCCAAGACATACAGAGCTAATTGTGGACTTTAACTGCTTGAGACAACTGAAAAGCCCACAATGAAAGGCTGCTTTTAAATGAGAGAGAGAGAGAGAAAGAGAGAGAGGGTGTTACAAAATGATGTGTGAAAGAAGTGCAGCGATAAACACTCGTTATACAACTCTAAAATGAAAGACTGGTATTATCTACTAAATATTACCATTGCCATCACTCTGCACTGGCAGAATTTAACTGACCAGTTATGGAGAAATATACTGTAGTGTACAGTGATCGTTACACTTCTCAGCCCACAGCAGTACTTCTTCTTATGTAGGTCACACAGAAGGCCTCTGTGCTCACTGTACACTCTTGAGGATTTGGGGCTGGCGCAGATTTCCATCCTGCCACTTTTGTTTTGGGGAAAAAAATCCAGTGTTGTTTGCATTTGCTCGGTTTTCCTCAATGAAGCATCGAAAGCAGCAACGGACACTAGACACACCCCGATGCAGTGGTTATCGAACTGTTTACACCAGTGTGTGGGAACCAGTGAGCAGTTGCAGGCTCAACAGCATAAAGTCTGGCCAGTTTAATGTTGACTGTGAGACAAGCAAGACAGAGTTGCTTATCAGACTGAAATGCCATTGAATGATTCAGTTCAGCCAAGCAGGCAATCCAGGAGTAAGAGGCTATACTCCCACTGCGTGTTAGGTTTGATGCATCACTTCCATATAAGACAAAAGTGAGACACCATGACAGCTCAGCCATCTGGACACGACAAGACTTCCCCTCAAGCCTGACTAAGAGCGCTGTGTAATTAGCAGCCTGTCATCTGAGGAGGTTAATAATTATGGTTTAGCGAGCTAGCCTAATGATGACCACTTTTATGTTGCCTTTGTCGAGATAAATGTGTGAGAGCCGTGAGAGATAATGCGCTTGAACAGCTGAACTGGCTGCACACACGTTTTAATAAAATGCGCATTAGGGTTTAATCGAATACATCAGGCTTCCTCCTCTGAACACTCTCATTTTTACACTGGTGTTGTTTATGCTCAAGTTCTCGCTGTTCACGCTGAGCGTCACACAAACACAGCTGTAGCAATTATCCAGTCAATGAACCCGTCCCATATTCCACCAGGATAAAGATTCACAATCATACTCCTGAGAGCTACACACTAAAAGTAAAGTGGGACAATCATGGTTTTTCAGCAAACAGACACAATACGTTCCTTTAAAATGCTAATTTGTGTCTGATTAGCTCCAACTAAATCAATAACCAATTGAAGACTGTGAATTACCAAAGTAAAGGGGAGTGTAAACTTAAACCACTTGAACTAACTGACATGAATGTCTGTGCAAAGGGTTAAAACATCTCCACACGCCAACACAGCTGACGCGGACTGTCTGGATCGGTTCCCTTTTCTTAGGAAGTGTGATTCACTTCTGGATTTTCAAAATCACACTTTCATAGCAAAAGGGAAGCGTTGTTAACACTATAAATTCTTCCATGTCTGACAGTTTTCACTTCTGGTAAGAGCTCCCTGTCAAGCTATTGTCACTCCCTCCGCCAGCGCTCTCTGAAACTGGCATGCTACACATTAATCACCCTGCCTCACAGAGGACTTCTAAAAACCACAACGCCACAGAGGATTCAGTAATGACGCGTTTTTTGAAAGGGGAACACAAAGTCTGTTCATTAACGAACTAAAGATAACGACTTTATGATCAAATAATGTCGAGATATTTTCCTCTTTGATGTGTCCATAACAAACAACAACAACAACAACAAAAACTCGCTATCTTACCAGACATAGGATTAAGTTAATTGAGCTGTTGAATCAGCTGTTTCCACAGAATTTAAGTATTACCCAGCTTTCGCAGATGGTAAGGGATTTCTTTGTTGAACATAAAACCAAAAAGAACGCAATGTAATCTGAAGTTAAGGCTGAGCCATCTGACACTGGACTTTTCGGTTTTTCTGACTTTTAAAGCAGGATGCATGCACAGTCTCTCTGCAGAGAGGAGTAACCTGCACCCAGTCGATGGTTAACAGAAACCAGCTGCACCCGGATAAATAAGTAACTGCAGTAAACTTGATACTAATGCTATTATAAAACCTGACCCACAATCAGAGCTTCTATTTAATATTAACTATTTGAAGCAAATGTCATGCTGATCACCCCTCCCCCAGTCTAAGCTGTTCACCGGGCTGTGCAGACGCCTTCTGGACCCTTGTGACCACTTTGACCTCTTTAATCTGAGTATAATACGGATCTTTACCACAAGTGCACGTCAAAGTCAACATGTTACTCATGTGGAATAACATAAACTGTTTGTTATTAAAAGGAAATAAACATTTGAGGTCACCGTCCTCGGCCAACCTAGGTGGCCTGGCTCAGACTATCCAATGCCAGCTGGTTGGTGTCTGGAAAAGGTCAAGGCATGGATAAAAGGGCTTCACACAGATGGCGACATGGATCAAAAGGTGAAGCGGAAGAACAGGTGGAAAGAGGTCATCTGTCACTGATCATACGTATCTACACCATCACAACCACACAGCCCTAAATAAAAGTGAGCACACTGAACTCACAAACCGCTCATGTACACAAGCTACTAATTAAAACATTTAATCACCAAAATAATGTCTAGGTTGCTCAGGGTCACCTGATAACAAAGCAATGGAGTCAGTTAAGGTGTTTTTTTTTTGTTTTTTACCTGTTGATATGTCCAGTCCTCTGGTTGGAAATCACTGCTGGTTTGCTCAAATTTGAGGTTGAAGTGGGGGAGTCTGTGGAGCAGGTTCACCCACCACGGGGGAGAGTAGCTCACCACCGCTGCCATGACGAGCAGCTAAACGTCAATGAGATGCGCTCAGCAGACAAACAAGCAGCAGCGATGCTCGAAACTGTTTGAAACAGGCAGGGGAGTCCTCCTCCTCTTCATAAAGCCTGTCTGTCTGCCTGCCTGTCTGTCTGTGCCCGGGTCGGGATGAAAGCAAACAAAACAAAACAGAAACAAAACAAAACAAAAAGAATCATTATTGTTGCGCACGAGCACCCGGAAGCTAGCTTATCTCATAAAACATACCTGTTAAAAGTTTAAAGTGTCATTTCGCCAATGCCAATTAGAAATATTTAATTATTCACTAAAAATACACAATATAAATGCTGCATATATTTCACTACATTGTCAGTTTCAAACACAACCCGCTCGCTAACTTGACAAAACTAGTAGCTTAGCATAGCTAGTTAGCTTGTTAATCTGTCAACTAACTAACAGAGTTGGGTCATTATTTGGGGGGGTGGTCCTACTGTGATGTTAACAGTCAACACCCCCCGACTAGACGAGAACTGTGGTCTGTTTCACAATTAAAATTTTTGATAATTAAAGCGATTTACTAGTTGAAGCTGGTTAACTGTACCCGTAGCGTGGCTAACGTTAGCCCCGGTTTAGCCGCTGGTTAGTTGAATCCGCTGAGAGTCGAGTAAAAACAACAACAACAAGTCTCTTTTGTTCTTCTTGACATCCTCCTCCTGTTCTGCGGTTTTTTTTTCTTTTCCACGTTACATCCTGTGTTGTTTTTTGTTGCTTTCTTTGTTTCTTTCAGCGTGTAATTCCTCGGCTCATGTCTTTCAGTCCTCTTGTTCCGCAGCAGCAGCAGCAGCTTCAAACGAGTTAAACCTCCTCCTCCATCCAGTTACCATTGGGAGACTGTGGCGGCGGAGCAGCCAGCACCACGGTGACTGTTCACGGCATTAACCCAGCTGGCAAGCCGCCCAGCCCCGGCCCCGGCCCAGCACACAGCCCCGTCGGTCTCACCGGTACAAAAACAACCCGGCAGCGCCACCTAGAGGCCAACCAGTGTGACGCCACTCAGAAAATCCAGTTAAAGCAGATATCAGTGGAATGTTTTTGTTAATATAAGTCCTAAATAGTCCTATTTTCCGTCAGCAATCACTTACATGAAGTATTTCAGCCTAAACACGAGTCTCTCCGTCACTCTGCTCTGCTGTAACCCGAGGAGAAAATTTTCCTTGTGGGATACAAGTGTTATCCAATGAGGGGAGAGAACGGCATGAAGGGCTGTGTGTGCAGCCAAGGGATGCGCGTGAATGTGGTGACGTAGCACGAGGACCAATTGATGCCTGACAAGGGCGGGGGCTGCTAACTCATGGTGCGTTCAAGGAAACTCGTACTTTGTGTTTTTCCTTCCTGTGAAGTCATACCAGTTCGATCTGGTACGAGTTCACGGGTCGGAAGTTACGAGTGGCCGTTATAGGGAACTTTCACAGACAACAGGACGGTAAAAACACGAGCTACGGGTTACCTGGAACGCTACCAAGTCGTAGTTGTGACTTGAAGCTGTAACTTACGGTTTCAAAAGCCTGCCTTGAACACAGCATTAGCCGAAACGGCCGTGCCGATGATATCTGCTTTAATGTTTAGGCAAAGATACTCTGGTTTAGGTTACTGTTACTTTTGATGTTCAATGTTGAAATTACAGGTGGTGAACATGACCAGGGGCCCCAGAGGGGGTGGGTGGGGGGTAAATGCCCCTGGAAGTAGCAGTTTATTATAGGGGGGGGGGGCAACAGCACACTCTGAAATTATAATTGATAAAGTGATTGAAAAAAAAGGAAATTAGGCTACAACCAATAGGCTTTATGCACAGCACCACTACTTCCTGAAATAAACCACCTCCTTTATTTCCTGTCTTACATTATTGGACCAACTGATTAATCCAGGTGTGTCTGACCTCACAACAATGGTCAGACACACCTGGATTAAGTTTGTCCAGTAATGTAAGACAGGAATTAAAGGAGCAGCATTAAGTTCAGGAAGTAGTGGAGTTGTTGCATAGAGCCCATTGAACTGTTAAGGTCGCTTTCAAAAGCAGAAAAAAAAAATACAAAAAAATGTGAGCATTAGTTTCCTCTTTTTTCAAGGTATTTGGGTTTTTAATTGTTTTGGGGGGGGCAAACGAAAAACAAAAACAGTTGGAAGGTGTTTCAGTGATTAATGATAGATCATTTCTTCATATTTTATACACAGAACTGGCCTATTTGATTATTATTAATTGTCAGACTTGACAAATAGGTAGATAATGGGGATAATTGTAGCTATGTCATTATGGAGATATTCAGCCATGGAAGACCTGACATAGATAATATGATATTTAAATGGTACAAATTACAAACCAATCAATCAAATTGTGTGGATCCAAAATTGGAAAAAACTTCAGTTGCCTGCTTTATCCAGCTGGTCATGTAACTTTTGGTGTTAGCCTACATGAAAGTTTAACTCTGACTTGGGTTAAAAAGCAAGATACTGTGTCAATGTGTAGACTATACCAAGCTTTAATAGGTAGTAAATAAAAAAAATAAAGAAAAACATGTTGTGCCTCATCGATTCTGACGTCATTGACTGAAAAACTAAAAATTACGAGGAGTCATTGAAGGCACCATTATTTATACCCCTGGTTGGATTTGAAGAATGAGGAACAGAGATATTAAACCGAATAAACTTGCACATGTGAAACCAGGAAACAAACAGGTCTATACAAGACAAGACAATATTCCCCTGTATTCAGAAAACCGCAGACTTCATTGTTAGAGCTGTTGATGTCACGTTGGAGACTAAAAGCACCTTCAAACTATATTAAGCCCTAAATTACCCTAGCCTACTGCATTTTGGACACACTCGGTATTCACCGGGAACACGTGAATATCTGCATAGACTCGCTTCGTCTTCTCCGGACTTGGACTTTACCCAGCGCCCGCTACAACTTTAAGAAATAAGTTACTTGTTTTTTCTTTTCTTCAGGAAATCACATGGAGGTGCTCTTGTGCTCACATGACACTCTGAACCATGGCAGGAGAGATCAATGAAGGTACAGTGCGAACACTTCTCACAGTCTTCTTTAGCCTACCTAATCGCTTCTTGGTTATTTTCTTAGCTGTCTGTTGTTGTTGTCGCAGTGTCAGGGGAGTCAATAATATTTTCTTATACGCGTTAAAAATGGGGATAATCCTGCTCGCTGTAGTCGCGCTGTGAACTGACCAATCAGAACTTTTGGGTACACCGAGATCTGAATGAAGTTGCCCCATCTTAAAAGCACCGATGAGTGAGCAATCCTAATTTAATCCGCCCTCTAATGTTATCTTAATGGACGTTAGTTGTGTTTTTTACTTTTTAAAGTCGATGTCAGTGCGGTAGACGGTTTATGAAAGTTTTGATGTTTTTTTTTTTCCTGCCACGTGAAAACTGTCAGCTGGTCTTTTCAGTAGTGGACTCACTCAGCACTACATTATCAGGCCCATACTGAAATAATAAGATGTATTATCTACTTCTTATCTGCTACACACTACTGAACAGCTGATAATAGGGGTGAATCTGTAAGTCTTTTTTTTTTTCTTATCTTTGAAAATATTCAATTTTTAATGCATCAGAGCAAAACTGCATAATCTGTGATGGGATGATATGAAGTCATGTGATAGAAAGTAAAACCAGTGGGTCTATAAAAGTTGATAGGCTATGATCATAATAAAGTCAGCTCAGTGCACCACAGATGCAAACTGTGGCGTTATATTACAGTGATATTTGTTGTATTTTTGGATGGTGATACTATAGGTGTTGTTCCTCTTTTAGGCTCAGTTCCTGCCTATTACAGGGAAGTGTATGAGGCCGTCTGCTGTAGGACAGATGAGAGGGTGCAGGTGGAAGTTTTTCAGCGGTTGCTCCAAAGGACCGATCTCCCCAAGGCTGTTTTAGGCCAGGTGAGGGGTTCACACTACTTGAACTGTCAAGACGCTGCAGCCGGCAACAGTTTGTGATACAGATACAGGCTGCACCACGTATATAAGCACAGCATATTGTCAATTAATTATTGAACTCCTTGTCTTTTATGCACATAATAGAGGTGGATCTAATACATCCACCCACCATCCTCTCATAGATTCACTTACTCATGTGTGGGGCCGCAGGGGTTTGGAGCTAAAAGTTTCATTTACATCCATGAATTAATATGAAATAATAATTACTGATTGGTTAATTAAAAAAAAAAAGGTAGAAGATTATGCTGCTGAAATGAGAATGGATAAATGAAACACTCAAGCATATGGTATCCCTGCTCAAATATTAGTTTGGTCCTGATAAGATGTGTTTCGTGAATAACTATTGGGCAATATATAGATAGAGTAGATACAGGTGTAATGTCTTATCAGAAGGAAGCTGGCTAAGGCTTTGTGTAAACTAAGTTGTTTAAGAACGTACAGAGGGTTTAAATAATTGGCATCAGTCTTATTTCTTTCATCAATACTCAGATATAAGTTCACATCACACAGCACAGTGTTATGAAATTGCTCAGAGCGTATTTCAGTCGAAATTTCTTGTTCAGTTGAATTTCCCTTTCTCTGACCTTCTAGCGTATCATCATCGCCTTTGTGTCTAGTGAGCATTTTTTCTTCTTTTTCTTTTTTTTCTTCTTTTGCATAGAGGAATGCAAACCACAGTTGAATTTAGATTTCAGTCTGAGAAACGGTGACCTTTAGGTCATATTGTCTTTGTCCTTCTCAGATTGCTGAGCATGTTGACTCCGCTGATGGATTCCTGAGCAAGTTGTCCCTCTATAAAGCTCTTGCTTTGATTGCTCTCGCTCAGCAAGGAAAGCAGCCAAGCCCCAAACTCTTGGAGAATTGCATACAAGGTAGGTGACGGTGTTATAGTGTTAACAGTGTTACAGTGACAGCAGTGCAGTAAAGGTTTTGTTTAATGAGTAGCTCGGAGATGCTTCAGCTAACCCTCTGTGGTTAAGATTTTCTCTTTTATTGGCCTTTTGTGACAATATGCCACAGGAATACACCCACCTACTGTTCTCAGTTATATATAGTCATAACTCAACAGAGGCCCTGTTTGGCAGTACAATAATGAAACAGAAAAAGGAAAAACGTGCATTTTGTTATAGTTCAGCTTCAATTGTTTGATATTATTTTGGTAGAGAGGCCTACGCTATGTTTAAGTGTTGCATTCTTTCACCATCCCAGAGTGGGAAGATGATAGGGGGGGGTTATGGTTTTCATAGAGGTAGCCATTACGCTGACTTGACTTGACTTAGATCCATTCACAACCTTCTGTGATTTTTCTTTTTTTTTTTAAAGGCCCTCTCTGTTATTTCAGGTGTGGCCAGTACAGCAGCTTGCCGCATGCCACTTCCTCAGCTGTGCAAGAACAAGTTTTGTGCATTTGTCGCAGTACATTACACTATTCATTTTGTGACCCTATTGGAATGCACAGGAAGAGATAAATCACAGAGCACATGCACAATGCTTTACTAACTTAAAACAAATAAGAGTCAGATAGCCTACGTAGTAATCTGTCGAAACGTAGAAAAGCGGTTTTAACACCGGCATTCCTCCCAGTTGGGAAATTCATTTACTCCTATATTGATTTAATCATGAAAAACAAATTTTAAAAGCTGGTTCTGGTTGTGCGCTTGCTTTACAGAGTTACCGAAACCTCAGCTCGGGGAGGCCAAGGACCTGAGCGCACTGAGGATGCAGCCAGCTCAGGAGGACGCCCTGATGATGTCCCACACGCTGGACAAGCTGCTGGTCATAGACACAATCCAGGTGGAGCTGATACCTGAGAAGAAAGGGCTGTTCCTCAAACATGTGGAGTACCAGGTCACCAGCCAGGTAAGGGCAGCCTTTAAGATCTACCACCACACATACAGTACATGCCTGTATGAGAATATAATCTAAAGTGAGAAAGTGTTGTTATTTGATGACTCTGATGATTATATATATATTTTTTGAAAGCTATTGCACTGTCTTATTTCTGCTAACTTCCTTTCTTTCTTTCTTTGCTGTCTCTTAGCGTTATAAAATATCAGTTTACCGGCGCTATAGCGATTTCGACGTCTTCCATGAGGTTTTGCTACAGAGATTTGCCTACAGAGTGGTGCCGGCACTGCCGCCTAAGAGGATGTTAAAGGGAGGTATGTTACCGAAACCTATAAACCTATGAATTATTTACAGATGATTTTATTTAATGATTTGGGTTTTATGTTTTTACTCAGAGGTCAGTTGCAAACCTATAAATATCTATGATGTTCTGGTTGCTGAACATTTTTCTTAATGGTGAGGATTAAATTTGTTTCACTGTCAGTTTTAAAGCAGACTGCTATTATTGTAGCTGCTATTGTCTCACGCAGACAGCTGTTCATCAAGATAATTGCCTTGAAGATACAAGGAAATCAGTGGTGCATAAAATTAGTACGTTTCACTTCACACATGCAAATGTACCGTTGGACCAGTTGTGCTCTTTTTCTCATATCTGTGGAGCTTCCAGATCCACTTCAGTGCTGCACATGGCTGTGCACACATTTTTCAGTAATAAGTGCAGAGGATTTTTCAGCCTTTTGGGATATCAGTAAGATTTTGACAACATTGAATTTTCTTGCTGGAAATTGAAAGAGTGCTCCACTGATTTCAGCCATGAGCTCCTATTACACTGTCGAACTCCTGACGGGCAGATAGGGGGAAAAAAAGCAGTGAGAGATGTTAAAGGAAAAAAACACATATCATTTCTTGTCTCTTGCATTTTTCATCATTGTGCCTACATTACTCACAATGCAACTCAACCATCAAGAGTTTGGTCAGAGATTCTCATTTGAGTCAGGACCGGTACAGAAACAGAAACTAATGTGAATTTTCTTCTCTTGGGGATGATGCATTGTAGGCAGTTTTAATACGTATTTTTACATTGACAATTACACTACAAAAATGTGAAAACAATGACAATATAGTAGTAGGAGCATATGCCAATAAAGAGTCAGTGTAAACCACTAGGGACTAGTGTTGTGTCTGTATATAAATAGGTTTCTTGTGCCATAAGCCACTTGCATCAGCACAAGCAACAGCTTGCAACAGCAGTCAGAGTGGCATACCCCACTAAGGCCTGACATACTGTATGTCACTGAGGCACAGGCACATAAACAGCAACAACAACACTGACACAGGTGACTGGTTCTATTGTTGTGGCTGATTGGCGCTCATCTGTACCCTGCAATAACAATATGTTATCATAACATTATATAATAATAATATAACCATGATAGAATAATAATCAGATACTGAGTTGGTATATGCCGATGATGAACTTGTATACAACAGAGGAACCTGAGTGACATACCTTGCCGCAAGCTAATAAGCACATATCATAATATAATCCATGTCATAATACTGAGTGTGGCATATGTTGCACTTATTCCAACACTTATTGTTTTCTCTGTCTGCAGTGCTGACCTCTGTCTCTGAGCGGGAGTTTATTGAGGGGAGGAGACGCGCTCTCGGCAGGTTCATTAACTTGGTGGCACGGCATCCCGTCTTCTCAGAGGACGAGCTGGTTAAGACCTTCCTCACCTTCAGCGGCTCCGTACGTAGTTTCTATCTCTTGCACAATACGATACACAGCACTATAGTCACACGATGACTGACACCGAGATGCATCCTGTTCCTCCTGTTACTCAGTCTTCCTATTTTTTTTTCCTCTCACCCGCTCCTCACCCCTCTTCCCAAACAGGATGTTCAGACGAAGCTGCGTGATGCTTACAAGAAAACTGGTGATGAGTTCATGACCAACAGAATTGCAACCCTGGCAAAGGTTCGTCACACACACTGTATATACGTATGATTGAAAAAACCTTTGCACAGTCAACCTGCATTTCCAATTTGTGTTCAACCTGTCCTGTAGGAGTACCTCCCTGCTGACATTCAGTCTCAGTTCTCAACAAGCAGAGAGCTGATTAGAAACATCCACAACAGCTTCCAAAAGCTGCGGGACAGGGCTGAGAAAATGGCCGAGCGCTCAAAGGAGAACGCCACTGATCTCCTCATGTTTGGCAGAGAGCTCAGGTATTTTATTATTATTATGGATATGAGGTTAAAGTCTTTCTCTCGGATCCAGAGGTTTTGGACTGAGTAAACAAATGTTAATATGATTCAGAATCCTCTGCGTTGTTGTGTCTCTTCATGGTAGTGAGCTTGAAATGCATTTGGCAGCGAAGGCACCACCATATTACATTCTGTCCCTGTTAATATTGCTGTTCTCTGCAGCGCGCTGGGCTCAGATGCTTCATCTCTTCCCGCCTTGGCCTCCTCACAAAGCACCTGGGGGACACTGCGTCAGTCACTGAAGAGTCTCTCTGTGGAGTTCGCCGTGCTTTCTGACAAAGCTACTCAGCAGGTAACGGGCCCTCGGTCCTTCGTCCCCCCACCACCTGCTCTGCCGCGCTCGTCCAAAAGTAGCAGTGGGTAATGAATGTTGTTTTGCTTATGTCTTCAGGGCAGACGGGAAGAGGATGATGTTGTGGAAAAACTGAATCTTTTCCTGGATTTGTTGCAGTCGTACAGAGTGAGTCAGTTTCACTTTTGTTTTGTTGTTGTGTTCTTGCCGTGCTCACTTAACCTGAATTCATCTCCTTTCATAACTGCTGATTTCATTTTTTAACATCTTTGACATCAAGGCAATAAAAGCAATCACCTTGATTTCTGATAGGAAGATAAGATAATAAGATCAACTGAAAATTGAAAGATGCAGGTTCAGTTAGAAGCTAAATTCAGGTTGTGAGTTTTTACCCAACAAGTCTATCCCACTTGGAAGTGTAGTTTTCAGTAGTGGGAGGATTGTTCAGATTTGTCAAGACAACTGGTGGGCAGATTCAGTGGCATTTCTTTTTCACAGCTCAATGTGTAAAAAAAAAAAAAAGGGGAAAGTATCTGCAGACTTGGATAATGCAAGTTTCAGTATTTTAATAAACAAGCTTTCGGTCAGGGGACCTTCATCAGTGTTAACAATCATCAGAGTCTCTGACTCCTCTGAACCCACAAAACACAACTCCGCCCACACCGGTACATCTTTCCCAGAATGAGGGAATAAATTAGCTCCATAAAAAGCTTCTTTATAAAAGAAAAATAGATATTTATATAACTGTACACCTTATCCATACAGCATAAAGACAGGTCGCACGGTAAGAAGGGACATTATCTCCAGAAATGAGACAGATCTGGCTCTAGCACCCTAGTCTCTGACTCCACTCAACCCATAATGTGCTGACCGAAAGCTTGTCTATTAAATACTGAAACTTGCATTATCCATGTGTGCAGATGATATCCCTTTTTTATTACACTTTTTGTGGTTTTCTGGCACCTTGGCATACACTGGTTGCAAGTGCAATGATTTATTTCAAGTTTTCATAGCTCAATGAAATCTATTAAGAGTAATGTATGTGTTACCATTACCATCATGATTTATACAAATACCTCTCCTGTCATCTTTGGCTCTTATGTATTAGTATATATTGCTATTTTGATATGTGACTGTCTGTGACCATGTTTTTCTCTAGGATCTGTGTGAGCGCCATGAGAAGGGCGTGCTGCACGAGCACCAGAGAGCTCTGCACAAGTACAGTGTGATGAAGAGGCAGATGATGAGCGCCACCGTTCAGCCAAAAGAGCAGGCATCTGTGGAGCAGCTTGAATCACGAATTGTTCAGGTGATCAGTCTCTTTCAGTCTCCTCTTTTTCCTCCCCCCATCCACATTTTTAGCCTCTCGGGTTTCTTCCTCACTGATTGCATTCTGTTTCCACTCATTTACTGCTTAGATAGATAAAATGCTACATTGACTGGAGTGTATTGATTACTAATCCACTCCCCATGAAACACCCAGTCTGGCTATATCTTTTGTGCATGATGCCATAGCAACCCTGTCACAGCAACTCACAAACCCTCCCATTAGACAAATCCAGCTTTCCACATAAAAATGACACATGGTGAAATGTTTTTCTTGTTGGGTAAAAATAAATAAAATTAATAAATAAACATCACGCTGTATCTGGAGAGGTTAGAAATTCTCACACCAGCGCCTCTTTTTTTTTTTTCCAGCTCTGAGGTGTGAAATCAACAAGATTTTTTCTCTTTTAAAGTCAATCAAGCCATTTCACATAAATAAGCTGCCAGTGTGTCAGCGCAGTATATTTCCTTTTGCAATGTTTCCTGCCATCAATATCTGACAGGATTAAACCTCTAATTTTTTCCCAAGCAAGCAATCTGATTGTATTGAAATACGAACTGCAGGAGGTGGGCGTCTAGAATAAAATAACAGTGATTAAGAGCTTCACTTTGAATGAACCAAATCACCATTGCAAACACAGGAACAAAGCCCAGTCACAGTCAGTTTTCTGACAGTTCACAGAATCTGTCATCTCAACAATCATATCACTGTTGGTTTTCATCCTGTGACTGAACTTTCTCTTAGCCTTTATGGTTTTATACATTACAAGACTGTGTCCCAGCACATTACACAGTGCTGCTGTATTTTCATAACCAATCTAATATAATTACATAGTAATATATTGGGAGTTCTGCGAGTTGATTCACATTTGTGGCCACATTTTCAATCAATTCAGTTTAAAGCTTTGAGTTGCCTTTAAATGAGATCATTACATCCACAGACAGTCTTCTTGCCTTTATCGCTGATATGCTGTCAGGAATAAGGAGCATCTCCTGTTTAAAGAAAATCATCTATCTATCTATCTATCTATCTATCTATCTATCTATCTATCTATCTATCTATCTATCTATCTATCTATCTATCTATCTATCTATCCATCCAAATGTCACTGTTTTTTTTAGGTAACAGTACAAAATTTTATTTCAATCCATCTCAACTAGTATGTTTTTATTTGAACTTGTATTATAAGTATTTTATTCTATTTATTGCACCCCGCACTTTCTTTCTTTCTCTTCTCTTGGATACAGTATGTTTGCCTTTGTTACTGTTTTAATGTATATTATGTAGCCTACTGTGTATGGATGTTTTACATGTACATGGCAGCTATTGCAACTCCCTTGCCCAAGACAAATTTCCCCTTGTGGGACAAATAAAGTTTATTTGATTTGAACAAATGTGCAAACAGATGTACACAAAGTCAAAGCATCATCATAATTGGTGGGATTCATCATCTGTAGACCGTAACTCCTCCCAGCAGTTGCCGACATATCGATCTGGACCCAAACTAGCATGGTAACTCATTGTGGTAATAGTATAGGCCTAGTATAATGATGAGATCCATGCACCCTGATTTGTAAGTCCTTAAAATCTTTATTACCCATAGGAAAAGTTTTTTCCCCCCTGATTATTATCATCTCTCTTTAAGTGGTAACAATGTCACATTGTATTTTTCTCTTTTAGCAAGAAAACGCCATTCAGACCATGGAGCTGCGTAACTACTTCTCCCTGTTCTGCCTTCATCAAGAGACACAGCTTATCTTCACCTACCTTCCAATCACATCCCACATTCTCGGGGCTTTTGTTAACTCCCAGGTCCAAGGACACAGAGAGGTGAGACAGCATGTCTGGAAATAATTTTTCTTCAGACCCTCCTCTGTATCGACACAGCACAGCTCGCTTCGAGGAGGGTAGAATCAGCTTTAAATTGGCTTTTAAAGTCCAACAAAAGAACTAATAATGATGGATGGTATCACTGAATGGATAATCTTCTCATCTAGGATTTGAGTTGGCTTCCATTTCACATGAACAAGTGAATCTCTTACTTACCATTGCCTGTTAGAAAATCAAATAAAGTGCCCAGCTTATAATTCTTTAGTTAGATACCTAGATCTGAATAGTTGACATTTTTTGGAAGATTTCTGTTCAACCCAGACCTCCTGAAGATTATTTCACTACGCTGTTTGTTTTTCCTAAACATGAAGACCACTAAGCAACATTTAGATGTAGTGTATTTTACATATATGCACAGTATATAAGAGAGTTATTCCAGTATTTGACTGTTGTGCTTTTATTTCCAGATGGGAGAGGTGTGGAATGAACTCCAGCCAAAGCTCGGATGTCTCTTTGGTGGTAATAATGGTTTGAAGACCTAAGGGAGCTGCAAAGGAGAAACACTGACGCTGATGAGGATTACAAACTGGAAAATAACTTGCTCTGTGAGCTACAACAACAAAAAACAAGAAAAATATAATGCACAACTATTTTTCTTTGTACTACATCTTCTGTAACACAATACACATTCCATTCAGTGAGAGGATTTTCATTTTTGAGGTTTTTATTGTCATGCATACGACCTTTGACTGAACAATGTTGCATTTTATGTTCTGCTTTTTATCATTTCTGAATCAACTTTTACAGCTGCGAACAAGGAAGCAAAATCTTCTGAGGTGTTTTTTTTACAAGGGACAGAAGAAGGTTGACTATTTCTATACATAAAACTTTTTTAAAACTTAAAAAAAAAGTTTTATACACTAAAATAAAACTGAGGGACAGAATATTTGACTTATAAAAAATAGGATTATTTTAAATCCACTAGTCGTCAACATTATGGTTTTACTTTAATATTTACTTTAATAACTTTAGACCAATGTATTTTTGATACAGATGTTTAGTTCATAAGGATGTGTAGCAGCATACATTATATTTTTTATAGACGTATGCTATTTCTCATGGTTTACTTTTACTTTTTCCTTTATCTGTTTGCAAGACTTACTTTTATTTTATAAGCTATGATCTTGAAAAGCCTGAGCTCTGATTGTAAGATACTATTAAGGGCAGAGATTTGAGATGTATTGATAAATCCTTAATTAAGACCTCCAGCACTAGTGGCATGATACGTCAGTAATAACACTATAAGCTACTGATTTACTACCAAAGATAAATATTATAAATTTACTCAAATACACACCTATGGTGACAGAACATCCACAATTAACACTTTATATCTAATTTTACACCACATCACTCCATACTTGAGGAATTTGAATTTGTGTAATTGTGTGTATGAGGACAAACACAATGTGGATGTTGTTAAACTCCTTTTCCATGTATGATCAGACTTTCTACTTTTTCAGATATTTGGCATGAAACAATGATACTTAATGTGTGTCTTTATGTAGATTATATATCATATGAAGGAATGAAAGGAATAAGTTGACCAACATTCAGGCTTACATTTTACCTCACAAATTGTCAATCATCTGATTTCATCTCATCCCATCCTGAACTGACTGCGTGGAAGTAAATGATTCCTGTAAGCAAATCAAGAGTATTTTATGATGGATATTTTATTACGAAACTACAATGCTGTATGAAACACCTTTGTTTTGGCAACACAAATGTATTGGGAATCAGCACAGAAAATTCAACCCAATAGAATTATTACTGTAGATACTGTAAATATTTAGATAAAGAAAAAAAAAAGCCTTGCTGAATGGTGTTGAATCAGTTATCCCGAGAAATAAACATATTTGGTCAGTAGACAGCTGCTTTGATTTTTTTTTTTTCATTATGTCATGTTTTATCCTGATGTTTAATTACATGTAAAGACTCTACATGTACAGTTAACAAGGTTCTTCAAAGTCCACAGGATCATCTCAGCTCCCACGAATAAAACCGGATGAGAAACATTGAACAGTGTGACAATAATGGAAGTCAATGTAAAAAAGTATCAGGCCGATGGGTTTTTTTGCCCAACATCAGCAACAGCCAGGTGACCTCAGAGCTCCTGCACCTCCTCCAGTTTGTGGCTGAGGATCACGTCGTGACCCTGAAACTTAAAGTATCCAACAAACTTCTTCTTCTGGAGCATCAGAGGGAACCACAGAATATCATCAGCCCACATTTGACTGAAAGGGATTTGGTCACATTTGAACCACTGAGGCCTCATTTCTAGAAAAGCAAGACAGAGAGAGAGAGAGAATAGATTAGTCGACCTCAGAAGAATGGAACAAATTTTAATCATCTGCATTGTGACGTTAACAGGTGGGAGATTTGTTGAGTTTGTCACTTATCTGAGTTACTTCTGAACCATTGGAATCACTGTCCAACACATAGTGGAAATTATTAATGAATCCAATGAAGTTGCATTAGAATTTAGAAATTAGTTAGTGATAAGTAGCTGACAGTCTTTATTATTATTGCCGGGCTGATATCAGCACTTCCAGGCTCCTTTCCTGCGTTATCTTATCTGTTCTCTGTGTCAGTGTGCCTTTAAATTGAAAAAGGGGAAGAAAAAAAAACTTTCATATCAGTTGAAGTTAAGTTTGGTGTTTTCTGAAGTCTTTCTATACCCCTATGTTCACAAGCACACTGAAGAAATGCTGAGTAAAAATACATACCAAAGCAAAAGATAGGGGAGGGGTGTCATTATTATTCAGGGGGAAAAAATGCAAAGCTCATCTGAAGCTAATGTGAGTCTGGGTTAAACAAATCTTTTTTCTTATAAAGCCACAGTCATTTTAGCAAAAACATTCATCTTTGCATTCCCCTGATGAGCTGCAGTGGAGAGAATCACAAGGAGAGACAAAACTTTTCCCCTTGATTTGTCCAACTCTGGCATATAAAGGCTCATTATAACTTACATTTAAAACGAAGTGTTGCAAAGAATGAGGATGTGTCCCCTCATCTCTTATGTATTAAGTCTTATGTATGTGCTCAGAGGGAATTAATTCTCAGCCAGTATGATGAGGACAAATCAAAACAGTAACCAATTATATTCTCAATACACAGAACAGTCTTAAAAGTCTTGAAAAAATGTGAGCCTGCCTTTTTAGGTGCATATGAACCAATATTTCACTGAAATTCGGTTTTTCCCCACGGATAAAATATGCTATATTCTTTCAACTTTGGATTAATTTCTATACTAAAACTTTTTTAATACGGAAATTAAACTTTTTTTTTTTTTTTTTTTTACTTTTCCTGTTTTATAGGGCTGTTCTTGCACATGTAATTTATGAATAAATAAAAAAAATTGTGATTTCTTATTTCTCACACTGCTTCTAAATTAAAGCTTATGCTTCATTGAACTCCTACACTCTTCTTATCTCACAGTTTGTTTGACTCGTTTTCTTTCCTTCCAGACTCTGTGGTTCACAGCTGATTCCTCACTCCTCCACGAGCTGCGGTTTTCTATTTGCCATCTGTAAACTTCACCCAGTTGACCTTGACTATATTCTCAGGAAACACAGATCGGTGCAGCATTCCCCCTCCGCTGACGGCCCCTTCTCCCTCTCTATTTACAGTGTTTTCTTTTACTTTACCCCTGAGAGAACACTTTTAAGATTCTCGCCTTTCATATGTAATCTCTCTTCCTCGGGTACGTCTGTGTCTCAGTCAATAAACCTGGAGCCAGTGGTGATAAGTAACTAGGTAAAGTGCATTTACTGAAGCCCTATATATTTTATACTTATATTACTTTCATTTTCCTGCTACAGTGCTTTTATACTTCTACTTTACTACATGCATTTGACCTCTGACCCCTAAGAGGAAACGGGAGTAAAATAAAAAAAGAATCAGTCGCTTATTTTCTCTTCACCTCCAAGGTACATGAGTATTTGTGGCTCTATCTTTACCCTCTATTCATTCTGTAGGCTATAACTGTTTCAATTCAGTTTTATTTTGGAGAGTAAGACCCCTCCCCCTCTTCCTGCTCCGTCTCACCTCCCGGACATCCTCTGATTATTCCACTATGGTTATCAGTTTTATGAGCACACAGAACACAGGACTGATCCTTTACCACTACCCCACAGTTCAGTGTGAATGTGCAAAATCCTACCATCTGACTCTGTTGGATCTCCGTTATAAGTGTCAGCTCTGAAGATGTGCACGTCGAGCAGCTGCGTCTCTCCGACAAACTCAAATTTGATGTTTCCGACCTTCTCGAGAGCATCCACCGTGAGCCCGCTTTCTTCCTGCAGTTCTCTGTTTGAAATGAAAACATCAAATGCGGTTTTTGATCATGAGTATTTCAAAAAAACAGGCTCACAGCACACTATCTATTTGTGTCGACCACCCAAAGAGACGGAAAATCACTCTCCCTCTGAGTCAGCTATATTCACTTATGAAGACAGTGAGATGCGTTTGGCAGGCAGCTGCAAAAAAAATCAAGTGGAGCGGCTCTCTGATGTCACAGATTATTATTTTTCTCACCCTTACAAAAGTCAATGTCACAATAAAACTGCACAATGACTTTATTTTAAATATGCCAGCATGGTGCATTCAAGAACAAATATCTTTTGCCAAGTCTAAATGCTAATTGATCATCAGGACAGGCTTTTCTAAAAGTGTAGAGAGAGTCCCACTCTTTCCTGCAGTTGTTACAATCAAACTAACACCGACTCCTCCTGAGTGTTTTTGTTTCCAACATGAACATGAATAATTTTGATATTATTCATGTATTTAGCCTTCCAATGTCCCTCCGACAGAGCAGGTCTCTTTTTCTCATTTGCGACAAAAAACAGCTCAGGAATGGGCCTGATTGCCTTCAGGGTTTCCTTCCTCCAGCTTTGGACTAAACTTCCTGCTGCTGACTGATCGCACATTGTCCAGAGTCAACACTCACTTATTTTTCAAACTACATGAAGTCACAAAAGCTGTGTTTCCACTTAACATTTGCAGAATAAACTTAGATTGCTTCTGCTGTGATTTGAAGTGTAGCCATGTTGTTTGATTGCAAATGTCAAAACTCATCTTGTGTTATTTTGTTTTTTGTAATACAAGAGATTCTAAGATCCTGACTTAAACACTACAAAAGCACAGCAGCAAGCTGGGGATTATTTGTTTTTGCACATTGAATCTCTTGAGGGCAATTTGAGTGATTTCCTAGTGCTTTTGTTGCTGTTTTTGTGTATACTTCAAACCCTGGCCTGAACAATACAGGTTTTACTTAAGACGAAGAATTGCAACAATAGCACATTTTGGTATTCAGCAGCAGCATATTTTTTGTGTTTACCTCCTTGCAGCATCTTCAATGGTTTCTCCAGGCTGGACTTTGCCTCCAAACCCGTTCCACTTCCCGGCTCCAAACCCTCTCTTCTTCATGCCCAGCAGCACTCTGCCCGGCTGCACCACCAGCACCAGGGTCAGCAGCTTGGGGCTCAGCATCCCACCTGTCTGAAGGCGGAAGTTAGAGAGTAGGCTACAACGTGACACAAACACAATGTAAACACTGATTCAAAGTAACGCTAGCTGCCAACAGTTCAACAGTTTGAAGTCACCGCTGCGTTTGCGTTAACATCTTTATCTCACCCACCTATACCTACCTGCCTGATACCCGCTTTGTTAACCGTTAAAAAAGGGCAAAGCACTTTGAATCAACCTAGATGGGTAACTGTATAGAAACAAGGCACGCTGAAGACTCCCGCGTGCAGGTCTACGTCACGTGGTGCGCTGTGTACGCCAGAGTGTGGAGCGGTCAAACCGGAACTGAAAGTGTCACTATCATAATATAATATAATACATCCATGTTTACCTTTACAGTTTATGTGTTTACCTCATGGATCTATTTTAGTTTACCTAAGTGAAGTTGTCTGCCACTTTACATTGCTCTATTATTTAGCCTGTCTGTACTTTTTTTCCCTCTAATTTTATATTTGTTTTAATATCTACATTTTTTCCTTCCCATATTACTTATTTATTTTATTTTATGTTATTTCTTTATTTGGAATGTTTTGTCTTTTATGCCATCTCATGTCTTGGAATGTCTGTCATTTTGTATATTATCTGTTCCTACACTCTTTATGCTGTTGAACAATAATAAAGTCCCCCCCCCCCCCCCCCAAAAAAAAAGTGTCACCATTTGTACTAAACACTAGTACTGATCCATTGTATCTATTTATTCTTTTTCAATTGTATTTATTGTATTATAAGCATTTATAATCAGGGAAGATGAATTGGGGCAACAATTTCAACATCAATGGTAAAAGTACAAAACTTAAAAGGTTTTGACAGGTACAGCAACAGTAGGCTATATAAAGTGATTTAAGTAGAAGTATTTAAAGTGCCTGATTTCTGTGGTGTTTCAAGGATTATTAATTAATACAAAAGGGGCTTTACAGTAGTACAGTCCGAAACTCTGCCTCTATTATTTCTGGTAGGAACCATTGTTGTCGTTGTGTTGCAGCACGGTGACTTATCCACGCCGCGTTGTACTTCTACGCATGCGCAGTTAACCAAGCGGCACCTTTACACATGACATGACCCCGCACAGTGACAACAACCACAACAATGTGGTGTGTGTGGTCTCAGAGGAGATGGCTACACTCCTCTCTGTGTCTCATGAAGAAGCTGAAAACAAGTAAAACCCCCGCGGAGCAGCGCTGGGTCTCGCGGCAGCTGAAGGACCCGTATGTAAAAGCTTCTCACGTGCTGAACTACCGGTGCAGAAGCGCCTTCAAGCTGCTGGAGATGGACGACAAGTTCACTCTGCTACGGCCCGGAGACGGCGTGGTGGACTGTGGAGCCGCACCTGGAGCCTGGAGCCAGGTGGCCGTGCAGAGGGTCAACGCAGCGGGGACAGGTGAGAGGACAGACCGGGGTGAATGGACACAGATGCTCCGGTTCAATGGAGAGCTTTGCCTTTTAATTGATAGATGACTTTTAATTATCAGCAAGGTCCCTGTTAATGTCAGTAGGTCTATATTCGTCCAGTGATTTTGACTTTAACAAAATAAAAATGATCATTTATACTCCCCATTAAAATAATTAACTGCTGTTATCTTAGGAGGAAATATATCAGATCAATTTGTTTAATTTTTAATCAGTAATGAAGCCAGAAGCCACTGTATGCAGATAATGTTTTATGTCGTTAGTGATCAGTGATAATCTATCTGAATGCAGTAATGACTGAGTATCCATTAATTAGATCAAAGTGATATAATTTATTATAGTAATTATGAATCAATACAGCAGCTGACTGTTGGATTAGACTCTGAACAAGACATTTGAGTATTTGCCATCTGGGAAATTGTGATGGGCATTTTTCACTGTCTGACATTTTATGGATCACAGCAGGACTAATCAACAAGCAAAGAGACAGACAACAAAAACAAATTGACGACCACACAGCTCTCAACCCTGCATGAAGGAAACAATTCAGAGACAATGTTGCAGAAAGGCAATTTTATAATATCTCAGCTACACTTCTCCTGCTGGGTCACCAAACAGCTATTGATCCTCAGCAGCCACCCTGACATTATCCTGTAAGACATCCGTTTTCAGGTCAGAACATACTGTGTTTTTACACCAGAAGAATCAACCTCAGTTTCATCGATTCATGAAATATTTTTTCCAGTAGGAGATAGTTTAAGAAGAGTCGAGATCCAAAAGACTCCTTGAAGTTCTTAGATGCTTATATAGTTGCTCTGCCTTTCATTTTTAAATCAGTGATCATTCTGCATTTTCATCTTAGTTGACATCCACTTCTCTCTGACAGAGGACTCATGAAGATCTAAGCTGTGTGAGATGACTTTGTAAACCCTTCAGCTTCATGCATATCGACACCTGCTGTTCGAGTCAGAGTAGCTCTGACCTGTACACCTTCAAACTCAGACTCCAGCTTTGATATCTCCTGAGTCCTGACTCCAGTTATCTGCTGTTAAAGCCATTAGCTGACAGGTTCACATACTTTCCCATGCTTGCTTTCATGTATTATTTATTTTCAATCATGCATAATGTATAAACACTAGTATGGTAAATCCTTTTATATTAATATTAAAATAACAATTAAGTAATAGAGGCATAATTAGACCACTAAATTAGGTTGGCAACCACTTCCTGTTTCCCAGGTTGAGTGTTTCTGCTACTGGACTTAAGTTCTGATTAATTGATGCTTTTACTTGGACGCACTTTCACATATTGATTTCAGTGTCTTAAAAGGATAGTTCACCCAAAATTCAAATTGCACTCATTATCTACTCACCCTCATGTTGACTGGGAGAAGTTTCAGAGTCCTCCGTGGCTTCTCTGAGTTACAGGGGGACTCGGCGTAGCAGTGCATGTCCATATAACGGTTGCAAATGGATACCAACTGTCTTAGTAACAAAAAGACACACCAAAAAACATCCAATACCTCCATAGTGCTCATATGTAATGTCCGTCTTGTATTGAAGCCCCGAAATGCGTTAATTGTTCCGAAAAAGTTTCGCATTTCGGGGCTTCAATACAAGACGGACATTGCATACGAGCACTATGGAGGTATTTGGATGTTTTTTGGTGTGTCTTTTTGTTACGAATACAGTTGGTATCCATAATGAGTGAAATTTGAACTTGGGGTGAACTATCCCTTTAAGGTTTTCTTCCAGTATATATAACTACGATGGCTTGTGATATACAAAGTTTCCTGAGAAAACATAACACATGGGACGGTGCGTGGCGCAGTGGTTAAGGCGGCCGCCCCATGTAGAGGCTACAGTCCTCAACGCAGGCGTCCCCGGTTCGAATCCCGCGTAGGGCAGACCCTTCCTGCATGTCATTTCCCCTCTCTGTGCCTCCCCCTTTCCTGTCTATCTCACTATGCACTATCAAATAAAGGCAAAAATGCCAAAAAATATACTTAAAAAAAAGAAAAGAAAACATAACACATAAAACTCTCAGTGTAAATCTTTTCTTTCATCCTTTCTAGAACCAGAGCTACCACGTGGTACAGTTGTTGGCATCGATCTGCTGAACATACCTCCCCTGGACGGCGCCCACTTCCTGTCTTTTCAGGATGTCACCGACCCCGCCACGCACGCCAAGCTGCTGGAGCTGCTCCCCAACGGCCGGGCGCACGTCATCCTGAGCGACATGGCACCGAACGCCAGCGGCTTCCGAGAGATGGACCACGAGAAGCTCATCACGATGTGTTTGTCTTTGATAGACTTGGCTGAGAGGATTTTACAGCCGGGCGGCTCTCTGCTCTGTAAGTACTGGGACGGGATCCTGGCTCAGAAACTCCAGGGGAAGCTCTCGAGTGTGTTCGGGAGCGTTCGGACTTTAAAGCCAAATGCCAGCAGAAAGGACTCGTCTGAGAGGTATTTCCTCGCTAGAATGTACAGAAAGCCAGTGAGATGATGGCGGTTGTCTCTCATTTTCTTAATATATGTCTTAGAATGAAAAAAAAACAAAGGTTTGACTTGATATGTTTTGTTGAAGTCCCTCTCTGTGTTTTTGGTCTGAGGAGACTCACTCTATACGTTTTGATCAAAAGGTGGCACTGTTGAGGCATCGGTGAAGGCTCAACGGCTGCAGGCAAAGACACATCACATGCTGCTGGTGCCGATTTCCATCCCAGCAAACTTAACACAGTGGCATCGGTGAATCGGTGATATGTAAACCTATGCAAGAATCATCAGTGTGATATTCCTCAAGAGCCCGATGCTGCGTTTTTCTCTGAAGATATTGTTTGCCCCACAGTGTTTGTTCTACACACTCAGTTTGTTATTTGCTTTGTTACAGAAAAGTCATTTACCAGAGCTGCTTATGCTAATAATGTGCACTGCCAGCCATGTAGAAATATGTAATCATTCTCTCATTCAGAGTTTATGAAGGGAAAACCTAATACATAAGAGTCACATACAGCATGACTAATGGGAGGTGGGATGATACTGAAGCTTGGCACGCTGCGAGCGTTTGCTGGGCTCTGCTCTCTGACAGCGGAGAGATGGCCATTTCCTGGGGAAATATTTTCAGGCCAGCAGACACATTTTAAGATTCTACTTTAAATCACTGTGCAGGACACTTTGGAAGAGCGTTATTTATTTTGTTTGTGTCTGTGATTCTGTGCCGCTGTGACGAGTGTGTGGAGCCATCGGTGATGAAATAAAAGGATGTTTCCATCAGAGATTCAATATAAAACACCCAAGTCGTATATCGATGTGAGAGGAATTCATATAGAGATTCAGAGTATACATCTTGCTGGTATACAACAGACGCTGTCTGTAGTGTGATGTGCATAATTGTTGTCACAGTCCAGTGAATGCAGTCTGCAGGGGTGTAGCATGACAATTGGGGGCTCTGTGCATGTGAAGTCTCAGTGGGGCCACTTTAATACATCAGCTCTCATGCATGTACAGATAGCTGTCATTTTCTCTTTGATCATTTTATGGCTGTGTTAAAGCCAACAGTGGACAGAGATAGGGGAATGGCTCCCAGCAAAGGACCCTAACTGCACCGCGGATGTTGCAGTTAATGGTCAGCAGCAGCACCTCAACCCCGAGGCCAGCAGGGTGCCCCCATGTGCAAATAAATGAATAACAAACAAGCACATGCGTTGTTAATGGCTGTTAGTGTAGCCAGTACTGACCTCTTTGAATCAAATGTTACTCAGATCAAATCTGTGACAGTTTTACTTAGAGCTTTGCTCAGAGAGGAGTTTTATTGTCAAACAGCATTTCCCTCATCGTTGTTTATATAAAGAGCCAAAAACTGGAACTTTCCAGGTTTTGTTCCACAAGTAGGAAAACCTCTGTACTTCACCTTGTCAGAGTCTTGTGTGGCTCGTAACACGTAATAAGTTAAGGACAGTGGTAGTGTTATGAAATACAATCAAATTTAGTTTTAATTTAATACTTTTTTGGTGAACATTGTCTCCAGTGAGCCCTGGACCAGAGGACAGATGGGTGTAGTTAGCTCAGACATGTCTGATAGAAAAAGTCAAGAAGAGATCATTAGTGAGTTTTACAGATATGGATGCAACTTTCTGCACTGCAGCACTTATAAATTCATCTTCTGTGTGAACAAATTGTTGTTTTGAACTTTGTTGAAAATCATTAATCTTTTGATGCCAATCAAGGACAGCAAACTTTGGAAACTTACTTCATTTAATTCAGAGGCTGTACAGAGGCTCACCTGGACGTAATGACCTCAGTTCTTTGTTCTTGGGGTAGAAATGGAAAAAAAAGTTTAGATTCTGCCCTCTACACTATGAAAGGATTACTGTGTTTGATAATAAAAGACGAGTAAATCAAATTTCACTGTAGTCGTGTTCTACTTTGCTAACTAGCAGCGTTCACACTTGATGTTTGAGGCAAAGGCTGCAAATAGTTCCTTAATGATTTCTACTAACAACCTCTTTATGAGCTGATATCCACACTTACATTATAAGATGAAGGGGGTTTATCCACATGCTAATCAAAGCCTCTATGCAACTGTGTAGCAGTTTTAAACTGTTCATGAGCCACAGTTTTCCCTCATATTATTTTCTCTGAACCTCCTGCAAAAACATTAGTGCAATTACCATGCGTTAGCAATATTGTTATTGGACTGAACCACCTGCAGCTGTTAGGGAGGTGGGAGGCTGACTCTTCGATACTTCGATATTGCTTTAAATACAGAGAATAGATAGTCATGGCATTGATTTAGTAGGTGATAGTAATTACTTAATTAATTAGGGTAATAAGGTGAAAATTGTATGAAAAAAGGGACACACTGCAGGCTTCTTGGGGGACCTCTGTAAACTCTGGTAATTAGCTCCACCATGATGCCCCTTATTAATAACACACCTGATTAGATAAGATTTCAGTCAAAAGTTGAACTTTAAATTTTAGGGTTGGCCATGTTCACAACAAATATTTGTGATGTTTTTATTAATTTCATTTACTTTTTCCAGCTGGATACACCTCCCTTAAAGCGTAAGTGGGAACTCTTCATTTCTCATGAAAATAAACTCCTTCAAATTACTGATGAATCACCATTGTTATTAAAATCTGATTAAATCTAAATTGATTTTTTAAAGTCTGATCATTTCACAAAATGACAATTAGAAGCCCAATCAAGCCTGAATTTGCATTTATGGCTGTGAGAGGGGGAGATGGCTCACATGAATAAATTAATAAGGCTGCTATTTGGCCTCTCAGTCTCATGAGTGATGAGTAATACAGTATGAAGTGAAACATTCATGTCTCCTGGTAGAATTAACTGCAGAGAAGAGGGACTGACCTCTAAAGATGATTGTTTGGAAATGAATGGGAGCAGCCGTGTCTGTTGATGGAGCTGATCGTGAAAGATGTGAACAGATGACCAATTTTACTTCTCATTACTTGTTGATTATTCAGCCCTTTGCTATTTAGATTTAAATGACTCTAAAATTACTGTGGGATTTATGTATATTCCATTGGAGCTGAGCGCTCGGGCTCAGGATGAATGATGATTCATTCACAGGTTAATTCATTCTTCTCTGGCCAGCTGCAGGTTGAGATGTAAATATTAGTAAATTAAGAGAGACAAAAAAAAAAAAAAAGCAGTTGGAGAGCCACAGATTTTAAATTCAGATCTCATTCAGAGACCTGTGATCGCTGTAATCATGTGAATTTTGAAAACAAATCAGCCTGACAAAGACCTCTTTGAACTGCCATTAGTAGCTGGATGCTGTTCAGGAAACCAGAGGTTACACATCATATCCTGTAACAGTTTAGATACTCTAGATTAACTATATATAACATATTTGAACATCTGGTTTGTGTCAGATGTAGATAATGTGTACATTAATACAACTTCTGCCACTTAGTGTGACTCTGATAATACAGTATCACCTGGAAACCTTTTTATTTCAATCATGACTTATTATGAAGAAAAAATTCACTTTCCCCTGCGCACTCTCATGTTATTTGCTCAGGTGTCAAAGGTCACAGCAGAAAACCTGCTGGACTTCAGAACGATTTAGAAAATGTCAACCATATTCAGATTGGGCAAAGTAGCGAATGTTGTTCATGGGATACAACAAAGCAGCAAAACTTTGCTTTTTTTTGGAGAAGAATAAGGAACATTTCCTTTTTAAATTCGGCATCATCTCAGCAGCTAATGAAAACAAACATGCTTCCTCATATTACCACAGTGGAAGTCTCAAATTGACAGGAAATTAAAGAAATGGTAATATCATTTCTAACCATCGTGCCATTCATTCCCTTGGCTGACCTGGGTTGCCAGAATGAATTGCTCGTCTGACAACATTCATCACTCCCCGAGCCTGTCGCTGAATGTTCGCAGACTGAGCCAAGCAGGCATTCACTGACACAAAGTAATGACTACTATTATGATGATAATTTCATACCGTCTTCACAGAAAAATGAATCTGAAATCTCAGGACTGTGTGACGTCTGCAGCACTTTTTTTTTGTCATTATTATTATTATTATTGGTGCCACTTTGAGTTTATGATGTCAAAGTGTTGGCAGGACATAATGTAAACAACTGAGTGCCACCGAAAACGTAGGAGTTTAAAATGAAGCATGCAATTAAAATATCTACGCCTGTCCAAACACAGCCAACAGCGCTCCAGTGCATCTCATGCTACAGGTAGTTTTCTTTTTTATTCCTCTCTGACACTATCATGCAAAAGGACACACGCCAGTGAATGATCAAACAAACTCCTCTTGATCTTTGCTTCTTCTTTTTTTTGAAAGAAAAATGTCAGGGACATTATTGCAAACAGGGCCAAGCAAGGTTGTGGGAGGAGGGTTAAAGAGACACAGGGAAAAAACAAAACATAGGCCACAAGGAAAGCATTTTGCATCCCGGTATCCACTGACATTTACTGGGAGGAACGGAAAATGATTCAAGATGGAAACACAGAGCTCGTAATTTCACGCTTATGTTCTTATTGCTAATATGGATTCCCTCCAGGGAAAAGCCTTTTTTTTCTTTACCAAAACCAAAACTTCTGCCAAAAGGTTTGAGCACATAAAGAAGAAAATGGATGTCCTGTCCGCTTGATGTCCTGTCTTCTCTCAACACCATCATTCTCTGCAGCACTGCACCCGAACGCAGCTCTTTCTTCCGCTCATAAACTATATAGTCACTGAGCTGATGCCAGTGGCCCAAAGAAAAAAAGAAAAACCTTTGTTCGTGAGGAAGCTCATGAATGAAAAATGCTTCATTATCAATCTCTGAAGACCAAAGAGACACTTATCAGTCTTTATAAACACTTCAAACGCCTCTAATGCTCAGATCTCGCGATAATGTGTTTCCTATGAATCAGCTAATGAGAAGATATGGATTTGATTTTAAACCCAAATGATCAGTTTGCATCATTTACAGCCATTTGCAGCATGTGAAGGGAGAAAGGCAGTGAAACTTCTAGGTAGCATAAGCTTAAAGAGTAACTAAGCCCAAAAAACACTTTTTTCTGCTGAAAACAAATGTATTTGGGTATTAAAAGAGGTGCAACCAGTTTGGGCATCATCAACTCAGAATCAGACTTGGGAAATTCACAAGTCTGATATTATGAGTTATTTTCCAGCTATGTCATCAGAGATGCCATCAGATATATTATTATGTTGCTTTTATGCAAACTATCAGTCATAGTGTGTTGTTGGTATACTAGCTAACGATGCTAGCATTATCGTCATTGTTGAATTAGATTGTAAATGTTGTCTTCAGTTCCCCATCTGCCGCTTTGATTTATGTATTATACAGAATGTCTCTGTATAGTGTAGCCATTATATAGCTGCCCACCAAAATAAAACTTGGTAATTCCTTTTTAAGATGTCTGCAGATCAACAGCAGATCTGTGATGTGCAAACTTAAAGATCCTGTTTCAAGTGACATGATGTGTGACATTTCAAGCTGTAGTCAGTTCTGGTCAAACTATCACAGTAAATTATATTTCAAAACGGCTACAGTCTTTCTTCCCCCACAAGATCTAAACATCCATAAATCAAATCATCACATATCTAATTCTCTCTGCTCTTTACACAGGCCAGACAATAACTCAGAGATAAAGGCTTCTCAGAAGAATCAAGTATCAAATCCTCCAGAGTAATTCAAACTCCAAAAGTGTCATAGATACATAATATAAAAAATATATTATGATTATCATTTTAACTGTGAGTCTCATTGCTCAAAATGAAGGTTGTCGTATTCTTTTAAATTCCAAAAAGTATCGCAATAGTAGAGTGTAGTGTTCGGTTAAAATTTGATTATTCCATGTCTCTCAAAAACACACCTTAATAAAATAAACAAGGTTGCACAAATATGTTGAAAAACTATTTGAAGATGGGGTGGTGTTTAGCTCAGTTGGTAGAGCAACCACCCCATGTGTTGAGGCTACAGTCCTCGCTGCAGGTGGCCCCCGGTTTGTATCCAGCATCGAGCAGCCCCTTCCCGCATGTCACCCCCCCCCCTCCCCTCTCTGCCTTCCCACTTCCTGTCTCTCACTGTGCTTTCCATTAAAAAGTCCACACAAAAAAAAACTATTTGAAGATTTAAAAGTAACTGGTTAAAGAGCAAAGTCTTTTCAGACTGTGTAGCACATCACGTTCAATATTTACATCTAACAAGGCTAACCACAGCTATGACCTCCCAGGGATTCAACCCCTGTATTGACCTGAGGACAGCTGCTGCAGACACAGCAGCTATGAAGACTCTGTGGTCTGCTGAATCTTGTCTTCTCCTGTATCTGGATGGTCATCTACAGCCCGTAAGTCACTCCGAATCCTCCACAAGACTCCCTCCTGCTATGAAATACACATTTGTGGCTGTTGGTGGCTGCGTTTTCTCTCCATCGCTGTTGGCATTTCTCTGCATCTCTGACAGGCACACCATGAGGGCTGGCCCGGGGCAGTGCTGGTGAAGGAGCAGCAGGTACCAACTGGCTGATGATGACGTCAAACATCAGGCTGGGGCCCCACGCCAAACACTGCTGTAAAACTTGGCTTGCCTGATGTAAATGTTGAATGTGTTTCTTGTAATAACAAGATACATAGTGAAATATTACATATATTGAGGCTGACATCAGCAGACTTACATTAGATGCCAAGGGAATTGCTTATTTTTAGAAACACACAGTTACTGCTGCAGCTACTTACACATTCATGTAATGCAAAGTCTTTTCTCTGTGTTTTTATAGGGGCACCAGCATATACTGTACCTCAGACCAGTACCACACCCTATGGTGCCCCACAACCAGCCAAAAATGGTTAGTCATGGACATGACAACAGCCCATATCTGAAGCATGTGGCCTCAAATGATGGACAAAATTATTCTGAGCTTGTAAAATGATGTTACCAAATAATTCTTGTAAAAATCTAGTAAAATAAATCAGCAAGTTTGTGCTTTTGTAGGAAAGTTTTGAAGACAACAAAACAACAACAAATTATACAGGCTTGTGTACAGATACAGAGCAACTGTGTAACTGTGTCAACCTTGTTTTTACACTTGAAACTGATTGGACACTGACAATCTAGTCACAAGACAGAGTCCCAACAGAAGGCAGGTAGTTGTAGTTGTTGTTGTCATAGCTTAAAAGTTAAAACCATATAATAAATATGTGCTTTTTGTGGCCATTCAAGGTCATAAACAAGGAAAACTTGATGATGCAAAGCCTGATGGTGAATCATTGTTGTTTCAGAGCAGAACTTCATGTGTACAGTACTCCTCAATTGAAGTCCTCAGTGCAGAGAGCAGAAATCTAAGTTTTAATTGGATTTTTGTTTTCTTCTTCATTTAATTAACTTGTCAAGGGACAGGTGGGGAGCTACCTATCGGGAATCATGGGGCCGATCTGCTTGCTGGTGGGTAGAAAAATGAGGGAATACAACTGGGAATGAAAACTGGGCAGAAGACAGATGGTGGAAGGTCTAATTGTATGACATCTTACTTTATATTGTCGTTTACATATTGGTCGGAGGACTTTACATTATCTGTATTCCAACTCCACTTCCAAAATTATTGTCATTAATAATAATAACTATAATAAAACCACTTTTTATTTACAGGCAAATATTCATATGATGAAGTAGCAAATGTTAATGTTGGAAATGTTTTAGTGGTTGGGGTAAAATTATACTTGTGTTGCCAGCATTTTGCATTTTTTTTTGGAAGTCTACTAAGTTGTAATTATATAAATTAGGGGTGTTTATCAAATCCCAGACTTTGAAGTAAAATTCACCCACTTAGCATCTCAGGTAATGGCTGGAACCCCCGCTGGATTACTTAGAAAGTGAGAGAGGAAGCGGGGGAGTCTTTTGCAGTGCGCCTGCTCATTAATCTTTCTAAAGATGCTGTAGGCAGAACTTGACATGGTTGTACAGTAGGTGCCCCTTGGGTTCATGTCAGCACTGTACGGAGGGAGCCGGTCGTACGACCAGAGGCGCTGTACAGGGTTGTGTTTTTCTTGAACAGAACGGGAGACGGATGGGGCGAGCTGTCTGCCGGCTCCCACAGTGCTCTACTGGTTGTTATGGTTGACTTGTCTTATTCCTGGAAGCTGCACAACTTCACCTATTGGGGGAGTTGTCATTCTACCAGCAGGAGAGGAAGACAACACTTTTGGCAAGGCATCTAACATTCTCTCAGAGTGGAGAGCAGCGGGAGGTTGATGAATGTAGAGGAAAAAAAACAAAACACATCCTCATTGTTATGCAAGAGGACTGAATTATTCTTGTTACCGGTTTAGAGCTTCGGTCGATTCAAGCTGTGATTGTAAATGTTCACACAATTTACAAAGATCCTGTGTTACATTGGAGGACACTCTCAGTGTTAAGATGGTGTGGATTACCTACACACGTGTCGACATGTAGTAAACTAGTTTCTACACAGACAACACATTACCTACATGCTGATGTATTTTTTCAAAAAGTGCTTTAATCCTGCTCTTCATTTGGATTTTAGTCACTTATTGTCTCTGTCTTGATCTGCACAACTGTGAAATGAAAATCAATGCAGTGTTCGTCTCCAGGGGAAATCGTCAACTGGGATTTATGAGATACATAGGATATGTACAATGATTGCACTGGGGATGTTTCTTGTTTTGCCTTTTTGCCACAGGAACCTGTAAAAAGCCTTTGAAGTGAACTATATAGGACACATTTATTCTACGTATGCTGTGCTGAGCGACAAAAAAAAAAGAGGCTTCAGATGTGTTTATTTACATTTTACAGCTATGAAGTGAAATAAGTAGATTTTATATGAGAAATGAGAGAAAACGAGAAAAGAAAAAGAAAAGTCCACAAGAAGATGGATGTCTGTGGCAAGCAGGGCCGAGCAGGGTTTTCGGTCAGGAGGCGGAGAGAGGTGAGGGGCGTCCTGATGAGACAACAAGCAGCACCTGAGTCCCATTAACTGTCTATATCTGTCCCCGGCCTTCTGCACAGTCACAACCTATTCCCTTTGCCTCACCATATGGTGGCTTCACCGTTGCGGTGCACAGGTTTTCATTTTCATGAAAATAGCTTTTTGCTGCCATCTTTTCCTTTTCATTTCTTTCTTCAGATGCAGGAGAAGAAGGCACCATTTTGCAAACTTCTCCACAGTGACAGGACTCCCCTCTACCTCAGCATGATGAGCAGCAGTCTCTTTGTTTCCGATTTTATTGTTCTGATTTTGTCGCATCACCCATTTCCCTCGGCCTGCTGTTAAATGAATGAACATCTCTTGCCATGGGCCTTTGGTTCTGTGAAGTAAAAAGAGGAAGGAGAGAATGAAAACTCCGGCACAAAGAGAACACGGTGCCTGGAAAACAACTCTGGTATTTTGGGGCTTGTTGTTGTGCAGCTCTGTTCCCAAGGGCTCCATCGTTGTCTTATTGGGCTTAGCCAAGGTTGCTGAGATGGTGGGCTCAGGGAAAAGAGGAAAAGCCAGGCACGAAGCGTTTAATGTCAGGGCCGTTTATGAGTCTGTGTATGACACGATTGAATTTAAAGTCGTGATTGTGATGAAGCCAACATACTTACAGACTAATGGACCAAAACATGTGCGTCACTTCTCCTCTAAACTGTGGCGATAAGTGCTAATAGCCAAAGTCAAGAGTCATTGCTACTTCATTATTGCCTGTGCCATGTTGATTGTGTAGACTTAAGGTGCTGCAGGAAAACTAAAAACCAGTTGGAAGTTGGAACAATGTGTTGTTTTGTATTTGAATACATTTGTAGTTTTAAGGGGAGTTATGTGATTTATCCATATGACCAGCAGTCAGATGTTAGCCATCACAGTGACACACAGACTGCATAGAAAGTAACCAACAAATCATGTTTTGTTTTGTTTTACATTAATGATTGTGTTTGAATTCAACGATTACGATGTTCAATATACAATGTTATCTGATGAGCTTTAGCAGTGTGGGTAGGCTTATTTAACTTTACACTAAGCCAGGCTAGCTGTTAAGCTAATTGCATTCAAGCCTGCTCCAAATTCACATACCAAACTCAGACTTTTCAATGTAATTTAAAGGCCATCAATAGGGATTATACCTTGCCCTCGTGGCAGTGTGCATTTAGGCGCACATAGGCCTACAGTAGCTACACTACTATGTATCACATGCCTATGTATTTGTGCAATATAAATATAAATATAGCCTACATTTTATATCCAATCCAATATTTTTCTTGCAATTCATCTTAACCTTACATTGATTGGAATATTAACATTAATAATGCTTTCATTCACATTGTCAAATCATTCCTTTTAATCTCAGTACCACATGATGGTATTAAAATAAAAGACCAGTCACCCTTAATGTGACTGTCTTGTTTCTCCCGTAGTTCAGAAACCGTAACCACCTCTGTTAGGACTCTTGTGTGACCAGCTCACCGCCAATATTTTACACGCTGTAATGGCAAATTATGCCAGATTATTTCCTTGATAAAGTCTTAAAGAAAAACTAATGAATCCTAACGGTGAAAAATCACCATTGTCAAGGCTGCCAAAATGAAATGATGATGATAATTTTGCAGGTCACTCTGTCCTTGTCTTTTGTTGCCTTCGGTTTGTCATCCAGATAATGTGAGGCACCCCCCCACCCCCACACATACACACAACAGTGAAACATCCTCTGAGACTGTGCAAGCCTAGTAGGCTGCATACAAGTGGTAAGTGACTTGAATATGTAATATCATGAAATTGTTCATTTTGAAGTCTTTCTTTGATGCTTTATTGTCCACTCTGGTTGGGTTGATCCTGTCCTGGTAAATGTAAGGTAATCGTCCCTCAATTTTGACCAGGACTCTTTTAGAGGGAAGATTTCAATCTCACAAATAGCCTTGGTTAGATGAAGGTCAGCAATTTCAAACAAAGTTTGAAATCTTCCACAGCTGTCATGGCTGAACACCACGGGAGGAGGTTTGTTTGCCGCAGCAGTATAGCAGCATCACGTCATCCCAGTCAGATCACTTTTGTAATCAATGTTTCAGACTTGCAGAGAGACTACAAATGATTTGTGCTGCTTGGTAAAAGAGTTGGCTCATACACGTATCTCAGTTCCTGATGAAAATGATCTGAGTTGGACTCAAGACACGATAAACTCCCTCTCTGATGAGAATTCCCTGCTGCTTTATTTAACTGAGCTATGCAGCAGGTGTAGTGTAGAGGCTGAACTCCCTCTCTGTCCTGAAGGTTTAGTGTACACACCGCCTATTACAACAGGTCTGATTTATTATTCATAAGAGTGGTCTGCTGTGACACTGTGGCAGTTTCACATAATGCATCAGAATACCTACATTATATTCATAATTAATTCTTATTTCTTAGTGCAGCTACTCTGTTATATGATGCAATGAATATTAATAGCCTTGTTAAATCAACCTATGCAACTTAAAAGTAACACAGTTTATGCAGTGGGTACTCCAGCGGCTATTGGATGTATGGATGAATGATAATGACTTTGGTGAATCCCACTATTTGTGTAACAAAAATCTCCACATTTTTCAATACGATAGAATACGATTGATACAATACAGTACTGTCAGGACCTGTCAGTAGTTGTTATTGATGTCGGTTGTCTGTCTTTGTCTTGTCACCTCCTGTTTTATTTTTTAGTCCGCATCTTACTCCTGTCAAGTTTCCTGATTTCATGCCCCACCCTAATGTGTTTTGCCTTTTTCTCGTTATCCCTTCTCCCTTGTGTATCTCAGTTTTTCCTTATTTGAGTTTCTTTGTTTTTTCGTCACTTGTCTGCTCAATGGGTTTCCACAAAAAGATTTACATTTTTCTTCCAGCTCAGCTCACCATTATGCTCATGTTTGGTTTTACATTATACCTGCTCAACATCAGCATAGGGAAATGCTGTGGTAGCTATGGTAGCATTGCTGTTGTGGGCTAATTTTAGCACTAAGTACAGCTTTACCTATTATAATACTGCACCCCTCAAAGAGCTGCTACCATGCTAGAGTATAGCCTTGGTTACTGCACATGTTAGCCTTAGAGATAACTGGCCTGCTGTGTTGGTTATAAAACAGCAAAAAGAAAACTGTAGCCTGCTTGTCACCCACAGCCCCAAGAGACCGGAGAACAATACTGACCAGGAAATGGGGGTTACACTGGCATGGCTGATCCTATTTAGGCTGTAACAGACCGATCATCATCATCATTATCATCATCATCATCACCAGGATTACCCCACAGCATGCCAAGACGAAAACGTCATCGCAAAGGTGAAGTAGCGTCGGGGAAGCATCGTGATTTGAGCCAGAAAATTATTTACATATTTAAGTCTCTCACAATATAAGGGTGTCTGTCCACATGCTGAAGCTCAGTAGACGCTGGGTGATGCAGCAAGACCTCAAACATCCGAACACATCTACTACAGAATGATTTCAGACATAGAAAATGCACCTGTTTGAGTAAGAGCCCAGACCTGATCCCAGTACCTGAGGAGAGCCAACATCAGTATGTCTGAGCTGATGGAAAAATGGTCGAAATGTCCTCTTAGATGTTTTGCAGGTCTGATCAGCTGCTACTGAAGAGCTGGTTTGAAGTTATTAGTGCCAAAGGAGGTTCGTCCACTTATTAAATCCAAGGGTTCACTCACTCTTTCCACCAGGAAAGTTAGTGTTGATGTCTGCACTCAATAAAGGCACAAAAGACTGTAAGTGTTTGTGAGATATTAGCTTAGGGACGGCGTGTTTGTCCACATTTGTGACACAGATGAAGATCAAATCAATGCAGGAAACCAGGTAATTGCTCTTGTTCCAGGTTTTTTTTTTTGTCGTTGTGGTAAAATCAACAAAAGACATTTATCCCTACTTGAAAGCCAGTGCTGTTCTTTGGTTGTTTTTCCTTTTAAACTGTGCTGGTGCTTAAATCGACAGTGTCAGAAATAAAGTATTTGCTGTATTTTGTTGGTGCTCAAGTGGAACAACTGTCTGTTTTTCTCAACAGGAGAAGTCTATATTAATGAAAACAAAAAATGACTAATGAAGCCAAAAAATTGACCTCCGCTGAGAAAGTCTCTCTGTTCTTCTGACTGGATAAATGATCAGTGCCGGTCTATTGTCAGTTTGCTCCAATAGAGCTGATAGCACACTGCTGGAGACCAGAGCATTGATGTCTTTTACCACAGTTAAAAAGTTGAACCCAATTCCAATGCTGATGCATCAGACTTTATACAGACTTTATCCTCACTCTGACATTTATATGAGCCACTTCTAAAATATGGCTTCAGATTTAGGTGTAAATACCATAACATTAATATATATGAAATTCTTCACCATACCTTCGACCCTCTCATGCTGCACTTTGGATGCTTCCATCTATCACATTAACTGTAACTGACAATCACTGTCAGTGCAGAGGCTTCGCAGTCCTCATGAGATTTGTGACTCTGTTGTTTCAGCTACATATGAAAGGAAAGCGGGCCACATTCACACAGCAGCACTGGATCATTATGAAGTGAGCTCAGACTGAAAGTCATGGGAATAACATGTCTCGATTGTGAATGAGGGTGGATTTTCTTTTTAATGAAGGGAGCTTGCCAAAGTAATTGTTCTGCTTTATTTCGTCTCTGCTGTGATGGCATGTGGTTCATGAGGGTGAATACAAAGACAGGAATTGTGAGATTTGAACAGATATCTGAACTGGAACACAGTAGCTAAGCTTTGAATTATGTACTTAAGTGAACTGAAGCCACTTTTGCTTGTATAAGACTGAAAATGTGAAGTCTGACTGTACGGAAACATGACATTCTCATAATAATGTGTCCCAACCGCATGTGCACAGTTTACCTGACGCTGCTGTTTTTACATTTTATAGCAGACATAAGGAATTTACCACATAATCTGGAATCAGCGTGGCAATTCAATAAATGATTATGTTGCTGGTGCTAAAAATACAACTCAGGATCATGTGACTGTTTAACAAACAGAGTGGGCATCGATTGAAGTTGGGACTGAAACAAGCCCATGAGAGTAGATCCGAATGAAGTGAGTTAATCAAAGGAGCAAGTTGCAGACAGATTGTCCATATTATTGATGTTCCATAAATAAGAGGCATATATTTTACCTTTTGACAGGCTTCCTAGTCGCTGAGCCTTTTCACATCAGAACGTTATTACAGCTGCACTAACTATAATGGGACTGCTCCTTAATGACAGGAGTTCTAACACTGACGCTTTTTCATTTAGAGCTCAACTTTCTATGTTTACTGGCGTGTATGTGACACAAAATAATGCAATATTTGGTTGAAGTGCAGCAAATACCAGCATGGCTGGATAATGAGACACTGGGCCCCCTTGGTACTGGCATGTTAAAGGCCCCGGACCCCTCCTATACAGAAGAAAGGCTCTCTTTGTGGTTGTTCTGCATCTCTCTTTGTGGTTTTGTTTCGCTCTGGGCTGGTAAAGTGACCAGCATCCATTACTGGTGCCAGTGTTTTTCATCCTTCTCTTATCACTTTCATTATCTTTTTTATTTAGTAAATTATTGTTAAATTCCTACTATTATAGACAGAAGCTTTTAGGTTAGATAATAATAAATACTATAATTATGTGGTTAAAATCCAACAAATGCAGGCCGTGGGCTACTTAGCACAGACATGTAAAAGCTCAACCACTTCTCTCACATTAGTGCAACTCTTTCATTATTTGTTGTTTTGTGTGTCTTTGTACTTGCTTCTCTCTTTGTGGTCATTTTGTGTCTCTGTGTAGTTGTGTTGTGTCTCTTTGTGGTCTGGATCACTTCCTGCTCGATTGTTCCAGTAATCCCGCCACTACAATGGGTGGCATCTTTTCCTATCTTATCTCTTTAATAAATTATTGTTGTAGTCATAATGTTATAATAACATGGATATAGTCTTTTTTAATCATTGTTATTATTAAAGTTTAAGCACCCCATACACTATAGGCTACTGTAGGAACCAGTCCTTTAATTATTTATAAAACAATAAAGACACACCAGTTGCAATCTTCACTCTCACAGATTTGTGTTGTGGTGGGTGTGTGGACAGTGGTGCACCTTCAACCTTATTGTTTGTTTAGAAGATGGTTCCTGCTCTTTTCCTTTCATCAGATGTGACCAGCTGAGGAGGGAATGAGGAAGCAAGAGTCCTCTGGGGCCTGGAGCCTCAATTTATGTTACATTGTTGAGAGCTCTGCTAAAGCCTCATTCAATCCCTCATTCAAGACGTGAAGGAACTGTTTCCAAACAGTGGCTGTGCTTTCCTGGAAAGCTGCAAGTATTGGCTGGCCGTGTGTTAAATGAAACATTGCAGTCTGGGCCTCTGATAGGAAACACAACAACACGATTTGCCTGATTAATTCAAACAGTTAAAGTTTGTATGGCTTGCAGTCATGGTGATAACACAATTGCTTCACCGCTGTGTGTAAAAATGGGACTTTCCAGTCAATAATGCCACATTTGCTTCACATTTACCTCAGGAAAACGCAGTCAACAGCAGCAGACAAAACATGAACGAGAGACAAAACACAAGTCAAAAAGTAAAAACACAATCAACGTAGTGTAAAAAAAAGAAAAAAAAAAGAAGTGAAAATACAATGTTCATCTGCAAGAAATGACAGCTGGCAAGTCAACCTTTTCTCCGCAATTTTTTTTTTGTACGCTTACACACATAGACTGTATCAGCGAGTCAGACACACACACACACACACACACACACCTGAGCCTCCTTGCTGGGCAGTTGCCAGCATGAGTCATGGCTCAGTAGAACGAAACAACAAACAACAACAGGCCATTTTCTCACTGTTGATTTGCAAAACCATTACAATGCTGCAGGAAACAGTTGTGTTTCATACAAAGGCTACACTGTTGGGCAGGTGTGAGATGTTTGAATTGTCATGACCAGGATAATGTTGCTGTTAACTGAAATGTCGAGGTTAAGACTCAACTAAAACAACCAGTAACATACATTATTGAGAAAATACACAACTATTCCGGTGAGCTTCTGTTATCATGGCAGCAGCTCTCTTACGTTTTGTCATGGTGTTCACATTGTAAAGTGATCAACCAGGAAAATGTTCTGCTGCAATGTACTCGATTAGCCAACACTGAATGTTTTTGCCAGATCACGTCATGTTGTGTTGTGTTGCAGCAAAGGTTGAGCCTGGTTCAGCCTCACAGCTGGAGCCTTCTGTGTCCTGGCATCATGATGAGAATCCAGCCAGCGGTTGATGGGATATTTCAGTCTGAACCAAAGTGGTGGGCCGACTAACTGCCAGCTAAAAATGAAATGATTGCATCAAGGTTGTGACTCTACAGCGATCTCCTTTTTGAAATATCAAAATGTATCATAAATTGTTTGGTGGTTGATAGGCCATGGTCCCCTGGCACCATGAGACCCACCATTTGGGGAGGCAAACCAAGCAAATGATTGAGTCCTTCAGGGGCAAGAGGGGTCAACCACAGCCCCTTATAGTGACACATTTTGCCATGACAACAATAAACCCCCTTAAAACACCCCATAAGCAGTTAGTGCCTCTTTGCCCGGGGCTCCCCAGAGTTGCCACAGCTTGGTTTTAATATCAAACATGATGTGCGCTCATTACCTTGACCTCCACACTTTCAGTTTCGCCTTTGATACATAAATGTCAGAGACTGTCCTCCTACAATAAATGACCCCATATGTCATTTGTGGAGGCAGTTTATTACAATCTGTACTCCGATTTTATTGTAAAGCGACAGCTAGCAGTCGTTTTAGACACCATCGGTCTTTTAAGGGAACGCCCCAGTTTACGATTAAGTGACAAGAGGGGGACTGAAATAATTACGTGGCTATGGCGACTCAAAGGCGTCCACACAGGGGGGAGTTGGCAGTGCTTGTTTCATACTTCAAACTGATACTCATCTTTGTCTATTTCATCTATAACTTACACCATGTGTTTATCATCGTAACCAGGGCAACGGATGGCTCGCAGATGAGACTTAGAGACAGATGGTTGGAGGACTTGTTGAAATGTCACCCTGCTTTTCATATTGGCAGTCAATCACCCAATCAGATTGGTCGTTTCTCGGTTGCTGACTGAGCACCACATGAAAAACAAATTCTCATCTTGGAAAACTGTCCATTGGCACGTCCCAATATGACAGTCAGTGTCGACCACTGGGATGAACAAGGCAAAAAGCTGCGTCGGGCTCAGCAGGAGAACAGGTGCATTTTTTTGGGGCTATCTATTGGAAACAGCAAAGTGAAATGAAAATAAGTACCACAAGTGCTTCCTCCTCTGTAGGACACCTGCATCTTTTCAAGGCAGAAATGGCAGAGTAGATTCATTGACTATTCTCGGTTATAGTCTGTGCTCTCATGATGCTCGGAATCTGTCTCCAAGCCAGTGGTGCATCAGCGCTCAATGATAACCTGATTCTGTGTGTTCATCCGAATATGTGAGTCACGCAACTGAGAGTTGTTTCTCATCACAGTGACTGGAGCGGCCCACTCGGATGGTTACCTTGATACACAAACACAAATGTACGCAGAATATTGTTGTCCATCTTGTTTTGTGCTCTGCATTTTATTGTACACACTTTCATATTGTGGCACAGGAAGCAAGGTATCAAGCAAGCTATCAAAGAAATGGAATGAAATGTCACTATTAATCAATGTAATAGTGGACATTGATACAAGTAGAAAAACACAGTAAGTGATGATGTGGTAGCAAGTGTGGGTCTGTTGCTGAGTTTGAGTCACAGCCAAGGCACTGTGTGAGTGTACTGATGATTTTTAATGTCTATTTATTTTTAAATACCATGTCAGGGATGATTTATGTGAATACTTTGATCGATGTTTTTTCTTCAGAATTCGGCATCAGAAAATCAGGTGGCATTATCCATGACAAAATTGAAATTAGCTTATTCTCCATCACCACACTGGATGTGCAATTACAGTACCGACGGATGAGCAACCTATCATCAGGAGGCAGCTCTTAAATTGTGAGAGACAAAAACAAATCTACTCTGGTTGAGCAATTTTTATGTATCACCTTAATTACATTTTTAAACCTTGCAAGAAGGCTGGAGTCTGCACCCAAGACACTACTGGTAATAACTCATCAAAGAGAGTTTAAACTATGAAAATACTCCTTTATTGAAGTGTAATGAAACTATTTACTGACATCTTGATGTAAACTTTATGTATGATCGATATACTGTATGAACTACACTACCTTTTCAAATTTCATAGGTGTTTATACAGTAGCAGATCCTTGGGGCTTATGAAATCATATAGACTTCATGTCAGTTCATGTTCAATTGTAACACGTTCTTCACTCAGTCTCAGCCTATGCTTTCCTATCTCCCACCTGAGGCGGGTGTGAAACTCGCTGACTGACAGTCCCTCTTCAAAGTACAGACTGTCCTTTTTCCTATGGCACAGCCACAGGCATCAAACAACTAATTCAGGTCAGTAGTCAGGCACTCGTCCCATGTATCTTTGGCAGCAACAGACTGAGTGGAGCTTTGTGTGTTTAAGGGCATGTTTAAAACTTCACCAGGTTGGTTTCCTCTGCAGGTGACCTTTAATGACTACAGTTTACTACACTGGGGTGCAGAGTGACTGCATATGTTGACCATGTTTTTGCAGCACTGTATGTCTTCAGAATCTCACTTTCAAATTCAAAGATCAATTTTAAAATACTAACAAAGCATCAAATAACTACAAATATACTGAAAGGAGTTGCTTGAAATTATATTCATTCCTCACTCTGCAGTTTCCCTCAGGTCATCTGAGCATTTCAGTGTCCTTTTAACTCACTGGTTTAATTTTACAGCTACAGACTCATTTTTTGTAACAAAAAAAACAAAACATCCGCACAGCCTTGCACCAACCAGCAGAAACACTCAGTTAATGATGAGCTGATGGAAGATTTAGCAACTGAAGAGTCAAATATTCCCTCAGGAGATGGTAAAACCAGAGCTAAATCAAGGTTTGGCTTTATGGATTTCTTGTTCTTCTTCTTAAAAAAAAACTATCGAACTAACTCTAAGGAACTGATGTGTGACTGTGTGATGTTTGTTAGGTAATTGAATCAGTACAATAACATTTTGCTTTACATCTCTCATCAAAAACGTTCAAATTCAAAATATATTCTGGGGTCAGCTGGGCCCCTGCAGTGATTATTTGTGCAATGTCTGCATCTAAAGGCTTTGGGAGATCTGAAAGTCAGTACAGCATCACAACATCAGGGGAACTTACAAGACACATCACCTAACTTCATTATCACCCATTTTACAACACTCTGTGAGTCTGTTTGGATTCACTGCTCCTTCAGTAAAGTTATGAAACTCATCTGTTGGGCAACAGCTTCATTATATTTAAGTTAACAAAACAGTAATTGTCGTCCTTCTTAATGTCATTTTTGCTAAGGTCTACCAGTGGGCAAGGTGCTGATGCTCATATTGGAGAAATATGTTTGAATAGCTGCCATGTATCATTACAGTGAAGGTAATGGTCATGTTATCTCTGATTATGAAAAACTGGAAGTCTGTTTTTGAGTTTTCGCTTTCAATAATGCCGCTGCTCCTTTGGACATGGAAAATTATAACTTTTATGTTTTACAGCAAATCCAATAATGTTCAAGATTCATTTTTGTAATAACACGAAGTGCACAAAATGCTTCACACAAAATAATCTGTGCCTCCATTGTGAAACATTTAGTTACTGACAATTTGGGCTATAGACAGAAAAATGAAACTGCAAGTTTGTCAATATGTGGTCCTGTGCCATAAATGAGAGAAGGACAAGAGTACTTTGAATTTATTTTTTCATTAAATATCTTCACAAACAAAGGCAAAGGCCAGTAAACATGACAGCTAATTTAAATTCAACTCACCACCACCCACCTATTAAATCTGATAAATCTGCTGCAAATGGACAAAAACAAAGAGCAAAGAGGGAAAAGCAGTGTCCTCAGGTTGAGATTATATTGAAAAAAAGAAAACCTCATTAAAATGTAAAATAATGAACAACTTTGAACTGCTCATGGAAAAAATGCTTTAATATCTACCAGTTTTCTACCACATGACATAATTACCTTTATCCGTATTAGAACTGACACAACAATCTGCTGTTCATTAAAAAATAAAACCGCACCATAGTTAGTTATTATGTTCATTATGTTCATATTCTTTCTATGAATTGTTGCAGGCTGCAACACAAAACTGCAGCTGAATTAAGACACTGTTGTTAAACATGGCTCCATACAACATTTTTGTCAACTAAAATATTAATTATTTATATTTAGAAATAATTACAATATTGTCCAAATGTTTTTTTCTTTAGTTTTTTGGCTTGGGATTCTTCACAAGGCTTTGCTCAAGTGTTACAGATTGGTTGGTGACTGTCTGTATAAAAAGCCTGCAAACAAGTTCATACACCTGGAGAGGTCTGGGGGCACTGAGGAGTTTTTACCTTCTTTTTTACCTCCTCCCTGTGTGCCTGTCATTCATGCATTGAGAGCATGCTACTTGCATGTTTCAAAGCTGGGTTTACATAATGTTAACAACCAAATCCGACCCCCCTATAGTGGGAGCTGGCTAACTACAGCAGCTAATGGTGTGGAGCAACATGTCTCACCTCCATTATGGCAAATAAGCAAAATTTGTTACATGCACCATTATCGCTAAAAGAGGCAGAGGAATAACTAAACATGACATATCTACTGTACACTGAGCAGATAGAGCAGGAGAGTGGGAGTGGGGTAATTAATAAGAGACAACACCCTCATGGCAGCACAACACAACAACAAAAGTCCTTCCTGAGGATTTTTGAACACTAAAAAGTTAGATGACTTTTAATTTGAAAAGTCTACAGGAAGTGGTGAAGGCGAAAAGGAAAAGTTCAACCCTCAGCTTATCATGGTGTAATTTCATATCACTCCTTTTTTCCACATATACATTTCATTTAGTATGTGCCTATACTTCATATATTGTTTCTCTATAGTGTTAACCTGTTTTGACCTTTTTTTTTTTTTTTTTTTTACAGTCGGTTTTGACACAGGTGAATAGGTGCTGCTGCGGGAAGTTGTGTGTTGTCCGACTGACCGACTCCGCCCCTGAAGTTACCAGCAGCTCACGTGACCAAGACAGACGAAGTCAACGAACGCACCTGCAAAGGAACTACAATTATGCTAGTGGCGACCGCTGGAGAGAAAGAAAAGGAAGAAAAAAGAAGAAAGGTTTTAATATATCCCTTCCCAATTTTAACTCTGAATCACCATGTTTAAGTAAATATACTGTTGCCTATACAGAAAACACAGCTCAGTCTTTGTAAAGGTAGGTGCTCGGTGATGGCGTCGAATGACATCATAATTAGAATTAGCAGAATTCCGGTTGACATGTCGTCATAATGGTCCGCATTCCAGTTTGTGCTTCGGACGTGTTGCTGGTTTCACGACAGAAATGGGAAAAAAAATGCTAACGAGAACAGCTTACAGCAAAATGCAGCTCAAGCTAGCCGCTCAGAAAACCGCCTTTTTTTTTCTTGAGGACGTCACCTGTTTGGATTCGTCGTGGGCCTCAAACTGTCACCAACTATGATGGGAGCATAGGATGGGAGTCGCAGTCTGTGAGTCTGTGTATGAGGAAAACAACCTTCACTTCAACAGGGTAAGTGCCTGTATGAAATCACTTCTTAAACCCACTTTTACAGACTTTTATGTAATGTCACCCTCTTCTTTCTATCTATTTTATCTCACAGTTTTACCTTCTTCTGTTTTACCTCTTTTAGCATCTTTTCTTATAGTATCTCATCATATCTCCCTTTATCGTGTACGGTAAACCCCTCTTTTATTTATTTTATCTAATTAACTGCATCCTTCATTATGTTAATTTGAGTCCTCCAAGTCTCAATTTGTTGTTGGGTTCTGGTGCCTGTGTTGTGGCTGTATTGAGTTGGTCTCTTATGGGTTTATGGGACTTGTAACTTATCTCTTAGGTTGTTTTATCAAGCACTTTGTAAACTTGTGTTTTTAAAGGTACCTTATAAATAAAGTCATCATCATCATCATTATTATTATTAGCCTAGCTGTTTGAGCCTATGGCCACACGTCCATGTCTTCAGTGCTCCAGCTAAAACACATTTATGCTACCTTTGCATCCTTTTTAGGGCATAGAAAATGCCACCGTGCATTTTTTGACCGGAAACAACTCCATTGTAACTTAATTATTACCGTTAGCTTCTTTTTCTAAGGTCTCACTCTCTAATTGAGCCAAGCTTAAGATGCTGCTGTTGTTGCTGCTGGCAGTGTGTGCCAGCTTTGGGCAGTGTGTGCACTGCATTTGCTGGCCGCAGATTTTTTTGTGTTGGGTTTCTCTAGCTGGTGGTTATTGTGAAATATTTTGTTATGCTGGAGTATTTCCTTGTCCTATATTGGTTTTGTCTTGGTTATGATGTGTTCATTGTATGAGTGGTGAAGCTGAGGTTTTGCCAGTGTTTTGGGTTCATTGGCATAATTTACAGTATTTCTCTTGCTTTTGAGTATGTGAGTTTCATGTGGTCTAGCACTGCACCCTTGGGTTCTCAGTAGAGCAGCAGTGATAAGCCAGTTAATCAGTTAGTGAATAATGACCAACTACTCTAATAATTGATGATTATGTAAAATATAAATATGATCTCTCCTCGGTATCTGAAATGAGAATATTTTGTCTCTTTGTGGACATATTTAAGACATTATGTTCACTTGAAAAGAATTCATACAAATACATTTCAGCATGTCTGATGAGTGAACAGATGTAGAGGTTGAGGGTGTTGCCGATCACAAAGGCCTTAAGTGTCCACCATTTGAATGTTGAATCCCAACTTGATACACTTTTTGACCTTCACCCTTGACCTGATGTGCAGCGTCTCATAGATGCAGGTATGAATACAAAGTGGAAGATGTATTGTAAAGTGTTTTGAACAAGGTACTTCATGCTCTCTCTTACTGTGTGACACATCCTCCACTCTCAGCTTTATGAAAGTAAATTTTTCCACAGCAAAAGTACAAACAAGGTTGTGTACAACTCTGGTTTCTTGAATGGAGCCGTCTTAATGCTTTCATCATGAGCTGCTTTTGGCTCAGTGAGAGCTGTCACAAAATTGGTCCATTTGGTTCTTTGAAGAACAACAATGTGTCTGGAAATGTGACCCAAACAACTTTAAACCCTCCATCAGATTTTACAGTCAGTGGAAAATAACCTGCACAGAGTCTCAGAAGTTTGATAATGTGGGATATTACTCAGAGGTGACAGACATTAGTGATTTGTGTTTCTTTAAAGCCCCTACAAGGAACTTTCAGTTTGCGTTGATTTTGGCGACCCCTGTGGCCAAAAGCGGTAGTGTTTTGTCTGAATGAAGACTGCATTTCCCATGAGCTCTAGTACGCTTATAGCTCCTGCGTCAGGGCTCAAGACTAAACTTTCACTTTTAGGCAAATTACTTTGGAAATGTATTTAAAATACTTCAGAACAGCCTCTAGCAGGACAGTGGAGCAGGCTGACTTTAGGACGGGTGCTCTGTGGGTCAGAGTGGAGAGACTTGGCTGGCTGAAGCATGAACCAGCCGCCTTGCTTTCACCCACCGGATGTTTGCAACTATTTTACGTCTCCCCGGAGGACTTGAGGTCTTGAGCCCTGCATGCCGCGCGTCCTGTCTCTGGTCTGAGTGCTGTAAATCGTTCTGTCCGTGGTTGACCTGACCACTGCCTCCCGGTTTCACTATTTAGAAATAGCTTATCTTCACACCGATGGGCTCATTTACTGTTGCAGGTCACACAGAGACATCCGCAGAAACGAGAGACTTTTGCATATCCAGTTAAAAGTAGGGGGGCTAACTTCAGGGAGCATTAGGGTAAAATTCCTCTCAGACTTAAATGTTCTCAACACCTCCACCACATTATCTACAGAACGCATAATTGTCAAATTTGGCTTCTGTGGGATAGCTGCCAGAAACTGCATTTGAATTACTGTTAATCAGACTAAGAAAAGCCAAACAGGCAAAAACATTTTAATGTGATATCAGGACTTTTTTTTTTTCAGGCCCTGAGCATCTTTTACTCTGTTTTCTTTTTAACTGGACAGAAGAGGCTATCACTAATGGATCCAAGAGTAATACAGTATTCAGTACAGCTGCAGAAAACAGAGAACAGCCTGAAGGATTGGTTTCCATAATTGCCTCCCAATTAATGAGTGAACTAAAACAGTGTGTCCTGCAGCAGTTTCTTTCAGCTTTGTCCTCAGACTTGAGCCATATTAGGTTGCGCCTAAATTCGAATGACACATGTCCTTTGGATGATAAACATTCCCTTCGTTAGTTTATGCTGCTGGCCCAGTAAGTCTTGCATGTTGTGGTGTAAAACAATCCCCAGTGTGTTGCCCAGGCATGTCATAACCATTTTAAAATTTTGAAATACAAAATATTTAATCATATATTTGCAATTTAACAAAACAGTTCATTGCAGAAGCCTGTGTAAGCCCCACAGTGTGGGCCTGGAAGTTAGAAAAGTTGTTCTTGGGGTAAATGCTTGAAAAAACTGGGCAAGGAAGTGAATGAACAACTCCCTCATTATGGACTACAACCACTGAACTGCTACAGACCCGAGGTGACTGGAAGTGACTGCTATTTCAATAAGAATGACTGAACCAGTCCTTCTACCAATTCCCTAAAACAACGTCTGTTGACGTTGACAATGGCCTCTAGCAGCCGTAGTAATTATGGCAGGAGGAGAGAGTAGGAAATAAGGTGAACCAAACCGTGACGTTTCTCTAAAACAATCCAAGTTGTTCTAAACCAAACAAGTAAACAAGTTTTTTTTAAATAGTGAACATGTTTTTTTTGTTACTGCCTCTGTGATAAGAGTGATTTTAGATAAATATATAATGAAGGATTAGGAGTGATGAAGGATGATGAATTTTACTGCCACTGGCATGAGCTATGTAATCAGAGCGGCTTCCTGTGTGATTTTTTTCTTTCTTTTTTTTTTTTTTTTAGAAAATGTGGTTGTTTGTGGTACATTTTAATTATTTACTCTGACCTATAATTGATATAATTATAATAATAATAACAATGATATTTATAATTAATTGTAATTACCAGTGCATTCGTTTTAATATCTCACTTATATACATCTTTCCTACGCTGCACAGCTTCCCTCATTGTGTGAATACATTATCTGGAGTAAACACCCAGACTCCTGAGTCTTCACAGAGATGACTGTAAACTTTTCCTGCTTCCTCTCATGTACGATCAAACTAAAAGCAACAGTTACTACTGCTACTACTACGATACAATCTTCCTCTATAAGATGATAGGTTGATGGTGTGATTAAACCATTTGGTCTCGCTTGTGGATCTATTTTGCATCTAAATGTTTTAATAGATGATTTCTAAAAATCTACAGCTACATTCTCATTGAATCCCCCGTAGCATGGCTGTGTGCTTGTGTGCTGCTCCTTTACCAAATTTATTTGTGAACTGTGATATTTGGACGCATTATCTCTACTCTCATCTTATCCGTTGGCTGTCATTGTTGGTGTCTTGTTAGTAAAGGTGACATGGTGTCATTACTCACTTTGGACAGTGTGAAAGCACATATTTCAAATAATTGAGCTAGGGCACAGGGTGTTGCACCCTACTAGATCTTTGTCTTGATGTAGTGGTTTGCTGGGGCCTGCAGGACAATACATCTACAGCGTGTGCACTCTGCAGGATGTGCTTCAAGTAGGTGTGTAGAAACCTGAAAGGACTTCTAGAAGGGCCGTATGCAATGTAGTAGAAGGAAGCAGGCAATGTTGTATGTTATGTGTGTTTAATGATAGTATAGTATAGTATTGGTATTCTGTAAGAAATAGCCTAGATGGTATATATCCTTGTATACCATCATTATGCAACATCATTGTTCCCCAGGTAGAGCTGGGTGAAAAGGCAGCAAAAAAGTTACACAACATTTTACAGTTAATTTTCATTTTTTAGCTTGTTTCCAAAAGAAATGTGTCATTTTCCTTTTTAATTTACCACGAAGTTGAATTAAGCACCATGTTCTCTCAGCGGAAAAAATATCTTGCAGGCAGTCTCGACTGGAGTGAGAACCTACAGTACAGTAATCCCATGAGGTTGCTGCCTGTCATATTTCTGTAATTCTTGGTAGGATTCACATGCTGTAAACTACTCAGATTCTGAAAAATGGCAACATCAAAGCTACATGTCTGGTTGCTTCAGCTTCAACACATACGAGTCAGGGTTTGTCCCATCCCCCCTGTGATGTTAAACACTTCTGCCTGCGTCACCTTTTCCCAAGATTTTAACGGCGAATGTGAGAAAAACATTAATTATGGCTTCAAGCATCTTTAACAGGACCTGTTCAGTTGTGCCTAAATACTTCCTCAATTTATATGACACCTTAAAAACGCAATTCAGAAAAACAAAAGGGATCAGATGAGAAAGGACCTGACTGGTATAGCGCCCTGGGATGTAAATGACTTTGGCTAATTGCTGCATTTAGACACCCAGTGTGGTTGGAAAAAAGGAGAGCAATTGGGAGGAAGACATAAGCTGCAGGTGCAATGGAAGATAGAGTAGAAAAATAAAGTGTGACACAACGCTGCAGTACGGACAGAAAATGCATTGCCTCGTTTTCGTTATGGATAAGATGATGTTTTTATCATCGTAAAGATCTGTTCGGCAACTACAGTCACCATTACCACAGCAATTCTCGCTTTTAAACCTTCACACTATTCACCTCAGATGATGCAGAAAAAACCTTCAATATGTCATTTTGTGACTGAAATTGTACTTGATTTTTGTCAGAGATGGTGTGAAGCCTTTCACAGTCTCCTGTCTTGTGTTTGTCAAAGTCTAACATGAGCGCCAGAGAAAATCCTGTCAGCTGGTTTCGGAACGCAAAATGTTTGTGCAGAATGAAATGTGCACAGATGTTTCGGTAATACATCATTCAATAAAACAGCCATTTCTATTCATACAATCTTCCTGGCACATTGACTGTCTAATATTAACTCATTTGCTGCGAGCAGGAATACAATGAGAAACACACAGTGGAGCTTTTCTGTCTTTTTTTTTCTCTCTCCCCGCACATTATTGCAGTGTTTCATTTGTAGCTGTTTTCAGTTCACTGCAGCAGCTCACAAAATTACAACAGGTATCAGCGAGCTGTTTAACCATTGAGGTAAATCACTGAGTCGTACTGAGTGGACCCCGGAGGTTCAATTACGTAAATCTATTCATTTTCTAAATGGAAAGTATCGATTGAATTGACGTTAATACATGGATGTAAGGATGTCCTCTAGGAAGTTGCTTTCAGAGGCAACTCGGTCTTTAGCTTCACATATACCACTTATATTCTCAGGTCTTTTTTTATTCTTTTCAACGTTGTAAACATAGTGAAAGAAATGAGTTGTTACATACAGCAATACTCTTATGACACTTCTTAACTTGCTCAAATAAGTTTGCAAATTTACATTGGGCTTAAACATAACAAATTTGAAAATCCCTCATTTGTGTCTCTGGAATTTGTTGAATGAAAGAGGAAAAGCTGCAGGCTGTGCTTTTAAGTGAAAAGAAAATGGTTTTTGAGGCTTTTGATAACAAACAAGCTGCATAATCTCCCCATTGTTTGTTAGATTCTTAGACATAAAAGGGGAAAAAGCAATTTGTTAGACTGCAAACAGTTGAACAGTAATTTAAGCTGTAGAAAAAAAAAGCAGCTGTTTTGGTAAAAAAAAAAAAGAGTAATAACAAGAAAATAAAAAAAACACCTCCTCACTATTTCAGACTGTCATCAAATTATTAAAATAAAAGATTAAAAAAATAAAAGGGTACAAGCTTTTCAGATTTCTATTATTTCCTTTAATCTGAAGGAAGCCTGCTTTGTTCGCTTTTTCTGACTCTGACGGAATTGAAAAGTCGGCTCATTAAAGACATAAGCTGTCGCTTTAAGCTTGATGACTAAGTGGTACTCAGCTTTGTAAATTGAAAACTGGAAATTTACAAGGTTGAAATCACAGCAGTCGGGAGCTGTAAATTGATAGAGAGAAAGTGCTTCAGGTGAAACAGCGGCCTTCAGAGATTCCCAGTTTCAGTAAATCCTTGGTAAAAAAAATCAAAAGTTTGAAATCTATGAGTTGAAATATTTTTTGCAGGATTTCAGCAGCAACTTCAGCCTCAATATCAAACTAATGTCTTTCAGCTGTAATTGTTCATCCAACATCAGAGAAACCAATCATAAGGGTATATTGCCTTTAATGCATTAACAGTGCCAGTTTCCTGTTCACAACGGTGGTGATGGGTAGATAGTAGACGCATGTCTGATTATTTGAACCCCAAAGGAGGAGCAATGCGTAAATATGTGACCAAGAGAAATGTTGCAGTGTTTCTCACACGCTGATAGTTTACTCACGGTGCTTGGTTGCATGCTGTGTGACCAATGTTCCTTAGGGCCCCATGTGCAGGCCTTTGGTAGACACTACAATTTACTGATGTTCCCTAAATGCAGTTAGTGACCAGCTGGTGGACTCAATGGAGCATTTTAGCAGCTAAAGGGACAGATATTTTCCACAGGAGCTGGTAGAGACCAGACACACACAGCTAAATCATGTTGAGAAAGCGTGAATATTGGACTTAACTGTAAATAAGTGTTCAAAGCTTGTTTTAGCTGCTGCAACCCAAACATAATAACCATGATGATAATTAAGTAAATAAAATAACTTATTTCTAAAGCACTTGCCCAAACATGCCCAGTTTAAGCACCTAAAATAAAAGCATATTTTGAATATATTTATCCCAACCAACTACACAGTCTGGGGTAGAAAATGACTATTCTCTGTCTAATATACACTGTTCCCTGTAGTCAACCCACAGAAAGAGCTGCATAACCTGCAGCCGTGTTCGTTCCTGCTGCTGTTCAAGGAATGTGTAGGTAGAGTTTCTTATCTAATAAAACGTTGGATGCAATCAGAGGTTGCGCTAGACTTTTTCGTCGCCGGTCATTTTGACTGACGGGGTCATAAAAATTCCGTCATAATCCATTTTTACCGGTCACTTTATTTATTTTTTTAAATGATAATAATGCCATATTCAATAGCATTCAATTTTAATTCATGTTTAATTCATATCAAGTCCAAACAAATTGAACAGAGAATGCTCCGGAGCAGAGTCTGCGTCAGAGCACATCTAACTGTGGGTCAGTCAGTGAATGCGGGGGTCACTTTCTGCCACTCAACATCTAAATACAACGTAAATACCTGATGATGACATCAGTTTTCTGTCAACAATCAACATGCTAACCCATGTGTTATACCAAAACATCCAAAGGAGCACGTTTTCACATAGGCACCGCATAGTGCACCGGCGTTAGCTCTCTCTCTCTCTCTCTCTCTCTCTCTCTGTTCCTCTCATCTCTCTTTTACGCACGCACGCACGCACGCACGCACGCACGCACGCACGCACGCACGCAGCCACTGCGCATCACTGAAACAACTGAAGCTATAGACCACACAGCCAGATGCAGCACAAATTCAGACAGGACAAAACCCACTCAGCTTTACGTGTTATAAACAATGCCACGGCGGGCAGAATACATTAAAATAAGGCTTAACGTGACCTTTGGAAGAGTTGTGTGCGGCGAGTGTGTGAAACGGTGATGTCCTACCCCCACTGCTCTACCTGTACCGAGACACACCGCTGTGTAGCTACAGCTACGTAACTCAACAGCTGACTACTGTCGGTCCCTCGGACACTGCAGCTGAATCTCGCCCGTTAAATCATTATCGACCGTCATATTTGCACTGACGCGACTCCCATCAACATTTAATCCACTTGTAATGTTTGGAGTTTGAATACTGCGGGAAGCTTTCTGTCTTCTTCTCTGTGTGGCAGCGCTACAGCGCCACACACGCTCCACACAGGCCTGGGGTATGTACTACAGCGTTCTACTGAGCGCACCAGCCAGCTGTGAGTTTGTTTGTTTTTTAATCTAATTCTCACCATAGTGACTTTGAGACATTGTATATCGTTATCCACCGCTCCATTTATTGATTATCCGCCGGCTTCATTGTAAACAAATGCACATGGCCAGACGGCCATGGCTGTGAATTGCAATCTGTCAAAATGACGGATGGCCTCAAAATTTTTCCGTCACCGTTTTAAAAAAACGGTCAATGACGGAAAATATCCGGTTAACGCGACCCCTGGATGCAATAGAAAGTATGTTGTTGGGTATCTAGTACTGCATCTACTGTATCTGAACCTTGTTTGTGGAACAATAGTGCAGAATGCCTCAGTGTCAAACATGCACTCCGCTAACATAAGAAACTTTGTTCATGGTCATGCTCAACTGGAAAGAAACATTTCAGACAACCAAATGGTGTCCTTCTAGTAGGCATTTCCTCAGAGTCTGTAAACCTTTTATGCACAGAATCACAAGTGTATCATTAACTGGCAGATCCCTCCAACATATTATCACACTGGTGGAGTGCTCTGAATAGATTATTCATAGTGCCTGATAACTGTGTGGGATGTCTGTGTAGGAGTGGGGATGGAGGCAGGATCCACTGAATTATCTCGGCGACAACCAACAGCTGATGTCTTCATCACAGTTACAGCAGCCGGCCGTTACCTGAACAATCTTACATTTAAGCAGAAACTGAAGGTGGTGCAATGGAAAAGTAGAATAATGAAAACTCATCCATCGTCCTCAGGGTAAAGTGAGCTGACTGAAGTGGTCTGAATCATTCTTCCCACGATGAAAATGGCCCTTCCCTGTCGGCAAATCAGCAAATCCATACAACTATCAGCAACCAACCTGTGTGTGTGTGTTTGTTAATGTTTTCTCAGAATTACCACTAATGATTGTTACTTTTTATTAATTGATCAGGCCAACTGCTATGGTGATAGACACTTTAACAGTTTTACTTGATAAACAACTCAAACAATTCAGGGGCCTTTGAAAACAGCATTAAATTGGAGAGGTTTGTATTACTCGGTGAATTTATGATTTTAGTTTTAATCCTGTTTTATGTCTGAATCCATATTTACTTGACATCACAGTCATGAGTCTGAATCTGCTGCATACTGTCTTTTGAAGGCTGCTGTTTGGCAAGTACCTGGTGGATATTTTTTGTAACACTGGCTGGTAAAAATCGCAGCGCTGCACAAACTGACCAGATTATTTTACCATTGTTAAATGGCCAAGTCATTACATTCATTCAGAGCTGCTTAAACTGAAACTTCCTGCTCCTTCGCCTTTGTAATGGTCCAGTTACTTCTCTTAGGATCCTCAGGATTAAGATTAACTGGCATAGCCACGAGTGCTATTACGGTTCAACTTTGAAAAATGTACGTTTCTGTTTTAACCATGAGTGCATAATTGCACATGATTAAGTTCATATCATTGTTGTCATTGTCATCTTTATTGGCTATGTTATGGTGTAAGACCAGAAGAGGCCTATGCCATTGTAGAGAGGTGAGGGAGGACTGTGTACTCCTAATTATCACTAAATACAAACACAAAACAAGCTGTGAATGATGAGAGTGTCAGTGGTTCTGCAGGGATTCCATGGCAAAACAAATTAGTGGGCAAATGAAAAATTTGTCCCAATGGGAGTGTCAAAGAAAAAAATGTGCCAAATCTTGTGCTGCTCCATGTAGTAGCTGTTTATTCTGCAAGAAACTTACATTTTTCACCTTGTGGTAGGGCTAGAGGAAAAGTCAGGGAAAACTTTGGTGAGATGGATCCATCACTGCCTGTACAAGTCTTCATGGCAATCCATCCAGTCGTTGTTGACATACTAAACCTGTCAGTGTTGTTTATTTTCTGTTAGTTTAACAGTTAAACAGTTCTCAAATTATCTCCAATATTTGTATAATGTCAGCATTTCTTTGCTCATTGGCTGATACCAGTATCCTTGCACTACACACAACCCTGGCCAGACTTCTTTATTGATGTTGTTGTTAGGGCCCGACCGATTTATCGGCGAGCCGATTAAATCGGCCGATTATAGCCCGTTTGAGACTAATCGGTAATCGGCCAAAACTCGCCGATTGTCGCCGATATTTTCAGGAATAAAATGCAGGGAATAAAACTTGGTTTTACTTTGAAAAGATTCCCCCGCACCGGCGCCGACCTCATGACAAACTCCATCCACTACCACCTCAGTCACAGCACACAGCAGAGTGACTGATCTGTCTCAAAACCAGTGTTGCCACTGGCTTTCTGTTTCCCTTTTTTTTTTTTTTTTTTTTTTTACCGCGGTCGGGTTGTGAATTAATTAATTAATGCTCGTCTCCGGCCGTGTTGGGTCCGAGATTCAACAAGCCGGTCGGGGTCGGGTTTTACCGTTATATACCGGCAGGCAGTATGCTCATTTATCACCAATAAACACAGTAGATGAGGGTGAGTGACTGAGCTGAGGCTGTGTGACGGGTGGGGGGGGTCCGCGGTGTGGAGCGGTGCTGGACTCTGACTGCAGCGGGGACTATCATGTCTCTGCTCCGTGACACTGCTGTGAGACTGACCGCCGGTGAGCGCTGTGACACGGTGCCGGGCACGGCAGCAACCGCTGATCGCTTTTGATTGAAAAGAGAGAGAGAGAGAGAGACGCCGTGCCGTGTAAAAAAAAAACAACAACAAAAAAGTATCACGTGTCATGACTTCCTGTATTTGGCCCTTCAAAATAAAAGCCCATATTGATTTTGACTTCATTTTGACAAGACAGGGCTTCAAATGTTTTTTTTTTTTCATGCAACCAATCGACCAATGAAATTTTAGTCGGCTAATGATTTTTTGGTCGACCAGGCAGCCCTAATTTATATATTATATAATATATATATTTATATTATTATAGTAATACAATTTTAAAACTTAATAAAAAAATAATAATAATCGGCCGATTAATCGGTTATCGGGTTTTTTTCCCCCTAATAATCGTAATCGGCATCGGCCCCAAAAAATCCATATCGGTCGGGCCCTAGTTGTTGTAATCCTGAACCAATTTTAATGGATATATTAAAACCAACTGACTTATTTGTCAAGAATATTTATTGACACTCAGCTGGACTTGTCACCGATTTTCTCTTTTCAATATGTTTTGACACTCAGCTATTTTGTACTTTGTTTTGCCAAGACACTCAACGTTCAGGTTTTCCTCATTTTAAATTCATTACAATGTCTAAAGTTTATAAGTTTTATGTAATAAGGCTAATCAAGCCAAAGATTAATTACTCACTGCTGCATCATATGCACCTACAATATGGCTTATTAGTATTCGTCAAGCACTAGGGGAAGGTAAGGCTTTGTTTGAGATGTAATCACGTTTCAAATTAACACAGTGATAGATTTAAGCATGATGCTCATCGAAGGTCAAAAAGAGACACTTCCTGAGGAAGAAACAGCCAGGTAGAGGAGGCAGGTGACGGCAAGAGGACCATGTAGGTGCATAAAGCCGTATATCGGGAATACTAATGTTAAGCAGTGTCCTGAAATTCTAATTGCATTCCTGTTAATCAACAAGACTGACAACAGGCCGGGTGAGCTCTAGGGGCCTGGGAGGAAATCTATTAACATACAATATGTTGCTGTGCTTGTTAAAATAATGGAAAAGCTTTGGGGTGGGGGTGGCTGGGGTAGGTGCATTGTTCTCCTTGCTGTCGCTTTAGTTAATTGCAAATCTGAACCCTTTAAGGCCGGATGGAAGTTTGTGCAGTTAGACAAGCTTCATGAAGACTTGAACTCCACAGTCTCAATGAATTGTGTCTCTGGGTAATCCTAATTGAACATGTACTGGCCATGCAGCTTACATTGTTTTGGCACTTATTAATAGCATGCTGAAGGAGAATTCTAATGTGGTTTCTACAATTGAAATAAAAGATAATAAACAAGAGTCCAGATCTCTTTGGCCTGTGGACGCCAGTAATGCTTGACTTGTCACCACAACTCCTCTAATTGGGCCCTAGGTGAAAACTGGATAGGGCTTAAGGGACTGGCTGGCTTTATATTTCAGATCTGTTCTTAAAGAAGTTGCTGTTTGGATTTGAATATTATGCCAACTTGGGAAATCTGTTCTTACCTAACATGGTATTGGCATTAAACATGCACATCAAATCAAAATGCAAATCTTAATGCACTGAATTTGGACAACAGGCCTTAGAGGGTATTAACTCTTTATTTTTAATGCTTTCTTAAATGCTGTGGTTGGTTATTGTCCATCATACATCAACAGTATAAACTTAAGGTGAGACTTGGCATAGAATATACAAGAGGCCATTTAATCGCTTTAGTGGAGTTGAAGCTTTCACCATCAGACCTTTAGCAAACACAGTTACTGCAATGCTTACTGACTCACAATGGAGAAAAAACTGACATTAACTTTGGTTAACTTATTTTATCATTCCTCTGCAACTTATCTGGGTCTAGGTTGAATTCTTTGAGAAATGAATTGTTAGGACATTTTGATACAGTTACGAAATACTGACAAAATGTGCTGTATGCATTTGATAAATATCTGTCAGTTGCTTTTTTTTAATCTACTGGTTTTCCATCATCTGGGACTTACAGTATAAAAAATCACGTCCTGTATCTTATCAAATAAAAAGTCTTAAATGTAATTTAGTGAGCCCTATATGAGGACTGTCATAACAATATGCGCCACAGTGAAATAATGGTACACATTCGGGTTGAAATGGCAGGTGCAAATTTTCTAGCAAGTGACCAAAATTTGGTTGATAAACTAAAACACATGGACTCATTAAAGCCTCTGCTGGAGTATCTGTAACAGAGCAAACCGAGCCTGACGTGGGTGCTCACTGCTTGTGACAGAACGTTCACAAGCCTGGGTCCCAGGGGTCCATCGCAGATAGGCTTCACCACGGTGCCTCGTCCCCTCAACAGACAGCAGAGAGTGGCAGCCCCGAGGGAGGGCCACTCAGTCCTGTCTGCTCACTGGCTGGGGCACAGACAAGTTCTGTCAGATACGTCCTTCCAGTGGGTAGCCAAACTTCTGTGGTTACATGAAACTACATGACCTCTTTACCCCTTATCTCAGTAGAGATTTTGGGTTGGTTTGGAAATTATTTCCTGTTTCTGTACCTGCAGGCACAACCCCCAGACGGTGAGTGTCTCAAAGGTTGATTTGAGGCCAATAATATAAAAGGGGTGATGATGTGCTCTCCCAGCAAATCCAGAAACCTCCTTGAGTGGACATCCAACCCAGTGGCTAGTGACTTTTTCTAAATCATGTGAAACATAGTTTTCCATTTTGTCATGTTTGTTATTTTGTTATCAGCCAACATTTATACCAATGTGGTATCTACAATAAAACTAATATTGGTCTGGCAGATTTAACAATGTGTTTCTTCTAACCCAGTTACAAGTTGGTGTGTATTTTGCGACTCCCCTATGCTTTGGATGCTGGGCCTCGCACAGTTAGAAGTGGACATCCATGCTATGTTGTGCATTTCATTAATGTTACTCTAGCTGATTGAATTGCCCCTCTGTCAGGTAAAAATAGTAATTGGACCTGATACGACTGTCTTAAGTGCTGTAAAACTAGGGCAAAGGCCCGAGGAGGCAAAGCGTTTCATTAGGGTTGTAAAGTTGGCACCTCCAGTCAGAGACTGTTCATTGACATGGACCCAAAAGCCTCTAGGAGACTGACCATTTAATTATAGCGTCCCACAGTCACAACCCTTATACCTGTCCTGGCACTCATTGGAGTTGTGTGGTACACTGTATTTAATGCAGTATTCAGTCCTTAAGGTTCAGACCTATCCCACAGTATACAAAAGTAATGGCCAAACTTAACATCACGATCAGCAACATCTTTTTGATGAATAGTGAGCTAGTGAAAGCATACAATCAGCGTAAGGCTTTAAAGTGCTGTCACTCCAGCCAGAGGCCTGCAGTATTATACTGTGGATGACCTTGCTTGGCATATGATCCGATCCACCTTTTTTTAGTTGTGGATTAAATCATTAAAAGTAAGAGTGCTGGAAAAACATTTGACCGAGGCGTCAAAGCAAAGAAAAGAAAAAGAGAACCACAACTTCCAGGTGACACTTTTAGTATAAGATCAGAGTGAAAAGAGGATACAAAGATTTGTTTGTTGAGCCTTTACCTTTGAGTCGAAGTGACAGGTTTGTGATCATGCGGTCATATGTTTTCAACTGAATTTTTATGAGTACTTGAGTTTCAGATCATGGATTGCAATTCTACCCCAAAGGTTAATATGGTTTGATCAGGTTGCCTATTCCTATTTCCAGCCGTTGCTACCCTTCTCGGTCCAATCGTGGATCCAAATACCATCAAAACTGAGCATTTCATGTAGTGCTTATAAATATTAATGATATAGGTAACTCATGTAGTGCAGTATCATATAAGAGTGTGCATTTTCAGCATTTTCGGCCTTTCAAATACAGTGTCTTGATGTCAGTTTAAAATCTGATATGTAATCTTGCCAAAGCCAATTAAGCTACAGTAAATCTGCATCAAGAATTCCCACATCAAAATGGAAGCACTCCTCTGAGACACACGCTAGGACTGCAGAGTTAATTAGTCCCTGCAATCAGAGGTCTGATGAAATAAGAGCTGAATGTTGCCCCTCCCAAGACAACTGTTAACAAAGCTGTTCTGCTGTTATTACTCCTGCAAACTGCTTATCAGACAGCTCCAAATCTAAAGCCCAACATGCCATTTTCAATCAAGTGTTGCTCCTAGGAATTGAGCCGAAAGTATGATTGTGACCCAAACTAATCACTTCAGAACCATTGAACTATTGCCTCATGGGAAGTGAATTGATCAAGGCAGAAAATGCACTACCTACTGCTAAGTAAGATTGGAAAGATCTGGAAAGGAGGAAAGACCTTTAGCCTGTAGCATTAATTGAGGCCTCATGCGATTTCTAAAAGAAAGATTTATCTGAAAATGTTCAATTTATAACTCCTATTATTTTATTGTTTAAGTACTGTGTACAGATTGTGAAATGGTGTCAAGAAGGGTGAAAACACTTCTCTATAACCTATGATTAATATTGTATGGATAGAAATTTAGTAATATACGTACAACTTGGAGGAGCTAAATAATTTGGAACATTTCAGGCAAGAAAACTCTGAACCAGCTGCAGAGATGTTCCAAAATATATCCTGTGTGTTTGAAAGTCACCTTTTTAAAGTTGTTTGTTTTTTGTCAGGTGTCTTTTGGTTATGTGTGCACTTTTTGCGTCAGTCTTCTCTGTATTGGCAGACAGTAGGCCTACAATACATTACATAAGAACAGAGAAAGATTTGGCAACAGTGGGGTGCAGTGACATTTTTAGTCATAGACAAGCAATTTAATGTAATTGGGAGCTGTGCTCAGTATTGCTAATCACCGTTTTAAGTCAGTGCTAAATACATTTGGACAAAGCCGCAGTAGTATCTGCAGCCAGTTAAGTAGCTTGTAAACTTAATTGTTTACATTTTGGAAGTGCTCCCTTATGTGTAGTGTCATTCAACCGTGCTCTCTGTAAACTGCACTATACTTACAGTTCTTCCAGTTTTAAGAGCAGCAGCCTCATTATATTAGACATAACCATTGTCTTTTAAAAGAGCAGTGAGCCTAATTTATTAGCCAAATACAGTATGTGATGGATGTTCCCATTGCTTGCTAAACTTTTTTGTATAATTATTTGTGTTAAATCGTTGTATCTTATCTGTTTCATAAAGACCCGCTGGAGGCATTAACAGGCAGATAAAAAAAGACAAAAAACAGCTAAATGATCATTTTAGCCCAAATAGGAGTTTTTTTTTCAGTCTTTAGTTGTGTCTGCACTTCTCCCTACACGCTCCACACAACCCCAACAATCACCTCCAGGAAGACAGACTACTTAACTACTTCTTATTTATCAGTCAAGCCAAGTTTGACTAGCCCATAATATTACCCAGCTTTGCAACAATGTTTGAAAGGATGGTCAAGTTAGTGTTCATATTAATTATTCTACACACCTGTACCAGTAATGCCACAGTCCTCTCCTGCCGGCCACTGAGGGGCTTTAGATCTCTAAATGTGTGTGTTGCTCAAAGGCACCTTGATGGCCCCGTTGCTCCAGTGTCCCTTTCACTTTCACTACAACTTTCCCCTGTTTGGGATGTGTTGCCAATGCACAAAGCAAATAAATAATATAGCAAAAGGCAAATTGCTGCCAGTGGTGAATATAAAAAAAGCCTACTGTTTGTAAATGACTATGCACTTCTATCTCCTTGACCAGAAGTACACATCTTGGCTATAAATTACAGGACCCCAGTGGAAAGCTGCTGATGACTATGTTTAGTGTTGTGCTCCCATAAGGCCATGCTTTTCACGTGTCAGCAAGCTATTATTATGAACGTAATTAGGATAAAGGTGGATGGACACATCAATATCGGGTGTGCATGCTGAGAAATTACAATAGGGCTCAATGAATAACATGACAGTGATAATTGCTTCTTTTATTACACTGCCACTGTAACATATTTTGACATATCAAGCTTGATTTTTCCCTATATTGCTATTATAGCATTATTATTGGATATTTTTTTAAGTTTTAAAATACGTTCCTTTTTAACCTTCCCATTGTGTAAGGCAAGTAAGAATTAAAATACAACATTTCACAGACTGGTTTGTGGCCAGCTTTTCTCAGGTGTATTGATTTGTTTTTGCTGTTGGAATTTTGTATTTAGTATTTTCCCAAAAGACTTTTCATTGCTCATGACATGAAGCTAAAGACGGTTATTTGTACCATGAGAAGAGTTTGACAGGGGAATAGCTTCTGAGCTTCATTATTGCAGAAGATGAAGTGGTATTTGTTCTGACGCCACTCCCTCCCAAAAATGATTTTGATATAGTATATTGGCTGGCTGGAGTCCTGCATTAAGAAAATCATGTTAACAGCTGTATAGTACTGTCCCTGTGTCGATATGATTGCATCAGTTCATATCATTGTTTTATGGCTCAGGTAAAAACCTTTGTAAAACTTGAAAATGTGTTGTATACCAATTGATAAATCTTTGGCCACAAGTTTTAGTATTACATGCTTTATATAAAATACAAACCAAGAAATAAATAACAATTCTTAGGACACTAGTTGTCCAAACATTTGTGGCACCCCATGTGGTTGTAACCTTGTATTCTGTGTGTTGCCATATTATCGTGGAGCTTTTTCCAGTTTGGCATATTGCCATATTTCTGACATTTTGCTAATGGATAATTCCTTTTTTCCTTTTTTCCACTCTAAAACTGCAGTTGTAATTAGTTGCAAAGCTCAACTTTTTGCGTAGGCAGCAAAGATCATTTAATGAAATTGCTGTTTTATTCAGATGTAAAACTTTAAAATGTATTGATATGTAAATTTGTATATGTTTTGCTGTGAATAGATTTGTGTGTACATCTCAAAACACGTCACCCTGCTGGATCATAGCATAGCCTTTCAATCTGTCTATTGTGCACAACACTGCCATTATAAGGCTGTTCATTAACCTCCAGCTTGGTGACAAAGTTGGTGACTGGGACAAAGATTTATCTTTTAAAATTCACATAGCACTTACAGTAGTGCATAGGGGTGCAACGGTAGGCTACAGGCAGCCCACGGTACAGTCCGTACAGTGGTTTTCTGGCCACAGTTCTCGGTATCGTTTCGGCATGTGTTTTGCGCAGAGAAATTTTTTTCTCCCAAAATAATGTATAATAATACAAGTAATATATATTATAAAACAAATAATATATATTTTAAATATAAAAATAATCATATTTCCTTTTAGAGCTTTCCCTCTCTCACACACAAACACATAGACAACACAGCTGTCTGTGAACAGCCCCTCCTCTCTGTGCACACTCTGAAGCCCCCTTCAAACAGAGATCGCCTACATTGCCAAAAACCCCTCACTATGCCGGCGGCCGCCACAGTCTCTCACAGAAAAAAACTAAAAGAAGTTGTTTTTTTTTAAACAGCATTTCACCATCTCTCATCTCTGTCAGTCAACTCCTCCTCCTGCTGGACTCTGTCTCTCTATTGCGTGCGGACACGCGGACACACACACACCGCTGGAGCGCTAAATCACCCCACGATTGCGATCAGCGGCCGCTGGTGCTGCCATGCGTGTTTGTTTTCTTTTTTCCGCTTCTGTGTGTGAGCTGCACTTTCGACGGGCTCCAGGCACGTGAGTGGGTGGAGGCACAACAGTGATTAGACATTAACTCACTCACACACACACTGGCACACACATAGTAGCCTGTAAAGCAGTAAGTGCTAATGCAACCTGAACTGTACCAAAAACCTGCGGTCCATAAGGGCGTATTGTCCCGTGCAGGGTAAACCGAACGGTTTGTTTTTTTACAGAGTACCTTTGCATCCCTAGTAGTGCACTGTACATTGAGACACCAGATGATTGTTGAAGCCAAGAATTCTTACGAGCTCTGCTGCTCTTAATCCTTTCCACCAATATTGGTTGTTAGTGAGTTGTTTGTTTGCCCGTTTTTGCACAGTCATAAATCCATTAATTCTGTTGTTATTTTAACCTCAGACTCAGCTGCTCAATCATGTTGTCAGGATCCTGTCATTCAGCAGTACTCAAACTCTCATTCATCTTAGTATGGTTTGTGTATTAAATTATCTCCAGCCTGGATTGATTTGTCATCTCTGTTTAGTTTTGACATGGCATGATAACCGTGACAAAACATTGGTTGTCCTGTAAATTAACAGCCGGTGCTTTACAGACAACAACAGTTTAAGGGCATGAATTCTACAAAACAGCTGCATGTCTGCGGGCTCAAATTAGGTTCAATATATTTCGAATTTGGTAATTCCAAAGTCAAGGTGCAGAGCCACCTGGAGTGAGATTTTTGCGTACCCTACGCTCACGTTCAGATTTGGATTTGGTGTACACCCATTTTTTAGGTGTTTGCACGTTTGATAAATGAGGGCCAGTGTGTGACACTGACGTTTTATAAATAAGAGTTTCACTCTGTTTTCCCACCTGCATCTGGTTGGCCAACAACAACAAATCAAATCAGTGTCCACTCATTTCCATTACCTGAATGGTTGGTCAAGATGGGCGAACATACAAGCTCTTCTGCAACCCAGGTGGTTTTAATTATGTTTGATGATGGTGTAGAAAATAATTTACATTTACCCTCGTTGGTCATGGAGGTGTGCATCATGTTATTTTTGCAGTCACTACAAATACATGTCTTTTCTATAAATATACATGCACAGACTTAAAAAAAATGCTTAAAATTGCTTGTTGGCCCTAATTTGAGCCCATCTCATACTGGATGTCGGTACTGACATTTAGAATAAGATCAGGATGTGTAGGTTTTGAGTGGGAAAAAGTAGCATACTGTATGGTGAAATAGTTTCCCTGACGGCTATAGTTTTGAGAAGCATTTGAATGATTTAAATGTTTGTTTTCCCTCAGTATAGCTTCGTTCTTCAATTATCCTCATCAAGTAATTATAAATCTGAAACTTAAAGCCTACCACATTGCTGTTCATTTACTCTCTTCATATTCTTGCTGCCAGCTGTGTGAGATCCCAGTGGGGGAGAATGCATTGAATTCACAAGTCCCACCTACGCTTTGAGAAGGACGAACATCAGACACTAAAGACTCCCTCAAATGCTGATCCTGTTATTCAATAATCATCCGTTTACACCATATAGAAAGATTCAGCTAAACCAAGAATACTTGAAGGCACCCTGAGCTTTTTTCTATGTACTCATGCTATGATTGACACTGGTATAGGCAGAAAACATATATGGATAACAATTAGTTGACAATCTTTGGTATAGTTTTGTGTTTTTTTTTTACAATTCAGTCCAATACAGTCTGCTGCAAAATGTATATGGTTTGGCTTTTGGGACTGTTCTGCAGCTGAGGAGTCTTAGAAAAGTGACACAATGAATATCAACAGATAAGAAGGGGTTCAAATGGACAAAAGAACTATTATCTAATATATTAGATTTCATTAGACATAGATGTGACCTGTTTATTTCTTTTTTCACAATTCACATCCTTCAATGAATCTGAAGGCCCTGCCAGTCAAGATTTGTGGTTTGACATGATAACCAGCAGAGCTAGTATAGGGATGACCTTCACAAATGCTTATCCAGGGCTGCTGCTCAGGGCAACCTTATATTGGCAATGGATTATTCTTACATTCTTAATTAGCGTGCTTGGGCTTTGGATCAGCCTCCATCAAGCAGCACCCATGCAATTATATTTATCACAAATCTAAATCTAAACAGGCCTGTGGACAAAAAGGTGGTGTTGTAAAGAAAGGATTTGGAAATGTATTGATTCTCTTGGTGAAAATCGTGCCAGCAGGGAGACTACTGTAAGTACTGAAAGATAACTCATTTTCTGACCTGGGCTCCATTTCCTTCTTTGTGTTTTTTTATTTATTTTTTTGGACATCACACCATCCAGAATTTTTGTTCTTCACTTTAAAGCTGCTGCATCTTCAATTTCTTTGAGAGAGAGTGTATGGCTCTCAGTGCCATCCTCCAGGGTCTGCACCTTGGCAAGCAAAAGACAAGTCGCTCTATAGTGGAGAGATGGCGAGACTCTGGCCAGAATGGCTCTGCAGGATGGGTTGGGATTTACTTCAATAAAAAGCAGTGCCACTGCCATAAGTATGGACTATTATCATCCTGTACTTTCAGTGAGTCGGAGCTCTAAATCTGACAGGATCTTCCCTGTGGATGAGGAGTCTAATGAGAGAGGCCTAACTCACATGTTGAACAGAGCTGAATCACATACACTTGACCTTGCGGGGCCATTGTAATGAGTAAAACCTTTGAGTCGACCACCACTCCAGTATTTCATTAAACTTAATGATTTCCTTTAATTGTTCTTAAAGGTTGAGCAACAGCGTGTTTAATCAAAGTGGGATAGCTTACTTTTCACCTGTTCACAGAACATGATGAACTTGCCCCTTGAAAAAGATGCATATGTCTTCAGCAGATGCTAATGACGCTAAATGAGTAGAATTGCCTCAGCAGAGTCACTTGAGATATTAAGGTAATTAAAAATTCAAATGGCCACACTTAACTTCTTCAGCTCCCTGTTAATGACTTCCTTCAAACGTATTTTGAAATGTGACCGATGCTATTTTTCACATGTGATGTTTGATGTGCTTTACATAATCCTCATCAGATTTGCATTAAGAAGGAGTTAGCCAGTGTAATTAGTGGTTAATTTTGTAAATCAGAAGGTGCTTGAATACGAACATGCGTTTGTAAGACAAGGTGGATGCAGTTTCCCACAACACACACACGGGGTATGCTATGTTCTCTAATGGCAATTTAGTAAGCTGTGGGGCTTAAAGGCCTCAATTTCAAATAATTTGCATTGATGAAAATACTGTGGCAACAATTTAAAACCATTTAGTCTGCTCTTAACTTCCTGCAATAAATAATCACAGAGCTTTCTGAAATATTAGAAGACAAGTCTATAGTAAACAAACACACTACCCCACACTAGATTTGAATCCTCCTCTCTGTGTTTGGTTTTACTACTGTCTGTGGCAGTTATGCTAGTATGTCCTCTGGCCACCCACAACATTACGGATTGAATTTAGCCGGGGGGAGGGTCCAGGAAGATTCAGGGAAGAGTAAATATTATATGGTGGCTGTACACTGAGAGGCGAGGTTTGGGAGTGCAGATGAAGTTCATTTGAGTAAATATCCACTCTCACTCAGCATTTGATATAGGAATGCTGTTTACAGAAAATGGCTCCTTCATTTCATGAGTGATGTCTTTTCCATCTGAGTGACCCAAATGACTGTGCGCTGGCTGTCAATATCAAAGCACTGACGCAGTGATTCAGTTTCAACTTTGACTCTTCATACATCTCACTCGTGTCCCTTGGCGGATACGTTGTTTAAAGCAGCTTCAGCTCCTCAATTAACTTTTTATATCCACTTTTATCTGGCAACTGTCCCCTTGGGGTAATTTACAGGCCAAATTCTTATACAGTGAGAAGAAAATGCCTCTAGTTAAGTTTCTGTCGCAGGGCTCTCCTTTGTTCAGTGCAACACTCTGACAGGTATGCCCTTCTTTTAAAAAAAATGTATTGAATATGAAGCTTAGATTGTTAGCAAATGCATGAGAAAATATGTAAGCGTGTTTTCCATTGTTTGCTTCAAAACACCATTGTGGGAGGGACCTTTGCAAACCACCTTATGTGTCTGCTGTTTTAAAACTTGGTGCCACCCAGCCTGCATCTGTTTTCTGACTTCTGTAACCTCTCCAGACTCTAACATCGGGTCAGATTTATAGACATGCTTTAAAATGCATATTGCTCGTCCATCAATACTTGAAAATAACTGACAGTTCCCATCTCTTTCGTTATGTTGCCTATACTGTGAACACTCAAAAAACAGAATCTGGCATAAATTAAGCCCCAAGACTAATATTATTAATAGTTTTCTCCATTGAACAGTGTCTGATCTTAAGTGGTTTGCTTCATCGATTGACTTTTTGGACCAGTTTCATCACTTGGTTTAACTTGTGATGGATATCCGTCTGCATCCTTAGAGAAGCAGTGTTGTATGGGATCTTAGCTACACCTCTCTGAGCCTGTGTGCTTTTGATCAATGTGTGTCAGATTGACTGAGTTAACAGTAGCCTGGAGTGTGCACCTGCGACCTGGCTGCAGAGATTATTCTGTGTCGCTGTTCATTAAGCCAGAACCGTTTGAAACAGCAGGAAGTTGTTTCTTGTGCAACTCTGCCTGCTCGGAGAAAGACCAGTGGACTTAACATTTTGCTCATGCATTCAGCCCGCCCACAACAGTTTGCACAACACACAGGAATGTTGCATTGAAATTACACAATTCAACAAGCACTCTAATGAGTTGAATTTCTCACTAGGGCTTTGCATTTTCGAGAATAAAATGACATTGGACTGAGCCTTTGGGCAGTATATTAGTAGATCAATTGGCTGAAGGTTATGTTATTTCATGTCACTAGCTTGATGAACAGCAATCGCCAGTTTTGGATGCCGACGTAATCCTCCTGTGCCAGCTGCCAAAAGTGAAACTCATTACATAACAGTGTGTAAAATGATCATGTCGTCTCTAATATCTGTTTTTATGTGCTGTCTGCCCTGAACATTTTCAAACAATAAAAAGGGCCAAAAATAAAAATTCATATATTGAATTTGATATGTGCAGCAAATCGCACATATAATAATATACGTCTTTAACCTTCGCGGTCCCTTGATTTAAAGAGGAACAACGCTGATTTTTACACCAGACCTTGACACCTGGACTTAAGTCACTCTGGACGGAGCAAACAGATGGTGTTTGCGTAATCCCCCATGCCCTACTCCTGTATGTTTCTGCTAAGGCCTCTCGGTAGCTTTGTTCACAGACTTGTGTCTATTTGTCCATCATCTATCACACTGTTATTTCACTTGAGGACGATGCTTTCACTTTATTTTCAACTCCCACAGACTGTCCAACACATCTTGTTGTTATCTCTCTTTCCCCTTCATAGCGCACTCTTCGATTGTACCCTTTGCCTTGTACATTTCTGAGCTGTAACTTCAAGCCTCTGCTCTTGTAATGTGCAACCAGGGAGCAGCTCCAAATTGCTATTTTAATGTGATTTTGAAACATTATTTACTAAGGATATATACAACCAATAAATGCAATGTCACCAAGAGTAATATCGTTATTACATGCTTATAAATATATAAAGAGATGGTAGCCTTTGATTTATTCAATTAATTGTCTAGAGTAGATCTATTCAACTTTAGATTACATGTGAAGAAATAAAAGGTAGGACTTGGGTATGTCCTTGTTCCCAGAGCCGCTCTCAGTGTTGAGAGTTGCCTCTGCAGCAGCTGAAAATGCATATTTGAACCCACATATTACATGACCATAAACCTGTTGAAGCAGCCGCGCCTGTATTATCATGAGGTGCGCAGTAACAGCTAAGCATATGTTGTTTGCACATGCTTTGGAGTATGATATCTAGAGGCCTTGTTCCAAAAGATTTGAGTACCAGGCTGCCACAACCCCTCTGGCTGTGTTTGCTGTTGGATATAACTCATGTGAAATTGATGTGTGCCGGACACTGATCCATGCTGAAATGGGACAACACCCGAAACAAATGTCAAAATCATTCTCATCCATGGGTCCGTCTATGCGCGACCATTTTTCTTGCCCATGCACATCTCTGGCAGCTGGGGGAGGCCAGGCATTCAAATTAAAGGGCCACATAAAGAGTAAAGGGCCAAGTTGTGAGCAGCGTCACATGCTTCATAAATCACGGATATGCCAAGCACATAGATGGAAAGGGGTTTGCTTCCTCCCTTCGGGGAAATCTGGCATGAATGTGAAGCCATACCATTCCTCCCAGAGGACACTCTCAGCTCAGACATCAGTATTACAGTACAATACAGCTAAACGACAACATGACATGTTATTTTTTCATAGCAGATCATGACTGTCCTCACGTGGCCTCTTGTTTCACAGCATGTCTGAAAGCACAATCCAGAAACATGTCTGTGTAGATTCTCATTTGTCCAGGTACAAGGCATCTCTAGGCAATTGAATCAAGTCAACTGGACTTAGTTTTGTGCCCCTTATCCAAGTGGCTTCATCAGTTCGTGCAGACTAGACTGGCTAGACAAGCCAGATAAGGGGCGAAATGTCTTCAAGACAAAAACTAAGTCCAGTTGACATGATTCATTTGCCTAGACACACAATCCAGAAGTAGGACAGTTGACACCATCCATGTAAAAACAAATGTCAAAAGTTTTTTTTTAGGACATTCAGCATGGCCTCAGTCATTCATAGACATCTATTCTTTCACTTGTACAGTTTACTGTTCAGCATCAGAAATGTGCTCTGGTTTGACCTGTCACCTTTACCTCTTCAAACTGACACGACCCCATCTGACCATATAAATAATAAATAAATAAATACCAACTCGTATCTCTAGCACTATTATTTATTTAATTGCTTTTAATATATTTGTGTCATAAGCCAAGCTCTATTAGAATGCTGCTTTGTCCTCTTTTTCCCTTGTGTTTCCATGTACTTTGCCGCTTGACTTTTCCATCTCCACCTTTGCACCACTGCTCACGCTCGGTGACCCATCGAGGTCCCTGCATCTCTGCATCTGAACTGAACTTTTACCACCCGACCCCTTTTGTTTAACCAAGTCTCAATTTCACTGCGGCTCGGTATCACTTAATTTGATACTTGGCCCGCAGGCACCCACTGGATCATTGTTTATAGGAGCAAATGATTTTTATCATTCCTTTGATTAACCCTTTATTTTTAGCTGCCTAAAGGTCACAGGTCATAATCGGCATTAGCTCAAAAATGTTGGACCAGTTGCGAGTACAATGTTTTTCTCAGCCACACTTTAGACCTGCTAAGACCTATGTTTTCAAATTATGTTTTTTGCCTTCAAAGAAGACATTAATAAATAATATGTATGTATAACACTCTTCATTATGCATTTATCCTATGTACATGATGACAAAGACATGGATATTGACAACAAGCTCTAAGAAGCCAAAGCCTCAGCTGTATTTTTTTGAGAGAGGGAAAAAGCCGTGTTTCCAAAATGCTGCTTGCTGTGTGAAAGCATTATCACCTGCTATCTCGGTGCATGGTTGAGTTTTTTGATGAAGCTGCCATTGCCTGAGAGCAATGGTGCAGTTTGCTGGAAAGCAAGCTTTTATGTGATGGCCGCTGTATCAGCGGGCAGCAGATGATAATCTTGCAGAGTTGATATTGAAAAGGATAATGAACTCGCTTATGGCCATCACGAGAGGAACAATGCAAGAGGAGAGACACAGAGCCTCTTTAATTATTAATACTCTGGCAGCAGCCTTTTCCATGTGGGCAGCGTTAACCTGCTGCTTGGCCATTCACAGACAGAGAGACACCATAGGAGGTTCTCATGCCCTAATGTGCTCTGTAAAGTGGCACTGCTCAGACGACAGAGAAAACCCATCTTCATCATCATTATGACAGGACTCATGTAAATTCTGGCTGGGAAAAATTGCCCCAGACACTTGTAAACTACCATCTGGCCTAGTTGTCAACAGCACAATGCATAAATAAGAAACTCATTCTGATTTCCTGTGTCCTTTGTTGTGGTCTCTTTGTTGCATTTTGTTTTGAAGCTTGTGACATGCCATCTTAGCAAGTCTACAAATTTACATAATAATCACAATATTTACATAACAGAGCTTTGGTGAGTTTCCAGTATTTGATTTTTTTATGCAAAGACCCTTGTTTAACCCCAAAACTGCAGTACAAAAAAAACATCCAATAAATAAAGGCAACACTTAATTGAAGAGCAGCTGCAAATGACAAATTTGATGTATCAATTTATAAAAAAGAAAGAGCAAGAACTGATACAACTAGGCTAAAGGACTGATTAAGAATCTAAATGTATTACACTCCAAACACGAAAATACTTATGAACCAGGCTGTTGCTGCAAAATATTGAAAATGTGCAAAAACGAATAACTACACAATTACGCCTGCAGTGAAATGAGTGAACAGATGGTTTTTATGCAAATAGAGAAAGAGTAAAAGAGACAGGAGGTTATGAGTTTTTATTGGCCAGGACCTAGAGTGTCATGGTGTGGAAGGAATAGTCTGGCACAAAAAAAACACAAAAAAACACAAAAAAACAAAAAACAAAACAAACCCACCTTTCAGTCTTTATGCTAAGCTAACTGACACCTCGCTCTAGCTATATTTAACTTCCAGACGTGAGAGTGCTATCAATCTTCTTGTGTTACTCTTGGACAAAAAAATGCATATTTAACAACCAAAGCTGCCAAAAAGTCAAAGTGTTCCTACAGTATAAGGTGGATTAACGCAACAATTTGATGACTTAAATGCTTTTATCACAGCCATCGTGGTGAGTAAACTGTGGTGGTAAGAAGGAGAAAAGAGTCAGTGGCTGTGATGTGGGGATGAAGCAGCTGCCACAGTGGCTGACCCCGCAGGGTGGCAGGAGGCCTGGCCCCTGAGGTTAATTAGCCTGGACAGGCTTGTGGTCTATCATGCCTGGTGCAGGAGTTAACATCTTTCTTTCTCCCTGACAGCGGTCTGGCAGAATATTGACATAAATACACATCAGGATGTCCTTTGTTGTAAATGGTGTTAAAGTAAAATACAATACAATTCCTAAAGTCTGGAACAAGCTGGAGGAGAAAACATGAAAACCCTAGCGACAGCTCAATTATCCGCACATCAATCAGCGGGGGTTGTGATTGGTTCTGTAAATGGAGCTGGAGTGATGTGCTGTGGTAGATCGATGGCCCAGCAGTCCACTCCTCAGACAAGTCCACCGCCATCATCATCACCTTCACCCCCCACAGATGCGTGCATCCTGTTTCTTAACATGCTAATATCTTGAAAATAATGCAGAGTGTGCAGACGACAAAGCTTTGATCATGTTGTTTTATGTCAAATTTAGACGTGTGCACGCAGAGCATTACAGATGTGTTGATGAAGCTATAATTCAACGCAAAGCACCCATGTGCTGCACAGTTTACATGCAATATAGTTTTTTGTTAAAAGAACTTCACTTATAAATATGCCTTGTGTTGAAAATACAAGAACAGTTTAAAAAAGTTTGAAAGTGTAAAATAAACCATCATGTCAAAATACTGTCGAACCACACTTGTGTTGACCCTCACCCATCATCTAAGAGCTCAGTTTAATCCTCTTAATAACTGATTTTTGTCTGGCCAGAATCAATGGTGAACTTGTCAGGATAGAACTTGGCCACAAATGTTATCACCGCCCATTAGTTCAAATCAGTCCATCACAATAAGTATCAAATCATTATTTCTTTCACCTCTCACAAATCTGAACATCCAGCATTTATGGAGCAACATTATCGTACCGTGTGTATTTGTGTTGTCCACCAGATGGATGTCCAGGGCTTGTTCTCTTTCAACTCTTATCTGAGAGAAACATCTTGCTAAATAGCTATTAGCTAAGTATCTGGTGGTGAATGTAGTGGAACCGCTAACTGTGTTCGTCTGCTGTTTGGTGCTGCTGAGCAGTGTACAGTGAGTTCTCAGAGCTTTTCTGTAAAAGTGGTGTGCTGTGGCTCAAAACGACACCATCAGAGCCGTGAATGTGAATCAAAAGCCAGACAGCAAAACAATGAGCTGAAACTCATTATAAATCTGTGTAAAGCCGAGCAGAGCTGCAGGTTTGGGTGATAATTCTCTGTAGCGTCATCACTATGAGCACATTGTTGCATTATTTTCACATTGTCATTTGACACATTGTTATTACAAAGACATAGATTATAGCAGCTTCAAAGCCAAAATATTCCATTGGTGTACAGAATCCTCATTATCTGTATTCAAACTGCAGCAGGGTCTCTGTGGCCTCTGACTGTGTGACCTATGACTGATGGGGTGTAAATAAAACACCTCAAGGTTCAACATGTAGTCTTCACAAAGTTGTTGTTTTGTAGTTTTCATTATTACCAAATTAATTGGCTTTAGTTGACTTTCCTGTCACATCTTCATTACGATCTGTTGGCTATGTGATGATGTTTAATATTGTTCAGAATGATGTTTGTACTGTAGTAGCTCATTTCTTATTTCTTGCAGTAACCAAGGAGCTGCACCAGCAGGAGCCTTTCTCATGTCTTCATGAGTTTGTGTGTTTACTGTTCTGTTGAGAGGTTTTCAGACAGCATAAATATGATGGCGAGCATCACATAAAAGCCATAAAAGCCCAAAAGGGCGTTCTTAACGGAGGCTCTGAGTGTGATGTAATGGAATAGGTAAGAGGCAGCGCTATACATATTAGTGATGGGAGGTAAGTAGAAATGCCATTATCTATCAAGTCTGAGAACGGAGAGCTCTTGCACCCATTTCTCATATTATCAGCACAGAGTCCCCTCTGAATCCTCAACATCACTCTGATGTCCTCTCCTCCTGTACATCACAGAGAAGACAAGGGGGCTTTTAAAGGAGTAATTTGCTGCCCCTGCTTTTTTGTTATATATCTTGGACTCTGCTGATAGTGACCCAGGGCCCACTACCACCGTCATCCACATTGTCTTTCTGTTCGTGATCCTCTCTGATAATAGGGGGCAGTGGGCTTTAATCTAAAACTGAAAAAAATATAATTCATGTCTCCCCACGTTAGTCATCATGCTCTTGCTTTGAATGCAACTCCTCCCTGTTAATCAACCTTGTTCATGCATGACGCTCAATTACTCATTTGCTGAAATAAGATAGGATGTGTAGAAAATGGCCTCATTAAATGTTACAGCAGTCTCCATCACTGGCGAAAAGGAAAAGGGAAAAAAAAACATCCACAACCGATTTCAAAACTTTGTTCTTTCTTTAGAGAAAATAGCAAGTATCTACTCAAATAATGAAAACTGTTTGGACAAAAGTGTCTCTGTCTGAGTTGCCACACACACATAGTGTATACCTGTTTGAAAGGTTTACAAATTCATATTTTGATTTGAAGTTCAGGGTGGCGTTTCCGCCTTTCTGTCAGTGATAATCAAATGCAGCAGGTGGTGAGGAAATGTGCATCTCAGCAATCATCTCCATTGACATGTGTTAATAGCTCATCAGACTAAATTGTACTAATAACTGCTTTCAGGAATCATGATTGCACATACTTCAAGGTCTTGATGTCTAATAGGGCTGTGTTTAATTTTTGAGATGTGCATCTATAAAGTGTTTTCAGAACAATTGAAATATAATCATATCCACTGAAAAGTGAATCTGGTGCTATTTTGGGCAAATGGTTAAATTGTTTCTCTTTAGCTTCTGCATATTGTAGCTGTTGCAGTGGCAGACGAATGCTTTTTCATGCCCAACAGCTGTCTACTGTATTATCATTGAATTTAGTGACTGTTGCACCTAAATCTGAATTTGGCTTCAACCTGGCAACCCTGGCTGGAGTTGTTGGCTGCAAGCTTGTAGCTATGGCAATGAATGTCACACATGTGACACAGGATGCAGAGCTGTGGCACTGCCATATTTTATCATTTCAGTCCCTTGGCGTAACCCTTTAGCTTTTCTGCCAATCTCCACCCAGATAGCTCTGTACTGATTTATTTATAAGTTGATTTAAAACATGCAGATTTTGAGGAAGGCTTTATTTATCATCCTGTGGATGTTAGAAACACAGAGAGCTTTATAGCAAGACATGGTTCTGTACATAAATGAGGATAGAGATGAGTTGTGTAAATTCTAGATAAGTTTCACTAATAAAGACTGAGGTTTGGAGGGATGAAGCAGAGCGATAGATAAAACAGAGTGGCGACACTCCCATAGGACTCCGTTGTAAAAAATGGCGGGCCGACTTCCGGGTTATGGAGCCCTCAATAGTTCCAAACATTCCTCCCGCGGCGCTGGACCACGTCTGTTTCTATGGCTGCACAGCAAGAAACTACTGAGCTACGTTGACGAAATACCGACCAATTTTAAGTTATAAAGTGGTAATAATCTTTCCCAAGTACAGTAACCATGTTGACTTAACAAAATAAAAATTATTAGACTGATCGGTTCATTGAAAAACATTTATTTATTTACGTAACTGTGGTGATTTCAGTCCGTAGCCCAGAAGCAGCCCTGCTCACTTTTCATTCAAACAAACTAATGCCACTGCCACAGTTGTTAAATTTCATCAATGAGACCAACATTAATCTCTTCAAAATAATTTAACAAGCCAGCGGTAAACCTCTAAAAGCATGCGGATACGTTACTTGGCTCGTTTTCTCCGACGGGAGGACGGACGGTCGGCCCCGGCAGATCAGCTCAGTAGAGCGGCTGCTGCTGCTGTGACAGCCGCTGCCCCTGGTCCCCGGTCGGGGCTCACACAGACTCTGCACTTCTCCCAGAACAAACATCGGTGCAAGTTCCTAACAAACGTTATGAACTGACCACAGACTCCGGATTAAACGGTGACTTTCTTGCATGAAAAAAATATTAAAACTGTGACGTGTTGACAGCGCTAAAGCCAGGTTTTGGCAGCTTTACTGCTGTGGCTCGGTTGCCGCAAAATGGCGATATCGATGCTAATTTCTGTTAGCCCGTCTATGAGGTTTTGCATTATACGTTAGCATTAAGCTAGCGGGCTTTATATTTAGGTGATACTGGCTGTGTGTGTGTTTTGAACGTTGTTTCAAACTGTGTGGGTTTGATTGAACATCTTTTATGCTTAAATATATATATTCCCGCTTAATATATTGCTTTACTCCTCTTCTTATGCCATTTTTACTGTAGGGCAGGCTAATCTTCACTTTAGAGTGACAAATAAAACCTTGAAGCAAGAAGATTTTGCCTTTTGTTTGAAAACTGACATTGATGTACATACAGTAATTCAGTAACAGTTGTAAATATACCTTTGTACGGTTTATTTTTTAATATTTACCGTCCAAAAGCAAGCTCAGTGCTGTCTGTCCCATAGCAGAACATGACAGCGGCAGCCTCGTTTGGAACTATTGGGAGCTACATGAACCACGTGACCGCGCTGGCGGCGACATCAAAGGCTGTCGCCACTCTGTTATATCTATCGCTCTGGGATGAAGCAGTGAGGATCCTTGGGTGGAGAAATGGGCGGGTGGGTGGGAAAGAGATGAAGGGGTGAGGGTGAGGCGCTGGAGGATGAGGGATGAAGGAAGGAATTAGGAGGCAAAATAATGGACTGGTGTTTGCTAGTTGTGGGAGGATGACAATAGAGAACCAGGTAGCGCTGCCCCGCCCAAAGATTTTGTTCATCGACCAGTAGTCGTCATTTATGGCGATTAGTTGACTAATCACCCTCCTCAATGTGAGACGGTGAGTGCTTTGGGCCGGGGCTGCGGCAGCACCCGCTAAACGTTACACCCAGCAGTGATACGTGCTTTCACGTTGGAGTCTCCAAACCATCGGAAAAAGTCGCTTTTGCCAAAAAAAACAACAACAACAATAAAAAAAAAACTGACAGCAAGTGAGTGCCATGACTTCCTGTATCTGGCCCTTCAAATTAAAAGCCCTATAGCCTTTCAGTTCAGTAATATTGATTTTGACAAGACAAGGCTCCAAATGTTTTTATTTTTTTTCCTGTGACCAATCGACCAATTAAAATTTGGTCGGCTAATGATTTTTTGGTCGACCAGTGCTTGGTCGACTATTTGGGGGCAGCCCCTGAAGCAGGAGAGTTGGTGCTCTTGAGCAAGGGAGCCATCTCCTCGTATACAGTATAAAGTGAATTTAGACCTCAAAATGAAACTTGAGGTGGTAAGATGCCATTTTTGCCCCTTTGTTATATCAGTGAAATTGCTGATGTATGCAAGGTGTGCTGGAGAAGACTTTGTGGCCTAGAAGATTATGAGTCCTGTCTGGAAGTGGTAGAGGTGGCCTTGATGTGGAAGAATGCCCAGAGTATGGCTTGGGGGACTATTCCTGATCTGAATAAGAACAACAGAAGTCAGAGTTTAAAGAACAGCAAATGGAAGAGACAGCTTCCTCAGTATGTTCCCTTACAGTGTTGCTGCAGGCGACTGGCGGCTGTTGTTGCCGAGTTCAGTGGGACAGTGAGTTTCCTGTGTATTTGAGAATGCATTAATTATGTGGATGGGTGCAAGTTTGGCAAGGTCAGCATAGTCACTGGCTACGATTGGTAGCCTGAGTGTGGTGGATGGACACCAGACGTGATGCTGTTTTTTAAATAATGCAATAGCTGTATCTTTATCAGCTTAAAAATCAGGTTACATTCAGGCCGTAGTTAGGAAGTCAAAAACTACACAAAAGATTGTAGAAACTTGCTTGGTTGATGGACAACTCAAGGGCATTGTACATTATCCAAGCAAAAATATCCATCTTGCTTTGCATACTTGAAATTTAAAGCAAGCTGATATAAAAAGGATGAGCACAATGAAGTGAACACATTGAGCGTTTGAATGAATAAATTGAGCAGTGAACCAGTGATTAGAATAAGCTGTCACTATAATCTTCAGTCAGGATATCACAATAGGAAATGTAATGTAATATAATTAATTATAGTGCGAGTTTGAAATTCATCAAATTTAATTGGGAACACCAGGAATATTGTGCAAAGTAAAGCTGGGGTTACTTGGTTTTCCTGGGTGCTGTAACTTGCAGTGTAGTGCGGAAGTTGGTTAAGCAGAGGCCGACGGCAGGAGCAGCGGAGCTGGTGATGACGTCGTGACGAGGAGAGATGGAGAGATAGACGCTCCCAGTCCCCTGCTGACCTCATACATATGTTCTGGTCGTGCCCCAAATTGGCGAACTTTTGGTCTGAAATATTTACAGTAATACTCTCCACCTAGCCTAAAGGTTTGTGGCAGATCCTTGTCCTCTCTCTCTCTGCCCTTTTTGGTGTTTCACCTAATGCCACCCTTTCAACTAAAGCACGCCACTTCATGGCCTTTTGTACCCTGCTGGCCAGGCGTCTGATTTTGTTAAATTTGAAGCATGCTTTACCGCCGTCTTACAGCCAGTGGGTAAAGGAAGTTCTGTACAATTTAAAGTTGGAGAGACTTAGGTTTTCCCTCAAAGGCTCTCTGCAGAGCTTTGACAAAACTTGGGACCCCTTGCTATCCATCATAGATTCACAACCAATTGTACCCGAGGAGTCAAATGTCTGAGTCTGTGTCGGTGAGGTCAGGTGTAACTGCCGCCCTCAGCAGAAGAAGGTGAGGTAGAGGAGATGGTTGTTGGTTTGATGCTAGGCTGGGATCCTACAATATCCAAGTCAAACAAAACTTTGTCTTTGTCATGTGATTTGTCTTTATGAGATGGTGATAATGGTTTTGGTAGTTATTTTTGTTGCTCCATCCTTGTTTACAAGTAACAATAAATAAACAATAAACAACAGAAATATCTGTGAAATGAAGAGGACTTGATATTACCCTGATCCTTCACATAGCTGTCCTTGAAGCTCGTAATGGTGTGCACATGGAAATTTCATAAAATGCATTTATGGTTCATTTGGATGTTCCTCATTTCTTTCCCATTTCCTTTCTCTTCATGGGTAATAATAAAACACATGCATCAGCAGTACACTGTACACAATCACTGCATTAATCTATTACAGTATATGTCAAAGAATATTGCACCCCTAATCCTCATTAAATACTTTATGTGTATCTGTGTACCACCTTCAGCTGTAATGTTTTACTTTAAATCAGATAACACTCTAAGTTTATAGTGTAATCATACTACATTAATGTGTTAGATTATTTCTTGCAGTAGCTATGCAGAGTTTCCGCAGCTTGCTAGTGTCTCCGTTCCTTAACAGCCCTTTATATCTGCAGCAGAAGCAAAGCGTTGAGCTCCTCAGCCCATCCGCTTTCATTAAGACAGAGTGGTGCTCTCCCTTTCTACAGTAATTGACATGTGGGTGAGCAATGACTTACAGTGGAGACTTTCACAGACAGGCCAGCTGAAGGGAATATCAAGAACTAATCAATATCGATAGCAAACAGCCCAAATGAGAGAAGCAGACAGTGGAGGGCGGGGGTGGTGGTGGTGGAGTTCCTGTTTAACAGTCTGCAGGCGAGGGCTGAGAGACTTAGTGGGTAGCACTGGGAGTTTTAATAACACCGAATCAATGAGCACTGCCCGCAAACCTTTCACAGTGAAGTTATTAATTGGGTAATGAACAATGCAAAACTGTCACTACAGAGTTTTGGTCTTCCAGCAATTTAAACAGGGCCCATTTACCAGAGCAGGACAGATCCCTGCCTGCTTTGTATTTATGTTATGTAGTACTTAGCCAGGCTACTGCAACTCCCTCTGCTTTGTCTCTAGTTAACACCCATGGATTTAGAAGCGATAGGATAATTCAATCCATGGTCTCCTGTGTAAAATGTTGTTGTGAGAAAGATCCTGCAGCATCTTGTTAGTGCTTTACATGATGTAGAGGTTACACAGTATGGGAGATTTGTCCTCCGTTATCCTGTCAGCCGAGCATTAGTCACCAAACAAAGCCGTGTGATTTATCTCAAAATCTATTATCAAAATGAGAAGGCAGAAAGCAGGGCTCATAATTCAGTTGACACTTTATGGTGTTTGTTATTGGGAGCAGAGGGGTGGGAACACATACAGATGCTGAAATATGGCTGCTGACAGAGTCACTAATAGAGCTACTGGCCTACAAAGTTAAAACACACACAGAGTGGCCTCACTTTAGAAGTCCCCAGCTGAGCCTGGATGAAAGTGACAAACTAAATGAGCTGTTTTGGTGTGTGTTTTAATAAAGCTCAAAAAGTAGCCAGCCTGTGCGCACACAGCCACACACACACACACACACACACACACACACACACACACACACACACACACACACACCTTGTGACGGACAGGCACTTGTAGATGTAAATGAGGGCAGATGATATTTAGAGCAGCACCTTCGTTTTGTGCATGTCGGCCCATAATGCAGCTCAGCATTATGCTGAAGGAAACTGATCCGTTCGTGGCATCTTATCATCACGTCCTTTTATAGTCGAGCAACCTGAAATCCAAATTCATGGAGGCATAGCACGGCTTTATAACCCGATACCTATCACTGTTACTCTGCTGACATAGTCAAGCCAATGCTGATCTGACTGTGCAGCCATTTGCTTTAAGTGGTCAATTCTTTGATGTGTCTGTGATTTAAATATACTGTACTTGAATGCCAGACAATAAAAAAGTCAAACTTTCCCAACTGGCAGCTGTGTGCACCTCATTACAGTATGATGCTCTTGTTTTTTGACTTTATGTGTTGAACTGTTTTGACGTAAATAGAGCAGACACCGCTGTAAATGGAGCAAACACTCCCATCTCTGTAATTTCAAAGACTGATTAGAGATCTGTTGTCTCATGTGAATTGGCCATTAACATTACAGATGTCCTGCAATAGAAATTACCTTGCAGACAATCTCCTGATGATGCAATCTGTTCGGAGAGAGCTTAAGATCATTATGAAGAGACGCGTCAAAGTTGTGTGTTCATGTTGTTTCCTCACTGACATGGCGCACACCATCATAGCTGAACTCATTAATCTTCTTGAGTGTGCTAATGAATGCAGCATTACTAGTCTTCACGGTTTGATGTTCGAATAATGAGAAGACTAAGCCTGAAGTGCACGAGGCTTATTAGAATTACGACATCGAGTACACAGGAACCGATGCACTACAGGTTTTATGACCGCTGACACTTGGCATTTCGTCAGAGCGACATGTTCCAATCTGGAGGGAGTGCAGGTGTTGCAGCTGTGAGGGCCGCCTTGCTGCAGGAAGCCTGATGAACTAAATGGGCTCCGGGCTTCACTCACTTGGCTGATCTGTTGTTGAGAATGAAAAACCAGCAGAGGTGAGAGGGTTACAACGAGCGCGACCAAGTTCAAATCCCGAGCTTAGAAGAGAGTTTCAGCATGAATTAATGCAGCTGTGCTTGAGGGAATATAATATAAATGGTTTTCATGGGGGCTGAAAAGGTCGTTGCACAAAAAAAGTGGGCCAGCTGTTTGATGTTAAAACAACCTAGAGTGGTAATTTCCTGAGAGACATTATACTTAAATGGAATGTGAACGTTCAGATAGTAAACATAATCGTATTGGCAGACTTGAAATGACTCCTGTGTTACTCGGAAGGCTCAAAGGTCCCGAGAAATGAAAAATGTCTTTTCGTCATTGTTACTCCGTGGCCCTGTGGTGTATTGTTCTGCTGTCCATCATTATATGCCAAAAACATGTCACAAAAAGCTTGTTCATGTTTTTTGTTTATACCTAAGCCATTTTTTTCCCATGACACTCTGGCCTTTCTGTACAGAGCCCCACCAACAAAATGTGAGCACAGGTTTTTGGGTGAATGACAGAGCACCTGGAGGTTTCCTCTGATTGTAAAGAAAAGCGAAAGTCATCTGTGTTGGAGCTTAATTGTACCCAGCTGAAAATTCATTGTGTTCGTAAGTATGATGGAGTATGTACGAGATAACTTGGTCCTCCTACACTTGAAGTCTTATTAATATTCCACTAGAGTTTCTTTGAAGATAAAGTCCCCACTATCAAACCAGAGTGAAAAATCTACAGCATCTCTCCAAAAAACTGTTGCAGGGTAAGCTTTGAAAGCCACAGCTTGATATGTGAAAATTGATCTGATTGGCTGATTTCATTCTTCCCTCATGAGAATAAATATTTAATTGGGCTCACTCACAGCAATCTGAAAGAAAACCGGACCATACATCACAGGTGTCATGTCTTCTGATTCAACAGTTTGGACATCTGATCTCTTATAATGCACCCATAGCATTAACTGATCTACTGTAATTCATATATATTTTAATGAAGTGGAATGTGAGGAGGTGGGAGGTACAGTCCGGAACGGAAGTCACCGAGCCGGTGACTGTGATGGTTTTGACTCATTCTGTTGCAACTCTGTCCCCGACACATTGCATATTAATACAACTGAAGGTGAAACAGCAAATGTGTTTTGTGGGAAAGATGATTGCTGTTTTTTCTTTCTGCGTGATGAATTAAATGCTATAATTATTAGACAGTGGACGTCACAGGATGTGGTGGAGGTGGATGTGAAAACAAATCACTTCTTCTGTAATAAGACCAGTATTTTTTTTCTTAGTCACAACGAACGACATAAAAATAAATAAAATCAGGTTTTCTTGTCACTATGTGGTTCTCTAGTATCAAGATATTTGTGATTTGACAGACAGGTTGAAGAACAACATATTCTCATTATATTACAATGAAATGTAATCTGTTCATAGTTAAAGCCTTTCTTGGCTGTTGTAGTTCATATTATATAAACCTCGATGATTTCTAGGAGACAGTGTTGCCTGTGGCTGGTACTGTTTACTTAGTGGCTGGAATATTCACCATTTTGTAATCCTTGCCAAAGGCATTTCAGATATTGGAGGAGAAACCAGTTTTTCTTTTAAGTCAAGGGGAGCATCTTAAAAAATTCAACAATGAATGCTTTTTATACAATGAATATAAGGTGTACCCCTTTCCAACAGCGACTTTTGTACAGTCTCTAACACATATTCTGTGATCATTCATTGTATGTTTGTGTCTGTATTACAAAGTCTGGTAGTTTGAGCACGGAGAGACCTTAGTGCCCTTTCTTTAGGCAGTGTTGGGCTTCATGTTTGCACGGTTACAACACATTGCATCTGGGAACTGCCCAAGAGAACTGTTGTTTTTATGTGTCTACTTTAGAACAATTAGCGGCTCCACTGGAGCAGTTAGCGATGTTAATACTTTGGTGACTACTGTCAAAGTGCCCTTGAGCAAAGAGGAGGTGAGTGTGTCACTTTTCTCAGGCGTGATGATATAAATTTGTAACTTTCCACAGCTTCCTGTCAAATTGTCGTTTTTTGTAGATGTCACCTCAAAATGTTGGTGTGAAACATAACTTTCCAACCTTTAAAACAGGTCAGACTCTTTAAGGACTTCAGTAAAAAAGTAATTTAAATCCAATCTATGAAAATAAGTTTTTAATGGAGAATTAAAATAGGAGACTGTAGTTGTTAGAAACAACCTTCCGCTGGAAATCTGCCTGAGTTTAGGACACCTGATGATAAACTCCATACTCCCCTTGGTCTTAAACCTGAACATGGGGACAATTGGAAACAATAGGTCAGCAGTTTTTAGGCTAGTGTAGGGAGAGAGATAAGGTCAGCAATTTAAGGTGGGGTAAAGCCAATCCATTCCTTAAAAACAAACAAATAATACAAGTTTAAAGTCAGTTTTGAGGGCCACAGGTAGCCAGTGCAAGGAATCCATAAACATTAGAAATATGGTAATATTTTCTAGTTATTGTGAGAACCAGGGAACAGTATTTTGTACAAGCTGAAGCTGTTGAATTGGTTTCTGGGGCAAGCCACAGGATAAAGAATAGCAATTTACAAATTAGCTGTAAATAAAGGCATGAATGTGGGTTTTAGCATCCAGGAATCAGAGAAAAATCTCATCCTAGAAATACTCAGATGACACATTTCTCTGTTTATGACAGAAGTCTGAGGAAAATATCAGGTCAGAATGAAGAATCACCTCTAGATTTCTGGCCTCTTGTGCACGGTGCAAATCCAAGAAAGCAAATCTTGTAGACTGACTCAATAGATGTGGGTGATCATCAAAGTAGTAGCTGATAACTCATACCTTTGCTGATGTCAAGACAACATTTGGCTTGTTCCCTTTTTTCTACAGTCTTGTAAATGGAAATGTTAGATTATGTATTCCCATGCTAGGTAGAGATCTAAGACACCTCTCTCTGATTTATAGAGAACATGGTAACTGCTCTGATTATTAAATATAAATAATTTTTGCTTTCCTTGACATTGTTTTACTCGTAGCTGTATTTGCAGTTCTGCTGTCATCAGTCAAAGTGTCAGAGAAAGAGCAACACTTCTTGGCTGGCTTCTTGCTCACTCTTTGGTTGCTTTTGTCTCTCTACCAACATTCACAGTTTTTTTTCTACAGTCTTTTCTTTGTGGGGGAATTAGCCATTTTAATGATATCGCTCGCCTCGCCATGCTAATGTTTCCACCAAAACAAGTTCTACAGTTTTGCAGGGATTCTGGGCTTAGCTCCTGCTGGCCATTGTGGTTTGTTTAAAAACATGCAAGCAAGACAGAGTGTGTTTTTTCCCCCCAAAAGCAGAATGATAATGGGAGCAGTCAGACCATTCTCTAGCACTGACACGGTGCAACACTGAGAATGGTAAAAGGTGAAGAATAAACCCCTTGGGGATCCCACGGGTAATAAATGCACTGACAGATGAGGCGTTCTCTACACAGACATAGAAAGTCATGCATTCAGATAAGATTTGAATCACTCGAGCAGTACTGTACCTCCCGCCCCACCCATTTTACTAATCCATCGATTAATGTCAAAGCCAGGAGAGAGGGCTAACAAGATTAGAACAGAAAAATGTCTCTAACAGCCTTTAGTAATACAGTTCCAGTGTGTTGATACATTTGAAAACCTAACTTGCACCGTTCAGACAGAGAATGCTCTTTCATGGAGGATGTGAGCTGTTTACAGACCACCTACTCCAATAGTTTGGCGAGAGTAAGGTACATTTTGGTCTAAAATTTCTTTAGTGTCCATTTTTACCTACATATACTCATATACTACATGACTCCAAATTGGACAAGAGCTTTTGCAGAAGATGGAAGAGGTGAAAAGATTGAAGATGAGATGAAGAGAATAATATTAAATTAAATAGATAAGGGCTATAGGAAGCCAACACAACAAAAGTAAAGTATTAAAGTTTCAGAAACAAAAACTTTTTCTTCTGTTTCTTCTTGGTAAATGTGGGTTTTGTTGTGAACAGCTCTGATCATCAGTAGCAGATGGAAAGAAAAGTGTCCCCAGTTTCAAAATTATGCTTTCTATCAGTCTTCCACCCTTGGCTTATCCCTAAGAGTTTTTGTGGCAGTGTATCAATGTCACGCCTTGCCTTTCCCCTGTTATTTCAAAAATGACCAATACTGCTTTTTCTCTGGAGAGAATGGGCATTCACACGAACACAAGGTCACTGGTCAGGAAACATCTGAACTTAGATTGGCTTAAAGTAAAGCTTTTAACAAAGAAGCAGTGTCTCATGAAGCCAGTTTCCACCTGCAGTTACAGTACACATCCATCAATTCACTACAATAGCCATAAATTGAAATGTGATTGTATATTTTACATAGTTCAATCACTGTCGGGAGGAGTGAGTGTGTGGTTCTTGTGTTCCTTAGGCGTTGGCTGTCGAAATCAGTGACCTGAGGTCATCGGCTCAAATGTAGGAATCAGACAACCTTGTAATTTTCACTCCTCAGTCAGTTTTTATTCCTTCAGCTCAAGCTGCCAAGGCCTCACAACAGAACTGTTAAAACTGATTCAGTGAGACAAGGTCATCATTTTTGCCACAAACTCTTAAGCAGTTAATTTTGTGCAGAGAAAGATACACACCACTGTATTTTATTGAAAATCTGCTTGGGCATTTGTCTCAAAGCAAGTCCTGCTCCACCACTGCTCCCATATATCCAACTATTCAATATCCAGGTTTTATTATAGTGGGTGTTAGATGGTGCTACAAGAGCACAAGGGAGATGTGGGAAGTGACTGCAAAGCAAGAGTGAGGAACAAATCAGTGGATCTGTGAAAAAAACTCACTGAAGGAAAGAAGAGAGCTGTTCTCAGCCTCAACTGCTTCATTTCAGGCAGATAACAACCATCCATGGATGTCACGTAGTGTAAAGAATAAATAATTCCTTTGCTTAAAACAATAGGCTCATCAGCTGTGTGTATCCTAGACATCAACTCGATCAAAGGCTGCCCAGTCCCTCACAACCAGATTTATAGTATAGTTCTGGAGAGTGGGTGGACATGCTCACTGTTGTGAGAAACATGTTTCTAATGGCTTTGCATTATGAAGTCATAAGTACTTTGTCCATCAAGTTAAGTAACATGCTATGTGATCTGAAGCTGTGGATGAACCCCCGTGTAGATCTGAGCCCAGTGAAGTGATACATTTCCATTTAATTTCTCATGTGTTCTCATTTGCAATGACATGACTTGCATATTTATTGGAATTCACACGCACTTTGATCACCAAGCCCTTCATAACAAATCTCTGCTGTTATAAAAGCAAACATTATTTATGCATTGTTTCTAGAACTTGCAAAGATAATTTGTCTGGTTTCACACTTTCAGTATTTAAGATTTGAAGACACTTTGTTTTTAACACTTCTAAGCACTGTGAAGACTCAGTTTTTAGTATTTTTCACTTTGGACATTAGATCAGCTTTGTTTATTTTATTCCCTCAAATTAATAAATAATGATGAATGAATAATTATGACATAATGATAAATACTTGTTTGCAATTATATGTAGTTGATGTTAACATTTATGTCAAGAGAAAAGAAATAGTAAGTTATGTGTGCCATCAGTTTAACATGAAATGAATCTCGCCTAAGTTTGTTGCATCTTTCTCTTTGTCATATATTATTGAAAACCTAGATCAAATCTTCTAAATGGATTATTTTGCAGTAAAGTTACAAAATGCTGAGGCTGTAGTTGCTTCGGGAGATAACTGAAAAGACATTGGAACAGTTTGCAGCCAGACATTCATCTTTCCTTTGCAGAAGCTTTAAAAAATGTCAGCCAGCCAGTGACAGTGACCATGATACAATGATACCCCAGGTATCCGTGTGCTTGTTGTTTTGTAACGATGAGACTATGTGTTTTTAGGTGTCCATCAGGGCTTGAAATAAGCACCTGCCCCCCGTCCAAATAAAATTAAAAATTAATTGTAGGTGAGTAGTGTCATCAGGTTACAAGCCAAGAACAGGTGATGAATGTAATGCTGATACTCCACTAAAGGTGCAAACTGAGGGACCAAAAATAAACTTATCTATGCACAAAACAGAAGACTTGAAATATACACCTAAGCATATTAATAATTTCATTTTATTCCAGCTAAATAATACAACATATAAATTGGTAATTTATGAGGAACATTCTGCATAGGGCTGGGTGATTATCTCGATCTGGGATTAATGAACATTAAAGTGAACTCATGTCATCCTCCTAAAGTGAACACATTCTCTGGTTTCTTCAGGATTCAGTCAAGATGCTCCTTGAATTGGCAGCATCAGTCAAAAATACATAGGCCTATCAAATCAGATATCGAGAATCGATCAATATGGATTTTTTTTTTTTTTTTGCCATATTGCCCAGCCCTAATTCTGCATTATTCTGTCTTATTGTAGAAAATATCTTTATTTTCTGGATTGATACATGTTTCTCTACAGCACTGTGCATCAGCCTGATGCCTTTGCGACATCACTGTGGTGCATGAATATGACAGTGATAAGACTACTCCATCAAAGCTTCATGCTGTTATCTGAAATTAATCAACACCCCTTGAGTCATTCGCAATCGCGTGTTCATTGCGACCATGATATAAAAGTGTAAAATTTGTTAGATCTAAAATGGGTGTAACCCTATAAGCATAATACCAGACTTATTGCGTTTTTTGTTGCATTCACTGCTGCACCAGAGGCTTTGATCTGAGATGTATTTACCTAATATCTCCTGCTTCCTATGGCGCTCTTGAAATATTAAGGAAATTTAAATTTTCTTGGAAGTAGTTATGTGAAGTAGTTATGTAACAAAGTAATTTCAGTGTCTGCACCCACTGTGCTTAAGTTGAAGCTTCACCGTGCAGAAAACAAACTAGAGTACTAATAGAGTACAGTTTGAGTGTGATTCTTTCTTTCCGGTACATAGGTTTTTTTTGGGGGGATGCTCCGATCAGCATTTTTGGGGGAGAAATAATGGGAGAATAATAAAACCAGTACTAAAATAAATAAATACAATCAAGTGCACAAGTAGGGTCGTGCTCCTTCTGCAAGTGTGGGGAACTTGTCCTTTTAAACATATTTTTATTTGAAGAAATGAACAATGATCAGATATTCAACATACAACATTTTTCTTATTTTCTTTTCCCCCACCCATCCCCATCGTGCTGCCAATATGAAAAAATAAATTAAAAATATAATTAAAATAAACTGGTGAGTGAGAAGCACACCTCAAATGTTATACAAAGAGTTACAGGGGGGAACTTGTCCTTATTACAGTAGGAGCCATCCAAACCTTCCCATCCCAGCCGGCTGACAGCTGAAAAAAAGGAAAACATTACGCTCGACGTCACCTGCAAACCATCTATTTACGCCACACGCAGTCAAACGGAGAAAAACAGTCTCAGGTAGCTACTGTTAATAACTACACGTGTACTTTATCAAGCTGTTATCAATAAAGACTGGAAAGAAGGGGGAAAAAAAGTCTTGTTATGCAAACATAATGCGATCTTTCCTGATCTGCACTTTGAGAGCCCACCGATCAACCTGTTTTGGGTTCATATTGGCCGATAATGATCGATCGGAGCATCCCTATAATAAAATAAAATAAAAACTTGACTAAAATAGAGCATAAAATATTAGTTTGCAGCACAAAACATTTTTATCCATTATGTAAGACTAAGACAGCAATTATAATCAGGTTTCACAGAATGGTAAATATTTGTACTATTGTAGCCAAACAGGAAAAGTAATCTGAAACTCATCACAGAGTGTTGGAGCTGTACAAGCTTGAGGCGGTAATTGTAGTTTACAGCGATAGTTAAATTTCCAACACTGGCAACATGTTGAAAACCTCCATTCAATCACTCTGGAACAGACTACTGCCAGGAGCTAAAAATGAAAGTATGCTGTTCACTGAGGTGGCAAAGCTGTCCAATACAAAGCTGCTCAGTGACTGACAGGCTGTCATGAACAAAGCATTAAAGGCAAATTAGTTTTCCATGGTTCTGTTTTGGAGACAGTTGACATTAATCAGGAGGATGTAGTTGATAGCCGCACCTCATATCAGCACAAGTCACAACTCTTAGTGTCATTGTTCTTAATTAGTGCTGCCAGTGTATTGGCCAGTACTGTGCTTTGTTTTTTCAGTTGTTATTGAAGTCATGAAGCAGTCTTGTTAAAATGCAGCGCAAGTGTTTGATCTGTAACTTTGCTTAATGGTTTTAGATATTAGATGTTTCTCCATGTCGGAGAAAAAGCGGGTATTGTGACAGCACTTTTCCCCAGGCTAATTATTCTCAGTAATTACAGTAAACAGCTATGGTTAAATGTGTGACACTTTGTCAATGTGATTTTCGTATAGAAGTATGTTGTTAGAAGTATGTTGAACACAAGTTGGGGAGGAAAAAAAAGTTCCTGCATGAAGTTTGGAGGTTCTGTAGCCCACATTTGTGTGTGGTTTCTTCCCGATTTAAATGCCTACAAGTCAGAGTTGAAGGTCCTAATCCATCTTGTTGCTCAGGGATGTGAAGTTGAAGTATTTGTCTTGGTTAGATCTGTCACACAGTGGCAATGTGTGAAGAGTGTTTCTATCCTTTTGCCCACTTTGTACCAGCAGTAGATATAGATTTCTGTCAACCTGGGAGCAACAGGTGAGGGAAGAACACTATGAATCATTGTTTCACTATTTTTCAGATTCTTCTCTTTTCATTGAGTGTTGAATTAAATCTTCTAATATTTTGTGGCCAAAAATGTATTATTTTTTAATTTCCTTTTATCATACATGCAACGTTCTCCTTGGATGACTAGAATTTAATTGCTAGAGAAATGCACTAAGGATTTTTTTTTTCTGTTCAATGTCAAGGTAAAACCATCTAGAGACTTTAGTCCAGACATCCTTACTATGTATCACCTACAAGTCTATTTTGGAAAACATAAGTGGCAGAACAAGTATCTGTGATGACGTTACATCTTTCAGCAGGTACTCTCAGGGGAAAACAGAGTGGCCTTGACTCTGACGCCTCCTGACAATTTATCCACTGCTCTACATTTGCTTTACTAATAAGCATTTGTCAGCTGTTTGTAAACCTGATGATGGGCAAAAAGAATCTAATAGGACAATGTCCATTTGCACTCTATGGATGGGTATTTGTGTTTAAAACACACAATCAGATTATTTGCTCTGATGTTTCTTTACAGCAACAAGCAAACCTTAGCTTAACACTAACTTTGACCTACACGTTACTGGCTAATTATCTTTTTAATTGCCACTCTTTCCATTATTTCCCTTCTGCCTCAAGTCTAATAACCCTGTAGGTAGAGGGCCAGACATATCAGTACATAATGATCTCCAGGACTTACACCCTGATCTTGATACATCTCCGATGATGGAGGCATTCGGGGCATGTTGGGAGCAAATGACAGGTTATTTAAAATGATGGATTGTGTCAGTCAAGGCAACAGTTTGAAATTTTAATGAATATTTGAAAACAGTAGGACCCTCTGAGCCCCCGGAGGTAAACAATCCTGCAGCTGATCAAACATCATCTTCTGACTGTGGGAAGTATCTACATGTGTGTCGGTTTAGACTTGTAGAAGATAAATGATCCAGATTGTCTTTGCACAGGAGGTCAGTGTGAGATTCAGTATTTAGTGAAGTAAGGTTGAAAACTCCACATATGCCCCAGAACAATGTGAATGGACCAGACTGAACCATAATGTCTCTAATTAAAGCAGGCCATTTAAAATAGTGTATTATATCATAGACTGACGATAGTCTGGCCAGAGTGCAGCTACGAGTACAGGCGACAGTTGTCGGTCAGTGTATTGCCGTCTTTTCAGATTTAGTTGCATATGTTTCTTGATTATCTCACATAATGATAAAGTTTAACTCCGTCACTTTCCAATGCAGCTTTCAGTTGCCAGACCCAGTCTTGGCAATGGCTGAACAGCAAGTGATGCAGTGTTACTACATATTTTGCACCAAAGCTTATTTGTCTTTGGAAATGAGCCAGTTGTTCTGGAAGCAAGAATATCATTTGATCTCTTGACCCAAGAGTCGGGCCATTCATCTTCTCTGACATTATAGTTAACATTCGAGGTGTCTGCTGCAGGTGCCTTTTTTTTTTTTGCTGCTGCTTCAACATGCTCCTGGCAGCTAGGAGAAACATTAATGCTTGCATTAGTTTGCTGTTTACATTACATTGTCTGCTTCTGGTTGAAGATCTGTGTGATTCACAACTGTAACCCTAAGTAGCATCACAGAATTTTGAATAAGCTGCTAAGATTAACGTGATTTGTTGAGAAATGAGTCGTGTAGTGTCCCCTGGGTAATGCAGTTCCTACAGGGTCAATTCAAATGGCTCTGAACCTTACAGAGCTCACTATTGATTCCACATATTGATTGATTCTTTTAAATCAATTAATCCACTAATCCAAAATGTCAGATATTAATAAGGATAAGAACATTCAAGGTGACACCTTAAGATCATTTGCGTGGCTCAAACAAAAGTCAAAAACACAAACATTACACTATATATATTTTTTGTTTTATTTGAGACAATGAAATAAACAGAATGAACACATGGCTTCTCTCCTCTGACCTGTCTCACTGCTCTGTCCAGGTGTTTCAGAGCAGAAGGCAAATTAAGATCAATCACACAGACTATACTGTCTGCACTACTTCACGGTAATGCCACACTGGCATGCTCTCAGAGAATATATCCCACTACCAGCTGGATACCTGGCCCACTCACTCAGCAAGCATATCCACAGCAGTTTGGCCAGAAAAGCAGGGAGGAAAAATAAAGAAGGGATCGATCACTCAGACTCGACAAACATATACTGCATACAGAACCTGGAGGGGAAAGGATTCTCCATGCATGAAAAACACTGTTGCTCAGTTTGACACTGTTCTGCCTTGAGTTTTTGATCACTGAGTGTGGTTGAGTTGGGGAACATTAGGGACGCAGGGGACAGCGGAGAACAGGTGGATCTAATTGTCTTAATCACATCCTGCGCTATCCGAGCACAAATGACATTGAATAGTTTCAGTTTTAGATTGTTATTCTTACTCTCATATTGACGTGACATGACTGCTAAAAGGACTGATGTTTGGCACTAACTGAAACTGTTTAATGCTTTTTTCCCCCCTCACATATTCAGCGGGAAAAGCACAATCACAACTGAAAATATTGATGATGGCTCAGTTACATTTAGGCGTCCTAGTCAGCCATCAGCTCGTACGCATAATACCAGGAAATTGAAACCGACAGAATTAAATCTAATGGAGCCATCTGTAATATTATTACTGTCTAGAAATGTCTAGAAAGGTATATTCTGCACCGCTTGCGGAATGCTAATGGACTATTCACTCACTCACCATTGTTGCAGGAGTTGCAATACTTTTATTAATTGTACCTTAAGGCTGCACAGATACAGATAATCATTTATTACATGTATGATTATATTTAAATGTAACACTTACCATGGATGTGCTCAGAATCTCTCCTGATCTTGAGCACTGTATTTATGCTCTGCCATTAGATTTAATTCTTAGAAGATCATCAGTGATGACACAAAATTACCACTTTCTAGTGAGCAGAGAGTTTAGATCTTTGACACTGATGAACCAAAACTGTTGCGCGTCTAATGTGTTTTGATATTAGTTTCGGACACAGCCAGTGAGACAGCATGCACAGAGTGTGAAGTCTGAAACCAAAACAGCCAAATGGAATTCAGCTGGTCCTCATTAATTTCAGTATTTACAGCTGTGCTTTTCAAGCTGTGACATGTCAAAATGTCTTCAATGAAGAAGGCAGTGAAGCAATGATAGAACAATGTGGTGGATATTTTACAGAGTGTGGTTTATTTGCATCAGGCAGTCCCAAAAGACCAAGAGAGCAGTGGTGCGACAACATATTATATTATATTATATTATATTATATTATATTATATTATATTATATTATATTAATACAGTTGCATAATTAATTCATTTTAAACTTTTCTCCAAACAAAACAACAAATACCACTGAAATACGGCTGCAAGTACAGTCGCCAGTTTTAAATTTAGAAGTATTTTGAGAACTTTACAACTCTCAGGAACTGGCTCCCATCAAGGTTAACCCTGTACTCATGTTTTATTTATTTTACACAAAGTGTACTTCCTCGTCTGGATGAGCTTTTTTTGGTAAATGGGTAGAGTGTTCCTAAACAAAAACAGACGCAGCTGTGGAGGTCAACAGGGCTGGAGGGAAGTGGATCATCCTGTTTTATCGTCATCTGTTGGAAAACTAAATGAAAGACTGAATGAAGGAATACGTTTCTATCTGGATCCATGAGGTGGTTCTCATCAAAGTCTTGGACAGTTTGAAGGCTTTTCTGTTACAGATTCAGTTCATTATTTGTACCAAATCTCTCTCTGTGGCTTTTATATCATATTCATAAAAACTCTTTAACTCGACTCATGCTCTATTAGTCCAGCACCATTTTTATCTTTCTGACTTTCAGTTTTAAAATTAGAGGATGTATGGAAGATACATGAGCTATTGGTTCACATTTCCAGCCTAGAGAAAAATCTGTATTGAATTAGTGGACAGTTTTTCATGAGGAAAGGAATAATCTAATATGACTCTTATAAATCTCAGTGTGAGATCTTCTCCTTTCATTTTAGATGCCATATCACACTATCCATCCATCCATGGAACCTCAACCCACTCAGGGTCACATGGGGCCGATGTCTATCCCAGGATGCACTGGGTGACAGGTGGGGTACACCTCTAGAGAGTTTGCCGGTCTATAGCAGAGCTAATACATACAGACAGACAAACAGATTTCACACCCACAGGCAATTTCAGGGTTCTGTCACCTGACCTTCGTGTCTCTGTGCGGACTATGGGAGGAAATGAGAGCACCCAGAGGAAACACATGCAACCACATTAAGGCCATACAAATATCCAGGCTCACTCCAACACAGGCAAAAATAAAAACAATTCTCATGCTGTGAATCTTGACCCCCCCCCTCTCCCCCATATTATCAATGTGAAGAACAACAGGAAAGGGTGCAAGTCTTTTTGATAAATTCACTTTACTGCTCTGATTTCACATCAGCACCATTTAATAACTGTTAGACAGAGACCTACAGCTCATTTTCTTTACTGCGAAACACAAACAAAATGCAGGAATCTCTGTTCACGCTTTCACAAGATGTAATGAATTTATTCACAGCCACCTACATCCATAGAATTTTGATTTCTCTGCATGCCAAAGCTGTAAAATGGAGAACAAAGCCTAATTTCAGGCACAATGCATACTAACACACCATTCCCTGGTCTAATGCATCTCATTCTCTATTCAGCAAGTGTGTTGTTGTTAAGTAGAGTGCAGAAAAGGTTCAGTCCAAATTATCACTTTTTTCCACAATTTATCTCTCAAAAGTAGTTTCTGTTGCAATGACAAAGCACAACATTGTGTAGTTCTAAAATGTGAATGTACAAAGTGCAATATCCCCAATGTTGTGACAACAGGATCATTTGATAATTTTCTTGCTGAACATGAATGTTCTTCCTGGGGTGGAAGATATGGCCAAAAGATGGGCTTGTTAGAATTGGCACATCAGTATTAAGTGTTAACATTTCCAGTAAAGCTATTCATATGACCATAAAAGATGCACAATGACTGCAAAGTGACAGAAAATAACTATAAAGAGACACATAACAACCACAAAGAGACCCAGAATGGTTACAAAGACACATAAACAAACCAGGGGATGCAGAAACAACCACAAGGAGACACACAAAGCAACTACAGATGCAGAACAGCTGCAAATAGATGCAAAACAATACAAAACAACTCCAAAATCACTCAAAACAACCAAAATGGGATCCAAAACAATTGCAAAGAGAAACGACTCAATGCAAAATGACCAAATTATTTACACAACTACTGATGCTGTTTGTCATCTGTTTCATCTCTGCAGTGCCTGATTGGGAGCCTTTTACATTTACATGTCCAGGGCCCCATTGTGTCATAGTCTGTCCATGCCTGTGTAGTGTTTATTTGACATTCATTTATTACTGTACTCTGCATAAACATTTAAATATTAATAATGTAGCTACGTGTTTATTAAAGGAGCACAGCTGGGTTAGGCTCAGGGTTGGAGGGAGTCTTAGCACATTTTACACAAAACAAAAGTTTTCAAACCTGCTCCTGAATCATTTGATTGACTTGAGTCACTTGATCATCTGTAACTGTTTGGTCTGTGACTGGCTGGAAACCTGTCCAAGGTGTTTCTTTCTGGGCCCTCAGCAGCAATGCACACTGGGAAAGGCTCTAACCCCCATATTACCTGTGGGCATGGAAAATTAATGAGGTAATGACAATCTGCTAATTAGAAATTAATTAGAAAACAGTTGCATCATCACTGATACAAGCAGCAATTCTCCTGTAATTTGACTCTGTGCAGATGCCTCGTTTATGATCATCAGCCTCTTCATTTCCTATTGTCTAATTAATGCTCGGATTCATGTGTTTAAAAAAGAGAGAGAAAGAAAAAACAGGAATTGTGGAATATGATGAGTGCAGAGTGATATCTCCTGCCAAAGAAAATCATGACACTTCCTCCCTTTTCTGTGGGATTTAACAGTCAATAGCAATGGCATAATAGAGAATTGTTTCTCACTAAGAGATAGAATAATGCACCAAAGTATCAAGTATTCAGAGGACTCAGAGGAAAATGCTTTTAGTGTATGATGGGATCATGAGAAACGCTAATAGATTGCAATCTAAGCTATTTAAAGTCATGAAGCCTCTGTCTAATTGCATTTTTTTCCGCACCACAGTCATTTTATTGTGTCAGCCTGCAAAGCTCAGAGTAAGTGATTTAAAAAAAAAAAAAAAAAAAAAACAAGACCATAATTCAGAGCATAATATAGCTCACAGAGATAAGAGTTGGCTTGCTGTCATACAGAACATGAACACTTAATGTTCTCTTCTCAACTATGTCTTGAAGAGCACTGAAAAATAATCTGTATCATAAATGTCTGGTTATTAATGAATACATGGGCTGTTGGTGGACATGAGTTGATAGTGGCCATGAGTGCAGTTCATTGACAGTGAGTGAATAATTTCTTTTTCTTTTCTTTTTTTTAAACACATCTTCTGAAATCATGTCACTATCAGAGCAATCAGTGACAGCTTCCAGAGACTTTATGATTGCTGGACAGATTAGAGGACTGTAGTATGCACCAGAGCCTCATCCAGGAAATAACAAGTGCCTCCGCAATCAGAAACATGTCCTCCAGGAGAGCAGGAAAAAAAAGAAAAAAAGAAAAGAAAAACCCTGTGATTGCGGTGTTTTGAGATTAAAAGACACCACACTGAGGACATAGCAGTGGTGAATTCCCAGCTGGGACAAAAGCATCAACAAAGTGTGACGGAAAGAAATCTTACATCGTGTGACATCATTGCTCAAGATCTCTCAGAGATGCATACGAAAACGGAGCGCAGCAGCAGGACGTCATTTCACTCACAAAATGATTCAGTGCCTCAGTGTTATCTGAAATGTTCCCTAATGGGGTTACAGCAAAATGTCTGAAACATTTTTCAATGCTATCTTTTTCTGAAAATACAGAGTTCAGCTAAACCCTACTAAAAAAATGACCTTTTTCTAGCATTCATGTTTTGTTTGAAAAAAAGATGAAGTTGTTTTATGGTAAACAAAGTTACTATTACTAGCCAAAATATATTGTCTGTATCCTTAAGGCCCAACAAATGTTTTCCTTTCCTTTCCTTTCTCTTAAATTATTTACACCCTCAATTAAAACCTACCTGCTAGCAGTCTCCTCCTCCACTACCGTTGCTGGCACTTTGTTGCATTACATGTTGTGTTACTCCTACTCATGGACCAGTGGGATAACAGGGATGGGTCGAGAAATATTGACTTTCAGATTCGCCAACGTTGATTCATAAAATCTCACAGAGCGATGATTTGATTTGGTTTGCTTTCTACAGTCTAATGTACTGTAGATGTGACAATGCAATCTGGTCATGTGAGAGACAAAAACGCGGTAGATGCCACTGACGTCTGATAGCAGATTTAGATTCAGGATTTAAAAACACTCAACAGTGAAGAGCTGGACAAAAGCAAAGCCAAGAAACTGTGTGTACCTGCTGGTACACATTATAGCTGGTGCACTGGGGTATGTTAGCATTACCCACATTTAATTAATGTAACCAATATATTGCTAACTGAATTTATATGTGATTGATTTGATATTGAACCAAATAAGGACCCATCAGTGGCAGCTCAGTGCCAGCCGTATGGGACGGCGTTACAGGCAGAGGCAGAGTTATGTCACCTGACAACAAAAACAGGACTCCCCTCATAAAACTATGCTTGGGGCGTCTCGGTACAACATTAAGTTTGCAGTATGACCCGCACCCCCCATCCGCTCTCACTCTCTCCCCCTCTCTTTCTGACACACTGTCACTGTAACACTGTATGAATAACAGAAGAATATTTAAATAGTTAGTTTTAACTCATTCTGGATAATCAGACCTCTACTGAGGTTAAAGTTGGGCAAGGTTATGCTGCATACACGAGGTCATAAATATTTCTAGAACCAATAACAATAAATCAACCTCCTCTGTTAGAGTGGAGATTTATTAACATCCAAAAACACTTTCAAGTCATGATGAAATGCAAGTTGGAGCTTCTTCGCCCTCTGACATGACATACTGTTCTTCCAAGTGAAATGAGTTAGGTGGGTGAGCTATAATATAGCTGGAGCTGAAGAGGATTGGCCTTCCTCCACACCTCCTTCACCCGTATTGTTCAATCAGGAGGACGGGGGAGAAAAGGGACAAAATTAGACCTCAACTGCACTGTTTTTGAAAACGCAAGCAAACTTTTTTTTTGCCAACAGAGCCAAGCACACACCTCTGCTCTGACCCGTGACTCTGCTCGGCAAGCTACTGACGAGTCAACGGTCAAGGGCCGTTCCACGTGCCGCTCCAAATCACATTTGATGTGTGAAATTTATGTATACACCCCCAAGGATGAGTCATGAGATATATTTTAATATTTTACAGAAAGAGAAATTGAAAATAGAGAGAGGCATTTTGACAGAATACACAAATATACAGTACAGTATACTGTAGGCGATTTGTCAAGACTGCATGAGACTTAATCAACTTATAAAATCCAGGCTTTTCTTACTGTATAACAGCCAATGAGTGTTCAGGTTACAGTGGATGGTGGGTCAGTCTGGCAGCACATATCCATTACTTTCATTATAGCCCACTGTATATGACAGATATAAGGAGGAATGTATGTGGTTCCCAGATTCAATCATTCACTCACTGTTTATTTTAAAAATTGAGGACATTTGTGTATTTATGTATGTGTTGTAGAAGTAGGAAAAGTCCAGGTTACTAATAACATTAACAATGGCTTTATCTTGTGACTGAGAGCCAGTATGAGCACTAAGTGGGACACCGAAACAACAAAGTGGAATTCAGCCATCTTTAATCATATTAACACCTGTTACATGTTAAAATGAGCTATTATTTAATTTGCTCAATATTTCGACAAAGCCTAATACAACAACAATATTTACATGTAATAGCTTACCCTGGACAAAATAGATTTCTTTTGGACTTGTGTTGTTTGTGTGTTCGTCTCCTATAAAATGAATGCAAGTCTGCACCTACCACACTCCAGCTCTTTAATTCAGGCAAATAATTAACATGCTACTTTATACGCTGTGAAAGGAAATGAACTGATCTAACCTAATGTAAGTGTGTTCAAGAGAGTCCTCACCTCTGAATTGAGTGGTAAGCAAATTCATAAAGCTACAAGGGGGAAATAATTAAAGCCTAAAAGCTTTTTATCTTCCACAAGAATGGAACCATTGATTTTTTTTTTCTTTTTTTTGTGTGCTCAGCCTCTTCTCGTTTGTGCTCCGCTATGATCAGAGGAGTCTTTGTTTGGCTGGGAAAAAAAAAAGATGAGGACCAAAGATGCGGGGAAGAGACAGACAGGCTCATTATCGCCAGAAGCAAAAGTTCCGGGAACAAAAGTCATGTGACCTGTGTGGGCACATGTCTTATATTTTCTAGTGTCTGAAGACTCTTTGATTTGCTCTCACTTTCATATCGTAATGAGCCGTGTGGCGTCTCCTGCTCCAACATGTAGTGTGCTCAGCACTTCTTCTCATCCCTGCCAGTAGTGTTGACTGGTGGTCCCTGTGACCTGCCTGTGCACAGCGCTCATTTGAAGGATCATTCACTTGTTCTGCTTGGCGATCACTGGCGCACTCGTCTCGGCTGCTGTGCCGTGTATTAATGAGCGGTCCTCGGTCTTTTCGGCTCGTCGGAATCATCCATCAGCATAAATCTTCTTTAACAAGAGTGAAGAGTTTCAGCCCATCAACATGAAGGTGCTCATAGATCACAGGCTTCAACACCCCTTGGTAAAGAGAATTATAGATTCATTCATAATGCTATTTCTTGGGGGATAAGCCACAGCAGTAAGCACATCAGTCACTTGGCTACATATGAAAATGTAAGTGCCGTATTCCACTGAAGTAAAAGCACCAATACCATGATGTAAAAATAACCCATACAGACAGAAAACTGTCTCCTATGACTGGTTATAATACACCATATTAGTGGACTATTACTGTCAGTGCATTGCTCCTTAAGGCACCAACTAGTACTGTTTTTTTTAACCCATCGGAGTGGAGCTAGTTTTTATAGTCCTGTGGTTCCCACAATACAAGTCAGGCCCCTTCAAAGGGTCACAAGATGACTAAATGTCTAAAGAACTGTAAGATGATGAATGAGAGAGGAATGAAACTGTTAACTTGAAGAGATGCACAAAATAAAACGGCAAAATTGAATTAAATGAAAAAAAAAAGATCACTGTTTTAGTTATTTACGTTAGTAAGTTTTTTTTTCTTATATCAACAACCCTAAGATATGCAGATGTGCTTTTCACAATTGTATGATGTTAAATAGAAGAAATTATTAATCCATTAATAAAGAAAATAATTGGTAGATGATGCATTGTTATTCATATAATGTACTATATCTTTTGTACAGTAATTTGTCCAATCTTAACTTTGTTGTAAAATCTGATATGCAAATTGTGATATGTGCGTAAAAGTGCAGTTCTTAACAACTCATATAGATGTTAGAAACTTGGCTAAGGGTCAACAGCCAGAATGACTAGGAACCACATTTAATTTAGCAATGCATTGTAGTCCATTTTGTAACCTATATCATATTCTGGAAGTATTTATTAACTACATCGGTCAAATAGTGAAATAAAATCCAAGATTTCCGTCTGAAATGAAACAGAGTAGAAGTTAGAAGCTTAAAATGGAAATCTAACAGTACATACGTATGTCAAAATTGTAATATTACAATGAATTATACTTGCCCACAATACATAATTAAATGTATTACCTCTCCTCTGTTACTAAATGAAAATTATTTTTAGTTCATTATTATATTCAAATACATTATATAATTTAATTTCCCCCCCTGAGAGCTCGCTGGTCAGTCTCCATGCTGGAAATGCTATTAGCTTATTTCATCACCCTGCAAAGTAGCTTTATATGAGCTCGATCTGTTAATTATCCCAGTGATTTGATCTTTGATCTTTGTGCAGGTTTCATTTTTAGAGCCCACTGTAAACGCTCTGTTCTTCTTAGTTGATCACCCGTATCCAATTAGACACTGAATTTGACAAGAGCTGAGGAACTTGGTGGTGTTTCCTCCCCTCAAATACTCTAAACCCAGAACCTTAGTCATGCTCTGCTGACAGATGATTAATGCTCTCTGTGCCATGTCCAGGGATAGAGGGTCTCCACTGCGAAACTTCAAAGAAAGGATGACAGGGAGGTGTGTGTGTGCAAAAAGTAATCTTTCTTACAGTAAAGGGGGATCTTAAAAAAAAAAAAAATCTTGAAATGAAAGCAATATCTGTGGTTTGTGTTCCACCTCGACTACGGACATGATCTTTTGTCTTTTCATAGTGTGGCTCTTCCAGGGAAGGAAACAACATAAACAAACGTGTTTGGGGATTAGGTTGACCTTTTTTTCTTGTCATTATCTAGCTGTTCTGCTGTGTCCCCTAAAATATTTGTTTGTGCAGGATCAACAGAAGCCCTTGGGTAAAGCCCTGGTTCTGTGATCAGTGTACTGCGCCCTGTTTCCTCAACCGTGACACGATGGAGTGCAGCTCCGAGTTCAGTCTGTGCTCTGTCTGAAATCACTCACCAGCTCGCACAGTCATTAATTCCCTGCATAATAAACATGGACTGGGTTATTAAATAGAGAGCAGATAATTTTGAACATTCATGAGTCATTAGGGATGGGTATCAGATTGGAACCGTACTGCTATCGATACCACTTATTGATACACTACACTCTCATCTTTATATTTTCTTATTTTATAATAAAAAAGAACTAATTACTCAATGGAATTTATAACAACAATATAGATTATTTATGTAAACAAAATATATTAATTTCAGAACCTACCTAGAGCCATCAGCTGACTAATGGTTACTTTTCATCATTAACTAATGTTGGTGTGGGTTGTGTTGTGTGTGGGCTCCAGGCTGCAGGAACCAAAACACCTGACGCAGTGATGGATGAGCCACGAGCTGGTCAGTCAAAAACTGCATTTCTCTGTCTGTGTGTGATGGACTTTCACTCCAGAGATTACTAGTGTTCACATACACTTTTGAATATTTAGTTATCTCCACAATTGTCACCAAGAGCAAAGAGTGTATGCGTGGGTGTTAAAATGCCTCATAATGTCACAGTAGGAAATATATTTTCTTAATTTCTCAAGAACTGAGAGCAGCACCAACAATGTCGGAACTCCAGTAATCCAGGAATGTCACCTTGGCCCCTGTTTAATACCAGGTTTTGGTACCTGCCCCTATGAGTAATCATAAGCTGCTGTTCAGCATTTTGGATTTTGGGGAGTGGCCAGAAGAGTTGGAATATCATATCTGGGATCTCTGTTTACGTTTGGTGATTCATGCTTCATGCTGTGTGCTGACTGAGCTATGTTGTTTTCAGAGAGCGGGGTGCCGCCCGAAGTGAGCATCATTCATGCTTTAGAATAAATGGTGTTACAGTTTGTGTCTCGACAAATAAATCAACCTTTTTTTTTACTTTTCTGCTTATTTATACAGTAAAATATAGAAGATATATTGATCCATTAAAAAGACATGTATGTGGTTTTAAGAACCAAAAACTGTTTTAGTGTTTACATCTCCTCTCTCAGGCTTCTCTAGTAACAAGAGGTTGGTGAGTCAGTCAGAGGAGAGACCTTTCATGGCTCCCGGAGGATGAATCCAAATGACTTAGAAAATTTTAACAATCATCCGCCGGGCTGAAAATTTCATTTCTACCCAATGAAATGTCTCAATATGTCCATGTTGGCCAGACACTCAGATTTCTCAGGGGTTGTATCCTGACTCTGATAATCCTCCAACTTTCCATGCAGCACATTCTTCAGGCTGCTGTGCCCAAGTGCAACCGCAGAGCCGCTTGAACTGTCATTTTAGATTGAGGAATGAAGCCTTCCCAAATCTCTCTTGTCACTAGGGCTGCCACGATTAGTCGACTAGTCACGACTACGTCGACTATTAAAATCGTCGACAACTAATTTAATAGTCGACGCGTCGTTTTTTTTTTTTTTTAACTTTGTTTTTTCTCTCTAAACTGCTGCGGCACCTTCCACTGCTGCATCTGCCTTTCTGTCCTTGACACACATGCGCAGTAGTGGTAATCTGGGTCAGCCGTGATGTCACCGGAAGTTATCAGACGGACTCTGGTAGGCTATCATGGCTACCCGGCGGCAGCGGAGCTCAAAAGTTTGGGAGCATTTAAAAAAAAACAAAGAAAAATGTGTGCAATGCAATATCTGCAAGGCAGAACTTGCCTTTCACGGCAGCACAAGTGCGATGCACGAGCACCTGAAGAGGAAGCACGTCGTTGTGGCTGACGACGATGAAGAGGGACCGTCGTCTAGGTAAGCTAACTGGCTAATTAGCTGCTAACATTAGCGTAAACAGAGCGCTAATTTATATTGATACTAGCTGTACACGTTGACATTAGCGATGACGATTTGATTCATTAGCCTTAGCAGCACACATATTTCATGTGTTTTTTGTAATGTTATAACAGTGATGTGTTTTGAATAGGAAACGTGTTAACGCTAATGTTTTCTAACGTTATGTTTCAGTGCTAAGAGAGTACGTTCCTCTTCAATGGACGCCTATGTCACAAAGCCAGCTACATGTACTCCTCAGCAAGCAAATGTCCTGACTGAGTCCATACTGAACATGTTGGTCACGGACATGAGACCACTGTCCATGGTGGACGATGACGGGTTTAAAGAGATGATTAAACAGTTCAACTATTTATCATGATATCATTATCATGACAACTACCTACCAGGCAGATCCCACTTCACCACACTGATGGAGAAGAAATATCATGCAACCTTTGAGAAGGTCAGTCTCTCTTTCTCTCTCAATTTCAATGTGATTTATTGGTATGAATGTAATAAAACAATATTGCCAAAGTAACAATAACACAGTAAAATAAATAAATGATTTAATAATTAAAAGTTCATAGATCTCTCACTCACTCTCTCCCCCTCACTCACTCTCACACACACACACACACACACACGTTTATTATTTAACCTACTTACCTGTATTTGATAACTGAATTATTGAATTAATAAATAAATTTAAAGCTTGATGCATAAACTGACAAATATTGTTATGAAAAAAGATACTGTATATAATTTTCTTCCTAATGCTTACTATTCTTCCAAATCATCTCATGTCTTTAAGGTAAAGGAGACCCTCAGAGGCATCAGAAGTTCCCTCACTCTGACTGCTGATGTGTGGACCAGTCGTGCAACAGAGGCTTACCTTGGTGTGTCTTGCCATTTCCTGACTGAAGATTGGAAGATGAAGACCTTCAATCTTTCCACCATGCCTCTTGAGGAGAGGCATACTGGTGCAAATATAATGACATGGATGGAAGAGGTTTTAGCAAAGTTTGACATTTTGCCCACAAAAATAAAAGCAGTAGTTCATGACAGTGGTTCCAACATGGTGGCAGCAATTCGACTGCTTGAAGAAAAACATGGATGGGCCTCTATCCGCTGTGCTGGACACACACTCCAGCTCATAGTCAACACTGCACTCAAAGAAAACACCATCAGCAGAGCACTAGGTGCTGCTAGGCAGCTAGTCGAGCACTTTAAGAGAAGCGAGCTGGCTAGTACAAAGTTAAAGATGAAACAGGAGCAAATTAATGTTAAGAAAAATGCACTGGTCCAGGATGTCAGTACAAGATGGAACAGTACATTCCATATGATAGACAGACTCCTCGAACAACGCTGGCCACTCACTGCCACTCTCTCCGATCCCGAGGTCACTCCAAGGGGGAAACACTACTTCGACTTGAAGCCAGAGCAGTGGGAACTGCTTCAAGAACTGAAGGAAGGGTTGGCGCCTTTTGAGACCGCTACTGTTTACCTTAGTGGACAGCAGTACACAACCATTTCAGGTCTTCCACAGGTGGTCAGAGGGCTGACACGGGCTGTACACCAAAGCCAATTCCAGACAAGCTCAGGGAAATCTTTCATTACCAGTGCAGAAAAAGGGAAAACACAGAGATGGGGCAGTGTTTGCACTATCTCAGCAGACAAAGAAAATCCAGTTATTCTTGCAGCGGCCTTGGACCCCAGATACAGAAAACTGAAGTTTTTGACTCCTGAAGATAGCATCAGATTGCAGGGGAGTGTTGAGGTGCTTGCTGTAAAAGAAGGAAAAACGACTGGGACACAGGATGCAAAACTGCAGAGGGCCAATGGTTCAGGCAGAAAGAGTGCTCTGGAAACCCTCCTTCAGTCTGACACAGACAGTTTGAGTGAAAATGAAGATGGAGAATCTGAGGAGGACCGCAAGATCCAAGCTGTGATCAGTGAAGTTCAGATGTACTTTGGAGAGGCCACTCTCTAAAAAGGATGATCCTCTGAAATGGTGGAGTGAAAATGAGGGGCGTTTCCCCACGCTGTCAAAGCTAGCTAAATCTTTTCTGTGCATCCCTGCAACCTCCACCCCGTCGGAGCGGATTTTCTCTGCAGCAGGGAACATCTGCTCTCAAAAGAGAGCAAGCCTTTCTCCAAAACATGTAGAAATGCTAACTTTCCTGGCTATGAACAAGAGCATTGTGTAGTTTGGGATTATATAGAGTCAGAGTGTAGTAAAGTTGAATAGAGTTGTGAGCACTGAGCACAAAATGCACTTTTGTTATTTGAGTCTGTGAGACCAAATCTTTAATAATTCCTTAGATTCAGGTGCCTACCTCATTGCAGCTATGTTTGATGCCAAAGAAAAATGAAGGACAGAAAAGCCTTAAAGTCCCTGGAAAGTGAAATTGGAGTTTTGTTTCAAAATATATTAAAAGTGTTCGAAATGTATTGATAAAAACATGCAAAAAGACCCATTTTTGTGCAGTGCTTAATTTTAGAGGTTAGGGTTTCACAGTTTCACTCTGCTTCAGTGGTCTTTGTTTTTAAGGGCAGGCTTACAGAGGGGGACGCCGTGACGCACTGGCGTCCCTACTTTCATAACTCCTCCCATGTGCACAGTAATATTATAAATACTTCAAGAATGCCAACGACCGTCTGCTGCCACTACCCCTAGAGCTACCAGCGCCGCCGGAGCTACCAGTCCACTAGCTTGGTCTCTGTCTTAATAAAATGTAATGCAGACTTATCAGGTCATTGTAAAACATTTATTTATTGATGTATATGTGGTGTTATTTGAACATAGTCTATACAGATCCCAGAGGCAGCGCTGCTCTTATGTGAAACATGAAGCTCCACTTTTAATTCAAACAAACTAATGAGACTGCCACCGTGGGACCAGCCGGCGCTCGGTGGCAAAACTCTAAAAGCTAAAACAGCCACAGTCCAGGTGAACCTCTGCAGCGTCCGTCCCACAGCTCACCGCCACAGCAACGGCTACACCGGCAACAAAACCGTGGGCCGCCGCCGTCAGCAGACGAATCTCCGCTTGCCCTGATAGCATTAGCTCGGCGGCTAGCACTAGGCCCGTCGTCCTGTGCTGACGGTGGCGGCCCTCATTGTTGTTGTGGTGTAGCCTTCAAGGCTCCCGCTGCTGTGGTGGTGAGCCGTGGGTCCGATGCTGCAGTGGCTCGGGACCATAGAGGCTCGGGGTTTGAACGAACGGGCTAGCCGCCGAGCTAACGGTTAGCGCCGGGCTAGTCGAGCTAACGCGTTAGCGCCGGGCTATTAGCCGCCGAGCTAACGCTATCAGGGTAGCGGAGATCCGTGTGCCCCCAGCATATTTCCCTCACTGCTCAGTGTGTATCCGAGACATTCAGATAAGAGCTGGACTCAGACTCAGGCTCAAGCCCGTAGCTGCTCGGGTACGATGTGACAGTTAGCAGTAGGCCATTTGATTGACAGTTGAAACTTGATTAAGCTCAGCAAGTGGGCGGGGCTTATGTGCCTGCAGCAGACATCCAGAGCTGCGAGAACTGCCTCATTTAGTCATGATTTTAAAACCTAATTTCACCTACTTAACGAATTTTTCTAGCATCTAAAATTGGCAGGATGGTTAATAGGACATATGTCTGGGATGTGATTAACTCAGAAAACGAATCCAGTGTCACTTTTCAGGGACTTTAAGTAGGCCTATTTATTTTTTATATCCTTTTACTCAGCTGTTTGCACTGTCTACACAGTTAAATAATTGTTTGTTACAAGCATATTTCATTAAAGGTTTAATGAACTATCATTTTAATTGTCTTCATTTTTAGTTAGCATATACCTTAAACACTTCAAGCTGAAAGCTAATGATTGTTATATAAGAGCAGCTGCATGCTGGTGCGATAAGATGTATGTTACACATTAAATTTACGCATTATCCGATTAGTCGACTAATCGAAAAAAATAGTCGGTGACTAGTCGACTATCAAAATAGTCGTTTGTGGCAGCCCTACTTGTCACTCACTCTCTGTGTAACAAACACTTGTGAGTCACAAAGTGAGATTCTGGGTACGAACTAATCATCATCATTTTGAGTACCGGTAATCACTGGTAGATGCAGTTTCGCTCCATGGCTTATAAAATACATCTATAAGATGTTGCATATTCTGTCGTGGGATTATTTAAATGTATATACTATGGACCATACAGTGGATACATCTACACAATACTACAGAATAGTAAATAGTGGGGAAAATCTAATTTGCAGAGACTTGGTTGAGATATGACAATCCATCAAAGAAAACAGTCAAAGCTCCTTTGTCACTATTAATGATAGTTGAATTTCAATCATAAACTGGCAACTAACAAACAATGTTATGAACTTGAATACAGCAGTAAAACTTTGAGGGTGGTCCAGCAGTGCCTCTGCAGTACAAAGATTAAATGCGGAGTACGGGGTTGAATCTGTGTGTAATTTCTGCCTTAATGCTAACCTCTGTTGTTCAGCGATGTGAGAAACAAGAGCAAATCAAAGTCAATGCCTTTCACAGTCTCGCTCCTTCATTTCCCTGCAGGCAAGTCAAACAAGCTAACTGCAATAGAAAGGCAGCAAAAGCGGCACCGTAAACAAGTTATTGATGGCAGATGGAAGTTAAGCAGTGAGCATCTATGTGGTTATTGCTTTGCCATTAGGGTTCATTGCATTTTTTTAAGAAGATAGTAATACACACTTCCTAGGCAGTTCACAGTGTATGGGGCTAGGAGCATGTTGATAAGAGTCTTCAGACTTTAGACTTGGCTTCAAGTATGGAAGTGTTGTTGTTCATCTGAAGAATTAACAGATGTCAAAGTGGTAATTTGAACGGTTTGTGGGAGAAAGAAAGCAGGACAGTCAGACCTTCAACAGCCTTGGTGTGTGTCTGTGATTTTGAATGCAGTCTGGACGGTGTACTTGTTTACTTGCCTCTACCAATCAGCAGCCCCTGCAGATATTTACTACTCATTCTGCTTCCAGAAAGCAGCGAGAGAATGAGCAAACACACAGAATCTTCAATATGGTGATCCCGACTCTGAATGTGCCTGGACTTTTGCTTTTGGTGAAGAGTGGCTGCAAGGACATACAACAAGCTTTCAAATACAGCCTTTTACCACCTGTTACAGCTCTAACAACCACAGGGCAGTCTTGACAATGGCAGAGCTCTTGCAGTGTCCGGCCACATTATGTCATGGGTCTCCAGAAGCTTTGTTAGGAGAGAAATGTAATTCTGCTCCTTTTCCGCCTCTGCGATGGATGTAAAATGGCACACCATGACACCGATGCTCTTTGAGAGAGAGAGGGTGTCAGTCAGACCGCACATTCACTGTTATTCTACACAGTACCTGGGAAAAAAATACTTCTAATGTCACTAAATTGCACCACAAATACACACCTGAACAACATGGGTTCAGAAAACGCACCGTAAATTTGTAAGTTAATCCACTGCTGAGTGCTTACTGTCATTACTTTAATCACATTAAAAAAATATGTGACAAGGTGAGCATGGAGACAAGTCTGCTAGTTGAAGAATTCATATCAAAACGAGACAGACAAGCGTCACTGACATGAAAGGAGCTGATGTGATTTTCGGTGAGGTCTATATTGGTGCACTGTTACCAGCTCTGCAAGCTGACCTGATTTGTCTTACAAATCTTCTTTGCTGCCGAGTGCAGCACATATGATGTCATGATGAGCCACAAAAACAAATCCACCTGCACATTTGCCGTGTTACACCCAAAAGTACATGAGAAAATGGGGCTTGATTACTCAAGAACAGCAAGATTCTCACTGAAAAGAGAAGGTTGATTCTATAATGATATGATAAGATCATGGGGCGTCATGCTGCATAAATGTGTGCATTAATGATGAAAAATGGTAGGATGGGTCGTGCTTATCTGTCTCAGTATGAATTTCACCTTAAATGATGGAAGCTGGACTGGGGGGCAGCATAGTTTGCCAAAAGAAAATGGTATTGTTCTTTTTCATTACCATAAAAGGTTTTGCTCAAGAGGCGTTCATAATCCAGCCTTTAACTGTTTTATATTTCATTAAAAAAGTATCAGTACCAATAGTATCTATTTACAGCACAGTCATGTCTCAAGCACGGTTTCAGTGTCCACTGGAAATTGCAGTGCATCTGTTCCTCAGCTGCTACATTTCTAAAGCAGTTTTCTTTTCCCATGTTTTTTCATGTTTTACAGCCAAACACATTTGGAGCTCATTTAGATGAAGTAACAGAAGATTTATGGCTCCTCTTTTGTCATTTTAAACTTCTCTGTCATAACTTTTTTTTTTAAAGTCAATTTATCTGATCACGAAGCACAGACATTATCAGTTTGATACTTGACACCAGACACAATCTTTTTGTTTGTGTACAATCCTGAGAAAAATTTTCCCAAAATGAGAAGTTTTTTCTTTTTGATTGCAGTCATAACCTTGGTCTTCTTTGAAAGGTACCACTTTAAATTCTTCTAAGTCAGAATGAGTACAAGAGATACCAAATCAAAGTTATAGAGGCCTGATTATGGTAGAAATGTAATTTCCTTTGTATCTCAACTACTTTTTGGCACCTGTGGTTGTAACTTTTGAGTGGAAAATACTTGAGTTGTAGCTATAACTCAGATGGGATCAATTCTGTCAACAACTGTTGCAGTGATACAGTATGTGGATAATAAAATGCTTTGCACGGATGGAATCAGGAGACTTCGATCTTTCATACAATACTTAATTTGTCAAGATTGTGTGAAGACACAGACCAAAACACTGGGCTTTTACTTGAGGTTGTGGTTAGTCTCACTGTTATTTTGGTACATGTGTGCAAGTGCTCCCTAGTACTAGAATTTGCTTAACTTTGTCAACAACTTAACAAAGAAAGTCCCAACCTCCAACTCTAGCATAGCTGCAGTTTAGATAAATACGTTCACACCGCAGTTACAAGTGACCTGAATCTGATTTTTTTCGCTCATATGTGACCCATATGTGATTTGCTTTTGACAGTGTGAACAGCACAAGTCGCATTGAATCTGACTTTTTCAAATCAGATTCAGGCCACTTTTAAATGTGGTACTGAATCGGATACGTATCTGATTTTTTGGAATGCGACCGCAATCTGAACAGCCAGGTCGCATTTAATGCGACTTTGACGTCATTCTGACCCACGCTGCACTGTTTTGTAAATTAATGACAAATAAAGTTGATTGAAAAACAAAAAAGCGCAACGGTGACAGAGACCCATGCAGGTCCGACAGCGCAGCGAGGACAGTACGTGAGGAAGAGGAAGATGAACTAATGAACGATGAGCTTGGTTGCTATTGTGTAAAATTTAACTGAGGGATTTAGAAATAAAGGCCATCGGCTGTAGCCTACGTCACACTGAGATGTCAGATGATGAGCCAGGCAGGCAGACTGCATCACATCAAAAGTCGGTGAGTTTAAATTCAGACTCTTTTTTTTTTTTTTGTAAGCATAATGCTGTGGGTATAGTGAGGCTGATGGAGTGCGGGAGGGGTGGCGGGTTCGAATCCGACGTGTTTTTTTCTTCTTTTTTTTTTTTTTTTAGCATCAAGCCATAAAGTCCTACAATACCGGTTGCCGTTGCCATGGTTGCTTCCGTAAACACCGTTGTGGCGTGATGTCATCAATGATCAACTGCGCATGCGGGTCACTTCAGGAGCTTGAGCTGTTCACACAGCAATCCGTAGACAGGCCACATTTAAAGACGTAATGTGAACAGCCAAACAAAAAATCGGATTTGAGCAATAAATCGGAATTGAGCATTAAGACCTGCGGTGTGAACGTAGCCTAAATATCTGCAGGAGTGTTTAATATTGCAAAATTATAAATACTTACATCCTCTCTACTCTGAACAATTAGATCATAATTAGATTTGGTTATAGTTATAATTGATAGTAACATTTGTGAATATTAGTAATGTTTTTCCTGTTTAAGGATGCTGTCCCTGAGGATAAGTTAAGTTTATTTATCAATTGTTTAAGTATCAATATTTTTTAATATTAGAAATGTTAAATTAATATAGAAAAAAAAAAAAATCTGAAAAGTCTCTGATAGTCTATCATTGATTAACTGCCCTATAAGTGCCAAGTGCATGAAGCTGAGTATTGCCCCAACAATGGTCATGGTCATAGAATAATTATTTTATCTGCAATGCAGCAGCTTGGCCGTGGCACCATTGAATTTCACACTTGTTCTTTTGTCCGACAATAGAAACAGAAAAAAAATATTCAAATAGGAACAATTATATTGTTATTTCAGTTCAGTTCCACATTAAAACACAGTGTGATCAGCGAGCTCTCTATACTTCTTTGTATTTCCACTAACCAGATACAAGAAATGCTACTTTTGCTGTGTATACAATTACAAATGCATTGCATCACAGAATATTCAATAAACTGGCTATAAATGTTTGCATTATGTATGCAATATACATTCAAGAGCTGGACTGATTTAAAATAGGCCGGCTGATAAGGAGCAGTACGCATTCAATAGAGAATTGCCAAAGTACGGTTGAGGTCATTTAGACTCATTGTCACAATCATAACAAACACAGATTCCTCCAGCAGACAAGGGGCAGCTTAGAGGAGGATGAAAATTAGCTATATGTCAGCTTTGTGCAAAGACATCTTCTTTCTTGCTGTCACTTATAAGTATGTGAATATTTCATTATTAAGCTTGTACAGCACTTCTGCAGGAACTTGTGGTGACTGTGTACAGTACAGTGGTTATTTCTACATCTCTCAAGTGAACAGTTTGAACACAGATGGCATGAAAGTGTCAGTACTTCAACGAGGCTTTATCTACCCAACGCCAATGACTTGAAGTCTCTAGACCTCAACCCAACTGAACACTTCTGCCAGATTTTTGATGAATATGTCAAAAACAAATATGCTGTTTGCTACTGTTAACACAAGTTTGAAGATATAAAGCCCCTTAGCCATGGCGATCATTGAACTTGCACCGTTTTACACTCAATTTTGAGTGCAGGACATGCATTGTGCACGTAATGTTGCCATATTTGTCAGTATGAACACACAGATTGGTTGGCCAATACATCATTATCAGATTTTAAGAGCCCTTAGATATTATTGGCAGTATTGGTCCTCAAAATCCATTAATTGTTGCTCCAGCAAAGATTAACCCAAGAGGATGGACATAGAAAGAGCAGCATGTGAGACAGTATTACACTGGCTATAATTATGCATCAGCTCCAAAAGCTGCAATGAACCCTGAATGTGATGCAAACAGATATGGTGAACAAATAACCATTAGAAAAACTTTCAATGTGACTCTGGCATAAAAGTCGTCATAATAAAGATGCTGAGTGTATACTGTATGTGCACCCTTAACTTTATTTCACAGTACTTTGTCTGAAAGCAGATAACATAGTATTAAGAAATAAAATAAAAAAAACACATTTTTGTGCTCTTGTTTGTTTTTGATGCACTTGAACAACAACTGTTGATCTTTCTAAAGGTTTTCTCAACACTTTAAACTCTTATTAGACACAGAAGTGCTACAATATGCAAGTATAAAAACATGTTGCTAAATAGCTAAATGAACTAGAAACCTGACAGCTCTCAGAAGATACTGAAATGCTTTTATAAAAAGAACAACAAATGGAGACTCATCAACAGTATCAACATTGAAATTAAAGCCGCAAGCGGCTATGACGGGCCCTCGCTCCACGCCACTCAGCGTCCCGCTCCCACACCCCCCGGTCCCCGCTACCCCTGGGGCGCTCTTCGAAACCCCCATGTGCCACCGGAGGCGGGCGGCTGCGTCGAGGGCGGTCCCCTCATCAAACACGTGAAGTTTCGAGCTAATCGGACAATGTCGATGCAAAACACTACATTTCCTGTGTCCACAAGGGGGCTACTTGAGCGAGCTAGCCCACGATGAAACAGAGGTGTAGAGGGCGGGCCTCTGATCATGTCCCTAAATTTTGAAGTGACTACGATCAAGTATGTGGGCGTGGAAGGCAAACGTAATAGCATGGCGACTAAACGAGCAGTTGGCCAACTTTGTCGCCCCCTAGCAGCCACGCCGTTTGACGTAGAGAAAAGCTTTTAATAGTGTTTGACCAGCTCGGTCTCCTGATGACTTGTAGCGAATATGAAGTCAATCGGGCAAAATCCGTAGGAGGAGGCAGTTCACGGTGGAGCGCTATTCCTGTCTCCGCCACAAGGGGGCCATTAGCCGTAGCTTCATAGCATTCATGAAATAGCTTCACCAACTTGTTCGGCATGTTTTAGAAGTGGAATGAAGTTGATGGGGTCAACGATGTATTTTTAATGAATTTTAGCGCACTTCCTGTTACCACCGGGGGGCGCTATGAGTGACGTATGAAAGTAATATGTCGGATCGTTCAGGGTCACGCCCTCATCATGTGAACCAAGTTTGAAGCCGCAGCGATCAAATCTGTGGGCGTGATAGCATTGCAAACTTCTTAGCTGCTTCGTGGGACTTGGCCGTGCCCTAGCAGCCACGCCCTTTGACCTACACACCTGCGGAGCACAAGCCGTAATCAGCTCAGTCTGGAGATGTTCTGTACCCAATTTGAAGTGAATCGGGCGAACTGCCTCGGAGGAGTTCGTTTTGCGTCAAAGAAATGCTAACCAAAATGGCCGACTTCCTGTTGGGTTTAGGGCGTGGCTCCAATTCAATTTTTTGTATGTTTGGGTATGATACAGGTGTCTGTCGAGTTTCGTATGTGTACGACAAAGTAAGCGAAACTTGTCTATGGAGAATTTCGGAAAAACTTCAAGGGGGCGCTATTGAGGCATTTAACCACGCCCATGGGAAACGACTCTATCCGCTGAAAGAGCTCGCCATTCTTGACCTGTGTATGAAATTTCGTGAGGACACGACTTCGTTAAAGCCACGAAAAAGGCAAACGTAATTGTACGATAAAAAATCGTCAGTCGCCGCGGCGGCACACGGCCGCCGTTCGTCGTATCTTCACAGCGTTCATAATGTAGCTTCAGCAACTGGTTCTGCATGTATTAGAAGTGGAATGAAGTTGATCGGGTGAAGTATGGATTTTTAATGAATTTTTGCGTACTTCCTGTTACCACCGGGGGGCGCTATGAGCCAGGCAGGAAGTCGATACATCAAAACGTTCAGGGAGGAGCCATCGTCATGTCCTTGGAATTTCAAGTGGCTACGACGAAGTATGTGCGCGTAATTGGCAAACGTAATTTAAATTGGGATGATACACTTTCGCCGCGGCGGCACACGGACGCCGTTGCTCGTAGGGTCAAAGCGTTCATGATGTAGCTTCACCATCCGGGTCTGCATGTTTTAGAAGTGGAATGAAGTCGATTTGGTCAACTACGTATTTTTAACGAATTTTTGTACGTTTCCTGTTACCACCGGGGGGGCGCTATGAGCGACGTACGCAAATAATATGTCGGATCGTTCAGGGTCTCTCCATAGATTTGTGCACCAAGTTTGAAGCGTCTACGATGAAGTATGTGGGCATGAGAGCCGTTCGTATTTACATGGCGAGCACCGAAACAGTCGCCAAACTTCGGGGCACGCCAGAGGCCAAGCGCTTTGAGCTACAGACCTGCGGAGCACAAGATAAGCTCAGCTAGGTCTGACGATGTTCTGAACCCAATTTGGAGCCGATCGGGCGTAATCCCTAGGAGGAGTTCGTTTTGCGTTTACAAACTTTGAAGCAAAATGGCGGACTTCCTGTTGGTTTTAGAGTATGTCATTTTATGAAATTTTTGAAGATCTCGGGTTGATAGTTAAGTATACCAAGTTTCGTCCAAATCCGAGACGAAAAATGTAATTCCCTATGCGCGGTCTAGGGGGCGCTGTGGTGCCATTTGGCCACGCCCACATGCGAGACCACCACAGTACGCCGAGTTGCCACAGGTCCCAGGTGCGTGCAAAATCTCGTCCGTTTCTCGGCTTGGGAAAGGGGTCGAAATGGCGTTCGAAGTCGGATAATAATAATAATAATAATAATAATAATAATAATAATAATAATAAACATTTGCATTTCAAGGTAGCGTTTTTTCCTGCCAGGTCACTTGAGTACTTGATTACTTGCTTGGTTACTTGTTGCTTGTCGGTGATCGGTGTGGATGTCGAATTTCAATAGGGACCTCCCTGGGTCGTTGACACAGGCTCGGGCCCTAATAAAACAAAGAAAAAGGAAATTTACACATGTACACATATCCCAAAATCTTAAGGCGGTTGAAATATTAAGTCAGACAACCAAGTTAACACTTTACAAGGTGCTTACATAACACATTCACGTCAGGCTCATGAATGCTTCATCTCACATTAATGAATAATAACAGCATCATGACATGCTTACATGAAATGGATGCAGCATCATGACACAGAAAAAATATAAATGGGTTAACTGATGCCTGCAGTAATACTTAGGTTCTCAATGTCTAATGGAACAAAAAAGGAGTTGATGGAAAAAAAAATCACACTAGACAAATTCATTCCCTCGGGTCAGCTCTTCTCTCTACTCACAGCACATATGTTGTTGTACATGTCTGTCCCGTTTAATGCTTTTTAAGTCACTGATGTGGAAGTGTTTCATATTTATTTATCAAAATGGAAGGTGAGCAGAATCACAGGAGCGGATGAGGTGATCTGGCATGCAGTAGAGTCAAAGCTGCAAAGAGTAGTTGCCAGGTGCTAAAGAGGAAAATGCAACTAAAGAAAAGGTGTTTGTGCTCCATGTTGGACTGTTTTATATGATGAATTAAAAAGTAATTGGTTTTCTTTGAATTTTTAAAGCAAGGACCACAGTGAGTGGGTTTGCATGTACTTGTGGTTTTGGTTAGTGTACGAAAGAACTTGAATATTATAATATAATAATATTAATATAAAAATATGTAGCCTATATTTAAAAGAAAAATAGAATATTGGGCGATAGTGGTGAGAAGACTGTAGCATTGTTGAAATTAATGCATCATATAATATTTCAGGCATGTTTTCAACATTGTTTTCATTTGGTGAAGTTGAGATTTGACTGACACTCTTTTAATTACCTCATTTTGTTGCACCGTCTTGTTTAATGGCACCTGACTGGAAAATTAGCACCATCAACGGTTGATCTCAATGAGGCCAACTGCTACAGTACACGCACCAAACAGTAATTTCTTTTGGAGGTTTTCTGGTCATTCGTTTGAAAATTGCACAAAATTTGGATGGACATTTGACTAATGAGAGCAGAAAAGTTGAAATAGAAAGAAGACATGCTGCTTCTACTGCTGCTTGGGGAGTAGTTCTCTTGGCTTCCTTAAATTGAGACAAATATCTCTGCAGCTCTGGAGATGACTGGTGTGAAATTTAACTGCTTGACCTTAAAGAGCTGTTCTCTGCTGTTAGATTAACCCACATCCTACACCGACAGTTATATTCTAACAAGGGAGTAGGAAAATTGAAAACATATTTATTGCTCATTCATAAATATGCAATGAGTCATCATGAGCCTGTTCAGAATAAGTTATATAAACAACTTACAAAGACAAAGCGGTAAGTCTTATATACTCAAAAAATTTCATATACAAATTCACAGCCAGTAAGTCAGAGGATTCAGTTTCACATTCTCAAATTTTACTTTAGCATGTAGATATTTGTCTGGTACGTAGTTTTCATAATATACAAAAAGATCGAACAGCCTAGCAGTTTAAAACAAAATGAACCCTCTCAGCAAGCAACAGGGCCCAGCCGAATAACAGACTACTTTCCCGCATTTATCAGATCAAACATTATGCAATATAGTACACTGGAAGAAATATTAAAGCAAAGAAAAAAAACCCACAGCCAGTAATAGCATCAAATAAATATTTCCATGAAAATATACATAAAAGCTGCCATAGACAGATCAAAATATGTATCTGTTACATTCATCCATCGGGCTCTCCTTCAGGGGAAAGAACAGCTTGCCGTGTACCCAAACAACAAGTGACAAAGTACAGCTGCCCTCCCTTTTGAAGTGTTAATGATTAATAGTTGGCTTTCAATACCTTATCGCGTGTATGGATGTTAGTATTTCCCAATGTTTCCACCTTTAAAAGAGTAACTGATACAATAGAAAAAAGAGAAGTCAACATGGACCTACTGCTGTTCGTTCATACGATTCCCAGACTGTGCACAGATATTGTAAACACTTCAGCTTTTTCTACTTTGGTACTAAAGATACAAATGATGGCTCATGAAACTGATGAGCTTCATTACAGCATGTGATGATACTGCATCTTGCCCACATGAAGTCTATCAGCAGCCATCCAGAGAAAACTGCATTGTGTGATTTAGGGGACTTTAAAACTGAATCCATCTGTATCTCATATATGCAAGTAAAAGCTTTAAGAAATTGAAGAATAAAAAAAAAACAAAAAACAAACAGGCGGTGATGGTTAAAAAGACAAGTATTCTGACAGGTTTAAAGTGGGACATGCCGTTCTTTGAGCAACAAGATAATCTAAACAAACAGCGCTCCATTTGATAAACCTGATTCATCCACTAATACGTTTCCATTTACACAGCAAACATTGCAAATATAGAAACCCATATCTGTACATAGTTTTGTTGAATTAAACAAATGCAGGGAGGGAAGAAAAAATGTTCATTTTGAATGAAATGTCCAGATAGTTCATCAAAAAATATTGAGGTTTCATTAGACATATCTTCATATAGTAGTTTCATATTACACAACAGCAAATCCACTGTCACAGGACTTGGCCATGCGATACCCAAAAACCTATAATCCATTGTAACATATATATTATTAATTTGCAATATATTTTCTCTTTAATAGATAAAAGTTTTCCCATTGGATGCTTTACATAATATGACAAATTTAAAGAATGTTAACCCCATTTTCCTCACAGTCAAAAGAGAATTTTATACACGTGAGTGAGTAGTTGATTATAATATGGAAGTTTCCATTGATTCAATTGTCAGATGAGGTTCTTGTGTCATTTATGCAATGTGTGGTCCATTTTAAAAACACCTAAAGAGGTTATGATTTATGTTGGGCTGAAACACCTTTCCAGTAGTCTAAAATATCATGCAGGTCCTCATCCTTTGCAAACTGGACTTTTTTACGCAGTGCATGCCCTGCAGCCATGTACTCCTCATCTTTGTGCCGTTTCCGGTGGAGTTTGAAGCGCTCCCAGATGCTGTGTGAGGGTTTGCAGTAATACTCGGGACTGGAGGAATAGCTTAGATTGTGATACTGAGAGGACAGCTGGGAATATGCTAAGTCTCTGGAGCGGGAATGAGTAAGAGGCTCCAACATGGAGGACTTGTGGCTCTCTGGGCCTTCAAGCTCCTCTATCTGGGCATCGGGGTACGAGTGCCGGTGGTCACTGTACTGACGGATCTTCTCTGCCTCCGCCCTCAGGATGTTGGCAGCAGGTGTTACAGTGAGGATGGTCTCTCCTGTTGGGGAGGTTTTCTCTATGTACTTAGATTCAGAGCGATAAGGCCTGGGGCTCCGCATGGGCCCTCCTGTGGCAGTGCTCGGCCTCTTTGGTGAGACATCGGAGGTCCGATGCCTCTGCAGAGAGTGATGGTAGCTGTCCTTGTACACTGGGGACAGCAGACCAGATTTACTCTGTGGGTGTTCTGATATTAGCACCAGCTGAGGCTCTGCTGTAGACACTGCTCCAGATTTTACCCCTTGAAAAGAGGTGGATTCCGACTTGAGAGCATCTATACAGTTGTTGATTATCTGATTGACTTTGTCCACCTCCTTTGCAATGGTGGAAATCTCTGCCACCGACCCCTGGCTATTTCCAGGCATTCCCATGTCACACTCTCTGCGTTCATGGTGGTCCACACTTCGCACCTCCATATAATTTCCCTTCATCATTTTAGGAGTATCACTTATCTCTTGAAATTTGTACTGCTCCATTTCAGCAGCAGATGGTAAGTACGGCATACGCGCCATGCTCTCTCCGGCCAACAACTGCTTCTGTGACATTCGAGAAATAGTCCCTCCTTCTAGTTCTTGTCCGTATTTGAGTTCCATGATGTTTTTCTTCAGACTACCTGCTTTTTTGTGCTTTTCATCTTGCTGACGCTTCCTTCGCAAGCAGTAGTAGACCACCCCGAGAAAAATGACCATGCTAAAGAGGCAGCCTAGAATTGTCATAATGTAATGAGTAGCAGTAGCATTGTTCACCGCTATATCCTTCTCAATCCGAGGGCCAGTAATGAATGACAGACAAGTGTGATTGTGTCTTAGAGAGTTACGTATTGAAGCGACACAGTATGTGTAGTTAGTGTGGGGTTTTAGATTTTTTAGTTCAATATCCTCCTTTATATCTTTTAGATTTTGAATATCTGTGAAGAAGCTGTTATTGTAGAGAACCAGGATGTACATCTTCCTGAAGGGATGAGGAATCTGAACTGTGATGGTGGCACCTGTATTAGTCACTTGCTTCACTTTCATCAGAGGGGTTACCTCTCCAGTACTGTAGGTCGTACTGATGGTAATGTCGTCTGGTTCTGTGCCCGAGGGACAGTCTTCCAACCCACAAAGCGTTGAGTCTGGTGGGGGTGTTGACGACTCGGTGGGCACAGCGATAAATGGCGTCACGTAGTCATCAGTACACACCGTTGTGAGCATGTGAAGCGCATTTCGGTATGTTGGATTGTTAGGATTCTGGCTCAGCAAACTATAACCAGAGACTCCAGGTGGGGAGTCGCAGACCATCCGCTCATTCGTCCTGTTCGGGAAAACCGAGAGCCATTTGACAAAACCAAGTAATTCACATGAGCAGTTGAAAGGGTTGGTGTAGAGCTCGCAGGTGGTCAGTTTCGTCAGACTGGTAAACGTTGACCCGTCTAACTGCTGGATTCGGTTCATGGAGAGGTCAATGTTCTCTATGTTGGGGCATTCCCAAAAGGCATTAGGTGTCACAGTCTCAATCAGGTTTGCCTGGAGGTAGAGGTACTGCAGCTTTCCTAAACCCCTGAGGATTCCCTCTGTCAGGTTCCGCAATTTGTTGAAGCCCATTTGAAGGACTTGTAAGTTAAACTGAGCAGAAAAGGCCCCGTCCTCTATGTAGGAGATTTCATTCTTTGTCAGGTTCAGGTAGGTCAAGTTGGCAAAGCGACTAAGGGCAGAATAATGGATACTTTTGATCTTGTTTTCATTCAGACGAAGGTCCACAATGGTGCTGTTGATATGCTGTGGGATGGCCTCATAAGGTGGTTGATTTTGGCTACAAATTGCAAGCCATACAAAGCCCTTTTCACCCTCAATTAACCAACAGTCTCCACTGACTTTGCCAACATGAGTCAAATATACAATGGCTACAGACCAAAACAAGGCACTCATCACCATGCCTAAGCTGCAGGCCATTGGTGCTTCTCTGAGAGTCATGTGCAGGGCCAAAAAAGTGAGAAGAGGGTGTTATCACTGCAGTTTCAGTGCAGCTTAGATGGTCCTGTTGGAAAATCTGCTGGATGTTCAACTGTTCTCCAAGCCAGAAACAATCCTTTTATTTGTGTCCTCTTCATTGATGGATGGTGCTGTCCCCACGTTCCACTCAGAAAAATGTTCAGTACCTGCCTTTAAGCTTTGTTTCTTTCATTGAGGTTTGCCCACAGTGAACTTATGGTGGTGTTTAAAAGAGATTTCACCACCCCAGGTTGGCTTGTGCTTTTCTCCTTAGAGGATACCATCATTAAATGGTGTCATCTTATTGTTTCTGCCAAAGTCTTCCTTCCTCTGTCTCTCTCGTGTGCACCGAGGAATAACCTGCAATATAAAGACAAGAAAACAAAGTTGACATTAATTATATTTTATCAGACTATGAAATGCACATAAATTGCATATGCTAGTATTGCAATGTTGCACTCAGATTTCAGGATTCATGTTTACTGCAAGGTCTCTCCTTGTCCATGGCCAACCAATTATTTTGTACACAATTTAAGAGGTGTTTGCAGTCCCTGTGGCAGACTGCTATTAAAGGAAACCGTTGGCCAATTACCACTTGACAGGTTGGGAAAAGCAGAGTCCCTGTTTTCACACCATTAACCTGAGGACTGTCAGATGCAACTGAGGGAAGCCAATGTTAAGAAGCTGCATTAAAACAATTATACAACACCACACGAAATGACACTTTGGATCAATGTATAAAAATTTTCTCCGAAAAACTTCATGCATAAATTAAAATCTTTTAGCACCAGATTATATAAGAGAAAAGAGGGAACTTGTGTTCAAGGTAACTAAGTTGGATAAAGATCTTTTGCAAAGGGAGACGAGCCATGGTTACAATATAGGAAAACAAAATTGCTCTGTAATCTAAAGAGCAAGCACCAGCAGAATTATTTCCGGTTTAGTGATAATGGGTACATTTTTAAAGGTTGGGTTAGACTAAAAGCAATTTTCTTCTCTTATTTTGAGATCTCAGAACATAAACCATATGGTCACATTGCCAAAAGTGTCTCAATCTCAAATTTCATTTAACAAGAGTCTTTTAAGTCACTATGACTCTAGAACCACTGATGAAATGTTATCAGTTCTTGCATTTTAGTTACTGTATGTGAACTGGATGTCAAAACCCCTCAATTACCATATTGCCGTAGGTGGAGATTGTTATTTTAAAGTGGTCTTGTGTAACTATTGCTCAACATCAGCCACTGTCACAGTTGCAGCTTCTGGGTGACACTCACTTGTATGATGATAGAATTGCACTGTGGCAAAAGCACCAGTAGAATAAGCACATGAAGTCAGCAGACTTGCTGTTAAATGTCAGCTGCACAGCAGTGTTATCTAAAGCTACCTAACATTAGCCATCTGGTCATAGCAGACCATGGAAGGATGCTAAAGTAAAAACCCATCAGTGTGTTGAGCAAGGGCATGTTTTATAGTTCTGTCTGTGCAAGACAAATTCATAGCACAACCTACTCTATTCTTTCACCAAATCACTCAGTATTATAGCCGTCATTATAGCCTTTAATTGTTCATTCGTCAATGCATTGCCGCTGACAGGGAAATAAAACATTAATGGGATGCTTTGCTTTGCACAGGTATGCAGTGGTGGATGAAATATTGCAATTATGAATAATACATTTTCTTTTCTTGAAGCAATTAATTGGATTGATTTTTAACATGGAGGAAGACAATGTGTATACTGTATTATCTGAGGGAGGAATCTATACTGTACATGTATTGATCTACAAGTTGTGAAATGAGCATTTAAATCAGTTGAGCTTGTAGTTGGTGCAGAAGTAGAGACAATAGCATTAATTTACAAGCTTTTATACTCCAGATCAAAGAGAACACTATTTGTTAAAGTTAGGGTTGTCCTGATTAATGATTGATGATTAATGATTAAACTTAATTGATTACGTCGGTTACACAAACACACAACAGCAGACATTCATATACAGAGGGAAAAAAACGTTCATAAACAGTCAAGTGTGAAGGGGACCCGGCACCCAGTCCCAGCAAGCCTGGAAAGTGAAAGTGAAACTGAGGGTGTTTTCACACAGGCAATCAAACGTATATTGGTATGCAGGGATTGAAAATATGAATGAATAAATGAAGAATTTAAATAAGAAAAGTGTTGATTTTTATACATTAATAATATGAATCGACAAACCAAAAACTTCGCTAGATTGGTTGAAAAATGAGTCATTTGATTGATTGACTAATCGAAACAATAGTTGATAGATTCATCGAGAGAACGTTTTAAGACAGGACTAGTCAGATGCCCTGATTTATAAAGGGAAATACCAAAGCAAAATGTGCCAGAGATGAAGACACTGCAAAACTGCCTCTGCTCCTCTCTCTTACTTTGCCAGTTCTGCCTGACACAGGTCAGGATGATTTGCCTTGTGGGGGGGACATGGGGGGTGAGATGGGGCTTTTGTGTGTTAGAGGACATGTCTCCACACAACAGAGATTATCACACTGTTAGAAGAGATTAAATGTGACAGTTAATGGCAGAGGGAATATACTTCAAGCTGAAACCCCACCTGCCATCTTAGACCTAAAGACCATTCCTGCTGTCATTTGACCTTTTGTGAGTTGGGTTTATCACATTACAGTCACATGAGTGTCGTGGTTCCCCTTATCATACATCATGTTGGCGATGTGGTTGGTGCACGGAAATACAAATTGACAGTTTTTTCTTTTGGTTGTGGCACAGATCTGTGACCAGCACCACTACTGAGACTAGTGTCTTAGTAGAGGTTAAGGGTTAAGTGGGACTAATGCCTGCCATTGGTGATTTAGGTGGTTCTGCAACCTTATGTCATCACTCAACAACCCTGTTCCTTGGAAATTTGCAGATTTATGTTTGCTTTGTTATATTTTCTCGAAGTACTATTTTTATATTTCTGTACCATCTTAGGGAAGTGGCTGAGATAGTATAACAAAAGCACAAATAAAGGATGTAAGAATAGGAAAAGCTTGTGGTTTGGCTTATGTACTTCAAATTTACTGTTGATGTAAATATTTAACAATAACCACAGTCTTTACATAACATCAAGCAATTGCTATAAAAATGTTAACCATGCTTAAGATGCTAACTTTGGTAACCAAATGGATATGTTGTCAGTAAACATTTTGTGATTTTTTTTTTCTTTTTTTATAGTTCATTCAAATGTAGTTGTGTGTAAAGTGTAATTCGGTGTAACAAATGGATGTGTTTATCTTAATATTTCCAAACACACTTATTCTTCGACAGAATCCTCCAGCAAGCGCTGCACTGTGTGCTGATAACCTGATACGGTGGAACAGTGGAGCTATAATCTGAGGCTTCAAATGTTTCACATAGATTTGAGTTGGGCCCAGAGGGTGAGATTTTATGGGAATCTGCGGTATAGCTCATATATTAGCCTATTTGTGCTTCATATTCCATATATTTTCTATAAATAAGGTACAGTATGTTTTCATTGCCTCTTTGCTTTTTCAGCTTTCCCATACCCACTCTTTTCCAGATGTGGTAAATGAATGCATACCACAGCATGCTATCTTTGCCTTATAGTGTATGCCAAAACCACTTTTAGTTAACGTTGATATTTTGTTTAGTGGCAGTCATTATGAAGATTTTACTGGCAATATCAGTCCACAGCCACCGGCAGACCTTGAATTCAGATCTGTGTGACTGTGGTTCTCTGGAAGAATTTCCATACATAAGAGTACATACATGAGTTTCATTCACAAAATTCATAAAAGACTGCATTGTAAACAAAGATGAAAGACAGTTTTGGTGCAGAGAAACTGTTTTGTCCTCCTTGCTTTACACACTGTAAAGAAATAATCTGCTACAGGCCCCAGATAATCAACTAAAGGCACTAGTCAGCTATTCAAGTCCAGATAAAGAACAGGAGTAAATGCTGTGGCGGACGACACTGCAACAGAATGTCAAAGGCTGCCATAACAAAACCACCGTCATGATGACAAAAGAAGGGCGACAGAGGAGCAGCTAAGAAAAGCACACTCCCCAAAGCCCCTGGGAAGAAAGAGGTTCCAAATCAAATGTTCCATGAAATGAATATGAAAAATACAGCTCGACAGAATATCTGGCAAGGCGAGAGATCTCTTAAAGAAAAACGTTGTCTTGTTATTATTCCCCAGTCTCTGACCTTAATCGCAAAATACCACACAGCATTGACTGAGCTCATCCGACCTGACCTCTGCTAGCTCACGGCGTGGCACATGGTGCGCGGCCTTTTAGTGGCTAAATGGAGGTTTAGGTCAAACTGGTGAAGTCGCCTCTCATTTACAATGCATTGGCTCTGTTTTGTTTGTACACAGTGACTCAGTCTAGTGAGCCTCCAACTGATTCACTGCCTCACTAGTGAAGCCCATGCATAAATTACAGACAGGCTAGCTCCCCTTGTAGGGGTAAACACAAAACCACAAGCACACTCGCACTGATAAGTAAAATATCTTGTACTTGACAAAACATAGTTTCAACTACAGTATGAAACTGTAACTGTGCCTTTACTCCTGCAACTGGTCTTGCGGTAAATCCACAGCATATGCCAACAAAAACGCCTGCAGTGGCCTGTTGCTGAGGGATAAACAAAGCAGCAATCTACATCAAAATTAATTTTTACTGCTTTAGTTTTATGCAAATCACACCTTATTGTATATTCAGATCTTGAACTGAGCCCAAGGCAGCCAGCACTGTACGTTGCTGTGTGAGAGCTTAGGTCTATTTGCCACCACAGACCCACTTTCCATAATGGCAGCAATCTGTATGGTCCAGTGCTAGCCCTGAGTGCAGCAGGCCAGAACACCCAAGGCATCAGAGCTGAGTCTATTCCCCTATCAGACACAGGCAGCCATTCCACAGTCTCTTTTCCATTTAGGCTTTATGCTCTGGGTAATGAAGGCTTTTCTTTTTCTTTTCCTGTTCTGTGGATAACCTATTGAAACCCTGCTCTTGAAGAATGATTCAAACACAGCCTTGTAAATTTCTGTTCCAGTTGCTCAGGGCTCCTTCATACTTCACTTCTACTCGGTAAATCATCAGCTCCTTTTTTTTTTTCCCTTTTCCATGAACCTAGAATTACTGCCTTGATGTTTTACGCCTCCACCAACAACTCAAGTTGCAGTTTACATTCATGTCTGTCCAGTCTCAGGTATTAACTATATTTATTATTTGCTTGTTGAGAGAAGCAACAAACTAATCCTCATACGTGTTCACATGCTTCGTCAGAACACCAAGCTGCAGCTTTGTCAATAGTAACAAAGTTACAAATAGATGTTACTGCATTGGATGCTTCACATGCTTCCTATGTGCCTGAAAGGGGACATATGATGGAGATACCACTTTTTGAGGGCTTTTTAACATGTATTTGGGTGTTTGTCTTGCCTTCCGGCCCCCAAAATGCGAGAATTGACAAAAAAAAAATCTGTAATCTTCTTAATCTTCAAGGTAACAACTGTTGTCTGACAATGATGTAATTACACCACCCCTACCTGATACCAGTAGAAGGGGCAGGGTGGGGCAAGCAGTGGTTCATTTGCCTTTAAAGGGACAGGCACTGAAACCAGCTGTTCTGAACAGGGCTGTTTTGAGCAGATGAAAAGAGAGCTGTGATGTTTGATCCTTGGGGTATTTTGCCCGAAGCATGTCACAGATATGTCTTAAAGACACCTGGGAACTATTTTAATTTGTGGAAAAGGGGCATAATATGTCTCCTTTAAATTGGCCCTTGGGGATAAATAATGTTTTTTTAATTGAATTGAATTAAAATTTAGTCCAGCAGCACAGAAGAACACAGAAGAACATCTGAGATTTTATTTTTAGGCCATATTTCCATAGTCACAGTTAAAACTTCAATACCTTAAGTATGGCAGCATTTCATATGTCTAATAGAATAAAATGATGAAGTGATGAAATGTAATCAATGCATTCAAAAAGGTCAAATGTCAACTGTTTGACACCATAAATACATTTAATACAGTTCCTTATAAGTCTTCTTGATATGTATTATTGGACTGGACAGATGTGGAGGTAAACTATAATGTGACTGCTTGGCGAACCTGCTGATAAGGATTGAAGAAGGTCTTATAGTGACAGTTTGGGTTGCACTTAAATGGGAACCTTGAAGCTGCAGCAGCTCTCTGTCCCTCAGCAGATGCTTAAAATGTGAAGCAGGAGAGTTGTCCTCTCTCACACAAAGCCACATGAGTGCTGCTCCACCACAAGAGCCAGTGATTCAAGGCAAACTTTGACAGAAGCTTCTGGAGACCATATAAAAAGAAGAATGAATAAAATGTATTATTATTATTGTTATTACATTATATTATATTATAAGAAGAGGTCCTGAAATTTACATGTCTGTATATTGTATGCAGACCATTCAAGCCACACCTCTCTGGCTATCTCTGCCTCTCGGTACCCTTCTGTCAGTGGGTCTGTCCAAACAATTCCACAGTGCATACTAAGCGAATGTTTTTCTTTTCTATCTCCAAGTGTCTACAAAAGCACGATATCGAAGGATTTGTTTTTATAATTTGAGGGCCTGATTTTTGTTGTGTCTCCCCACGCTTCCTCTCTTGTACTTTGTGACAGTGAAGGTGCCTCAATCTCAGAGGACCCTCCTCATCCATACCAATGACTGCCCTTTATTTGATGTCATTGAAAATGCATGCACTTCTTGCTGCGAAGAATGAAATAAAGTAAAGATGGGAAACCAGAAGTGGAGAATCAATTGAGTTGAAATGGAACTACTTCTCTTGGGGAAGGAAAACATTGTGCTCATTGAGGTACTGAATTACTTTGGAGAAAGGGAGAACGAGGGCACATATGCTTGGGTTATATCAGAGGATATTAAAGTCATACATTAATTATTCTGGGAATATTTCCTGGAAGAGAATTGATGGCCCTGTCTTCATAGAATACTGTTTGGTAAAAGTTCTGCACATTTTATGGCTCCGGTGATATACTTGTTGGACTTTGTATGTCTTTTTTTAGTGGATAGGAACTCAGCAAATTGATTTTTTTGGAAGTATAACCTAACTTCTTTTATAAGTAATGAGTATTGTACACCACCGCAATGCATAGAATTCATTTGTTTTACAGACAAAGCCTTTAAATCCCACACCACAATTGGTGGTCGAGTTGCTTCCTCGTAAAGAATGGAGCCAGAAAAAGCTTTCAGCACAGTATTTATCTCAATGTGACCTCCAGAGAGATAAAGTGGTGAATAGAGTGATAAGGAACTGTAGCTGGACTCGCATAATGTATATGAACAGCTGACGATCAGTTACGAGCCAAAGATTTGTTCAAGAGAATTGCAGACACCAGTTACTCTTGAGATCAGCACTGATTCCCCAAAATAAAGCGGTAACATTTCACAGAACATCACATTAAGTATTTTGAGTAGCCTATATTTTTATAGGTCTATCTATTCTATGTATTTACTGGCATTATTTCTTACTTTGCCAATTCTGCCACAAGACGCATCATCCAGCAAAACAATCACAATGTGTCCACTGTTTTGCTGTGTAGGGGGATTTTATCACATAGATGTTGTTGCCAATACTTGGGAGTGTTGATGTCACATTAGATAACCAACCAGCACATCTGTTGCAACAAAAATAGAGAAACTGAAAAAAAGTTTATAAACATGGATGGTTTCCACAATGATGGTACTGTAGTCCCAAATTTAAGATGATGATTAGGCATCATGTTGTTAATGTAATTAATAGCTAACTGCTATGGAGATTTAGATATTTGTATTGATGTAGTTTCCACTCAGTGTAGTTCCAGGTCCAATGTTTAAAACAGATAATAGGTAAGGTAATTACAAACATCTATGTTGACAGCATGTGATCCTGCACCATACAACTTATATAACTCCAGAGGCATTAATCAACATATTAATAACATGAACATGTCACAGCACTTACATAAAAGGTCATGTCTGTCAATATGCTTTGTCTCTAATGGTTGTGGTAATTATAGACTTATGTTTATGTGCATACACGATAGAGGTGACCTATTGAAAACATGTTGTTTACTTAGTCTATGCTGTTTTTCTCAGTAGATCAAGTAAGCAACATTTGTGCACTATTGAAGCTCTCAGATCCATATCCATATACAGTCGATAAAAAATTGTACAGTCACAGAGGAAAATATGACAAAGACGAGGAAAGGGAGACATTTCTCTGGTATCACATCAAGTTACTTAACCTCAGTAAAGATCCCATACACTCAGTCAGTGTTACCTGGACCAGATTTTCAGAGGTAAACATCCATCAAAAAGTCGAATAAATTAGGTGAGTGATCATGGAAATTGTGAGTGGTCACATCGTGGTTGGTCATCCATGTCTGCTAACTAATTTAATGCCCTTTCTGTAGCCTGTATATTATCATAAATGTTGAATACTGGACAAGAATACAGATAAGGCTTTTATTTATATTATTTTGCCCTTTTATCTAACACACTCAATGTATTTTAGCAGAGATTAATACAGACAAATAATATCTTACTCTTGCCAATTAGCACTGGTCACTGCTAATAAGCTGCAAATTAGCATTAGGATAATAAGTGCTGCTGAAGTGTGGGCTGATCTCAGTTAATGCTGATCATACATTAGTGCTAAATGTCAAATAACAGATCCTTTTTGGATAATTAAGGCCCTGAGTGCAAAGGTTGAGCCGATACAGAGATGCACACAAGCGTCCTGAATTTGAAACAGCCTCTTGGTTTATTCTCAAGTTACATTCAGTCCACTTACTACTTGGTATTCCGCACAGGTGTCATACTTTGTAAAACTTTAAATGACTTACTGCCCTGCCATCTCTTGTAAATTCCCAATATCTCACTCTATTGTTCTTCAGTGTATCAAGAGTCCTTCGGCAGGCTCATGGTCTGGTACGATTCAAGCTTAGACGAGGACAAAAAATCTCATTACAAACTAAAAGCTCTACTTTGGGTGACACCTCTTATAAAGATGATAAGCCACAGAGAATGGCATGGAATCACGCTGCACTGATGGAAACAGATGCATCGGTGAAACCTGGCAGGAGAGTTAAAGCAGCAGGCCTGCACCGTCGTTAGCAGACAACAGCTCAGCCCTCCACAGCTCTGGTAACATCACTGCTTTGATCTTTGCACTGTAAAAAATGCTATTTCTTCACAAAACCAGATGCATCCTGAACAAGGAAGGAGGTGGAGGGGGGTTCAACTGAGCTATAGGGAGCATTTATCAAAGGGACAGGAGCAAAGTAGAGTTTAATTTAATTCTGTACGTCTGAGAGTAAGACACAAGTTGGAATAACACCTGAAGGTTTAAATGCAATTTTCCAGACCATCAACTGACCATCAGCTCAGCACGTTATTTTGGCCTCCGAGCCAAAGTGTCTGCCAGCGGCGTTTCTAGCTGCTGACTCATGACATGTAGAACAAAAGTACTGTGCATCGGTGTGACAAAAACTTATGAAAATTCACTATTCAGGCGGATTAAACCAAGCTGTTCTGTGTGTGGAAGTCTTTAATATATATACTTTTATGAATATCTAATGTTTGGAGAAATTATAAAGTGCGCATATGCTGACAAAAATCTGAGATAAGACGGGTATCCTTATCTTTGTCAATTTCTCCCACCATGCCCAGCCAAGTTTTCCCTATCAATTAACCTTCAGAGAATGACTGGAGCTAATTCAATTATGCTGTTCAGCAGGACCACGCGTGTGACGGACAGCCCAACCTGCCTCAGCTTCCTGATTGACAAGCTGCGAACAGGAGCAGCCGGCCTGTCTGACCCGACGGACTATCTGACACATTTAGGAAGAGGACATTATCACTTTGAGATTAGCTCCACAAAGGGAGCTGTGAGACAAGTTTGACTCAGATAATCTACATTTGGAAAAGTTAGTTTGGTTCCCAGGGAATTAATCAGCTTCTCACACAGTTTTACCTTAATACAGGAAGGCCCCATCCCCATGCATTTTCTGTCTTTTTATTTTAATCAACATCTATCAAATGTCTGACTCACAACCACACATAAAACCATGATTGAACCCACTCCAGGAAGCCATTTGAAACTATGGGATGCTACTGAGGCAAATGGCTTTAATGCGTTGTCCACAGCAGCCAATAAATATCAAATATTTGTTTCATTTTCTCTTCCAAAATTTCAATGATGTTATAAAACTGAGTGTTAAATGTAAACAGTGTCTCATCATGCATCATCCTGTACAGGTAATATTAAATGGCAGCTTCTTTAAATGTTATCTTACAGAAAAAGTAGTAACTGTATGAAACACATAGATTTCATAATGTGGTTTAGTTAAGAAGACATCAATCTTTAGAGTGATGTTTTTCAGTGGTATGTACAGTATAACCCAGAGCTGCTAGCTACAAATCCCACTGACATATTCTACAGTAAGGTCAATATTTGACATGATTTACACTGCAGAGTTTTATTTCAAATGTGTCGACAAATTTTGGCTTTGGGTCAATGTTAAACAGTAAATTTACCAAGGAGCTATGCTAACAAGAACTATAGCTGGTCGAGCACATTTGGCTAGTTCAAGTTCACACTGCCACAAATACATGATCCTGATTTGATTGACCTCTTTCAAAGCTTGTTCATACCTGTTGCTTCATACAACCTAACCCTAACCATGAGGTTAAACGCTACTTCATTCATGGCCTTGGCTTGTTGGAGGGGAGCAGCAACAAAAGCCAGTTCCTTTTCAGCAGAAGACGACTTGGCTTCAGCTCTACCTGCAATTGAATAACACGTACTGTAGGTGAAGGCTGGAGTGGTGGGTGGTGTGTTTTCACATTCCAATGCATGAAAGCCACTTGCCAACTAATGGTGGTGATGGCAAAAAATAGCAAGAGCAACAGCCTAAACTAGAATATGACTTGAGACTATAGCTATAGTGATTATGAACCATCCAATGTACAGTAGGATCAAGATAACACAACAGCAGGAAGTGTGATGATGACCTTGCATCTCTGTAGTGGTTTCATGTCTCTTGATAGTTGTTTTTTTTGTCTCCCTGTAGTTGTGTTGTTCCTTTCTGTCATCGTTTTGCATCCTTAGTAGTGGTATGGTGCATTATAGTCGTCATTATACCTCCTACCTCCTTTTGTGAGCAAATGGTCTATAGCTGTTTTGCATCACTTCTAAGTCATTTTATGTGTATCCTTTGTCTCTTTGTGTTGGTTTGAATTTTTGTGGTCGCTTCGTGTCTCTGGCCAGTTTTCATCTCTCTGGAGTTGTTTCACATCCCTTGGAGTAATTTAGAAAGTTTTTGTAATACTTTATCACTTTATGTCTCTGTAATGCTTTTTCTCTCTGTCATTGTTTTCCATATTTTTGTTCAGGTTTTACATATCTTTGCAGCCATTTGAGTGTTGTTGTTTTGTTTTTTTTGCCTCTCTGTATTTGGTTTGAGTATCTGTGTGATTGATTCTTCAATAGTAAAATGTTAGCAGTCGCCTCATACAGAGGCTGTACGCCTGAACCCTTGGCCTCCTGTGCTTGTGCTCCATAGGCCTGTTCTGTAATCCATCCGTGGGCGGTGCATTTGAGCCTGTGGTTGTCACTGACAGTGGATCTGAGCGGCGGTAGCAACAGACTCACGAAGCAGGGGGCTCATCAGTCTGTTATGTAAATGAGTGTGCATGAGGATATGAAGTAGAGTTGGTGTTCAGCGAGACCAGCTGATGATCATCTGATTTTGCGGTGGAATAATGACTCCATGTTCCTCTTTGAACCTACAGTACAGTGTGAGCTTCTTTTTACAGACCTCAAAAAGAGTATTAAAGTTGGACAAGGTGACAGTAGGGAAAAAAATCAATCTGTGTTGGCAAGGATGTTAGAGAAGTCTGACTTTCCTGATGCAGCAATTTAATCCATCTATGATGAGCAGAGGAATGAAAGGAAACACGGGGGTGGCAAATGGAAACAACCACCTTGTGCGATGGCAGTGTTGAAAAATAAAACTGTCTCTGCCTTGAAAGAAAAGTTATTGTTTCTGACAGGGGAAATTCTCTCAGGCTCACCAAGGGGGGAGAGGATGCAACGGAGAGCTTGTTCACTATCAAAGGAGGGAAAGGTTTGTGGGTTTACCACAAGAAGGCCACCTTTAGATTTGAAGGAGATCTCAACACAAGATGACAGGCACACCACTGGGAGGACTTTTATCCCAGTTAGGCTGGAGGACACAACAAATAAAGGCTTTAAATGCTAATGGACATTAGTAGAGATAAACTGACATAAAATGCTCTGATAGTGCTGTGTCAAAATTTGCATTTTTATTGCTGTTGTCCATTTGAATTTTCTTCCACAAACGCACGTGGGAAGCAAGCAGTATTTTGGCTGATTTAAAAAAAAAAAAGAAAAGAAAAGAAAAGGGAATTTTTTTCTTCACAAAGGAAAAATACGGTTCTAAGTGCTAATACAAAACAGTGGGAAACAAGTCATACTGTGTTTGAGCAGCTCTCACTTGTGATACTATTGTTGTCAAAGCCAGAACAAAAGTATTCACGGTTGCGTCTCACATGCCTCGTGTCTGGCAGGTATTTTATTTGAACGTTTCCTATTTAAAGGGATAGTTCACATTTTGGCAAATTCGCCCATTGTCATAATTGTCAGCATGTTGTTTTGAGATCCACAGGGCAGAGACGTGAGCTGCTTAGGCAACAGTACAGTAGGTACAGTAGTCCCCTGTCCCTCATCAAACTCATAAAATACACAATCCCACAACTCCAAAACACTCTCGTGGACAAGTTGTGATCTGCACATTAACCATGCTATGAAATAATCATGTATGTAACATTACGGCACATAAAGCAAATACTCAGAACTACTTGCGCTTTTGAAATCACTCCGCCCAGCAGCCGTGTCTGGGATGTAGCTCCAGCTACGCATTTGCCGCGAATACAACTCTGTCTCATACTGTTAAATTATTTAGCGAGGTGAATGTGCTGCGGGTCACAACTTCTCCACAACAGCGTTTCGGAGTTGTTGGATGGTGTATTTTATGAGTTTGATGAGGGACAGAGGCCTACTGTATGTACTGTTACCTGAGCAGCTCACGTCTCTGCCCCGTGGATCTCAAAACAACATGCACCGACAATTTAAGGTAATTAACCTACTGTACCCCTATGACTATAGGGATGATGGCAATGGGCGAATTTGCCAAAATGTTGAACTATCCCTTTAAAGGAGCATTTTTAGTGAGGCTTTTTAATAGTTGCTTCTGTCACCAACACACATAACTCAGATCCTCTCTATAACAACATCAGCCTCTCTCTTTCTCCGACAGATGTACCTCATCTACGCTGCCCATTGCACACACGCTATTCTTGTAAAAAGCTTAGCAACAGGGGCGAGTAGTCAATAAATGTCATCTGTGTCATAACCTACTAAGGAGATGAGGCAGAGGCAATTATCATTCTACATCAATGTCGAAAGGTCACATGGCAAGATACGTATATTACATGGTGGACAGATGCCTTATGCAATGTGATTAATCGCTTTGCCGATGAAAGCGTTCTACTTTTACCATGCCTTGTTGAAATGACTGCTCTCAGTCAGGCTGGAGAGACGCTGTTTCCTCTGTGACACAGTCAGACTTCAGTGTGCTGTTAAATAAATGCTTGATCTTATAAAAGCTGCAAGTTTGAAAGAGACTGTGAAAATAAAAGCAAGGTTACGTAAAGTTACAGAAGCTCCAATGAGGTAATGTGGAAATCATAGCAAATATAGGTAAAGCTAATATTAACAACTTGAGGACAGATGGAAAGTAGGACTAAAAAATATGTCTTTGTTGCCTCAGACCCACACACATCACATCATCTTTGTTGGGTATGATTGAACATGATTGATAAAGTAAGTGGATATTGACAAAAACGTTTTTTCATGCAGTTGAACTGTCACTGTTGAGGTCAGTTTGATCAAGTTTACAGTTGAGCTACTTACACAGTAGTTGTTTGTATTGATCAGTTCACTCATTTGTCCATGGTGTTCAGCCGTTCACACATTTCAAGTGTTTATCAGCTGGTTTTAGGCATCAATTTTATGCATTTACAGCGGGGAAAATAAGTATTGAACGAGTCAACATTTTTCTCAGAAAATATATTTCTAATTGAACTATTGACATAAAATTTTCATCAGATGTCGGCAACAACCCAAGTCATGCACACATACAAAGAAATCCAAACATTTATGTCCATAAATTAAGTAATGTGTAATAAAATGAAAGGGAATAAGTATTGAACCCATGAAGGAAAGGAGGTGCAAAAAGTTATAGAAAGCCAAGAAAGCAGCTGGAGTCTGTCAGTATTTAGAAAGTAATCCTGTCCCCTATCAGTGCAAAGTAATATCAGCTGGTTTAGTCCAGTTGACGCCTATAAAAAGGTTTCTCATCACCAACGTGTCACACAAGAGGCATCTCATAATGGGGAAAAGCAAAGAGCCTCTCCAGACCTTCAGAAACTTATGTTGCAGAACATACTGATGGCATCGGTTACAGATGTGTCTGAATGCACCGTTTTATCTGTTAGTGCCATTATCCAGAACTGAAAATAACATCACTTCACCATGAACTGGCCACGACCAGGTGCTCATCGTAAGATTTCTGACAGAATCAAAAGAATACTAAGAAGAGTCGTCCAAGAGCCAAGGACCACTGACAGAGAGCTTTAGAGAGACCTGCAATTAGCAGGTACATTTATAAAAAAAAAAATGCATTTCCACCATGGCCTCTATGCATGCTCACCATGTAAGTCTATTGACGCGTTCAGTACTTATTTTTGCTGCTGTACATGTTCTGTTCAACTGAAAATTCACACAATATCTCTAATTATTTCAGCTATTTATTCATTACTTTTGCTAAACCATTTATACAGAGTTCCCACACACTCTAAACTGAAATGAAATAAATTAATCTGTGATTTCTATTTGTAACTACACACCTATCATCACAAAGTCTATTGTGTTATAGGTTTTTCTATTTTGGTGGTTAGCATTTTTACCAATGAGAAATATTAGCTGCAATAATAATAATAAAAAAAAACCTTATTGATATTAGTTGCTAAATAAGTTAGTCTTGTTTTTGTTCATATGTTTGTTTACAACTAACTTGCCCTTGTAGAAATAATGCTACGATTCAGTGTTCTTCATTTATGAACACACACATGTAGGAGTGTGTATACAGGTATCAGTGTATTACAGTCGACTATTACAGCTGTTTATTTAATTGCTTCATCCCCTCTCACTCCCTGAGGGTGGATTAATAAGTAAATACAGCTGCTGTACAATAAACCTGGGTACATGTGAACGTTGGATATTGCACAGTTGGAGACATTGGATGCTATAGTGATTAGAATAAATGAAACTTAGACATCATTATTCAGTGTGCCGTTCATAGATTAATTACACCTTCAGCTAGCTTTTCGAAGCCCACCGGATGAGTGATTGTTGTCGGGACCGTGCCACAATCCTGACACATTACCGCCCAGGTTGGACAGTCAAGACACTGATACTAATCTATAATCCATCTGAGGTGCAATTTTCAGCATTAGTGCTATTTTCCAGGAGGATAAAGGTGATGTAAAACACATAAATCAATCCTGAAAGTTGAGGTCACTCCCTTAACTAAAAATAAACACAGTAGGTTAAAATGGTAACTTGAAAAAACACAATATAATAATATTTTAAAGTCATGTCAGATAAGCAGGGTGAACTAACACCATTAAAGGCTATTAAACACATTTTTGCAAATAGTATTGTGACAAAACAATGCTGTGACAGGTTTCTCAGTCATGCACAGTAGCGTGCTTTCTCACCTGCTGAAATCTTGTTATCTTTCAGACCAAAGAGAACTTCTTAAGAAAGTCATTATACAAGATTAAATGTGCCATAGGAAGCTTATGTACCTGAGACAGTTTCCACATTAGCTTTAGCTTCCTGTAAAGTTTATCCAATGCAAGAAAGTGAACAATTGATAGTCAGAGATAATTATACAGGCTCATTAGATGTCTCTAAGGACACATTTGCCACCATGTTTTGTTGTCATATAATTAATGTTATTGGTATCTTTTACAAATTTCCAGCCTCAAGAACAAAACATGTTAAATGATGAAAGTAAAAGAAAGAAAGGATAAAAGAATTGAAAAGGTCAGCAGTAAAAAGACATTTTAAAATGAAGGCCAGCGTTTGACAAGAGGAAACATAAAAGCAGATGGCCATGGGATCCTTCTTTAAAGGTGAACGGCCTCTGCTTTTAATCCTATTCTGAAGACGATAAACCCAAGCCTCAATTATCTCCTCTTTTCTAACTCGAGAACATGCCTGACTAAAGTCTGTGTTTTCAAAACAACTGACGCATTAAACATGCGGATCATTGTGTTGTGTTATTGCTTCACTTTGACTAGCTAAATCCCAATAAACACAAGAGGCTTTGTCTTCTGCGCTCCGACTGAATGAATGACATGTAATAAGAGGGAAGAATTGAGGTGTCATGATTGGAGAAAAGTCTCCTGTCATGCAGAGAAAGGTGCTGCAGCGTTTTGTCAGCGATGTGGAAAAAAATCATTAAGGACTCTGTAATGAATGGCTGACAGCTGTCTGTCAAAACCCATGTAGCCCTGTTTTAACTTCCATTCATTTTCTCCACGATTGCCTTCCTCACTGCAAAGTCACAGCCCGCGTGTCTCCGCACGTCTTCATTATCAGAATATGGGACTTCATTAAATTAATGGAGATGACAGCATAAGACCCTGGTCCTGTGATGACTTGCTTCAATCACTGGAATGTCATTGTAGCTCATTTTACAATGTTGTAGAAAGACTCAATTAAATTAGAATTATTCTTTGTGAATGAATTTGTCCAAAACATAAATAACATCATTGTGTGGGATGACAAGATACTTTGCATTGCTTTTCTGTATTTTGTTACTTTCATGAAAAGTGCAAGGTCACCACTTGGCCACTTCTACAAATTGGATATTAATAAGGTTAGAATAAAAACAGATCTATTTGGGAAAACAGGATTGATATGCAATTATAATTTAATTTCTTTTACATGCAGTTGTTTGGTCTGTGAGACGCCAAACCTTTTTGAAGCGCAGCCAGTGAAGGGTTTATAATGGACTCATCTAAACTTTTTTCAGGGGTTTAAGTGCTTTGTTTTGCAAATAAGACGGAAGTTTTAACACTGACTGACAGAATATGACTCGATCGTGCACACACAATGATTGCTGAAGGAATGTTTTGGTCGGATTTGAATCCTATTTATCGGTGTCAGGGAAAAAGCCTTTCATCTTAAACTAGCCATAATTCTGATAGATGTAGGTCTCTTAAGAAAAGTAATGGACTGAAAGAGCATCAAGTGAGTAAAGTGATTTTCTAAAAATTAAAGTACATTAGCACTGATGACAGCCTGGTCAAGGCAAGTGGATGAGGTCGATTCTAGGAAATGCACCAGTATGTATCTACCACAGAACCACTGAGGGGGCAGTCCTGGATGTCGGTTTCATCCTGATTGAACGCTGTAGTTCCCAGTAATAATGTAATCGCATGAATCAAGACCTGTAAACCAGCCATCTAGTCTTTTAAATATGGATTGTGCTGCGATGGAGGGCCGTGGTATGTTGCATCGATCTTGTCTAAAATAGCACAGTGGTTAAAAAGAAGACAGGGGTGTTATATGTAGCCACTATGTATTAGCAGCATGACATCTAAAGTCATCAATGTAACTACATAAACCAAGGCTATATATACAGGGAGTTGTTTTCCCATCCTGAAGGCATTGATCACATCATAATATGCACTGGCTCGTGCACCGCTGCAGCCAACGTGCACATGAAGGCGGAGCAGGTCAGAGCCATATTGATGCATTGAGCAAGCAATGAGGAAGGGTTAAATTCCTTTGATGAGGAGGGAACCCAATAATCGGCAGCCATACGGATGTTTTATAATCACTTTATGTGACCAATTTAAGGCTCCCTCGGGATCCATGTCTCTCACAGGCTAATCCATGATGCTCTTTACGGTAATCCATTCAAATAACTCTTCTCTAGTGCCATCAATTAGGAATCCAGGTTGATGGAGGACCTGGCACTACAGTACATAGCTTGATAGAGCTAAAGCTTAAAGCTGGCGTGACCTGGACAGAAGGATGATCATTACTCTGGTCAATGACCTAACAATATTCGATGTCTAATGCCAACTCATGCACATCTTTTATGTATATTATGTGTATAAATCTGGACAACCACAAAACAAATCAAAATTGTACAACCAGAGACACACAGCATGCATGGTAGTCCCCAATGTAGCCAGGATTTTCACATTTCCTGTTGAGCAACATTGCACATCCTGTACAGATCAGTAAAGGAACATATCTCTGCAGGGAAAGTAGGAAATATAGGTCCCCTAAAACGATATTGCTCTGGACACTCTCTTTTAAAATAAAATAATTAAACTGGGAGTTTTGTGGTCCCTCTCCAGCTCTGGACCCACAGACTTCAACCTCAGTTGCAACAGCATTACATCTTCACTTCTAATGGCAGTGGTTAGACCCGAGCTGCACTAAGCTTTAATGGATTGCCAAACTTGCTTTAGGATGACAGTTAATAGTATCTATTTGTTGGCTGCTTGTGCTTTTCTGTGCATAATATGGTTTCATATGGAAACTGCAAGAATTGGTAAAGCAGGCGTTTTCCTGGACAGTTCGGCATAAGAAAAATCCCTTTGGCTGTACTTGAAAGGCAGCGAGGATTAAATCAAAGTCATTCATCCAGCACTCAAATTCACATTTGATATATCCAACAGGGATTTGGCGTGTGAAGTCTCTCCAAACATGCCGCTCCTTATATGATTGACACAAATATATACAAAAGGGTAATATATACAAAGGCTCATTGTCTCTTAACTTCTGGTTTCCGTACAAAAGATGCAATAAATGGCTAACCCCCGCTTGGAACAAAAACACTGTAAACATGAAAGACCTAAAGTACAAACACTTTAAATTAAATATATCAGAAATACAACTGAGAGGTTTTCTTTGGTCAGTCAGTTTCCATAGGAGCTTTCTGGCAGATCACTGAGTATCTCTTCACAAGCACATTTAGATGATGACACAGGATCCACTGAATACATTACTCTATCGTGAAAGGGTTTTCAAACACATCTTAATTATTATCATTCCTCTACAGGCCCTGTTGTAATATTGTGTGTCTCATATCCACGCTAAGTCAGCCTTCAGTTAATGCTATTGACATGTTAACTGTAAAGGAGCTGTATAACCACGGTAGCAGTTAGTATATGTAGCTAAGAATACATTTGCAAAGATTACAATGTACTTTTTCCTCCTCCTTTTTGTATTGAATAAAAATGATTTAAAAGGAGGTAAACAAAGATACCAAATGCCTGACCTTATACTGCAGTTGTTTACTGTTAATCTCAACCATCTTTCATGCTGGTATTTTACAGTGTCTACCTTTAGCTACAGTTAAGATAAATGGCAAGAGGAAAGTGTTACATTTAGAAAAAGAAAAAAATCCTGCACAGTCTCTGGTGAACCACATGACACGTGCCTCGATGAAGCCGTAGGGCTCTCCCCATCTGCTGTGCTTTGCACAACCAACTAGCTGAGTAACTAGTGAGTCAGTTAAGAAGGAAATGTTGTGCAGGTTAGGAACATGTATTGCTAGAAATTGAGTCAGTGGTGATTCAAAATGTCAAGGCCACATCTCTTTTGTGAGGGGTTCTCTTAATTAGCACTAATAGTTCAGTGTGCACGCACACCCACATCCTGCCACAAATGTTCCCCATTATTATTGGCGGCGGTGAACTGTGGTGGTTTTTAATTATTTTGATAATTCAAGTTCAGCAAATGAGTAAATCTCGTCTGAGAAATGTTACATCATCAGAGGAGGAATAATAGATTTTGCAAAGTTATAATGTTATAGAAAATAAAATCATTGATCCTCTGGAAAGGTGCTTGGATGATAAAAAGAACAAAAAAAAATTACACTGACATTTTAATGTAATGCTCCTGCTAAGATTACCTATTACACTGAGACACTTCCTCCTGAAGCCTATAATAAACATGTAGCTTCTGGTGCTGCTGTACAACTATAAATGAAAAAGCAGAGGTTGGAGCAGGGAAACCTGAACACGACATAAATCCAGCGCGATATTCAGACCGCACAGCCTCAGGATGACATGTCCTTTGAGTGACTTGTCTTTGGCACTGTACTGTACTTGTCATGTTTATTGACCAGTGGATTAGCGATGGATTCTCTGTGATCCTCTTAGGGGGCGTTTGCTCATGCAGAGCTGCAGTTGACTCAAACCACGAGGTACGACTGTATACCAAATATCTGCGCTCACCTCTGTACTCTGGGTTGAAGTCCACAGTGTGAGAGAGCATCCCTGGTGTCCTCCAGCTGTGCAGATGTTCACTGATTTCTCCTCTCCAACTCTGAGGGGGGAAAGGAAAAGAAGAAAAACAAAGATGTTGATGCATTATTTCCATCAAGCTGTTTGTTTTCCAGCAGCAAACCTTCATGTGTGTGGACTTCATGTGGAGACCTAGTGTGTAGAAAGATTTTTTTATTTTTAGTCAACATGTTGTATCCAGTACACAGAGGCCAGTCTTAATGGGCCATGTAATAAAAAGCTTCTTCTTCAGAGGATAACCTTCTTTGGGCATTTCAGTCCAAAGTGAATTCAGGAGCATGAATGTTCTTTTTCATCTCTCTCTCTTTTTCTTTTTTTATACAGAATTGGAACCACCTCATTAACCTTATCTTACAAGCACAAGCTAATGAAATCCTCTGTTTCAGTTTCCGGTCTTGACAAAGTTAGTTTTACTAATTAATTAATTTTTACTCATTAATCAAACATCAATCCAACCCCCGCCCGCCTCCGCCTATCATGAGAAATGTGCTGCACACACACACCGCCCGGGGAGGGGGGAGGCTGCATGGGCACATGTTCATGCATTTTTATTGAAACTTAAAATGAGGAGATAGCAAAAGATTTGTAACAAAGAGAGATGGATGTTTTGTATTCACTACAATAAGTGAAACAGAAATGAAACATAATTTCCTCATCTTTTATCCATGCTTCACCCTTGCTTCTGTGCTTCTCTTTCCCGAGCCTTTAAAGCATGCAGCGATGCACGGCTGCAATTTTCCCCACCTACATACATATTAATGTCTGTAAAAGACAAGCGCCAGATTACTGCACAATCAGTATTCATATTACTTCTCTTGCTCTAATGAAACAATTCTGTGTTCTCATCTCCTGTGACTCAGAGTGTATGACATGCCGTATCAGATGAAAAGCACAGGCAAAAAATTCAATCTCCAACAATCAGTAATGGAAATCTGCAGAATGGGTAGATTTCCAGTAAATGAGAGGACAATAGATAATGCGATTCAATTAGCAGCTAAGGCTGCTATTTGCATGCTGGTGAAAGGGGTGATAGTTTAAGTGGCCCAAGGCAGCTGTCTTTCAGCAAAGGCCAGTGACAACACAAAAAGCAGCGGAACCAAGAGAAAAGGGGGAGTTTGGGGAGTCTTCAGCAGTTTTCTTTTAATTACTCATCATAATGACTCCATTTAGCTGTTCAATGACCCATTTTACGGCATTGAACAGGCATGGGAAGCTCTCTGTCCTTGGCAGGGTCAGTCCTGCAGCTGCCCCTGCTGCCATGCTTCAACCAAAAGGGAACTTTTTCCTTTTTTTCCCCCCACTCCCTTCTGGGTTTTAACACATACAGGTTGCTCAGTAATATCCCCTCACAGCACATTCACACATGTCCAGTATGGCCTCATCAACACAAACAAATTATGTACTGAGAATTGAAAATAATTATTCATACAGATAATGATTTCTGTTTATTTTGTTGTTGCCAGTCCTGTTTCAGTTGCTGCTTCTACAGTATATCATATCAACAGGCAGGGACTTCTTTAAAAATGTGCGTTTACCAGCCAGTAAATGCAAAGGTGATGGCTATAAAGATGGATTGTGGTTAAAACAAAAGTGCAAATAAATGTGCAATTAGACGGGGAATGCAAACGATTTTTTTATTTATTATTCTAATTATTTGAATATGTTGAAAAGCAAATGCCAAAAGTTATCTTCAGGTTAGAAAAAAAAGTTAAACTTAATTCATCTCCGAAGGGAAATTTGTTTGTCACAGCAGCAAAAAGAGAAACAGGACATTTGAGTACTAAATAAATAAATAAAAGCTATATAAAATTTTACGATATAATTGTAAAATACATAATACATGAATATACTTTAAAAAATAGTGTGCTCTCTAGATAGAATAACGGATTAAAAGTGCTTGTTGGAAGACAAACTAAGATAAAAGTAGTTTTAAAGTGCAAGGGGATAAAAGTGCTACAGCTGATTAAGACCGACAGCACCACGTTACAGACATTAGAGGCTATCTATCTAGAACTGTTAAAAGTCTAACTGCTATTGGGATAAAAGACCTTCGGAAACGCTGTGTTTTACATTGAGGGGAGAGTTTCAGTCTGTTGCTGCGGGAGCTTTTCAGAGCGCTCACCGTCACTTGCAGGGGGTTGGAGGTTCAGTCGAGTTTATTAATTCTTATGAGACATAGTGTGCTACAACTGCATACAGTATGTGAAGCTGTAGTATAGATTAAGCAAATTTCATTAGTTTTATGTGAGTTTGTAATGTTGTTTTTTCTCGTTTGCTGATGTATCATGTTTAGCATGCACATTATAATGAGATAATTTACCCATGATTTTGTCTACTTCATAATATAAGGAAGTTTTATTGTCCCCATGAGGATACAGAAACAAAGCCACAGAGGTCAAGTTTCTGCTTTGACTGCTCGCTGCATTATCCTGTAGCTAATGTTATTGATTGTGGATGCAGAGGCTGCACTTATATTCCCGGTGGCTGTACTGTACGGTAGATGAATATGGGGGGGAGGGTCCTTTAGTCCTTTATTCTTGGACACCCATCTGGCGTGTGCCCTACAGTCAAAATCAGTCACAAGCTGAAAATTACTGGCTGGACTGTCTTGTCGGTGAAATCACAGATAGAAGTCAACAGTATAAAGTGCAGCTAAGATATTAATAACGTTCTCATTTACCACATGAGGGTATGACATCTGCATGTTGGCTACAGTATGTTGTTAAGTACGTTTTACTTATTAAAATACTTTTTTTTTTTAATAAAGTCAAGTTATCATATGTAACATCTTATGTGTTTCTTGTGTTTTCTTGAGACAGTCACACGGTGAGAAGACTCACCTCATGTGTTGCTTTTCATGTGACCTGATGTACGTGTGGTTGGGTCATTTTGCAGCCTGGGGGTGGGGGGTGGGCAGCAGGGGGAGAGTGAAGGTGGTGAAGGCGAACAGACCCCATATGGTCTTGAGGAACAGGAATTTCTGGCACATGTCCAGGATGCTGACCCAGAGCAATGAAAGGTTGAGCACTGGCACCGATCTTCCTGATTCTGCTCGGCTGCTGACGCGCAGGGAAGCGCTCATGGATATGAGGACAAAAATAGCTTTGCTGTCGTCCTCGGCTTGACGCAACTGTTTAGAATTTAAAATTCTGCCAGTTTACTCTTCCCCACGTCAACTTTCTGTCAGATGACTTGCGTCACAATGTGGCAATATTTGGTTGTCGTACATGAAGGACGTTTCAGTCCATTTAATTCCATTTGGAAAAAAGAAATTGAATTTGCAAACAGTGGATGTGAGGCTTTCTGTGTGAGCTGCTTAGGTACAGTCTGTTTGCACAAAGGAGGCAGGTGAAATATGCAGGAAAAAGGTGAACCCAAGTCCAATTATGTGTGCCCTTCTCTTTGTCTTGTTAAAAAGGCAAACCGTCTTGTTGTGCTCGTTCATTAATTGAAGACATTAGTGTGCTGAAGTGCTTTTCAGAGTAAAGGCCTCTTCATTTAGGTGGTTATAAAACAAAGATATTGTAGCAGAGAGTGTGATTTTCTAAATGAATATTACATTCAAATCAAAGCTACATTCTCTCATTCCCCACAGCTATAATGTCACATATTTCACGCTCCTGCAGCATTAAGTCGGCGAATAATGAATTCAGAACAGCGTGCACATAATGTATGTACAGTATCTTATCATAGCTCTCGCTGTTAGTGGCACCAGCGAGGGCGAACAGTATTTACGGCCATCCTCAGCACCGGGCACATCAAGTTGATGCTTTATTCTTTGCCGCTTGCGGAGGGTGAAATCTTTCAGACGCTGCTAAGGAAGAGACTTCATGCGTTATATGTTTTACACTTAACAGGGCTTCAGACTGCCCCTAAAGTTTGAGACAGTACAAGTACATTTTTCATCTACTTGCACATGAGCAACCAGTAATATATAGTATTTTGAACACTGGTGAAACATGGAAGGGGCAACTCAAAGAATCTGAAATCTGTCATTACAGGTGTCAGGCCAAGAAATCCCTTTAGCCACCGTAGCGTAGCTCTGAGCAGCTTGCGGCTCTGCTCTGCCGTTCTAAAAATAGCTTGCACCGACAATTAAAGGTAACGAACCTACTCCTAAAACAATAGGGATTATGGCAATGGGCCAATATGCCAAAAATGCTGAATTATCCCTTTAAGTAGTTACTTTGAGACTCCGGATAGAGTTTGCATTTCTACCATACAATGTAAATGAAGATGGATGTAGTCAACACCGTGACACTCATAGTTCTTTGAAGAGTGGTTTTGAAGCTCAGAGTGGGCTGCTCCACTGTCGCCATCTTGGCCGAGCCCGACTCCACTTAACCACTGGTTTATCCAAAAAATTGGCAACGAGGAGGGGTGTATGTGAAAAGCTGAACAAAACATTGGGTTGAGCTTTGAAGGAAATTAAGAAAACTAAAGAATTTTAAATTTTCCTGGTTGTGGCTGATATACAGTGTTGATGATTTAAGCTCTGCCTCTAGTGGGAGTCGAGTGTTGTGTCTCTGGGTGGATCCGGTGGGCATCAGGTGTTACCAACAAGCATCAGCAATTGAGAGTGTATCGTTAATCATGCATTGACCTTGGCAGGTGGTCTCTCTGAACACTGTAGATAACTTTCTGTGGCATCCGACCGTTTGACTGTTTTTATTGGTTGCGGTAACCTGCTAGAAAAATAAAGACCCACACTCATGTCAAAATACATCATTCACTCTGATTTCTTACCTCTGTCTTTCAAGATTGTAAAATCACGCCGCATAAGCTGACAATTCACTGACAGGTTTATGTTATCCTGTAATATTACGTGTTAACCTCCACTGGCCTGTGGCCAAACAGCAGGAGTAAATCTGGGTGTGGAAATGTAATGAGGTGACAGAAGCACAGACTGTACAAGTGCTGCTACTTGCCTAGCAAACTTCACTCAGAGTAATACGTGTTGAACTAAACAATTTTTGATTTTGACAAGGTTTTTTTTTGCTCGTGAACACATCTCTGCTTATGTACTTCACTGATCAAAAGCTGTCAATCTACAGTAGGTGCACCTCACTTTGAAGTACTTAGAAATGTGGCAGCCAGAGTGGAGCAGCCTGTACAAAAGAATAATAAATCTCTGTAGCACGTACAGTCGCTAGCGACAGACTCCACAGAGTGAGCAGCACACTGGCTGAAAGTATCGCTGGTGTCTGACAGGTCTATTTTAATGCATATGGAGTGTGTGATAGGAGGTGTGTCGTCAACACTGCCGTCTGGGTCAGTTTAGTCGAGCTCGTTGACTGAACCTGCGTTGATCATAATTGCAAATAACAGAGAAGTGGGGAAAAAAAGGAACAATCAGTGCAGGAAATCACTACCTGGGGTTGTGTAGGGGCGTGATATAAACACGGGTGATTACCGCATTCGCCATGAAATAACCGAAACATGGGCTAAAGGTATTAAATTTCCGTATCGTCTGCTGCTTCTCAAGACGTGGAGCTCTTGATTTTTCATCTGAGTGACTCTGTCTCAGTTAAGCCTGGAGGTATGGAAGTAGAAAGCAACGCAGCTAGTTTCTCTCCATGGGGAATAAGACGGTATGTGCTGCCTGTTGAACCCACAAACAACAAGCCCTGAGCAAAGCAACACACACACGCACGCACGCACACACACACACACACTCAAGGATCCTTCCATTTAAGCATCATAATGTGTACATACAGTACACTCATGCAACCCATGTGCATGTGTATATGCACACAGTAAACTTTGATATTGCCTTTCTAAAAATAGAGCAGCAGTATAATACCTACTGTACCTTCAACCATTGCAAATGCTATCTACAGTAAAAAAAAAAACACACATTTGGAGGTAGAATGGGTTTTCTGATAGCTTCATGAAAACAAGATACTGGTGTGCTAGTTCTTCACTCATTCAATATTAAAGTAGCATGGCATGCTTTCTAGAGCACACATAATGATGTTGTAATGGCTCTGCAGGAAAACAGAACGTGGCTGGTTGGTTGTGGACTTTGCTGCTGAATTACAGAACCGTCGGGTTAAGCTGTGGCCGTGTGAAAAGGCTTCCCGCTAACAGATCTAAAGGGAGATGGGATTATGCAAGATGCTGCCACTTTATCATGAAAAGGCTTTAAATCTCACATGTGTAAATGAAAACTATTGAAAATCACATATCACATTGCGGTATGTTTCAACAAACGTACAAGATCCTAAAAATGATAATCATTCCTTGTGATTTTTATTTGCATGACAATAAGGCGTTGAGTAATCCTGTACTGTATGAATCCACACGCTGCTTAATTATCAGTTTATTAATTCTGCTGTTGCCTGGATGAGAAGTTTTCCTTTCCTCCCCTAAATCCTAAATTAGAACTAATTAATGGAGTGGGTTACAAAGTCTTATATTTAATTCATAAAAAAAAGCAAGGCCACCCTTTATTTATCTTCATGAAATAAAATACCTTCACCTAAGGAAGAATTGTGAATAGCCTTACATTATATAGCTGAAATACTTTTACAGGAATACATCTCTCTCTATGTTTTGCGTAACATTGAACTCTCAGTGCACAGTGGTGTTGAATGTTCAGCCTGTCAGATTTCTTCCAAGGTGAGCGCTAACAGCGAGAGACCCTGAACTTGGGAGCAACTCACTGAGGAAACATCCAGAAGACACTATATTCTTTCACGATAGCTCAATTTAATGTGATCCCTGCTGGTTTTCTGAAGGCATGTTCGGCGAGTTTATGTTTTATTTTTTATTATTTTTTTATGCACTGTACTTCTCGTCACTTTATTACATAAGACTCCTTTTATGAAGCTGGCACTTGGAAGTGATGTGCCTTGTTATTTTAGCATGCAAAAGCCGTGCACTTAACCTTTTGCCACATTGAAGGAGAGTCTTTTGTTGCAGCCCTTTCTGTGCTCTGTGAACTGGCTGGACCCTGGGGTGAAGACGCACGGAAGCTTAAGTGGCACAAACTCCTGGGCTGTTTTGTTTTGCCCAGGGAAATCATTCATTTAATGCCTGATCTTTGCTTCTTGATTTCTTCTTTGCTCTAAGGGCAGCTCTGAATAGTAATGAATAGCAACCAAATGGTAATCTGTGACTGAGAGTGGCCTTGCACACATGCATGTCACAAAGGCATTAATGTACTCCCATGTCTGTTTTTTTTTTGCTCTCCAGGATTATTCATCAGGAACATCTTGTGAGGCGTTTTATTCTCGGTCAGAGTCGGATCTCTTGAGTGACATGGTTTGTAATTTGTTATTATCTGGAATAAGTGGGGTAGAATGATAAGGATGACAAGTATAACAGGGCCACTGCATGGTTTTACTCCACTGCCTTTATTGCTTTTAGCTGATTTTCTTCGGGGCAGGACGAGCTAAAGAGGCCATTGTGAGCTGGTATTCTAGGATTGCCTGAGAGGAGCAGTGAGGAACATGTGCATGATGGGAACAGACTAATGCACAGAGGCTCTTTTCAGGAAAAGAAAGGATTCATGCTACATTGTGCACTTTCAGTACGGAGATGTAGCAAGTCTTGTAAAGCACATACAGTACTATTCCTATACTGGTCCTTTTAGCACTAAGCATGCTCAGTACAGTATAACATGTGAGAGTGGAACATGAACCGATGCCGATGTGACAATCTTTCAATGCATTAACAAAAAGACTGGTCTTTGAGTCTGTACTGTCGACACATGATGTGATGAAATGCTGATGTTACTGTGCAGTGCTTTTCTTTTAGTTTCAAATAAAGAGCCTGTCTTGAAAAGGAGTCATACAATATCTCCAGCGCTGCTGCAAGGACTCAATTAGGACCTGCAGTAGTGCAAAATCTCACCAAAAGCTCCAGCATCAATTTAATATGAGTCCTGTCATCAGTGCCATCATTAGACCTGAATTCAAACTGTGATTCTGAGGCTTGCAAAGGGAGTTTGTGAAGCATCCCACGGTTCACCCTGGGCGATTTACACTAATTGATATCAACACTTTACCCCTGAATAAAAAAAGAAACGCAGTCTTCTCCTTATTTAAACTGGTTTATTTCAGAATATTCACGGTGCATGCTCTCTATTAATGGACATTTTTAGTTTCTTTGCTTCCAGCCATACTGTACGTTTTAGATGATAATTATCAAATTGAACTTGTCAAACTCTGGTCAGTTTGCTGAGATTGACTAAATCACAGTCAGGTTGTACAGTATGAATAGCTTTAAAGGCAGGCTGGAGTGTGTAAAGGACAAAAGGTATAAGCCATCCATAAAGAGGGGCTCGCAGTTTAATTGATGGGATCAGAGGAGACTTAGAGGACTGAGAGATGTAAAAGCCTGGAGTTGCTGCTTCCCCTGTGAGCACAAGACCTCCGAGTTGTTTGCAGATGTTGTTGAGATGACAGTAGGCTGTATTCAAGTTTATTATTATATCCAAACCAGCTCAAATTGAATATTTCACAGTGACAACCTTGAGTTGCCTGTAATGTCTCAAAAAAAAAAAAAAAAAAATCCAAGCATGAGACGGAAACAACACTCCCTACATTTACTGGTAGGCGATGCATATCTGGGACATGAAAAATGGCACGAGGTAGTTTGTTGCCCTCTCACGAAGCTGTGTGTGTGTGAACGGGGGGGCGGGGGGGAGTGTGGGGGCCCATGGGGCTGCACCGTACATATGTTAACACGGAAAACCTGCGAGACCGCGAGACACGGTGTGCAGAGTGCCCTCACACTGAGAGTGCATTCAAGCAGTTTACAGGGGCATGTCCCTATAGCACTCAGCTGAACACGCAGGCCAGACGCACACTGTACACACGTCCCTCCATGTTCGTCGTTTAGGAGCGAGTGGTCAACGCATCAACGTCCTGCAACACTCGGCAGGGGGTCTCATCCATTCATATATTCAACACTGATAAATGCTGAGAATCAATTTGGCTCTACAGGAGCGATTCCCTGCGACCGTTCATTAATCCACTCATGAATATGGAATCATTCAGACCTCATTGGCTCTTCTTACAGTGATGTGAGTAGCGGAGCCTCGGGTAAAATCTCTCCTGACCACAGTGAGTGAGCCTCACTTTCCAGGTGAGAGCACTTTATCCTCCCTGCTTCCCTCTGCAGTAGGCCCACTCAATAAATCACAGTGCAGCGCTCCGCCTCTACTCGGCAGCCGCTAAGATACCAATGTCAGTGCCTGTGAGGATAAATAGTCATGACTCAGCAGAACCTTTGGCTGAGAGAGGTGTGCCTTGGCTTTCTATTACAAGACTTCGGAAACAAATTTGTGAAAATACATGAAATTTGAATTCAATATGGAGAATGACCGCAGATGGATCATTTGACCACCGATTTCGTCAGTATGAGTGATGATCGGTGTAATTTGCCTCCTTTGCCTGCACTGAATAATTAAAAAGGGAAAATGAACAGACATCATCTATAATACAAAGAGTAGAAAGTAACTTGAGATGCATGCATGTACACGTATTGTTGTCTGTGAGAGACCTGTTCAAAAAACCTGGTGTAACATTTCATGGTTCAATTTACAGTGTACTACAAGAGAGAAAAATCTTAATATAAGTGTTGCAAAGCTGTTTGTATAATATATTATATAACACAAAATAACCATAATGGCCACAATATCTCTGTTAGAAAGGACTCAAACTAATGATATTGATCAGTAGATTTTAGGTTGACAACATGAATAAGAGCAATCTGTGCACTGCAGCTATTTCCCCTCATTTTCCTCAATCAGCACTCATGGAGTGGATAGTGTAACAAGCAAAGTGTCTGCACTAAAGGCATTATTCAGTGTCTTCATTTGATGGGTGTTGCCAGAATTGATTCATTAACGGTTTGAGTGGAGCTGGAAATGCAGTTTGGGGTCTGATGAAGCCGGTATTGCCGACACTGAAGCCAAGCCTTTGGCTCAAGTCTTTCTCCCTTCAGAAAAACCAATAGCACCAATTACAGAATAACAACATAGAGAGCAAATGTGATAAATAGCCAAAGTCTCACTTTCCTAAATGATGTAGCATCATTTCTACCAGATTCAGACAGAAAGAAATGTGTAACAGTCCATATTTTGCATTGTAATTGGGACTTTTACAGTAATTAAATGGCTATTTTAACATTTCAGTGAAATACTGTTATTTTCCAAAGGCTTTCTGCATTGCCTTTCATAATAAGTGAATGGAAAAGTCTTGTAGGTCTACAATACTGCAGAGACTATAATATATCATTATACTGAACACAGTGTGTCTGCATAAAGAAAGTGCAAACTGTACAGTAATAAAATAAAAATACTGCCGGCTTAAATAACCTCCAGTATTTGAGTCATCCAAGGATCGAAGTTGTTATTAAACTCTGAGCAGCAGCCAACTCTGTGTCCAGAATTATTCACTCAATTATTCAAAAATAATTTACTTGAATACCAAAACATCTTTTATAAGTGCTGATTTTAGCACATCCTTTTATACACTTTGTACTCACCCTGTATTGTTGTGCAATTAAATGTGGCCTGTTTTCTTTTTTATAGGTTGTCATTAAGTTCTTTTAATCAATATAGTTGTAATAGTTTTTCGAGTCCAAGTTGGCTACAGTGAGCTAACACCAGTGTAAAATTAAGTCTTATCAAGTTGGATTTCAACCCATTCCTTTTAACAACACACATTTTAATTGTTCTACAGTTAATTAAGTGAGCCCTCCGGTGATTGGCTCAAGTGCAATAGTACCGTCATGTCTGTAATATAGATTAAATAAAAAATAATCGACTTATAGCATGAGTTAATATGGATGATAAAGACCTAAATAAATGTCCATCTTCATTTTTATTGATGACACTCTAATTTGTACTTCAGTTAAAGATTTCAAGCTATTTTAATTTTAGCTGTATAGATCTGCAAACTTTACGTCAGTTCGATTTTGTGCTGAAAACTGATGTAACTAAACTCTTGATGTTTTCTAATTCTGGAAACAGGTCACTAACTCTTCAGTCTATTTCCAGGATAAAGTGATTGCATTTTTTCCACAGCACAAATATCTGGTTTGTCCTTTGAACTGCATTCAGCAGCTCATCAAAAAATAAAAACTGCTGTTGGATTTTCTTTTTCTTTTTTTTTTTTTTTACACAAATTGAGATTTGCCACTCTGTTACAATAGTATTACATCAGTACTTATGTAAACACCACACCTTTTTTCCATCATAAGTATTTTTCATACATCAATTTGCCTTCCTGTGCTTTTACAGTTACGTTAATTACACCCTACTATACAGTATTCAGGTTAAATAAAACGAATGAGTCATAGCAAAATTATCACTCCAGTATAGATTACTATTACATTTTCAGGGAGTCATTGGTGATTGATTGATGGTGTTTATAAGTGGAGGTGTTGGTAATGTGCCACTGCATTAGCATGCAGCGGTAACATTACTGTGACACATAAAGGTGACATGCTGTGCACTATGATGGATTACCTATCTGGCATAACATGAACACAAACAAAGACAAATTCAACTGGGGCGCTGTGACAAGATGATGAAAATCACTGAATTTAAAGGAGTAGGTGTGACAGCATACTGTACACTTCCTGCCTCAAGGTGTAAAAGTTGAATGTAGGCTGCGTGTTGATATAGAAAACACCAACTGAAAAAAAAAAGATCATATTTAATTAAAGATGAAAGCCAAAATCACTGCATACCAAATGCAGTGTACATAGCATTTATTTCATTCCTACATTGCACTTTCTGTGCACTCCTCCTTAGTTATTTAAGAGTCCACATACACAGTGTGGCTACTGTCTCATCGCTCAGCTTTCCCCTGCTCCCCTCCTTCTCTCATCTCTTCCTTCTTGTTTTCCCTCATGAGAGTTTATTATCTAATAGGACCTGAGTGGTAGTGAGAAAAGGGGAAGCAGAAGAGAGATATTTCGTTGCATACCTTGACCTTGGGCACCTTATGAAATTATGTTAGGAAGTTTAATTTAGTCCCAGTGGGTGGTTTTTACAGTGCAGATTTATGTAGCATCGTAGTGAATGCAGCAGACTGACTCGTTAAAGAAATTTGCTTCTGTCACAGTAATGTAAATAAACTGCTGTTTAGACTGTCAGCACAGTTACATGAGTAAGGTTCCTGTTCACCAGCAATTTGATTTTCTTTCTTGTTCCATATCTACCATTCGCAGCGCACTAATCACACAAGTTCACTTCGATTAATAAAAACATGTCACATCGAGCAGCTTGGACTCCAGGCTGCTTTAATGCAACTAGGTTTGCCATAATCCACTATAACTGCGCCAAGGAGATGAGTGCTTCAGATACCTTGGCTAATGTCTCATTGGAAAACATCATGTGCTTCTTTTCCTGGTTGTTATCTCTGGGTTAAGTTGTGGTATCGTCTCTTATCACGTGCGACATCTGTGCAGCACAGTTCATCGTGTGTCGCGTTTGTCATTTAAGATCCTTCACGCTCTCTGTGCTGCACAGATCTTTCGTATTGTTGCATGCTACAGTTCCAGGATTGAGCGTATACTGTGGAGCTGCTACTTCAGTTGTGGTATTTTCAGTTTTCCACTCGCTTGATTACTCTCTGTGAGCCCTCTTGTTGCATAGAGCAAGCCAGGCAATCCAACAACCACATCTCAAACCGTCTGGGGGTAAAGTTTGATCAAATCAGTCAACTCAATCAGACTGCAGACTCGCATAAAGTTTCTCATTTAAATTTAATTGACATGCGTCATCTTTTCCCCCCCTTCCTTCCACTTCACTATCATTTCTCCGTCTCTCTTCAGCTGAGACATGTTTTACTTGACCTACGGTGGCAGGATTCTTCTTTTCCCACATTTCTTCCATTTTCTTCCTGCCAGCCGGTACCTGCCGTTGTGCTGGATTTTTGGTGCTATTTCCAACATCTGCTTGTGCTGGCTGTGTTCCTGGGCTTTGCCTTTCTCTTTCTCTCTCTCTCTCTCTGCCTCCAGAACTCCCCTGCGTTGGTCACTGATGAGAAACGTCTTGTCTACTGAATGCATGTTTCTCCTCCGCTTGATTTTCTGGATTGTGGCGTCTCACTGTATTTTTGCTGTGTCATTTGTGAGCTGTTGCTCTGTGTGTCATGAGCTACATTTCGGCTATACTGTCTTGCCTTAAATGATCAAGATAAGCTCTTCCTGTAGTAGCAGTAGTAATATTTAGTTACAGAAATGGTATAAGACAAACTGACAACATAACTTGCAGTTCAGTACAATAATACTGTATATTCTATTTGCTACAACTTTCATTCCCTCCATTTATCTTCTTCTACACGGTTCAGAGGCTTTAGGTAATAAACTATCTTTCTGGTGGTGCTTAATGCCTCCTACAAAAGTCCCTGGCACAGCTAACATGACAACATAATAATATCATACAAAATGAATGAGTTACCAAGCTAAATACAGGGGGAGAGCCAATGGAAACGTTCAGTGATGAGGTCATATATCACAATGCTAAATACTGCAGTAACAGTACTCTCTCATTTGTTTTTTTGGCAAAAGATCAAAACCAAGAAGGTGTGTGGCCTGCTGCGCGGTGCATTACTGTGGAAATGGGAAAACGTAAGTGGTTGGAGAGCTTTTATTTCAAAGAGCAGCCACCTTAAGAATAAAACAAGAAAATTCAGTTGGGAAAAAAAAAGAAACTTATTGAATGCAGAAAAGCAAAATGCATATTACAGTATGGCCAGATCTGGAAGGAATATAAAGTAAATATATCCAGTTGGTCTTAATGGAAAGCTGCCTTTAATCAGTTTTCTATAAAGGTTGCCAAACTAGTAATTCATCTTTCTGCTTTAACTTTTTATGTTGTGTGTGTGTATCCAGAAATTTGTCTGCAGATTTATGTACTTCACTGTCAAGCAGCAAAACCCAAGTGTTAAAGAGAGAATGAACCTTTTTTCTGTCACCTCTCTTTATCTGATTGGTCGGTGCTGTTACTCTGGTGGCCTGTTAATGTGTGAAGAAGTACATGGTTTGAAAGCTGTGCTGATGACTACGCTGCTGCTGACCTTTCCACCAAGAACACACACCCTTGTGAAACTTCATTAAAATTCACTCTTAACATTTGCAGCTTTTCTAAAGATAAAAAAAAAATAATCAAAAAGCAGGTTTTTGAATGTGCACATCGCTTTTTTGTAAATGCCTCAATGTTGGATGTGTGAATGTTGACGTGTGCATGGGGATAAATGAATCTATGCATTGAACTGCAACATTGAAGCATCAAAGAAGAAAAGGCAGTGCTGGACATTTGTTCATGGGAAAGATTAAGACTTAACATTGCCCATGGCTGCTCTAAAACCACACTTCATAACAGCCTCTCAGCTCTGCAGCTGCCTCTTCTCTACCAGGGCTAACGGTTTTGGAAGCACCACTAACGGTCCCCACAATGCAAAACCCTCTCAGAGCTCGCATGAATAGAGCTGGCCCTCGATATTACTCCACGCTCACCTTAGTGAAGTATGATAATAAATGAAACATCCTCCTAAACACCCCATTAGTAAACCTTATCTTTTCACAGCCTCCTACAGCCAGCAGCTATCACACAAAAGCCCACAAGCCGTCTGAAAAGCCTCTCTTCTTATTCCTCTCTCTTTCTCTCTTTCCTCATTTGTCTCTCTTCTCCCTCCTTTTCACTTTTGCTCTCTCATTTATTCATCGACTTGTTTCCCCTGCTGCAGTATGAGTGTATGCAGATCCTTACTCTAAAAAGCCCAATACATCTAAACCAGAGGTTATATTTAAATGATTGTATTTGGATATATATTATATTTTCAAAAGATGATACTAGCATTACAAATCATCCGTGTGTCACCTAAATGAAAGGTTTTCTTGGATTGCTCATGTTCTTAAATGGCCTCATACTTCAGAGGCTTCTCCCAGTGTCCCTGTTGTGTTGTTTTTGATTTTCTGGATTGTTACTTGTATTTCCTGCCAGTGGGCTCTCTGCTTTTGTGACCTACTCATGCCTTATTGAGGTTCTTTCAGTGTCACTGCCTTTTGAAGTCTGTTCTCCGCCCTGAAGTCAGGCTCAAGGAAATACAGAAAGGCATTGGAGGCGTTCAAATTGACTTAGGGCTTCTCTTTGCCACATTCAAACCCACTTAACTGTTCCACCCCCCTAAGGAGAGACTGTAGAAAAACACTTTCTTACCTGACAGCTGAGGGCTGCCATTTATTTTTCATAAGGTCTGTTTTAATAAGTGCATTTTTGTAACTTACCACTTACCCAAAATGCCAAAAGAATATATGTAAAAATCCCAACCTTCCTGTCACAGACGTACCTTTATTCTGTTTCTAAATATACTGTAACCACAAGCCAGTGACTGAAAATGTTGGATGCTTTTCACACAGTTTTTCACACTGTTGTATCACCTGAAACTCGGTCTACTCCTCCTGCTGCAGCAGTAGGATTATCAGCAAAGACCTTTTTAAAGAATGTTTGGCCAATTATTGAAAGCACGATGCTCAGTGGAGCCTCAGCCTCTAAGAGAGACAAACCCACTGTGAATGAATTTAGCTTCATTGACAGTCTGTCTGAATTCAGACCACCTGTGCTCACCTGACTGAGGCAGCCTCAGCTCTGTCTGGACACGACTATGCCCAAGTCCCAGACCTGCTGCAGTTGGATTTATGTCATGTTTTTAAATAGATGAGTGTTTTTCTGGTCAAAGTTGAACAGTCAAGTGGGTTTTTTCAGGCTACTGTCATGTGGCTATAAATGTTTAGGCCTTTGAATCTCAGTACGGTGTAGTGAGGGTTTGTGAGAATAGTCCCTTTTTCCTTTTTTAAACAAGTGCACTTAAAAGTGGGATTTAAAAGGTATTTGTCTTTGCTCCCGGGAAAACCAAATGTTTTCCTTAGCCTGCACTGAATTATTTATGAAACCTAAAAGTCAAGGCAGAGATTGTGTTCACCTAAGTGTGATTTGCAGCACACTGCACATGCCTCCTCGCCATATGTCATTCTACCTGGTTGCACACCAGCCACCTAAAAAGCCTATGTGCTTACATCATCGTTCTGCTAGCAGGAAATGTTCGCAATAAAAAATAAATAAATACATAGAAAAAGCCCTGAACCATCTGAGAGAGAGGACCTGTACACAGTTGAAACAACACTGGCTATGTTACTACAGACTGTAACTTAAACTACTGACTCATTATCCAGGGCAAGTGACATAGTATATAAAGGGTATGCATTACACTCTCTTAATAAAACAGCTGTGACACTTCCCAGCCCACTCACAGTGAGTTTGTGTGATGTAGTGAAAGGTGAAATCAAAGGTGGTGTCATGAAATCTGCTGTAATGTAATCACTTAAACAATTAAAAACATGTAACAGACTTCCTTTTCTCAATGAATCCACTATAGTAAAGTATTACCACAATATTATGTAAACACATTCAATCTGAACCAGACTAACTGTTGGATTGAAGAGAATATTTCTTTAGCACTAATTAGATTTTTTATAAGTCACACTGCCTCACTATTTTCTGTGCGTCCTGGTTATTAGATAGCAGCAGTATATTACAAGTGTCTGCTATTAAGTGGTAAGGTTGGAAATGTGTTTGATTTAAAGTAAGGAAGAAGAGAAGCGCCTATACCTCCATTATTATGCCAGAGGCAGAAACTCTGATTTGTTTTAAGTTTATATCTTGAGGAGTTAAGAACACTTGAATTGCATAAATAACATGTCATCATAGTGTTAGTTATAGCTATATGGGTAATTTGCATAACTGTAGCAAGCGTTGCCAGGTGCAATAGGTACAAGAAAATGAATGCACGGCGATAATAGAAAACAAAAACCTTTTATTATGATTTTTTTTTTTTAGATGTTTTCTATTCTCTTTCATGCTGTCATGTATTCTGCTTTGTTGAGCTGTAACTTTGTGTTTCCTGTGAGTTGTCCCACACAGAGGGGGGCTCCTGTGTTGCGTCAGGCCACCCATCAACGTCTCAGTAAAGGTGGGACGTGATGGATTGTTCCTGTCTGACTTGTTAGGCAGTTGTCTATTGTCAGGGTCGATACAGACAGACCATGCCTCAGGATAGATGGGGAGTGGCAGGCGAATCCCCGCTGACCCGATTCACGGGGGTTAAACAATGAGAGCTGCATTGGGCCAGCTTCAGATATAATTACGTTGCTGTGTCAGTGTCAGGGCAGAGGTCGCAGTAATTGCACTTTACCACACAAGCCTAAGAGGAATGGTGTTGAATTGCAGCCCCCTCCACCACCACCCAGGAGGACTTGGTTATATCATCGTGACTGGTTGAGCACATGCAAATTTCGCCGAGCAGAGATTCACATAGATAGGTGGCAAAGAGCCTGAATAAAGGGCTCTGAAAGCAGTTTTTACAACTAGAGTTACAATACGTAACCATGGAAACCTTTTAATCAGTCCGTCCAATCTGTATGGTTGTACTTAATGGATCCTTAGCTTAGAACAATGAATCCACAAGTGCTGTCAAAGCCAGCAGGATGCATGCTTCCACAAATTGCTCACTTGCCTAATGACTGCCCATTTGGTGGCTTTCAGCACACGATGCCCCATTCATGCAATCAGTAAATAAGCCTGAAATTTACCAACTAAGCTAATGATGGGCACTAAATATCCCCTTGAATGCAGAATATTATCAGCATTTGCTTTAGTTTGCTTTTGTGACAGTGCAATACCCTTATCACTGCTGGTCACTGGGTCAGCTCACTGTGGTAGCAGCTTTGACATATTCACATATTCAAATTCATGTCATGTTATCCATGTGACCAAATGATACTTTTTGATTAAGCAAAACACAAAATAACACCACAATCCACGAACAGAAACAAAAAAAACATTGTTAGTTCGAAAGCATTTGTTCCACAATCAGCTGTTCAGCTGTACAGTTGGATTACACTTTACTTTACTCCTTGTGAAAGTGGCAACCAACTGTGTGCTCTTAGAACTGGACAAAGACTGTTAATTAGCATGAAACTTTTATAACTAATGTATAAAAACAGCATTTGCAGCCAATGATGTATGAACAAAAACTTTTTTCATATACTGTGATAGAAAAATAAATATTACAGCCACTGTAATGTTATTTTCTGGGCATAACTCCATGAACAAATCAGGACGTCTGAATGTCTGTTTTTAAGAAATCCACAGAATATCACATTTGTTTTTTCTTCATACATAAGATGTCAAAATCCCAATAAAAAATATTTCTGCTGGTCTGTCCTATATTTCCTTGTTTTATCTGGAAAAACAGGAGATTCTTGTAAAGTTAATTATCAAAGAAGACATGTTTGAATCAGTAGTACAGTTTTTAATAGTAGTGGTGGTAAACTAAAATTATCTTTATCATTCTTTATCATATCATTGCTGATTAACTGGTATCCGTTTGGTTACTTCTCAGCTCTACATTAATGCAAAAATACTCCAAATATAATATTGGCGATTCCTAACAGAGATATTCATCCTGGTAGAAACGGTTAATCCCCTGGTTCCTCACAGTTTATCAACATGTCATCCATCCAAACCGGTGTAACAGCCTTGCTCCTTCGCTAACACAGCCTCACCTAAAACAACAGTTACGTATGATGCAATGTGGGATTGTGCTGAACTTCACAAATTGTCAGAACACTTGTTTTCCCAGAAACCAATGGAAGACAAAAAAAAAAAAAACATCCCCCAAAGCAAACAGGCAACACATTCGGAGGAGTATCGTTCAAGAGACACTTTCAAAAACGGAACGGTTTCACACCAGGCAGACGCAGGCTGCTGCTTCTTTGAGAGAAAAGAGGCAACTGTCACTTCATTGAGTTGAACAGCTGATATGTAGGAAGAGGCCTGTCTTCTCCAGGAGAACTGAGAGAACACTTTACTTCTGTCTATCTTCCCTTTTACTCAGACACCTTAAACCATCGAGGTGTAAGGCGGCAAACGGTCGGTGTAAGTCACTTGACTTTTTCCTCGGCACCTGACACACGTCCATCACTGTAATGTACTGGAGGAGCTCAGGGGAGATGGGTCCTGTGCTCACAGTTGTGATTGATTCACGGCTCAATGCTCAGAAAGGAGTGGCGTTTTTGTCAGGAGCCAAAAAAATATAATAAAATAAAAAACACTTGTGTGACAGTTTGCTGCTTTCAAGTTTCCCTTTGAGCCTCAAGGGAGGTTTGCTGCTTAGTGTAGGTAGGACTCTAGAGTAGTAGACTGAGTTTTCATTTAGCATGAGAGATTAAATTCACCTGTAAGCCCTTTTATTTAAGATAAAGCACACAGAATATCTGTAAAAATGAAAATAGAAGAATCAGCAAAATCATTATTTGTCCCATATCGAATACACATGCAGTGTTTATTATTTCATTTTCTTCGTAAGAACCTAATTAGCCACTGGTTATGTAAAAATGAACTCAGTGTTTGTAGCTGTACAAACTCCTCCTGTAGATGAAGCTTGGAAGAATCACAGTCTTCTTTTTCGGTATACTTTAATTGCCAGTCCCACATGGCTGAACAACGCCAGAAGTTCAAGGTTATGTGCCGCCTCATGAATGGAGCTCAGTTTGTCTGCCCACAGAGCTCAGACAACCTCAGCTTTTCAGTTGTCACCTTCTCTTGTGCACTTTCTGAGTCTCTCCGACTTCAAAACTTGCTCACAGAACTTTACCAACTTCCTTGATAAGTCTTCTGGAAAAACTTGTGATGACGATCATGTAAATGATTTGAGAGGGGGGAAAGTTTCAGTTAGAGGCGTAATTAGTCTTTGCAAATACCACAAAGCCTTCAAAGACCTTGGGTAAATGAAGGAGCTGCAGAAACACTGAGCTGCTTTAACTGCTATTTATTTTCTGTTTCCAAATGTCAGTCAACATTTATGTTTCCGCAGCTTTGAATGCATTCATTCCCTCACCGTGATTAGGTAGTTATCAGTAACCATGACAATGAAGATCCTCTAATTTTAACAAAGAAGCCATTTCAACAAAGACAATGACCTCCTTAAGCTTTACCAAGTAGTTTTTGTTAGATCAGATTTGTGCCAACGTTGCCTTGTCAACCAACAGCATATTTAGTTGGATTTGTAGTTAGTTATTTGGCAGACTTCCTCCCTGACTTACTGGAGCTATACAATATCATGGCATGTTTGTTGCAGGATATTATTTATGACATTTAAAAATTTCCAAACACACATTCAAAGTGTGCACACAACAAACCTAAACTAAAAAGGTAAAAAAAAAAAGAAAGAAAAAAAAGACCGCCTACCACGGCTGTAAATAAGCAGAGTGAGGAGTTGGAAAGGGAAAAGTGTGACAAGAAGGGGTGAATTGTTTCTCTTAAGAGGCTCAGGCTCAGTGCTTGTAACAGACTATTAAACATTTTCTCAGACAGTGGTGGTCAGCGCACAACTCTCTGGTGTGGGAGTCTATGGAGGCAGGCAGGATAAACAAACTGTGTGAAGGAGCTGCTGTGTTTTTTTTGTTTTTTTTTTTGTGCGTGGCTGAGGCTGGACAGCCTGGAGGCAGAGAGGAGACTGACGTCTAAACTGCATCTTAGACAACACCTGGTGAGCTTATGCAGCTACAGAGCACCTCCAGCCTCTGGCGCAGCGTCCCCATGTGCCTTATCGAGCTCTGAAGGGGCTCAGCGACCATCATGCTTTATAGCAAGTCCTTTGATATAATGCTTGGCTCCATTTCCAAGTTTGGGTGAAAGTCGTGCATGTGAAGAAACCCCAAGCTGTTCAAGATGATGGAGACACAATACAGAGATTGAGCTCTGCTTGCTTGTGGATTTTCTCTCTAATCCTCAACACAAGGCTGTAAGGCATGTTAAAGGGGATTTACCACAGAATGTCAGTGTTACATGTTATTCGAACAAACACTGTAGATAGTCATTTGCATTGTGCATTGTCAAAGAGGAGTTTACTTTGTACGAGCGTGTAGTTAACACACTGGTGACAGGCACTTTGAAAACATCAAGCAAGAGCCTCATCTGTTAAAGCAGAAGTTCAGCATTAGGGAACATATGCTTGTTTGCTCTTTTCTCTGGAGAGTTACATCTGAAAATTTATACCACCCGTATGCTGTATGTAGCCTATAGTAAATCCCTATAGCAGGATGGTAACTCTGAACTGGCTACACGTTAATTGATAATGACTGAAATAGGAACACACATTTTTCCATATATTTATTTTCTAAATGTTTTCATTTTTAATCTGCTGAAAGTGGATGCACTTTCTTTTAAAACATGGGAACAGTAAACTTATTTCAGACAGATACTGTAATGTTAATGGTAATGTTAACCTGTCGGTAAGTTAATGCTCAACTTTTCTCCACGTCTCAGTGGGAAATGATGGAAGATATTAGCTGATTCAGGAACCTGACTGACTTTTGGAGGCAATGGGGTTTGAGCATCTTGGTGTTTCTCTGTTGCTGTGACTGTAATTCAAAATCCTCTCGAAGCAGTTGGCTCATACACCGGCCCTGAGAGTCAGCCTGACCACATTAGATCAGTGATGGCATTAAGGAAATGGTGTCAACCTCGGGGTGGGATGTGCCTGAGGCAGTTTTGAGTATCAGCTGGTGACGAAAGCAACTCAAGTCTTTTTTTGTACCAGTATCATTTGATAATACTTCAGCGCAGACACGTAGCACGTATTCTCAGCATGCTAAATAATGGATTTTGAGGATTAGAGACAAACAAACATGAAAAGAATCATATGTTTTGAATTTCTAATGCTTTAGATTCATAGTATACTCTTACAAAGGACAACCTGAAGCCCAGTGTGGCAGTATGTGAGCGTCGTGACTCAAAGTCAGAGACAAGAGGTATTATGAGCACATGTTTGATGTGCAACGCGGTGTGTGGCAGAAATCAATTTACGGGAGATAATTGTTCATTTCCGAGGGGAGAGGAGGAGGCAATGAAAGGCAATGAAGGATTGAGTCTACATCACTGTACACAAATGGCACTAATGGGGACAATGATCATCTCCAAATGAAGTCAATTACAGCAGTGTTATTCTCACACCTCCCAAGTCCCCATGTCTTCATATGGGCACAGCCATTCAGCCTGAAAAAGCTGATAAAAAAGTTGTTGACCACATCACGCCGAGCTAATAAACTCATATCTGTCCCAACAGTTTGACAGTTAAATAGAAACAGATGACAGCTGTTCGGGAAAGCTCAACCAGGGAGGTTGTGGCTGCAGTGAAGTCGATGGGATTACCTGGGGGATTAGGAACTGTAAGCACAATAACAAAATGGCTTGACGAGGACACAATTACTCTGCCATGTTTGAGACGAGCTGATAAAGGCCAGCAATGTGGATGTGAGGACCCAAGTCTCTGTCAGGTCTGAAATGGGCTCCTGCAGCCTGCTGACGTGAGGATGGAAACCTGACTCAGAGTGGGATTTCACCCAACATCAAATTATAGTTCTCACTAAAAAATCCAACTCAATACTAGGTTTACTAACGTTAATGTTAGTTTTTAGACAGTTTTATTATTCAGCCAGATGAAAATACCTTTTTCTATGCCCTGACGGTGGACTGGTGTGAGTGAGTGGGCTTCACTGCTGTCGCCATCTTGGCAGCGCTTGACTCCACCTAACTCCCACTTAATCCAAAAAAAGGGCAAAGAGGAGGGGCACGTGTCGGACCACGATTTCCTGTGCATGCCAGCTTATGGCAAGCATATGCTAATCCATCTGCCACTTAAAGTAGCCACACTGTCAAACATACAGAACTTTAAACTAGAGGTGTGTCAGTGTACAGTACATGTGTAAACGTTTACAGAGAATGAAACAGTAAACGTTTAATAAAAAAATCCCTATATGATACACACATTTTTTCGAGTGTGATGGCACCAGCAACTAATATATAATATATATTACGGTTATTATATTATTATATATTTTTTCATACAGATATTTTTTATACATATATTTTTGGGGGGCTGGGCAGGGCGCCCTGGAAAGAGAGGGCCTCGATTACGGACCACAGCGTTGTTTTCCACACAGCCGTCATTTAACTGCAGAATTGCAACAGTCTCAGTACAGATCACTGATCGCTGCTGCCGTTGTGTTTTTAGGGTTTGATTTTCGTGTCGTATCAGTTATCTGATGGACGCTACCGTGTACACATTTAAACGGAAAGCATTGCACAGTTTACACGTGTACATATTTTAGGACACATTCACATCCCTACTTTCAAATAAAACATTTATCAGGGCATTTTTTAACAGGCTGCTTACACTTTATTTTTCTGTTTAAATTGGGCATTTGAACATGGTAGTCTGTGGGGATTGTCACTCAAGGAAGTTCAGTGTTTGGCCTCAGTTTTCAGCCCCAGAGGTCACTGACTTGGATGCTACAAACTCAAGTTTTACCTGGAGCTGGTATAATAAATGTATTGCCATGTGCTCATTATATTCCAAATGCACACATATTATAATATACAAATCTGTAAACAATATTGACATTTCTGGGTCAGTTTGGGTAGTTAACTTAACAGCAGGATAGAAAATAAATAATAACTCAACACAATCCCATGTCTTGAGTGCTTATCTAGTCATGAATATGCGATTGAGAGCTATAATGACCCAAAATTGATTATTTGAATGATTCAGACCTTTCCCATGAATTCTTTCCAAGGGTAGCATTAATCTTTGGCCATATTTGAGACTCATGAAAATGTATCTAGAGTTCAGGGGAACGTCACAAAGTCACATCTTATTTCCACTGGCATTGAAAAGTCCTCTGACTGTTTGGAAAATTGAAATCCCACAGGAGAAACCCAAAATATATATCTTCCCTCTATCTACTTAACCCAACATATTGAAAAGTCTGCACATCATTTAGAGTGTAATCAGCCCTCTGCTGAAATTACATTAGATCCCAGACTCCCATCCATGAGACGCTCATCAACTTAACATTATGCTTGAAATTATGGAAGGCATTTGTGTAAGGGGGCCGCCCTCTCTGCTCTGATGAAACCTCTGGTGATGGTTTAGCGAACGCCACAGTCACATATCATTTTCTTGGGATATTAGACAGTCCAAAACAGAATCCATAAATATGAAAAACTCCCTTTCAAAACAGGAGAACCAATACTTAACTGCAGTGTCACAGTGATGCACAGCATCGAGCTCCTCCATTGATAATGAATGGGAAACGGACTTGGATGACTCATACGTAGTTTTCCTGGACCACAGCACAGGCAGTTTTACATTAGCTTGCTAATCAGAAAAGAGAAAACTGATGATGTGTGCTAAGAATAGAATATTTTCTTTACTGCCATGGTCACTTTCTTTTCATCCATTAATCACTCTCTTTCTCTATTGGGCTGTCTAAGTATGTGGAGGGTAGAAAAATCATTTTTCCCTGCTAATGTTATTAACAAAAGGTCAAAGTCTACTAAAAGAGGAATAATGTTTGAAAGCTGTCCTCTTATCTTTGGCAGCTATGTCTGATTGATTATTTGGGTGTTGCAAACTCTACAGTTGATTTCTCTTACAAGCCAGGATTTAAACATGTTTTTTGGTGATCCCAATATAGTGTTAGGCAATTTTATCATTCATTCGTATACACTTTTCATTTCAGCTTGCCTTGTGCTGCATCACTGACACCAATGTAATAGTTTCTATTGTCCTTAGAGAATAAGAAATAGTGTTGGTGGTCAGCTTGAATTCATGGCCTAAATGGATTCCAATAGTGTCAAGCAGTGCCCTCCTGAAGGTTTCTTCCAGTACCATTCACCTCTGCACTGCCTGTTTAAGAAAAGTGACCAGTAGCCACGTCTGGTGAACAAATGGTAAAGATCTCCTATAGACATTCAGACTCTTGTCTGTAAGTGGCAGACCAGAGGAAGTGGGAGGAGTTGCATGATGATTTTTTGGGTGGGGAAATGGAAAAATTGATTTAATGTTTGTTTCCATCCTGCACTGTTATGCTAGAAGTTTGCCCAGATGGCTCCTAGATCATCAGTGGGTGGTGCTAACTCTCCAGTTGGGTGCTGTTAAACCACTGCATAAGAAGTGGACGCAACAAGATGATGTAGTTAAAACAGCACCAGTCAAACAACAAATATTCACTACTAGCAATGTGGGAAAGTTGATGGAAATTAAACATTTATGTTTGTTTCATGAATTATTTTAACGATAATCACAACCCTTTCATTAGTCAGCAAGGATCTGATCTTTCCTTTATCGTCCACAAAGAGGTTATTTTATTTCATATTATCTTACATCTCTCCAGTCTTTCTCCAAATCTCAGGAAACCTTACCCACCCTGGCATCATAAAATCCCTCAGTTTCAATCTAATACCTTATTTCACGCTTTTCAAACTCACTCTTGCCCACACACCTGTCTGAGTGCTGTGTGCTTCAGTAACAATGCTGGGGGATTGCTAGAGCCTCTACTGGTGTGTCTGCATGTGAGGCGTTTAGGGGACACCTGCGAATTGTAGCTACAAAAGCTAACCTACATTACACTCTCCCCCTCTGAACTGCATGAATCTCTGCATGCACATCGATCACACGTCGTGCCACTCACCACCGCGAGTGAATTGTCAACCTGTGGGAAGCACCGCATCATATCGGCAAATAGTTTGATTTTTCCAGCAGTGATTTGTAATGATTTTGGAGGGTATAAACAAATCCTGTTGTCAAATGTTCTGCAGGACAACGAGAGCACAAACATGATTTTTTTTTATCTGTACAACCATCCATATGATCTTTGTGCAATTATTGTTACTTTGACATAGACTATCTTTAAATTTCTTGGGAAAACCAATAACTAACCTTATATTTTAAGATTTAAATTCATATAATTACAGCTGGATTAGGTTTTATTAAACTATACTACTAAAATTTAACAGCCACATCATGAATCCACAGAGTGTTTTTAGATATGAAAAAGAAAGACTTAAAGTGGAGTATCACTCGATTTTAACAGATAAAAAGAAATATTTTACATCCAAGTAGACATCAATCGTATTCATAAGGGATGGGGGGATACTCCTGTGCACCATAACCTTTGGGAAACGGCCTATTTAAATTTATATATTTCCAATTTCACAAACTAAATGAGCAGAATGTTTTGTTTCTGCTTGGATAGCAGCCGAAATGGGACATTCGCTTTGGAATTCGCTGTCAACGAGGTGTGGCGAGAGAGATGAGGTTGAATAGGAGCAGACAGATAGCTTAGCAAGAGGGGTTAGAGAAGGGAAAAGAAAAACAAGGTCTGAAAACAAAGGTGAGAGGAGAGGCGAGGGACAGGGGCGATAGGGAGAAATGAACAGATGAGGACAGTGAGTGCTGCCAGCTCGCTGTGAGTGCGTGCGATTGTGTGTCTGTGTGTGTGAGTGTGTGTGCGTGTAGCTGGAGGATAATATGGTCACAGCGGAGGAACACACATCTCACATCACACTCCACAGGTGGGTCAACAAGGGGCATCTCAAACAGGCAGGCAGGAGCTTATCTTAATTCTGAGAGAGAGAAAATCCAAGATCCCATCCACACTGACTCTCTGTAATCGATGCTGACAGGTAATTCAGAGGAGTGCATGGGATAGCTTACAGCTCGCAGGAGTGGCAGGGCATTTGTGTGGCCTTGGTTGCTACACTGCATGCAATCAAAGTGCTTGGCAGTTCTAATACATGTCCAGATGAACACATATTTTAAAGCTAAGGAACAATTCAGCAGAACGGTAATGCAACGGTAGAAGTAAAACTTGAAATTCACGATAAGATATTTGTCCTTCTCTGACTGGCTTGACTTCCTTCGTATGTAAATATTGCTGTGTTCATATGACAGGAGAGCTGAGTGGAATAAAAATGTTTTATTTACCGACTTTCAATGGCATCATGTTTTTCTTCTCCTTAACTGCCCGTCTTTTTGCTAAATCACTACACGTGTTAGCCAGACATGCTGTGTGTCATTGATTTCAGAATAAGTCTGGCAGCCCATGAGTTTGTATGTTGTGAGTGATACTGCTCGTGTTTTTGGAAACTTAATTGACTATGTAAGTTATTATTTTCCCCTTCTCTCTTTGATTGGACCCATAGGAGCATTAACAGGATGTAAAATGTCAAGTTCAGTGGATTCCACGAGTTATCTATGTTTCAGGAAACTGGCACCATTAACCGGAGTATATTCAATTAGCTGTTTGCATGGATCACTGGGTTACTTTAATACTGAAGAAAACTTTGTTCTACGTGATTTCTAAGCTGATGAACTGACATTTGAGGTGATTCACAGTGAATGTAAAGGTAGTAGTTATGGCTCTGAGAAGAAGTCAAGAAGTGTTGCTGTAGGTTGATAGTTCACATGGATTGCAATGTGCAAATTGCATTGTTCTTTGATTTGATTATTTTATATAAAATATGTGCATTTGTTGGTTTGCATTGATATGCACCGCTATCAGAAATCAGTACTTGTGCATTATAGATTTCAGCAGTTCAGTACAACACTGCATTGCCTCAGAACACAAAGTACCACCCGTATTCCCTGACACCTCTGTATCTGTTTCCTCTCCAAGTCTCTCTCGCTCTGTGCTCTTCAACAGTCTGAGTCAATAAAAACAATATTAAAAGGTGAGTGGTCCTCCCACTTTCCCATTTAAAACTAATGCTGGTGTTTTGGGGTAGAGTCAGACACTGCGTGACATAGAGGCCAAACCCAGAGGACAATATATAAAAAAGGAAGAGGAGGTGGGTGGGTGTGTATAGGCTAGCAGGGGGAGTGTGGTGGCTCATGGCTGTGTATCCAGAGCACATTAAAAAGAGAAGAGTGGCCCGGTCTAGCTGGTTCCTCAAAGCTGCCATTGGCATCCCTCCAGTTTTGTGAGAGGAGTTGTTATGTAATTCCACAAGAGTCTGTTTTCTCATACTTCACTGTTGCTAAAAACCAATACAGCCAGTTCACACTTAGAAAAATCCATGCGCTGAATGAAAAAACAAAAACAAAATGAAAACAGTATGTGGGGGGGATACAATGATATTTTGTGAATGTGAACTGGAGTAAGATGTAAATCCAGATAAATCTTCTGCAGACAGCAGCAGTCTTGTGTATGCACTGAATAATATTACAAAGTGTATTGTTTTGAGCTACACGTGCAGAGAAAGCTGAGCTGAGATCTTGCACCATGCATAAAATATACTTTGCATGCTATTTCCCTATGAGCATAAATAAATTCATTCATAAAGACTCATGGAAAATGAACATTGCATCACATTATAATGTGTTGTTCATAAATAAGGAAAAAAAAAAAACATTCACATGCAGGAGAAATGCGGAACCTCTTGTTTGATTTTGCACTGTATGTAGTTGTGCTTTTAATTTCAGGGATTTATCTCCCGGGAGGTTTAAGGCAGCAGCAACAATACAAATCAATGTGTTGCGTCTTAAACAACAACATGGTTTGTGTTTCCTTCAAAACCAGCAGAGTGTTTTGCACAGCTTTTCCCAGCTCTGGCTGTGTATCCCTGTATAAGTGGATGATCTCATTCATATGTAGCCGGCGAAAAGTTTAAAGCTCCAGCTCAACTGAGAGTAATTACTGGATACAGCATGATAACAGGAAGGCCTGTGGTACTTTGAGCTAGGGGAGAAAAAAAAATCTGCATGAAAACTGCTGTAATATAAATTGTATTATTTAAGTGTGATTATTATTTCATGATATTTTGTGCCTTCATTTGTCAGTTCACAGTAGAAAGTGACAAATAACATGTGGTGGGGGAGAACAGGGCATGACATGTGACGAAGGCCCCTCAGACTGAGGACAACGTGGCTACATGATGGCACAACACCGGGTCACCGGGAAGCCCCATGTGGTCGGGGCCTTGCATGGTTTGTGATGCATATAAATGCAAATGAATCATGGCAGGGCAGCTCAGGCTACAGCCCAGAAAAGCCAGTGGGGCTTTTACACAGACTAATACTTGGAAGAAGGATGGTCTGTTATTTTGTTAGGGAAAGATCCGAAAGTCAAATTTGAGTATTTGGTGGGAGAAAACATAAAATTAAACATAATACAGATGATAGCAGAGAAAAAAAAAAATTCAGACGATACCAGCTGCAATTTTTAAGCAGATTAATGATTTGATAGTTAAACAGATTATGCGAAATTGAGGGTTGTAATGAGCTCAAGATAGTATAACAAAAATGCTTAATCTTATTATAGTTCCTTTCACAGGGATTACGGGTGCCTTTAATTACTTCATAATAAATTGATGAAAAACATGTAAACACTGAAATGATCAAAACGCTGCCTTAACCTCTGTAACGCTACATTATCATAAGAGCATGAAAAACATGGGAAGCTGCATCTTTAAGCTTTTCTTTACAGAGCAAACAGACCCTTTAATCCCAGTAAGTCCGTTTGCAGGAGTCGGTTTCTATATTTAGTAGAACGAAAGAGAGGTTAACCGACCTCTTCAGCCCTCTTTTACAACTTGTCGGCAGGGAAAACACTTGGACTTGGTGGGAGAGGATTTTCTTGAGGTCTATAGATGTATAGGCTGTAATGTTAGTTCCTGCACTTTGGAGTGTTGTGAATGTTTCTGGGTAAAAAAAAAAGAAAGAAAACTTTTGATGAGAGCTGGGACAAGAGGTCAAAGTCACTTTGTATCACAGAGTTCATTTTGACAGAAAGCTTAACTTTTAATCAATCAACTAGAATGGCATCCAAAGTTCAAATGTCTCTCTCCCTCTCTCATTCACGGGCCTTTTAAACTCCGGAGCCCCCGCCTCAGTTGAATCCCTGGCTGCGGTCTGAGCTGCAGGGACGACAGCCAAGATTGCCCGCACAAACCCAGCTCCAGTGAATCAGCCTGGCCTTTTCCCCACTGATGTATTCAGCCACACACACACACACACACAAAAAAAACTTTTAAAAGCTTTGATGTACACGCCGGCCACCAGTGAACGACATTCTTTAGTCTATATTTCATTTTTAACGACTAAAACATCCTGTGCTCTTTGTATGATGGAAGCTGCGCAGTGTCATCACTTTGAACACTGTTCACATTAAAGATTTATAAACATCTCGACACATTTTTTTTTCTCTTTTCACATAGAGTGGTAATGAATGTAGAAGGATAAATATGCTTTGAATTATATGTGTTTTGTAACTTGACCCCATAAATGAGTCCACTTTGCACAGAAGTCTTATTATAGCGCTGTGACTTAGACAGAGTTGCATTCAAGAGTTTGACATATTATTGAAGTTAGTTGCATGCGTAATAATCCAAATACAGTCTTTTAGCCTTCTTTTGACTTATTTTGGTATGTTCTTATGTTCAGGCTGTGATGTCTTGGTCATACCTTGACAGTTTTAAGTGTCGCTCCTGTGACAAATCACAGCAGACGTCACAGAAACAGCACGTAGCTCTCCTGAAGAAGACTGGAGCAGCAGCAGTTGGAACTGTGACCAAGAAATCATAGCCTGAACATAAGAACAAACCAAAATAAGTAATGCTGCGTGGTACCGTACGGTTTGTAATTATTAAAAGTACATTGCCGTTCTCAGTCTCTCCAGTCTTTACATTTATATATATTTATCATCAGAGCAGATCAGAAAATCCTTTAACAGCAGGAATAATGAAAAGTGAAGGACCTAATAGTTTTAATTAAAACTACAGTGACACAGGCACATAACACCACACATAAGCATTTAACTGTGCAAATCAGATTAGACAGAAAAGGATACAGTTAGTCAAGCCTGAACCTCTAATAACAGGATGCGGAGCCCCGCATTCACAGTGTGGACTCCTCATGGTCATATCCACTCCCTCTGATGTGGATTTATACGCCAGTGAAAATGGATTATACTTTTTAATCACGCTCGTATCTTCAAAGACTATCAAAGAAAACTAAATTGAAATTTCAACCTTTTTTATGCGCGATTAACGTAATTATAATAAAGCTTTTTTCCCTCTTTTTTCCCCCCTTTTTCTGGCATTACATGTAGTAATGGGGAGGTGGAGGGGGGGTTGTCTACGCACATTTCCAGGACCATGTTTATTCTTTTCAATTCAATTAAAGATAATATAAGATAATTTACTAAATATGCAATTAGTGTTGTAAAGTTGAAATCATCCTTGATTAATGCAAAGACCCTTTTAACTCCTGCATGATTTGTTTAGTTGTTCGACTCAAATTATCATGAATACTCATATTATAATTCAATTGTTCAGTTTGATGTGCAAGATTAAAAAAAAAAAAGCTCTTCATAATTTGTAGAAAAAAACCCACTCGTAACAAGTTTATCATCATGTTTAGACAAGCGTCACTGTGACAACAGATGTAGCTCTTTGAAAACGTCCCCGGAGGAAGGACTGGAGGCACAACATGGAGGAATTGACAGAGGGACTGAGCTGGAGGCGGCTAGAGCTGAAGTCTGAGCGGGCACACCCACAGGGCTAATAGGCACTCTGGTCCTCATGAGAGGCCCTGTCCTCAAATAAAACATACAATATATACTGTAGTAATTTTCACTGCTCAGGCTTATTCCTGCAGTTCATCCAGCAGCACCCCATGAAGCACTCTGCGCCTGTTGAAGAGCCCGAGTGGTGTTCGTCTATTTTAATGGTTCGGGGAGTTACAGTATATGCGCGGCACTTACAGTCAGACTGTAGAACATCATGCTGTAAAACTATTAGCTGAAGCCCAGCTGGCTACGGATCCGAGCAGACATCTTTTACTGATATTGCTTTAAACACACACACATTCCCCGGAGGTGAGCAAATCTACAGCGCTGTGCTATATTATGTACTGTATGTCTGCTTTTAGGAATTTTTCCTCTCTCTGACACCATCTACTTATAGTCTGTTCCCATAGCGAGATGTCCTCTGGAGGCAGAACACATGTCCTGGTATTCATCACTCCCAGGTCATAAGGTTCTTCTCTCTCTGCATCAAATCGGTGACAAGAGGTTCCAGCTCTGAGCCGAGAAGAAGAGAGAAAACAGCAGGCTCCTCTTTGATTGTTTATGAGCACTACTACAGTACATATTTCCTGCCTGTGCCATGCATGCATGGACTGCATTTTATCCAGTATATTTCACTGATATAAATCTTCTTCATATAGAGCAAGGGAGCCAAGATCTGGATATGTTGTATAATGAGGTGAGCACCCTGCGCCACCTTTCATTTGCAGGTTGTTTCCATGCCCTGACACCACAAACTCTCTGAGTAGTACTTTTAAACCACTAGGGAGCCACTCAGTTTTTTCATCTTTCTGTACTGAACTGTAATTAACAACATGTAAATGAAGCCTTAAGTCCCCAAAAGCCTGCAATTTAAGAAACTAAAGTGGTCATTTACAAGATTCCTTTTTCCTGTGTTACTGCAGACTACAGGTTTAGTCGACTACCTGCTTATGGTTCACCATGGACCTTGAATTGGTTTTCCAAACACGTACTCACATACAAAACAGTGACAATCTCTCTCAGTCTCTTGATTCAACTGTAATATTCTAGTCAATCACTCAACGAGCAAATATACAGAGGTGAGAACCTGTAATGATCACTTATCTTCCACTATGGCAAAGAATAGGTTGAGCTACATGGGCTTAAGTGGACTGTGATTTAAACTTTGACTCCGACATGCATTAGCGCAACTGGGAACACACTTCACACACCACCAAAGCATATATACGCCAGTAGAATCCTCAACATGTCCAGACCTCAGCAGCATGTGGTACTACTGTATGTAGCTCCTATCGAGCACCTGTTGTGACTTCCTGAATTTTCTTTCATTGTGTTATTGTGCTTTTCGTACGTAAATAGTCTGCTTACACTGTCAGGAAATAACCTAGTTTTCTTCCATGAAGTTGTAATCTTAACTGCAGCAGTGCAGGTTCGTATGCAACCTGTGGCTCTCTGCAACATATCATTGTCTCTCACTTTTACTATCAGAATCAAGGCAGAAAAAAAAGATTGTGCTGGGACGTGTTATTCAGTGCTTTTAACTTCAAAAGTCACAATTGGGTATTGAACAAGCCAGGTTCATCATATTTTAGTGCCCCATGGAAACACTTTTGTTGTGTTTTTTTTTGCAAGTCATGTGTTGTCAAATTGATGTTTCTTAATTTGCAGTGTTTGTTTATTTATTTGCGAGTCTTTTGCAGCTTTTGAAGCTGGTGGTGATCTCTCAGGGCCACTAACAGTATAACAAGATATCTTTGTGATTTTTAAGAAGCAAAACACATCACAGTGAAGTTTTCCATCTCCTCTCTGAAGCTTCTCACTGGAGCTGTAGTCAGTTTCTGAATCCAGGTTTGGTCCATGGATTGTATATGATGAAGCTTTCTCTATTCAACCTGATTTGTTATTAAAAAGACATGGAAATCTCACTATAAACAATATGAGACAGATACAAACACGGTTGTTTTTTCCCCCTTTGCCAGCAGTTTTGGAAGCTGGTTGTAAATGTGAAGATTATTGGCACCTGTATTCTGCCTAAAGTGGGTGGGCAGAATCTAAATCCAGACAGGTTATGGAGAGCATCCAACTTTAGTTTTTTTTTTCTTTTTTAAAGCCACTTACTGACCAACTACTGGCCTTTTTCAACAACCCATCTTCAGCAATGGATGCTGTACAGTTTGAATTGCATGCTAACATTTGCATTCCACATTCTCAGTGTTTATCCAGCACATTTAAGTGATGACAGCCACATGCCGTCTCTTTACATTTGGACATCCAATCTATCCATTGCACCTTTTCTATGCTCTTTTTTTTTGCCCCCGTCTCTTGGTTTATTTAAGCAGCTGTGCTATTTTGCATTCATCTCTCCACCAACACCTGAACTGTGTTTGTGCAGTCTGTCTCCTGAAAACATGCCTTAACAGCAGACCTAACTCATCTCGTGGAAGGGTAGAAATCAATTTGCTGAAATTGCTAACACAGAGTACACCTCTATTATTATTTAGCTGCTGCAAATTACCAATCAAAAACTGGCGGATGGTAATAATTTGCTTCCACCGGTTTCTTCCTCAGCTTTTGATCAGTGTTACCGCCGTCAATATTACTGCTATTAGACAGACAGGGATGTTATGTTGAATTGCAGAGGACACTGAGGTTACTTCTAACACTGACATGGCTGCAAGTTGCCTCAAGTAGTGATTTTGAATCTTGTTTTTGCTGATTTTCATAGGTTAACATGCTCATGCTGGTGTTTTTAGGTGAGGTCAGGCAGCTGGACATCCCTGCTGGCTTAGAGGAGCTCAGGTTTGGCAACACTCACAGTGATAATAGCCAGGTCAGACATTCAGTGTTTCCTTTGTCTTACAATCTGCATACAATTATTGAGTCAAACTGTGCAGAGAAACCGCTCTGCTCTGCTCCGCATTGGAACGTGGACATTTTTTATAATTGAATTACTGACATGTAAACAGTCATGTACATATTTGCAGAGATCTGTGTCTTGGCTGTCCTTAACCCCAGACACATCAACCAAAGAGCTTGTCTAGGAGCCAGAAAAACATGGCACATGTTTGAATATGCAATGACCCAATGTGCGGTAAAGTCTATTGAATATTCAGTGTTCTAGCACACACAGTAAAAAGGTTTTACAGGCTCAGGCGGGATGACTAGCCAATTCCTTCTTCGGAGACATGCGCCTTGAACACCAGCTGAAATAAACCCACTTCTTAGCAGCAACCTGGGATAAAAATCATAGAATATTTTATTTTATCAAGGTACCATACGGAGTGGCACCTTGATCGTTGAAGAGGTGCACACAAAGACTGAGGGGAGAATATGTGTGTGAAATTGGCTTTATATGCCCATGGGAGAGGACGGAGTCTGTCCTCAAACACAAAACACTTATTGTGGCAAAAGGCTTTCATTTTTGGCACAAATGCGTTTCCAGGGTTTTCAGGTTTGTACAGACAGGAATCCACTGAAAGCTTGTCTCCAGCCCCTGTTCATTTTATATTACATGTATTCATCAAATCAAAGAGGCACAAACTGTACATTTTTCCCCCTTGTATGCATCGCTTTGCGCAGAATTCCAAGTGGTTTTTACTGAAGAAGACGGAAAGCATAATTGGTGCACAGGCTTTACACATAATCTCCATATTTATTTGAGGAATAACACCTCACAGGCCTGACAATCTGGCACCCCAGATCCCTTCTCTCTCTCTCTCTCTGCTCCGGTCTCACAGTGGGTGATCACCAGGCTGAGCTGATTCGGCCTGAAAGGCAGCGCTGTTTAATGAGCAATGGAGGGCGTGAGTGAAGAGACAACAGGTGGAGCGTCAGATTGATGCGCTGCAGCTGGGGACGGGCCACTTTTCTCGCCAGCTGTCGGCCTTTATAATAATCATTTAAAAAGCACGTTCGCAAAACTATTTCCTTCCACAATGATGTTCGGCTGCAGTTTCATCAGCTGCTGGGAGAAACAAGCTATATTCACAAGATGTTATTCATCTAGCTGTTGTTAAGAGACATCGGCTCTGAACATGGCAGATATCCAGGTAAATATTGATATGTTTCTGATTTGCTGCTGTAAGCAGCAGCAAGGAAGCTGCCAAGAAAGGTCTTGCATCCGATCTGAATCATGATCTGTAGTATTTGGTAACAGCACTCTCAAAACTTGGCACAGCACAACACTGACTTCATTGCTCTGGGCAGACCAAACATAGCAATTTTTTCCAGTTGATGTGGCTCAGTTCAGTTATTGCTTTGAAAGTCCAGTGTGCCGCCTCGCGTTGTTGCTCTGCAATCAATCTTCTCTGTAAAGGACACATTTCTTTTTAAAAACATAACTGCATTGTTTAATCAGTAACAAAAGTGGAAACACAGGTAACACAGTGGGGTTCTTTACAAACACTGTGAGCCTTAATTAATTTATCATGTTGGTTGTTTCAAGGTCTCTTATGCAAGTCATTTTGTGAAGCACTTAGGCCAAGGCCTCCAGAAGACTTCAGCAGATCACACTCTTTGAATAATTTGCATCATATTAAAGCTGTCTGACAGTGTCAGCGAGCAGTAAGTCAAGTATGCAGCGACGCTCTCCAGTATGAGTGTTATGGTACACTGTGGCCTGCTAAATGGTGTGAATACTGGCACACTTTTAGTATAAGTAGATGCTAGTGTGTTTTGCTCCAAGTTTGGAAGCAGTTTCTATGGTAACAATGTCCTTTCCTCACTTTCTCACTGACAATCTGTAGATTTAACCAGTATTACTGATTGAAAATGAACAAACTCTGCTACCAGTCTGTGCGGAGCTGTAGCACGGACTCACCGAGGAACATGTTGCGCTCTTTAATCATGACAAGACACATGTGCTTAGGTAAGAGAAGCTGCTGGGTGGGCAAAAACTTAAAAGCCGTACACCGTTTTGACAGAAGTGCTTAAAGGCTTTTAAGTAGAGCATTAGAGGTTTTCTGGCAGCTTGCACACTAGGGAAGTCAATAGCGATCAAAAGACGATCTACTTAATTATTTCCCCCACAAAACTCACCTTTGATCCCCACTATATAACAAACAAGGTCGTCTGCAGGTTGCAAAGGCGGGACATATGGCTGATAAAATTATTGATGAGTCAAGTCACCCTATTATTTACACCCTGCCCTTCTCAGCCTGTCTTTGAACAAGCACCCTCTTATCCGGAGCGGCTTGACTTTGTGAATCCTCTCTTTGTGAAATTGTAAGATTCTGAGTTGAAGTACTGAGGATTGGTGTGCTGCTGCTGCTGCTGCTTTGCTCAAAACTTCATTCACTGGAGTTTTGATAATCCCATAATAACAGAATTGTTCACAAGCTAAAGTGGGGAGTTTAAGTTTTGTTTCCCTGCCGTCTTTCTGAAGGCAGAGACGCAGAACTTCAATAGTAAAACAGATGCTGGGATTGTTGTGAGATAAAAGCCGTCTGTTAGAACAGCCGCACACTGAGTCAAGAGGCTGTTACTGCAGGAAGTGGAAATAATCACTCGCAATCAATTATGTCAAATTATTCTTCATTCAAAATAAGAATTAAATGTACATGCCACATACAGTAGTTTCTCTGACGCTTTTGTTTTGGAAAAAGAGAGATGTGTACGTATCAATACTGAACTGTGAAAATACCATTACGAGTACAAGGCCTGTATACAGTAGAAAATAATAACTTATTAAATGTGAAGATCAAAATGTAAAAAATATTTAATCCATCATTGTTCCATCATTTTAATGGCATTATATAGTATATATTATTACCGATTCATTAATGCGTTAGTAGAATTTTTACTCTCGCAGCTGTAGGAGTCTAATCAAACTTTTATTTATTTATTCATTTTACTTTGAAAATGATAATATGGAACATTAATGGTAAATTTGTCAGGAGAAATTAGAAGTTACAGTATTTTGAGATGGCATTAAACTGAAGTACTCAAGCAAAGCAGAGGAACTCAAAGTGTACCAGCAGACAAGCTAGCATAAAACAATGTAAAGAAAACAAAAATGCTATTTTTTAAAAAAGTTTTCAGGAGATATACATTTTCTATAGGTAACTTCAGCTATATAAATAAATATATATACGTATATATACTGTATATATTTCAAACCAGGTCTGGAGAAAGCTTCTTCTCAGATTGCTTTCAAAGAGAAGTGGTAAGAATAACCATCCACAGAATGTTAACAGCGTTAGTAAGTCATAAATCCAGTCAGAGAGGTCCATAGATTTCTATGATCAGGAGAACGCTCTCTGATGTTGACCAAGGTAACCTTGTTATTTGGGTCAGCTGGATGTTTGTGGGGGGGCTGCACATCAGGCACTCAGGAGCATTGCAGTACGTCCTCTGTATGGCGTCTATAGAGCCGGCTCACTGGGAAGCAATCGGCCCGGTCAAATCATCCATCAGATGTTTATACGACGACAATGTGGTCGTCTGCCATGTGAGGGAAGATTAAGGGATGACCTTCACACAGCATCAAAGTGCAGATGAGTCCTGGGCTGATCATCTGATTGCTCCTTGTCTTCATGGCTTTCACTTCAGATGATTGTACTCTTAAAGAAATGTTTGTTCAGCCGGCGAGGGGCAATTGAGTGCACGGCCAAACGGCTCCTCAATCAATGCTCCAAGTAAGAAGAGACATTACCCGGCAAAACTGTCAGTTGACTCTGAGTGGCAGAGTTTGTTTTGAACAGTGAAAGGACAATTCTGATGTCTGTTATTGCTGTTGTTTAAAAAAAGTCATTTTATCCAGTCTTTTTCTTTTAGCAATTCAAAGCTACGATTTTGTAAAAGTGAGTAATATTTTGCAGACCATTAGCAGCGGGCGGAAATTTCGAATCAAACAAACCAAAAAAGTTTGGTTTAAATGGACGATGACTGACAAATGGCCTCTCTATAACATCAACACACACACACAAAACATATCTATTGGTTAAATGAGTCATTTTGGAGACACAGACAATGAAATTGGACAGACAGTGTGACTGTTTACAATTGTGCTGTCATGTTGTGGGAATTAAAGGAAGCATTCAACAGCATATATTATATATTCATATGATATTCTTACATAGAGAGATGAGTAAACGAACCAGATTACAGTAAAGTCTCCAGTAAGAGATTTGTTCTCCTTGTGTTAGGAATATAATATAATATATATAAATACATATAAAAGAGGAATGCCACTGAAGAGTATTTGCAGGTCTTTGACATTTTTGCCATGCAGAGGCGGAGGAAAAGCTGAAAGCAGAGTGCAGGATAGAAATACCGAGGGTCAAACAGAGCCACTGTGTTGCACGCTGCCAATACCGAGGAAGAGATGAAAACATATTTAGTGCTCCGTGTTTTTGCAGAATCATCGAACATGTTAATTTCCTCTGTGTAACATGACTGTGCTGCTGTAGCTGCAGACGAGCACTCACACTGGAGGCATTTAACATTCATAGGGAGGAGGAGGAGCCCCTGGTATTGATTATCACCACTTTTGGCACCTAGCATCGCCCTCAAAGTACTTTCTGCCTGTCTGATGAAAGGTATTTGCCTTCAGTGTGGCACGAGTGGGAGTGGCTTCATTCAGACAGCATCTGTCATCTTTAAAAGCTGCTGGTTTTAAATTTCATAATTGGAAGGAAACGGCAAACTGCCTAATCACGCTGCATTACCAACCAGGGATCTAATCAGCTGCATCTTCTAACGCTGTTTGTAACTGCACTGAAATCTAATATAATTATCCAAACAAGTGATGTAAGCTCACAGCAAAACACGACATATCAGCGCTGCTGTATAAAACGGCCGCAATTTGATCGATTGACAGCTCACGATTTAAAATATACTCTTCCTATTTGGGGGACTTTGAGTGGCTTGGACTTTGCAGACTTGCTTCTTGGGGTTTTATATTTCCCCAAGGAACCAATTAATGTGATTGGTGTCCTGTCTTCTCGCTGAGAGAGAGGAGGGGGGGAGTGTGTTTGTGTGTGCTTTGCAAGCACATGTGTCTTTGTGTGTCGTGTAACAGACAGGGCATGAGGACTTCCTGAAAGTAGTTTGCAGTCATTAAAATAATTGCTGGTGAATTGAGTAACTACACATTCTAATCATTTTAAGATGCCACTAACTTCTAATCTAAATCATACTATAAAAACATTACTTCATTTAAGATGATCAGCTACATCTGTGAATGAAACACGTCTTCATGGCACATTGTCATCACCGGATGGTACATTCACACTGAGCCTGTTAGGTTTAATTCATGAAAAAAAAAAGCAGTTCGTTATCCTTTAGTTTGGTTTGATTGAGCAGGTGAGATCAGCTTAATTCACACTCAAATGTGCATCGGAAAAAAACGTGCATCAAGACTGCTTTAAAAAAAGAAATAATAATAATAAATCAAAAGCCTGGGCCTCCGTCCCTTCAGTTGCAGCCTGTTTATGTTGAGAGCTCAGATGACAGGATAGTGTATTATCATTAATCATGTCTCTGGTGAAGCTGCAGCGCAGGATGCATTGTCTCCTCATTCTCGTCTATGATCACTGAACAGAGTCTATGGGACTAATTCTGAAACAATTCATCCATCATCTGTTTCTTTGTCAGACCACAAAAGGTGACACCTTTGAGCTCAGTCACCAGATCGCACTTTGTTTTCATTTGTAGCAAAGAAAATGAACAATGGACGTAATTACACCCACATCTGCAACCCACATTAATGGCAGTGAAATGTGGCCTGTGCTTTGCTTTTCCTCCGTGATTTACACCCTCAGCATGTGACTGTAGAGAATGATGATGTTTGATGGAGCTCATTTCATTTAAAGTAAAAAAAAAAAAGAATAACTAAGGAAGGCAAGCGATTCACATCAAATTAGCTTCTGTAATGTAACTGTGAATTTAGTCTGAACACCTTTTTTAAATGTGCAAAAACCATGCACATTCAGAAATAAAATGAAAGTTTTTGCAGTAATATGTGAAGACCAGGGTTCAGGAAACAAATTATATTCATAATTTTTTATAATTCTAGTTAAAATGCTTGATTGAAACATTTATCTTTTTTTGCTGGCTGGCAGTTGAACTTTTCTCAATGATGCAAATATATTTATGCTGTCTGGCTTTCTAAAACTGCTTCAGAATGGCCTTTTGGAAAATAATACAACTAATAAAAAGAGTTCAGTGTCATAAAATAAGATAGAGTTATTTTTATGCCTTGTACTTCGTGTGTGTGCTTGTGTGCAGTGTATTGGTGTGTGCTGTTGAGTGCACAATGCACAGAGGAAATATGTTACATACCACACAGAGCTGCTGCATACTTGGAAGCAGTAATGTGTGTTTGTGTGTGTGTGTGTGTGTGTGTGTGTGTGTGTGTGTGTGTGTGTGTGTGTGTGTGTGTGTGTGTGTGTGTGTGTGTGTGTGTGTGTGTGTGTGTGTGTGTGTGTGTGTGTGTGTGTGTGTGTGTATTCACAAACTGAGCTTTGAGTTTTAGTGTTGATCCACTGCACCCAAGTCTGTAATTAGAGGGTGACCAACACCAGAACGCTATAGGCTGTCAGTGTCATCACTGTGTTCCTCGTCATAGCCGTAACCTGATGTTACAAAAGCATGAATTTCCTGAAGGTAGTCACAGTCGCCTGACACACACATACACACACACACACACACACACACACACACACACTGCTTCTGAAGTGAGCTTTGACAGAACTGTTATGTATCACCAGCTTTAATGGGCTCTTATGTGCAGGATATTCATCAAGCAGAGCAGGTGCCTGCAGATACATTGCCATGGTGTTTCTTTCTCTCTCTCTCTCTTTTTTTTTTTTTTGCATCCCAGCATCTAATTACTTTGCCGAGAAGATGGCAAGGAAGAGACAGAGCAATGTTCAATACGCCTTACTCTGCCATTTCGTGACGCTTGTTTACTAAAGGTTTTCGTCTATCATAAGGCAGCCAGCAGGTGGCTGGGGAAACTACACAGAAAACAGTTCTGGCACTCTCGGGTGGATTAATTTTTGTGCACTTCTAAATTAATTATGACTGATTCACACCCTCAAGTGAATCCCTACATCTCCGGGTTGATCCCCACAATCTGTCAGTGGTGCCGTAGCTCATTCCAGCTTGTCTCCAGCTGATCCTTACTTCTTAGGGCAGATTGGGTTTTCAAGGAATATGTAAAAATCACTGTGAGTGGCAGTCATCTCATTTTGTACTCAACTGTAATCGCCACATTGAGAGAGGAAAAAAAAAAAGTACACAGGAAGAATGGTTCCACCTATGCTTTTTTTTTTTTTTTTCCTTGAAACGCGCCTGGAATCGAAAGGGCCATCACTGCCACTTTCAATAACCTCCCCTGAGTAAACTCAAATACATTTTTTACAGAGATGAGACCAAGCCACAGCTCTGAGAACGCCATGTGCAGATAATGACTCATGAGCTGCTGATTCAAGGTGAAGTGCACTAATGTTTTTTTTTTGCATACATTCTGCAAGATATCATCTGAACAAAGGGTGCATCTTTGTTTGCAGCGGCTGAATAAAATGTACCCAAGGGCAGTTGCATTTTTGCAGTACTTTTTGTATTTGCACTCTTATCTGCTTGTTACAGCCTTTATTAGATATTGGCAATCCGCAACCAATTGCCTTTCTTTGCTGAATGTTAATTTACTGTCAATAACCTTTCCTTTTCATGCCTCTTGTCCCGAGGCCCAACTCTGACGGTGTCATTGATGGTCCTGTCCTTCATCCTTCTTCACAATGTGCTCTGCACAAGTTTGGACCTGGCAAAACTGAACTAGAAATGTTGATCCATCCGTCCATAATACAGTAGGATAAACATGGCTTACAACTGTGGGTAGCAGGCTCATCATAAAAGAAAATAATAATAATTTTTTTAAAAACCATGAAGGTTAACTTATTGTGATAGATGAATCAAAGCTCTCTCCTTTAAAAAATCTGATGATATAACGCATCTGTTCCTCTTAATGTTATGTCATTTAACATCTCCATTGAGGCTTGTTTGGTGACAGTTATGCAATAATCTTTGGGGTTTCAATTTGTAGCCGATCAATTTCCAAGTGCCAGAATGACCACTAAATCAATGCCCATAGACCTCCATGGTAAAAAAACATGTTAAAACATGTTCGTTTGAGAGTATGGCCACTTGGAGTGACAGGTGGGTGAATGTATCTTGCCATGAACCAGACTGCACAGGTGTCTCTTTGCCCATTTTTAAAATTAGCCACGAGTTAGGTTGAACAAGACGCTGCCAAGCCGACAGCAGCATAACAGCCCACTCTGAGCTTCACAGCCTCTCTCCTGTAACCTGTGGGTGACGTTCAGTGACTTCCTGTGATGTTCAGTCCAACAGCAAACACTTGTTGAGCTGCTCGTTTTTCAGTCGCACCACATTAAGAGCAACTGTATCAAACTCCTGTTGTTTTAATGAAGAACTCAGTCAAAAATCATTTCAGCTCAGCTTGGCCTCCAGTGAGTGCTTCACAATAAAAAAACAGCTCATGATTTGCCAGTTGAACACGCTTGATGTGAACAAGTGCCAGTATCTTAATTCAACTCAGTGAACAGAGAGACTGTTAGTCACGAGATAACAGTAAAATCAGTAATGCAGGATTACAACAGTGCATCATTTCCTGTGTAGCCCTGATAATGACAGTTTTAATCCAACACATGAACACAGAACTCCTCCATGGACGATGAAAACTAATATATATTGACAGGTATTAATGACCGACTGTAAATAAGTTTAATTGCTATTGCACTAACTGTGGAAGATATTATATTTTTTCCTCTTCCCCTCTTTTGTTTTCCCCATGTGACTAATTTAATGACCTCTCAGTTTTTCACTACTGAGGAAAAACAACCCGTTCTTCTTCCTTTTTTCTTTTTTTCCCGTCTTTCTGAGTGTCACATGGGACACTTCAGGCTGAGGTGGTGCAACAGCTCTTGTAAAATGCCACACACTACTCGCAGCAAACCATATTGCCGTTTGAATTTTTACGGCTGTGGAGAGCTGTGCAGCTGAAATGCGCCATGCTGTTGTGCCATATGTTTCGCAGCTCTGTCTGCAAACCCTGACTGGTCCCTTTGATTACACTTTACACATTGTTAACCATACAACCAGATCATCATCGCGGCTTGATCGTGCGGCCGGCCAAGCCTCGCTAACTTTTCAACACGGGTGACGTTTTGTGTGAGGAGATAAACTGATTTATATTGCATGTGTAATGTTTTTTTTTATTGACAGTAAACTACATCTTTATCAGCATAAGCACACCCACATCTACCCATAAGTGCTCTCCACTGCCTGTCTGTCCTGTGTTGCTGATGCGGGGTAGATTAAAGGATGATTTCATAGCCCTAGTTTGTAGTATAAGGCAACAGGAAACACGGGGACAGAAACAGAGGAGGCATATCAGATTAAAGTCTCCCAATAGACTCAGACTGCGGATGTCACTGTTTCAATTTAAGGATTTCCAGTGCGTAAAACAGTTTATATCGTGTTATGTACAGTCCTCCCCCTGCACCCTGTACACAAATATGTGCACACTCACTGTATAATGCGAGTTGCAAGCATCCCCAAGTCAGACAATAGTTTTATATCAGAGAAAGTTGGTAACAAAGAGTTCTGGGTGCTTCAATTTAAATCATCCATAGTATAGAGCTGTGGAAAACCATAATGTGCGCTGCCATTTCCATTTAGAAAGGTTGGTCACATTTCCAAAACCGCTGTCCCCCCCCCTCACCCTCCCTCCCCCGGGATATCTGTCTCTCTCAAACAGCAATTTATCGTACGGGGCGGCCTCGTCTTTTCCACTCCTCACCGTCATGAGAAGCTGTAATTCTCTCTCAGTATCCTCAGCACGATCTCTCTCTCTCTCTTTCTCTCTTTCTCTCTCTCTCGCACACACACTCCTCCACAAAGAACCAAGCTAAGGCAACTTGCATACAAAAAAGCTGACTCAATCATCCAGCTGCATAATCAAGATAAGGGAGACGGGGACAGGAAAGAGGGAGATGTGAAGGCTAATGCAAGAGACGGCTTTAGCAACAGCAGCAAAACGAAGATGTTTTCAAACACTCATAACCATAGACATTAAAAGTTAGGAGATAGTGATTCACACTGATGGTAAAAGGCTGAGCTGGGGCTGATCTGCTGTTTGAAATGACTGGAATGAGGGCAAGCAAGTGACAATTAACAGAAAACTTGCAGTTCGGTGACATAAGACAGATTGTTTGAGCTTTACATATTAAATGCTTTCCAGCTCTAAATGTCACAGAGGCAGTAACACATTATTTAGCCGGAGCAGAGATGATACAGCACTCCTACACCTACGTCCATAGTGCAGCTGAGTGGAAAGCCACGGAATTGTTCCTATAGGCTTGTCATTTCTTTGGCTGTGACCGCAGGTGTAGGTTATATTAAAGCTGGCATTCTTTCAGCATTTTTCCACCCCTATGCTTTGGACCCCCCCCCCCTTTCTCTTTTCTCTTCTCTCTCACTCTCACTCTCTCTTTCCCCTCCACCCACTCACCAACCTCTGCCACCACCTCCTCCTCCTCCTCTTCTTCTTCCTCTCACAGAAAATCCAGGGAGTCTTCATTCATTTGTGTGAAACACTTCGGAGCTGGCTACTAAACATCTTTGGAAAATTAGCACATGTGCTGATGTATATAAAAAAAATCAATCCCTATGAATCAATCCTTGTGCAATTCAAGTAAATCAACGTGTCTAGCATGCAGTGTGTAGTGTAGTATGTATTTCCCAGACAGATGGCTCAGACGCAGCAAAATCCTCAGCTAATCTGAGTGAGACTGCACAGAGCCAGTGTACTGTAAGTAAGCACAAGCCTGTGTAATGACAACACAATAGATTCTGACCATACAACGCACTAAACATGTAATATTTGTGCTGTAAACTGTCTAAATTGTGACTTATTGCAAGGTTTGATATGATATATATATTGTCTTGTGAGCTTGATGTGCGGTGTGGTGAAACTGGCTGTCATTAAGTTGATTGTGTAGGCTGGGTAGGCCTGGTGCTGTAGTAGAGAAAGCTTTTTTTAAAATGAATTATCAAAATCAAAAATATGAAATAAGTAATAGCTGCGCTGCTTATCAGCAATCAGATCCCATTTACGTGTGATAAATGTCCGTTTTGGTGAGTGTGGACAGAGAGGTGTGGAAGTTGAGCCGTTCTGCCGTTCAGTGGAGCGGCCGGGGAGCTGTCCGCGGTGCTGAAGGCACATCTCAGGCGGGCGGTGTTATACAGGAGGTTTACAGTTGCAAAGTGCCCACAGTACTTTCACTGGAGCTGTATCAGGTGGAGTGCGTGCACGACAGCGGCTAACGCAAATCTACTGTGCCATAAAATGCACCCGTGTTAAAGGTAAATGAATACTCTCAGTGGTGAAACTTGAACTTAAAGACTGTTTGCAACACACACACGCACACTCTCTCACACACACTATAATCTCACACATGAATCGCAGTCGAGGCGATAAAAGTGAATCCATGTCCCGCTCACAGGACGCAAAGGTCTCAGAGAAACAGAAGATTAATGCACCGACTTCTGCAACTTCAGCTGAGCCTTTCTGTTCACTTAATAGTTACATGAGATTTCTTTTTTGAGACAAGGACAACAGATCGAGCAGTATAATCGAAAATATCCACACAACAAAAAACGTAAATCTAGAGACGAATGCAAAAGAGATAAAGAGAAGATACTCTATCTTATGTTGTGCGTAAAACTCTGCGACATTAAAGTGTAAAATCCAGCAACACTGTGCCAGCTTACCTGCTTGACGATCGCGGAGCAAGAGCCTTCTTCCCGATACAAAGCTGGCAGCTTAGGCTACTGTATGTCACCACCAACACAAGACATGTTCAAAGAGACGGGAGATTTGTCTGTCAGATTGTCAAAAGAATAAAAAACAAAAGTGATAATAGTAACGGTAAAAAATTAAGAGAGAGAGAGAGCGAGAGAGAGAGAAAAAAAACAAGAATCCCAGTTCTGTGTTTTCGGCTTGCAGGCGCACAGAGCGGCTGCTGACTGCGTCGAGGGAGAGTCTCAAAGATCCATTTAGCGGTGAGTGATTTAATTCAGGGCTGAGCTCCTCTCAGCGCTCGCCTTTATGTATGCTGAACAGACCCGGAGCCCTGCTTGGCTGTTTCTATTACACCGAGAGCTGACACCGGCCGTTTAACCACAGTCACAGGAGGCGGGTAGGTTAGGCAGCCAGGCAGACAGGTAGGTAGGTAGATAGCACTGTATCTACTGTATCAGTTAGAGGGAGAGAAACTGCGTGGAATAAGTGCAGGAGGAGCGCGTGTTGATCCTCCCGTCTCGCCGAGGCAAAGTTTAAATCTCGTAATAAGATTGTTTGTCACCGCGAGGCTATAAATGGTGGCGGGTTCAACACGGATGCCGGGAGGGTTTATGGCAACTCCTGCGGCTGAAGTAAAAAAAGAAAAAAAGAAAACGCGTGGTCGTCACTCGTCAGTGTTTTGTAGAAGAAGAAGAAAGGGGAAAAAGCAAAAAACGTAACATTGTCACGTTAATGAAGACAGCCGGAGTGAGAAGTGTCAGCGACGTCACATGGGGCTGTGGGGCTCGAGCAGCCGCTGTAAGAACAAACTTTTCCCCCCCCTCCTCTGGATATGGGCTGCACCACCGCGCTGGAAATGCTTTTGAATTGCTCAATTTCACAGTGGGGTTGGGGGTGTGTTTAATTCGGTTTTGCATGAAAGGAGATAATTTTTTTTCCTCCTCCTACAAAGGTCCATTTGGTCCGACCAGCAGGGGGCCCCTTAATATTCAAGAGAATCGATTAATATGTCCATTTAATCCTTTTTAGTTTGACTGTGTGATGTTTATATTCTAAAAAAAACTAAAAAATAATAATGTGTCTACAGAGAGTTTAAGAAAATATAGAATCTTTATAGTGTGGTCATAATAATGCAAATATCAGGTTTATGTCATGACAGCAGGCACACTAATATAAATGGAGGCTGTTAATGAGTCCCAGTTGACAGGTAAAAAAGAGACCACATTGTGTTTGTGCTTGTCTGTAAATTTCAGGGTTAAATGGAGGAGGCTTGGGGAAAGGGAGGAGCCAGGGCAGCTATTGAAGTAGACCATACTTCACTGGGGAGGTCAGGCCTTGGTCTCCGTGATAGTAAATCAATATATATCAATGATAAATTATTAAATGGGAAAACCTCCAGATTACACCCCTCCTGTATGCACCTGTGCTCTGGCAGTGTGACAGAGGACGGCTCTTAAAAGGAAAAGGAGGTGATATCAGTAATTGCAAATCCAATATTTCGCAAAATTATTTAATAGTAAACATACAGATGTGATCATAACATGATCTTACCTGCAACTGAGTTATGGCGAAGTAGGTGGAATCCCTGTTTGAATCGGATCAGCACTGAAGATGTATAGAAAATGTAGCTGGACTAAACCTGATCTGTGCCTCAAGGGTTAAACCCAGAATGTCTCTCCCTGTGTAAATGCAGTCCCAGATTTAATTTATGGAGAGTGCAGCCTGATGTCCTCTGTAATGACGTAGTCTGGGGGATGACCCGAGCAAGTCGGGAAGCAGCAGCCAGGCTGCAGATGCTCTACTCTGAGAGGGAGCAAGTGGTTGTGTGAGGACTTGGCACAGATGCTGCAATGTCTTGTCTCATTGCAGTAGTCACATTGGAGCTGCGAAACGTGGACAAAGACGGCTCGGTGCTGCAGCTACAGCACTGAGGACGGCAGATACACTCCCTAATATCTCGACGACCCCGGGGTGAGCCTGAAATGTAACCCCATAGAGACTTTAAAGGTTTCTGTGCTCACCATTGCACACCACCCTGAATTCAAAAATACAGGTATGAAGATATCAGGATCCACAGCTGGTACAATAAAGAACAGGTCACAGCAAAAGGTCTCCTTCTTTTCACCAGCTAAAGCTACAAGAATCCTGACAAACGCAATGTTCCTGCTCTTATTCTGAACCAAAGGTTTCTTTCTTTCTTTCTTTTTTTTTTTTTTTAAAGCTCTTTGTTTTGTTTATTTTTTATTCAGATGCGACATGAGGACTCGGCACTGTTCAGAGTGCAGCAGATGGGATGGGCTTTCATAATGAACCTTCCCAGCTGAATTTACCTGGAGGGCACAATTGCTTTAATGTTGTCCAGGTATGAGCTTTGATTCCCAATGGAAAGAACTGCCTTTGTTCATAATATAGTAATGATTTATAATGTTCAGTGGAAGGTAAGTATGTATGCCATACAGGGGAATATATATGTAAGGCCGTGGCATCTTGTAACCCTGGTGCTGGAAAAAATGTAGGATCTAGTTATCGCTGTGATTCGAAGGGATATGATAGATGAAAAACACGCCTTGCATACAATCCATGGTGGCACTATGTGTGTTTACGATGTAATATTTAATCGTCTTGTTGTTGTGTCACTCTGCATTCAAGAAGCTTTACCTCATTCCCAGTTAAATTGATGCTTTGAGGCGTTTTAACTGGAAGCTGAGCATTATATTCAACCTGATTGTCCCTTCCCAACAAGCAAGTGCAGCTGAATTAGTTACTTCACAAAAGTCTACACATGCTTAAAGCTACATTTTATTACTTCCTCCCAGCAAATGCTCAAATCAAACATTAGTCTCAATTATTGTGCCTCTAATTTTCCAGTCTACTATTTCACGAATGGCTAAGCAAAGTCTAAGCGTTGTATTCAAAACAAGAAACTATTTTCTCATTGATATGCATCTCATTTTCCTCATTCTTTAGCTTTCTCACACTTATCTCGTATTTACATATTGACAATTTAAGTTTATTACAAATGGATATTTTAATACAACTTTATCAGAGCTATTGTGCAACAAAATGTTAGAGCGAAACAATCTGTCCTCGAGAGTCCAGACACAATGGTAATTTAAAGCCGCAAGGTTGGTTGCGAACAGGTCTGCTAGTAGGAGGCCACTTAATACAGTCTACATGCTTTATGTTACTGTATATCAAGTGTAAACCAGGAAGCCATCATGAAAACTGAATGAAGATTGTCACTCAAGGTTGACTTAAAGTATATGCTCACGACAGGAGGCGATATATCAGACGGCAGAATGACAAGCCGTTTATTTCTCCCTTGTGATATCAAGGAAATATGACCATAGCCAATAATCGAAATCGATCAAATTTTTTTTTTAACACGATCTCAATTGGAGATAGCTTTATCTCCCAGCTGTAGCTGCAGCTCAGTGGTAGCTTAACTGGCAACCCAGAGGACGAAATGCCACTGACGCTGTATGTGAGAGAGCGGTGGGTGGCACAGGCCAAAACACAAAATCAAAACATAAGCATGATTTGCAGGCTGCAAATAAATTTTTTAAATGCGAATATTCTGGCTGTACTATTGTTGTCAGTTAAAGGGATATTTCAACATTTTGGCAAATTCGCCTGTTGCCATAATCCCTAAAAATAGTTTTAGGAGTAGATTTCATTACCTTTAATTGTCAGTGCAAGTTGTTAAGAGCGACAGGGGAAAGACGCGGCCTGCGCGGTTTTTCCACATTTACCACATCAAACTAAATACATAATCCAACAACTCCATCACTCTTGTGGACAAGTTGTGACCTGCACATTCGCCACGCTATGATACATGAGGCAAATACTCAGAAATACTTGCTTTTGAATCACACCTCCCAGCAGCCGTGTCTGAAATGTAGTTCCGGCTATGCATTTGCCTCGAAAACAACTCCGTCTTGAAACGTTCCATTATTATTTCATAGTGTGGTGAATGTTTGTGCATTCAACATGACTCCTTAGTCTCTGGTGACACATTGAGTGATTTTATGATTACTTGCTGTACATTTTTTACATCCAGTTCCTTTAAAGCAACTTCCTGTTTTATGGTCAAACATCGAGATTTGCCGCACAATACAGTAGCCACACAGTTAGATTAACACTTTTTCATGACGCATCATGAAGGTGTTCAGCATTTTCTGTTCAACTTTAGGACAGATTGGAAAAGGTGTAATGGAGTTATAACAACTTTGCTTTGAGAGATTCACCACAACACCAGAGCCTCTTTTTAATTTTCTGGGAGATGTGACTATCTACCTTCATGCAAGATTCATAAAAGACGTAAATTGTCACCTGGCCTGATATTTGTGCAAAGTTTCATGACTCTTCAAGTATAGGGAAGTGCCCTCAAATAGGCAATTCATTTTTATGAACAAGGCACATATAAAGAGGAAATAGAGCAACTCCAATTGGGTCCCAGCTCCCATTTAAAATGTAATAATCAAATGTAAAATGATCTAATCATGTGATGTACAGGCTTTGGTGTAGATCAGTTACTGTTGTGGTTATCTCAGATTGGTCTCTGCAGTGTTTGACATTCAGCACAGAGAGAATAACTGAGCAAAGGGAGATCACTGGTACTACTGGTTGTAGAAATGGAAATCAAGTTAAGAACATCTGCATATCACTAAAATTTAGATTTTCAAATGCTATCGCATAATAAGGACTTTTGAAAGACAAACATGACAGCAATTCTGCTTTTGTTATCAGACTTTGACTTGTTTTGCAGCGGAGAAGAAGACTGCTAATGCTTCATGTAAATCTGGAGAAGCTCCTGCAAATGGAGAGATTATAATGTCACTAAATGAAGTCCAGTCAGTCCGGGCGGAGAAGAAAAGGAGACAGATAGGTGGAATGTATTATTCAAATCCTTCATTTACTGGCTAAGCCAATTTGGTGCTGAGGCAAGTAACAGTGCTGGCAGTAATTCAGGGGAGGAGACGGTGACTGCTGGTTGATATAATGGAATATGTGCTGTCAGTGAAGTGCAGGAGATCCATCTTACTGGTGAAGCAGTGGGACGGGCAGCCCTGCTTCACCAATGATAATGTTATGTGCCAGAAATAGGGAACTGCACTCAGAGGTGCTTGTTGCCATTTAACAGCCCTACTTACATACCTTGTTATTGTCCTCATAGCAACACACAGACACGATAAACAGATGGAGTGCGTTGCCGCTTTATGATGGGACTGCACATGGCATGGCATTAATGCCTCTCTGCTAGTGTTCCCGTCTTCTCTGTTGTTACCCCTGTTTACATATGACAAATAACAACGGGAAGATAAAGCCAAGGACGAAATGAAATAAATGACAGCATGGTAAAGAACAGTCAGCTGATTGTGGTAGAATAATAAACAACACAGTGAGAAAATTGAATTGCATGGTGATCTACTTTTTTTCCTTTGAGTAAACCATGACACAGACATACATATATTCACACTGGAATACTAATATTAGCAGGAAGACAGTGCTCACATCCTTTACTTCAGTAAAAATCCAATAACATGAGTAAAAGTGCACATGCATTAACAGGAAAATGTGCTTCTTCTAGGTTCAAAAGTACTCAATGCAGGAACATGTCACCACTAGTGAATGCGGTTTTATCTATATCATATCGTTATAAAAGATGCATTAATATTTAAGCAGCATTCACAGTAGCTGGAGATCATTTTAACTACTTTATATGGGGCTGGTTATTTTCCTGACTGGTCTATTTGTCGTTTGTACAATGTGAGAAAAACCCATCATAATTACCTCAGATGTCTTATATTGTCTCATTAATGGTCCAGTATACAATAGATAATATATGATATACTGTACAATGTAAAGTGCACAGTATAGTATTATAGGAAATTATGGGCCTTTCTCTTCCTCTTTAATAGCTTCATTTGAAATTCTACCTAGTGGACGACAGCACAAAGCAGCAAAAAGACAAATCAGAGCAGACGATGGGAGGAGAAATGTGCATGTGGGCACCGGTTTAACCTGCACTGCACTAACCACAAAAGTGGAGTAAGCAAACTAACTCTGAGTTATTTGCATAAACACTAGGTAGAGCACTGAGTGGGACTAGGTTATGACACAAATCCCAAGCCATGAGCCTTAGTGGGAGTTCCATTTGCATTCATTTAAATATTTAGTCAGCATAGACAAAGAGAGATAATATTTCTCCTCATATTTTATTCCATAGGTTCCCCCAAACTTTTCAAGTAGCATCTGAAATGGACTTTGCAGTCGTCACCGAGTGAGGGATTTGTTTTCATTCATTCACGCATGTTTGGGTTCAGCTGGTTGGAAGCTTCTTTTGTTACGCTGAAATATCAATCACCTGTCGACTAAGACAAGGAGACCAATTTGAGATTTTATCTTCTTATCAGTGGCTCTGCAGGGGTAGTGAAATGTCGCTTAAGCCAAGGTATTACCCCCGGTGAAGTTTATTGTGTCTCCGCTTTGCCTGTGTCTACACTCATCATCCAGCAGTCAAGGTGTCAGACTTACCTCATAATTTCCTCAAGAGCCAGAAAAAACACAGTGTGAGGGTCATACCGGCTCTGTAATTTAGTGAAAATTATGTTCCCTCTCGGCGCCCCTCCTCCTCGATGTTTCCTGTGAAGATATTTGACAGCTTGGGCACTGGGAGAGACAGACAGCTCGCAGTGGAGAGCAGAGCGTGGGCAATCTCAGCCAACACTCAGAGAGGAGGGCCGGGGCCCCATGGTGGCTGCCTCAGCATGACCGGTGGGATAAACACACCACCTACACTAAAAGCCTTACAGAAGAGACACGGCTATACCAACAGCTGTGACATGCAGCTTGTTCCCCGTGACTCGGGAATGAACAAGGTTTATTTATGGTTTTTGATGGAAGAAAAGCTGAAAATACTTGATGCTGGTGCTTTCAGCTCTCCCAGCTGAGCTACTCTGGTTTAGGTTTAGGGTTGACCACCCCTCACAAGCCCCCTCACCATGGGAATTGAGTTCCATGTCTGTAAATAGTGTCCGGCTTGTATTGATACACTTACGGCGAATGCACAGTGGGGTTATTTTGACAGTGAATGCAACACATATATAATTAAAAATGGCTAAGTGCCTGAGTGCCTGCTTTGATCATTTTTTTACCTACTACTCCTTCGCTTTCCATTAGCTTCGAGGAAAGATGTAGGAAATAGGACTGTACCTATATTTTACATGTAGTTCTGACCAGCATTGCACCACATGCATAATTCAGAGGCGTGTTCTGCCCTGTAGGCTCAGTTTATCAACAGGTACAATGATGTTACTCAGATCGACTGATATCATTTGAGTATCATTACATTTTTTTCCATAACATCAAGTTGACAAAAAGTTTGTTAATAAGTTTGAGGGGCAAAAATTAGGAACATTTTCGTAGATTTCTCCCCAGTAATGATTGTATATAGATGAACAGAAGCACTGGGTGTAGGACAAACTGTACAATACCTCTGTATTTGAATAATTCAAATTTGAGAGTACTCTGAATGCAGAGCAAACCCTTACTAGGACCTTTTATTAACAAGCTTGGCTGCATGCCTGTGAAACCATGAGATCCTCTGACTCAATGCCATCGTTTATACAGTCAGCAATCCTCTCACCTGTCTGCACACGTACTGGCAGCCGCTTCATGCCCCAGAGAGGTAAAAATAACTAGTTAATTATTCATCTTGTGGAACTGATGCCATCTTTCATCATATGAAATGTCTTAAGAAACATCTCAACTTGACATTGCGGACGGAGACTATATACCAATAGAGATGCAGATGAGGAAAACCTCTCAGTCGTGAAGGGGGTGGCGCTCATTCAGATTCCTTTATGATCTTCTTTAGTAGCAATTATTTGAGCTAATGTAAAGGCAGTCCTGCTAATATTAGCTGATAACTGTATGTCAGACCCACATTTTGCAGGAAAAATGCTGCGTTTGTACAAAAAATAACTGCTGACACCTTCACATTAACTTTCGGAGCTAAAAATACATTCATAACACATGAATAATATCCTCTGAAAATCTACATGGCACTTTCATCAATACTGATTCAGCCATCATTAGTGGCTCATGCTGACAAAGGGTTGCCTTGCTTTCATGTCTAGTTTACAGAATGCAAAATTATTTTCTACTCTGGCCACCACTCAATCACACTCCATCTATCCATCCATCCATCCATCCATCCATCCATCCATCCATACAGTACATCTGTCCATCTGTCCATCCTTATATATGCTCAGAAATACACGGTACGTTATACTTTTGATGCAGTGTGATTGTTGTTCAATAGACAGGTTATCTCTTCTGTTTTTAGCCTTTATGCTAAGCTAAGCAAACAGGCCTCTGGCTGTAGCTTTCTATATACCACTAAATGCATATACATAGAGCGATAGTTACCTTTTCACTATCCCTCTAACCACCGCTCCTCTCTGCTCAGTTTTATGAAGGTAAATCTGTACGTACAAATCCATAATGACAATAATATATGCGAACATCGTGATGAAACATTCCTCATCCTACACAATTTTGTTTATTTTTTTCATTCACAACATCTGACTCATGTTATGGGGATGTAAACAGAATGATGTGGGTTCAGGGGCCAGGGACGTGGACCGAGGCTCACATGTGCTGTATTTACCACACATCACTCTCGCAGTCTTTTCAAACCGGTGTGTTTTTCTAGCTGCTGCTACTTGTGTGTGTGCGTGCGTATGTACTGTATGTGTGTGTGTGTGTCTGCAGGCAGTAAGCAGCGAGGCGCCCACCAGTCTGCATCTGTCTGACTGCAGCCAGGGAGCCCGGGCCTTCCAGTGCCCTATCCATAAGAGAGCTGAGCCTAGCAGGCAGCCCACACAGATGCTGTGCATACCGACAAAAGGACATCCGCCTACATGGTGTTGTCTAAATGATTCCCCAGCTCACGTAACAATGAGAAACACAGAGCAGATTGTGAAGTGTATGATCAGTGGAGGTTGGAAAGTGTTTAGAGAAATACTTGCCTCAGTTCCTGCAAAACTTTTCATTACTGCTCTGCAGAGTTGCTTGAATAAAGAGAGGGAGGGTGAAAGGTTGCGAGCTGGTCTATGATTTCTGACAGATGGCGAAGGGAAAGGGATTGTTTTGATAAACTCGGGCTAAAAGTGCTTCAGTCTTTTGAACGCCACTGCATCTGTGAAGGTGAGAGGGGGGCAAGTGAAGTGCACTCACACACAGTAGGTACATGTTCAGCTATTATTGCAAGTGCTGATATTGAAGCTATAAAGCAATAAAAGCATGGCTCCCACTCACACACACACACAGGCATGTATGAAAATACACACAACCGCACAGACTTTCCTGGGAAGTTGACAGTCGAGCAGAGCTTCACTCTCGGTTGAAATTTTCATTCTGGTTTTGATTCCTCAAGAAATCCCTCATAAGCTTATTAGTGCGACATGTTAATTACTGTTCATTAACACAGGATTTAATTCATGAACTCATATTATATTGTATATTATTTGTAATAACTTTGTTCATTTTAAATTACCAGTTTGCACAATGAGCACAGGGATGCTGTTAAAATATCTTGCATCAGCAGAACACTGCTTATTATTGATGTTCATATTTGCATAATTTCCATCCATTATCCTTTAGCTATGCCTGCTTATCCTTGAGAGTTGTTAGGAGGGGCAGGAACCTCTCCCAGCTGACATGTCAAGCATACAACCTGGACCGGTTGCCAGTCAATCACTGTGCTGACACTTAGACACAGTCGAATAGTCTTTGTTTTTTGTTTTTCTCTTCTTTTTTTTTTTTACCTAACTGAGTAGATTGACCAAGAACTGTGTAACTGGAAGCCATTAAACTCGAAGGGGAAGGATTTTTATCCTTCATGAGAAAAAGGAGGCTGTAATGCCCCGTTGCTGTTTGCAGGGGTAAAATTTACACTGATGCACCACTGACTGCTAACACAGCAGACACATGTAAATGTAGAAACAACAGATCAATTATTGTGACATGATCCAAATCATTCTGGTGCTTTATACCTCACTTCTATTCATCCTTATTATTCATTTAATGGCTCAACATTCCCAGCTTGTATGTTTCTTTCATATTATATATCATAAACATTTTTCTTGTTACTTCCTATGACTGATTAATGGTTAAACTGAAAACATACTTTCTTAGGAGGTGGGATTCTGATCTGGACAGGAATTACAGGCCTGTTGATTTCGGCTATGTTTTATCTTCCTAAGAAAACAAAAGCAAAGTTTCTTCTGATTGTCCTCAGAGAAACTGGTTATCTTCTCCTAAGTCCTTATAAATTCTTCATCACACTTGTCTTTGACCCTGTCATATTTTCCTTTGAGGTCAAGAGAAAGTTTCCATGAAAGGACGAACAATCGTGAAAAACTCAAACCATTGATGTTCTCATCCCTTCTCATTTGAAATCTAGAGTCTGCATTTAGTCTTACTGTATGCTGTGTGGAAACATAACACTTGTAATGGCCAAGGCTTACATATTATAGAAAAACAACCATTAGCAGTGCCATTTTCTTGGTTTGCCAAGTGTTTACACAAGGGAGTGTTGGAGAAATGTATTTTCAGTATTCTCTGTGTGGACCTTTTAACAAAGCTCTTTGCTTTAATTTAAAGAAACCATATCAGGTCTGCAGGGCTGCTTAATTAAACTAAAAGAGAATTCAAGAAACTTGTATTTTAAATTAGTGATGTATTGTGCAATAAAACGATTATAGTCTACAGTACGTCAACTTTTGCTGTAACCAAAACTCCAACTGAGTTTTATCTCCCTCATCCTGAGCAAATATGATACCGCTGCTTACAATCAAATACAGTTAGTGTCAAGTCATGCATGAGCTGTGTACAGCACAAGCTGCTAATTGTCATCTGGCCAGTCGGGCCTCCGTCACCACCAGGATATACAAACACTGAGCTGGCACAGAGAGCTCTGCAGGGTTTTTAGATAGTTCCAGTTACTGATCTGTGACATTAGCATGAAGGCTGTTGCAGTCATAAAGAATAGAGTGTTTATGCAAGAGAGATTTGAGCTGCTGTCACATAATATACTCCAAATATTATTCAAAAGCTCAGGAATTTAAAGGGGCCGTGGTCCCTGCCACGGCCGTGCACTTAGGTGAAGTCTGTGGAATCTATAAATGAATTACTGGGGTCATATTGATGCAGAAGGCGGTGTGTGTGTTGGACTATACACTATATTAATATTTTGTTGACAGATCATGAAATATTGATCACTTCTCAGGTCTCGGCTATTTTACCCTGGATTATTTTCGGAGGTATTTACTGCCTGACAGCCTCCACCCCTTAATACTCTGCTGTTCTCTGAGAAACTGCACAGAGACACTGAGCAGTGTTAAAAACATAGCAGTAGTTGGACAGATACTCCTGTGTTGCTACTAAAAGTTTAAATCAAATCCAAGGGAGGCACTCTGCAGGCCTCATACCTCACATAAAACTTTCAATATTTCCTCCACTTCTTGCACATCAGGTTGTTTGTTCGAGGTGAAATGGGAGTACCACCTGATTCTTCCCATCCGAAACATCTGCGCAGCCCACATAATGCTGCCGCCGCAGTACATCTGAACTTTTATTTTGATTAGGATTGTGACTAGCGGAGATAATCACTCATCACTTTCTGAGAGAGCTGCTCTCGGAGGAAAACACTTTGAATCAAGTGACTCAAGCCCTGGAGGGGGGTCCCTTAAAGGAGACTACAGAAGCCAAAGGAAAAATAATTCAGAATGTGTCTTCGGGCTTTATGAAAGGCTTGATGTGGAGAAATCAAAATGCAGCTATACTGTAAGCCTGCAGAAGCAGCGTTTTTAATAATTACTGTAGATTTTAAACATCGCTGCAACTCCCTGCTACCATTCACTGTGCCAGGAAGAGTTATGAATACTACCGCTCGCAGTGTTTACAGAGGTGTCGAATACGCAAATCAGCAAGTATAAGGGCAGCAGCTGGTATTGCTGTAATGATCCAATGAATAATCTGCTGTTGGCAAAAGCAAGTTGCTTGTTACGTCACAGTGAAATAGTAACATGTTTTTTTTTCCCCCAGTGCAGTTCTGCAAAAGAGATTGAGGAAAAGGCTTGGTCTGACTCAGAGTTTCAGGGGTGAATTAAGACAAATTGATTATGGTTAAAAGCTCTTCTTGTCATGGGCAGACTGGGACATGATAATGAGGGAGTTTGTGTGAAACAGAGGAAGGGTTTTAATGCTGTATGAGTTTGGTCTCTCAAATGCAAACCCGAGAGCCCCGAAGACAGAAGCAGCATGTAGGAAGGACCGCTGAGAACAGCTCCTGCCTTGTTTCCGGCCTGCAGCTTTCATGTGTGAGGCATGCAGCATATGGAGGCAGTCAGCTGAAAAGCCCAACGGCTCCTTCAGCAAATACAACATAAAACCCTGTTTCATTCTGGGTATGCAACCATGACTTTCTGCTTCAATTATATACATATATGTTTATAATTTAACAATTCTAGAAATGCATTTCTTCACTTTCTTATGTCAGATGAGTAGATCAGTCTTCTCTGTCCATTAAATATAAGGCAACAGCCAAGGGTTGGTTTGCTCAACTGACTGTTTGCCGAAAGATCAGGAATAGTAAATACTAACATTAAGAGCTGTTCCCTTTTTTGCTAAGAGCTGCCCAACAGAGGGAAAAGCAACATTAATGTAAGTTCATGTCGCTATCACGTCTTTCTCCTATTGACATTAGCAAAATAGCCAGCTCGCCCTGGTCTGTCTCATCACTTTTCGATAGCGAGTCACTACAGTAGTCTCCAATCTGACCTGAAATCATAGCGCTGCTCAGAGGCCACATTATATAGTCTTTTGTGTTGTGTTTTGTAAACACAACACTGGTTGAAGCTTTTGTCTTGAAGTGACAGTCTCCACTCAAAATGTTTCCCCCTCATGGCCCTTTTCCACTAGAACAACTCGACAGCTCGACTCCACTGGGGATCATACCTGTTACCTGGTACTTTTTTTGGTATCGCCTCTGGCAATGTTCCAAGCGAGCTGAGCTGACACTTAAATGTGACATCAACCGACTGCCGACGTTGATTGGCCAGAGTGTCGCCACTGGAAAAGTCATGAGCGCGACATCCGATGCAAGAATCAAGCAGACGACTGTGTTTGGTGGCTGACGATAGGATCCAAATAAGAGAGCTAGACGGAGCAACTGTAGCAGCCGCGCTATGATGACACCGCCCACATTGAGAAGGTACTATGAAGTACTCAATTGTAAATGGAAAATGACCAAAACTGAGTCGAGCCGAAACGAGTTCTCCGTCTTTGTGCTAAGCTAAGCAACTAGTGACTTTAACAACCGTTTATATTGCATAGAGAAGATTGGGCCTCATTCACCAATATCTTCTTAAGAACCTTCTTAGATTCTTTCTTAAGTTGTTCTTAAGAAGTTCCTTAAGAAAACCCTACGTCAGATTCATCAACGCGTTCGTAAGCCTCAGAATTGTTCGCAGCTGTGTTCCTACTTGATGAATGCCATCTCCTCGTAAATTGAGGGCGTGTGCCAGGTGAGTCTAATTAACATAGGATTAGCATAGGTAACCGCCCCATCAATGCCCGTAAAAGGGCATGAGACTGCAGGGCCGTGTGCACACAGCACCCACAGGCACTGAGCAGAAGAGGTGAAGTGAGAAAGAAAGTTGAAATGCTCAAATGAAAATCTGGGAGGGAGCACCAGACTCCAAACATAAAAAGAACTTTAGTAGTGAAGTGGCGCTACTGCGGCAGGAATGAAACAAAGAAACAAACAAAAGGCTCATATTTAGTTTATATTTTTATATTTATATTTAGGCTATATTTAGTTGCGTCAGCAGTGGATGCAGCTCTTCGGTTGTTATCAGAGAGACCACACTCTCACGTGTGCCATCATAAATATCATCATATTATCACATATGAAAAAAAAAACAGTTGTGTGTAGTGTGAACACTTACAGTAAGTGCACTGCACAAGCAGCCCGCAATTAGGAAAAAAAAAAAAAATCATATCGGCAGCTGTATGCCCCCCCCGCCCCCAAAGAAAGATATGATATGAATTAAGTGTCTATAATGTTTTTTAAGAGACTGCAATGATTTGTCAATTATTATTATTAATATATATGATTATTAAAAACATCATAAAAGATAAGAAAATAATTCTTATTCAAATCATATAATGTCATACAACTGCAGAACAAAAGAAAACGCTATAATCGGTTATTTTTGCAGAAGTCTCAGCACCTAAAAGTGCGTAAGTATACTCCTGACTGTTCGTAGATTTTGTTCTTAGTGAAGAACAAATTCTGGATAAGAAAACATTCATGAATGCCACAATCTTCGTAAAAACTTCGTAAGTAGGACTTAAGAACAAATTTGTTCTTAAGAACGGTTCGTGAATGAGGCCCATTGTCCTTATTTTAAACAGAATTAAAGCAGAAGTAAGCGATCCGGTCGTTTTGGCTAACTTCTTGTCAGCCGATGGAGTTAGCAGTCCCCGCCCTCGTTCCTAAGTCACCACATTCACGCGCATCCCTTGGCTGCACACACAGAGAGGACCGCCCCTTTATGCCGTTCTCTCTTCTCATTGGGTAAAGGTTGTAGGATACAAGGAAAGTTTTCTCCTCGGCTTACAGCAGAGCAGAGAGTGACTGACAGACCCATGTTTCAGACCAAACACTCTATATAAGTGATTGCTGTCGGCAGATATAACTATTTAAAGGAGTCATCACCTGGTTTTTTATGTATCCAATCCCCCTTAAATTGCTTTGAATCAGTTCTTAAAACTTATTGGAAACATTTTTTTAAAAATTCAAACATAGAGCTTGTTCTGACACTTTTTCATACGACAACTTTCTCTCGTGAGAGTAAGCGCGAGGTTTTGACTGGTCCAGATGTTCACTGTATTAATATGTAATGAGGCGCGCATTGATTGGACGCAGGAAGGACAGAGCCGGAATGGTGGCTGGCCCAGTGGGCTACATGCAGGCTGTATTGGAAACTATGCTGCTCTGTCGTGTACCGTAACCATGTTATAACTTCATAAAATAAAACAAAATTTAATCAGTTCATTGTAAAACATGTATTTATTGATGCAAATGTGGTGATTTCTGTACGTACTGTAGGCTACAGAGCCCCGGTGCAAAGCTGCTGCTGCTCTGTGTGAAGCTTCACTTTTCATTCAAACAAACTAATACGACTGCCACAATTGTTAGATTTCATCAATGAGACCAACATTTATCTCTTAAAAAGAATTTAACCAGTCGGCGGTAAACCTCTACAAACCTGCGGGTAAGTTCATTAACAACCGTTTCCTCCGCGGGCATGACAACGTAGTTTGACCGGTTAACGAGCACTGAAGGCGGGTTGCTGACGAGTCACTCTCCGCTCCTCTGCCTCGCTGGAGCTTCACTTCTCCCAACGCGAAGCAAACTTCTAAGCCGTCATTTGAATAAACTAACCGCACATTGGGGATCTAAACCCTTACTTTCTCGCATTAAAAAATATTAAAACTAAAACTAAAGTGACGAAATAACAGCGCTACAGTGGGAAATAAAACAACACGTAATGGCGGCGCGGCGGAAGTCGGGGTGGTGGAAGAGAGGTGTGTTTATGAAAACAGTCTCCACGGTGACGTCACCGTAGGAGCAGAATCAAAATCTCGTAATTTTGCTGTGTGCAGCCTCATGAGCTACTCTGGCTTAAACAAAGAGCCCAAACCAAAAAACTCAGCCACTTTCAAACCCCAGGTTTTCAGGCAAGTTTCCACTGAGGTCCAACACCTTGCAAAAATGCGATTTCCGGGTGATGACTCCTTTAAGACTTATATTAACACAAATATTCTGCTTACTTCTGCTTTAAGCACATGGGGTCATTTGTGCAGGAGGTTATTATGACCCATAGTTACCTTCTGTTGTTAGGAGACATCTAGTGGTCGTAGCAATTCTGGCAGGGGCTAAAAAGAAAAGTGCGGTGATTAAAGCAGAAGTAAGTGGAATATTTGTGTTAAAGCAGAAGTAAGCGATCCGGTCGTTTTGGCTAATGCTGCGTTCCAGGCAGGCTTTTGAAACCGTAAATTACAGCTTCAAGTCACAACTTACGATTTTGTAGCGTTCCAGGCAACCCACTTGTGTTTTTCCGAACTGTTTTACCGGTGAAAGTCACTATAACGACCACTCGTAACTTCCGACCCGTGAACTCGCACCAGATCGAACTGGTATGACTTCACAGGTCGGAAAAACACGAGTTACGGGCTGCCTTGAACGCACCATAACAGTCCTCGTCCCTACGTCACCACATTCAGGCGCATCCCTTGGCTGCACACACAGCCCTGCATGCCGTTCTCTCTCCTCATTGGATAAAAACTGTAGGATACGAGAAAAGTTTTCTCCTCGGCTCAGAGCAGAGCAGAGTGACTGACAGACCCGTGTTTCGGTCCAAACACTCTATAGAAGTGATTGCTGTCGGAAGATACAACTATTTAAGAATTATATTAACACAAATATATCACTTACTTCTGCTTTAATATAAGTCTTAAATAGTTATATCTTCCGACGGCAATCACTTACATAGAGTGTTTGGTCCGAAACACGGGTCTGTCAGTCACTCTGCTCTGCTGTAAGCCGAGGAGAAAATGTCTTGTATACTTCCTTGTATCCTACAAGCTTTATCCAATGAGGAGAGAGAACGGCATGAAGGGCCGTGTGTGCAGCCAACGGATGTGTGTGAATGATGTAGGGACGAGGACCAATAGATCCATGACGAGGGCGGGGGCTGCTAACTAACGAAGTTAGCCAAAACGACCGGATCGCTTACTTACTGTAGTATAAAGTGGGTGGTCGGGAAGGAGGGACGGGTGACAGAGGGCTATTGTATTATATTATACTGTACTATATTATATTTTTGTAACCATGAAAACAAACCCTAACCATGCTATTATAGCAACAATGAAGAAGTTTGTTATACCATTATATATTCAAATTTCTTTATTAGGATTAACCCCTTGAGGTGTATCACCTCGTTTTCGAGGGGGTCATCACAGTGTTTATTATTGTTACAATGACAACCAGGGTTGGGGCCTGCCACCACAGGGGCAGAAACACTCCTATGGGCTGTATCAGAGGGGTGGGAGCAAAAAACCTATGGTTGTCAGGGTCAGAGTTTATGTGGTACGGACACAGATACGGAAAACTTCAACAGAGAACTTCCCATCTGATTTGTTGAGATATGGGATTGTGCCAGTGACACTTTGAACTCGAAAACTCAGTTTTAGATGAGATCCATTTCTCATACATTCTTTGACCTAAATATGATTCAAGTGAGATATTACCTCAAACTCTCAATGTGAAATTGCTTTTCAATTGCTTATCAGGGGAGATACGCACAAAAAAAAATCTGGAATTACTTTACAAACACTGAGTTTTCTCTGTCTCCAGACTACAGTTGTGTTTTTGTAGGTTTGTTAAAATCTTGCAGTGGCTTCTTCAATCACAGACTTGCGTGACCCTGTGATGCCACCACACACAGACTGATATCACTGGAGCGGGACAGATGCAATCACAGTAATCCTTCCTCGTATGTCTGAGGCTCCATATGATGAAGCCATTAAAATGATTCAGGTGTCTCCGCAGCCTGGAGTGGGTCAGAGCATAGCAATGACGACCCCGATGACTCTGACCACCGGGGATGAAGACGTCTGCTTGTTGCCCACCAAAAGCTAACACCTGCCTGTGTATCTCCGCCTCAGTGTGTGTTTGAGTGTGTGCGTGTGTGAGGGTACTGTAGATCCCTGCTGAATATTTGGTGAAGGGCAAAAAACACTTGTGCGCCAACACAGGGAATAACAACGACACTAATGTCGGGCATACGGGCAGGCGAAGCGTGCTTTTAATTGATAAGTTAGATGAGTGGATTTGTATTCAGCTATTCAACATTACGGAACAGTTTCAGTTTATTGTTTCCACTAGTAGGATATCATTTCAGTTGTCCCCTGAGTAGAGAAAACTGACTGCATACACAAATAAGCCCATTTTATTTCCAAATAAATGGTGGCTGATGGGTAATATTCACCATTTGTGCTCTTCCCCATTAACAAATGTCGCTCCCACCTATTTTACAGCTGCATCGCTTGATGACACTCCAGGGGAACAGATGTGTTCAAATGAATTTACCGAGAACTCTGATGTGAGAGAGATGGTTTTTCATTATTTTCCTGTCATTCTGCTCCATGCAGAGTCATCAGCCATAGCGTGAGTTTCAAAACCCAGAAACAAACCATTTCAAACTCTTAGCACCGTTAAACAGCATGTACTGGACTGCAGAATAACACATGAGTATTCATCATTATGCAAATTACTAGGGTCTCTTTAGAAGGCTCAATGATTTCATTTTCAATTGTACAATTTTCTCTGTTACCTTTTAAGTTTTCCTCCCTCTTTCATTGTTTTTTTTATGAACATCAAGTCCGTAACAGCTTGGGTTTTAAATTAAATGGAAGTTTCAGAGGATGCCTTGGTGTATTTGGTTATGCCATGTAGAGCTAAATGAAAAAAAAAAAATCTCATTCATTTTATTTCTAAAAATCTGACTGCAAATGAGTGAGTAGCTGGTTGCCTCACTCACCTTTTTGATTTTATTTACAGTGTAAAAACTTACAGCCATGATTTTATCCAGCCTGGTTTGCTAAGTAAAACCCTATTTCTGGTATTTATTTTTTCTTTTGTGGTGAAGCAAATATACAATCACACATACTATATAAAAAGGCTACAACCCTCTAACTCTGCAAAAAAAAAAAAAGTTAGAATCATCAAAAGCATCAAACATCATAAGCCTCTTTCAGCAGTTGATTGAGCCTTGTCTTAAGCTGTCATGAGCAAGTCTGACTGTCACTGGCAGCTGACATCACCTGTGAATGAGGCCTGATACACCTTAAACACAACTTATTTAGCTGCCTATACAAAGATAATTATTCGAAAGAGACTGTTGGCTACGTCTCCTGGTAAATGTGTTTGCAGCTTGCATTAATATGTGTTGCCTTAGTGTTTGTCAAACCCAACTACTGCCACATGTGGGATAATAAATTAAAGTGGAACAATGCAAGATTTTTACCTTATGCTTTTTTTAATTTATTTTTTTTACCATAATTAAATAGCTTCATCCATCCATCCATCCATTGTCCGCCGCTTATCCGAGTCCGGGTCGCGGGGGCAGCAGTCGGAGCAGGGAACCCCAGACTTCCCTCTCCCCCGACACTTCCTCCAGCTCTTCCGGGGGGACCCCAAGGCGTTCCCAGGCCAGCCGAGTGACGTAGTCACTCCAGCGTGTCCTGGGTCTTCCTCGGGGCCTCCTCCCGGTGGGACATGCCCGGAACACCTCACGAGGGAGGCGTCCAGGGGGCATCCTATACAGGTGCCCGAGCCACCTCAGCTGGCTCCTCTCGATGTGGAGGAGCAGCGGCTCTACTCCGAGCTCCTCCCGGGTGACAGAGCTCCTCACCCTATCTCTAAGGGAGCGCCCCGCCACCCTGCGGAGGAAACTCATTTCGGCCGCTTGTATTCGGGATCCAGTTCTTTCGGTCATGACCCAGAGTTCATGACCATAGGTGAGGGTGGGAACGTAGATCGACCGGTAAATCGAGAGCTTTGCCTTTCGGCTCAGCTCCTTCTTCACCACGACGGACCGATACAATGACCGCATTACTGCGGCCGCCGCACCGATCCGCCTGTCGATCTCGCGCTCCGTTCTCCCCTCACTCGTGAACAAGACCCCAAGATACTTAAACTCCTCCACCTGAGGCAGGAACTCTCCCCCGACCTGGAGGGTGCAAGCCACCTTTTTCCGGTCGAGAACCATGGCCTCGGACTTAGAGGTGCTGATTCTCATCCCAGCTGCTTCACACTCGGCTGCAAACCGCCCCAGTGCATGCTGAAGGTCCTGGCTCGAGGGAGCCAACAAGACCACATCATCCGCAAAAAGCAGAGATGAAATCAAGTGGCTCCCGAACCGTACCCCCTCCGGCACTTGGCTGCGCCTAGAAATTCTGTCCATAAAAATAATGAACAGAACCGGTGACAAAGGGCAGCCCTGCCGGAGTCCAACACGCACCGGGAACAGGTCTGACTTACTGCCGGCAATGCGAACCAAGCTCCTGCTCCGGTCATACAGGGACCGTACAGCCCTCAGCAGAGGGCCACCGACCCCATACTCTCGGAGCACCTCCCACAGGATGCCACGTGGGACACGGTCGAAAGCCTTCTCCAAGTCCACAAAACACATGTGGACTGGTTGGGCAAACTCCCATGCGCCCTCGAGCACCCTGCGGAGGGTGTAGAGCTGGTCCAGCGTTCCACGGCCAGGGCGAAAACCGCATTGTTCCTCCTGAATCCGAGGTTCGACTATCGGCCGAATTCTCCTCTCCAGCACCCTGGAATAGACTTTCCCCGGGAGGCTGAGGAGTGTGATCCCCCGGTAGTTGGAACACACCCTCCGGTCCCCCTTTTTGAAGAGAGGGACCACCACCCCGGTCTGCCAGTCCAGAGGCACTGTCCCTGACTGCCACGCGATGCTGCAGACGCGTGTCAGCCACGACAGCCCCGCAACATCCAGAGACTTGAGGTACTCAGGGCGGATCTCATCCACCCCCGGTGCCTTGCCACTGAGGAGCTTCCGGACTACCTCAGTGACTTCAGCTTGGGTGATGAATGAATCAACCTCTGAATCCTCAGCCTCTGCTTCCTTGACGGAAGGCGTGTCAGTGGGATTGAGGAGATCCTCGAAGTATTCCTTCCACCGCCCGACGATATCCCCAGTCGAGGTCAACAGCTCCCCTCCTCCACTGTAAACAGTGTTGGCGGAGCACTGCTTCCCCCTCCTGAGGCGCCGAATGGTTTGCCAGAATTTCCTCGAGGCTGACCGGTAGTCCTCCTCCATGGCCTCCCCGAACTTTTCCCAGACCCGAGTTTTTGCTTCCGTGACCGCCCGGGCTGCCGTCCGCTTGGCCTGCCGGTACCCGTCAGCTGCCTCGGGGGTCCCCCGAGCTAGCCAGGCTCGGTACGACTCCTTCTTCAGCTTGACGGCATCCCTTACTTCCGGTGTCCACCACCGGGTTCGGGGATTGCCGCCGCGACAGGCGCCGGAGACCTTACGGCCACAGCTCCGGACGGCCGCGTCAACAATGGAAGTGGAGAACATGGTCCATTCAGACTCAATGTCTCCGGCCTCCCTCGGAATCCGGTCAAAGCTCTCCCGGAGGTGGGAGTTGAAGACCTCCCTGACAGGGGATTCTGCCAGACGTTCCCAGCAGACCCTCACGATACGCTTGGGTCTTCCAGGTCTGACCAGCTTCCTCCCCTGCCAGCGGATCCAACTCACCACCAGGTGGTGATCAGTTGACAGCTCAGCCCCTCTCTTCACCCGAGTGTCCAAGACATACGGCCGGAGGTCAGATGACACGACTACAAAGTCGATCATTGACCTCCGTCCTAGGGTGTCCTGGTGCCACGTGCACTGATGGACACCCTTATGCTCGAACATGGTGTTCGTTATGGACAGACTGTGGCTAGCACAGAAGTCCAATAACAAAACACCGCTCGGGTTCAGATCGGGGAGGCCGTTCCTCCCAATCACACCTCTCCAGGTAACACTGTCGCTGCCCACGTGAGCGTTGAAGTCCCCCAACAGAACGATGGAGTCCCCAGTTGGGGCACTTTCCAGCACCCCTCCCAGGGCCTCCAGGAAGGCCGGGTACTCTGCACTGCCGTTCGGCCCGTAGGCCGAAACGACAGTGAGAGACCTATCCCCGACCCGAAGGCGCAGGGAAACGACCCTCTCGTTAAGTGGGGAGAACTCCAACACATGGCGGCTGAGCTGGGGAGCTATGAGCAAGCCCACACCAGCTCGCCGCCTCTCACCATGGGCAACTCCAGAGTGGAAGAGAGTCCAACCTCTCTCAAGGAGTTGGGTTCCAGAGCCCAGGCTGTGCGTGGAGGTGAGCCCGACTATCTCTAGTCGATACCTCTCAGCCTCCCGCACGAGCTCAGGCTCTTTCCCCCCCAGCGAGGTGACATTCCATGTCCCTAAAGCCAGAGTCGTCGTCCGGGGATTGGGTCGCCGGGGCCCCCGCCCACGGCTGCCACCCAAATCACACGGCACCTGCCCCTTATGAACCCTCCCGCGGGTGGTGGGCCTACGGGAGGGCGGGCCCACGTCGCTCGTTCGGGCTGCGCCCGGCCGGGTCCCGTGGGCCAAGACCCGGCCACCAGACGCTCGCCTGCGAGCCCCGACCCCAGGCCTGGCTCCAGGGTGGGGCCCCGGTAACGCCAGTCCGGGCGACGTACACTTCCTCGATGTTTTCATTTTCATAGGGGCTTCAGAGATGGTTAAATAAATGACTTGTAACTTGTTAGGAGGAGAATGGAGGCTCTATGCCTTAAAACCTACCGTCTCTTGGATGATAACCAACCTTGCAACCTTGTAAAGTTCCCCTTTAAGTTATTTCTTTGCTGTTAAAAAAAAAAAATCAGTCTCTAAAGTTGAAACTTAGGACAAGGAAATTTGTATTATTAAGCACTTTTTCCAGCCACTGGAAGACTTGCTCTGGCTTTACAATATGTAGACCAAAAAGTAGAACAATCAGAATAAAATATATACAGTATCACAATGTTATAACTGCACTCATGTTGGGGTCACCTTCACTTCAATATTCAGTACGGTCATTTGTGAGTCCCACAGTATGGCCCAGTAGAATTTGAACAACCCAGCTATAGGAGACATTATGCAGGTTTACCCAAGGTTATCTACACATTCACCATGACGTGTCCACAGTTCTCGTTACTGCTAAGTAAATGCAACACTCTTTGGTGCATTGTACCCACTGAGTGCTCTTTCATCATCAACTACCATCTCTGTAATTATGATAAAGAGGATTAATATCAATGTCAAAGTTGAAGAATCTGAATTATAGTCTCCAGTCTGTGTCGTACATGGTTTAAAAGGCAGCTCAGTAATAAGAACTGTATTCAGTTTGATTGTTCCATTAATTGGCTGAACTCCTCAGGTTTGAAGGGGTTGGGAGGGGGGTTGCAGATTGGCTTCCGCAGACAGGGAAGTGGTTGTGCAGTGAACTTCAAATGTTATTTGATTATGGAAGAATAACTTCAAATGACGGTAACATTAAAAGGGCGGCTTAAGTGAATGAGTCACATTCTCGTCCTTTCTAGAATTACCAGAATGACCATTTCCACATCTGTTTAAGTATTGCTTTTATGAATGTAAAGTGATTCTGTAAGGATGCTGTGCCTCAGTGAGTGAGACCAGATAAACTAATAGCCTAAGTAGTTGTTGTTGTTGTCTTTAGGCTGTTCCCATCACCTGCTCCATCATCATTGAGTATATCATACCTCAATGTCTTTTTTTTCCTACACATACTATCCCAGGTGATTAATTTTGTAAACTGATTGACTGGTACATCTACCAGCATTATGTGGAATATTCTCTTCTGCCATGATCAATAAAAATATGCAGTTGATGATAATAATGAGATGCACACACAGGGCGGACTACCATAAATTAAGCAAGACTGTATATTTGTTTTATGTATGAGCATGTTCACATTCATTAACCTATTGAGTGAATAATATCAACGTTCAGAAATATGAGTGAAGCGATGAAGTACATGCACATATGTCGGATGTTCATGCAAACAAATCAGAAGTGTCTGTGAGTCACATGCACAATCTGTGGGGAATCTAAAAATCAAAGTGAGGCCAAAAAAAGAAGGGGGAAAGATGGAGCAACATATGCGGTGACAATTTATCACCGCGCAGGCTGTGAACCTTATGCAACACGTCTCTCAACTTACAGCGTTGCACGCAACTCGTTCAATCACTTTACAGTATCGTCGCGTGCTGTGGAAGGAAATTACCCCTGAGTGCTCTTTAAAACTCACAGAGAGTGACAGTCGGCTTTACGTGTTAGTGTGCCGCTCTGCAAGAATCCAAAGAGCTTTACATGTGTCTCACATTTTTATGGGCGTACAGTATGTGTGAGTGAGTGCAGTTGTGTGCTGAATGTGTAAGTAATGCTCAATTTCTAAAACCTGGATATTTTGGCTCATGAGTTTACACCAAACATTCAGCTGATTCAGCTGGAAGTGAATTATTTTGATGGACACCAGCTCCATGAAAGGAGATGATGGCTGGTCAAGCTCACCAACTTTGGACATTCATGGTTCCCAGAGGATGAATCTGAGTGAATTTGGTTCACTTTTTTCTTTTTTTTAGGTATAGATTTTTTCAAGCTGTTGTTTTCTCCTGTCCATTGGGATGAAACTACAATGTGTGATCTTTTGGTGACCCATAATTTTAGTCCTTCCAATAATTGGCTTTATGACTAAATACCTGCAAAGCTAATGACATCCCCATCACAATCATCTGTGCTTTGTGTGCAGTGATAATTAGCAGTTGTCCACTTCTTGACATTTTCTTGTAAAACCTCAATAAACTACCAGGCTCTTATGAGCAGATATTGATCAATGACACTTTTTGAATGTTTACTCATTAAAACCAAACGGGAACGTAATTAGAAGCTGGATGTCTTTGCTCTCAGATACACTACTACAAGTTGAGGCGGTCTCATTAAATCAGCCATCAGCGATTCATTAGCACTCCTGAATGGCTATCGTTCAATCTTTAAAGCACAATGCCAGGAGGCTCTTTTATTTAATACCCATCAAGAATCGCATTCATACCACTAGTGTCTGCCTTCCTTTAGACTGAGAAAATAAAATACCTATTAACCTTTGATGTCGCCCAGTGCATATGTAAGAGTTGGAGTCCCAGAAATCATTAATAATGCGCACTCAAGTGGCAGATCCAAGACCCTGCGGTTGTACATGTGCACAAAAACTGACTTCATCAGGATACCTCATCTACATACAATCAAACTGTGCAGTAAACCATTAAGAAGGACGAAGACAAGGTGGGCGACTCATGTAGGGGATCTACATTGTCTTGACCAACAAAGGCAGGAAATGAATCAGTCAGCAGAGGTGTCGGTTGGAGGGGAAAGAAGCCTCCTCTCTTTTTTTCAGGCTGCTGGCGACGTCAGGCAGGTTGAGACTGGATCTCTATCTCCGAAAACCTCAGGCTGTCGCGCTAGAGTCAGAACACACTGAAAACTGAGGCTGAGCTCTCAGCGGCTAAAGAAGATAGATAATTCTCCTCATAAAAGAAAAACAGACTCATTATTTTGATGAGAAACAGCTGGTGTGCTGCCAATTAGGTGCTGAATTTACATTATTAGTGAAATTTGCTGTTGGCGCTAATGTTTTTTTCTTTTTTTTTTTTTTTTTTGGTCCATGGGTTCAGAGAAAAAGCAGGCTCGCAACAGACAGGCATCCTTGTCCACTCTTCCACAGAAAAAGATATTACTTTGGCAAAAGTGGAATTGCAAAAACATAGTGTACAAAGAAAAAAAAAACAAGTCGGCGTGTGAAAGCTGGCAAATCAACATAGCAGATGGAGTGAAAAATATGAGATGTGATTGCGATCTTCAAAGGCTCAGGTTTGTGTTATATCCTGTTAGGTTTTTTTTTTACATCAATAAATCATGAATGTTTGTTGCACAGATGGCATTTTCATTCCATTCAAAATAGATTGTACATTTCAATGAACACTCAAAGTTGACATCGGGAAGTTTATAATGTCATCAGTGTTGATGCTTTAGCTGTCTGGACTGAACTCCCACAAAACCTTGGAAGTTAGATTGCTAATAATAACACACAACAGTCGCTGACAGTCTCGAAGGCTAAATGAAAATCAAGACCTCCTGACCTTTTTCACATCAAGTAACTTCGTATTGCTTGTTTAAAATTCAGAGGACATTTTCATTCTTTGGGGGAGGTCATGGAGGTGAGAGGGGCACTTGAATAGGGAGCCATTTGAAATGATAATTTTCATGACAAAGAGATATTTTTGCCATTTAAATTCATCATCATGATAAACTTTATTCAATTAGCATTCACCCCGTGTCACAAAGCGATGGGCATATTTTTCAGCGTGTTACATTTGTCGAACTCGTCCATTCGTGCCGGTGGTTTCTTATCAGATGTTCAGGTACGGGAAAAAAGGGCACAAGCAGACGCTCAGTGATATAATTGTGTTCGTCCTTGACATCCATTGGGAGATCTGGGACTTTATTGTAGCTGAACTGGCAAACAAAGAGGAAAAGGTTATTCATAGAAATAAAAATAAAATAGCTGCTGAATATTGGTTACATTATTCATCCATTCACATTTTTCTCTGTAAGTTGTAGATGTGCTAGTATAGTATTATAGTAACACCTGGGTTAGCTTAGCAATGGAAACAAAAGATGTCTACCAGCGCCTCACCAAAGGTCGTTACCTTATTGGATCTTGCCTGTTTTTACAAGTGGTTATGGGTGGGACTATTTCATGCACTCCACCCACAGACTGTATAGTAAGTAAAGATGGATATAGCATCTGTAGCAACACCCTTAGGTTCGTGAAGAGTATTTTCGAAACTTAGAGCGAGCTGCTCCGCTGGTTCCATCTTGGCAGTGCTCAACTGCCTAATTCCTTGCTAATCCAAAAATAGGCAAAGAGGTGGAGCATGTGTGGAGCCAAGACTGCCGAGGTTTGGCAGACACACTCACCCGCCTGTCACTCAAAGTGGCCACACACTCAGTTAGGCACATCATGCTGTAGTTGGACATTTTAACATGGCAGTCTATGGGCTCTGGTGGTCCTTTGAAGAACTGCAGTTTTTGGCACTTGAGCCCAGGAGGTTGATGATTGAGTCGACCCCAGGGTGAAGACATGACAGCACCAGTGATATTTGGTATTTACCACCAGCCTCTTCTTATTTAATCATTCATTGAACAGTTTCCTCCTGTAAAAATTCAATAGATGATACAGTAGATGTTATTTAAGTTCATATAGCATGTGTTGAACAGACCTTGATGCTCTGTACTTACTCCAAGGTCTGACACTGTACTGAAGCTTTTGTGATGTCCTTCACTGGATGAAAACTATAGTTGGTTGATGTCGCAGTTTGAATTGACAGTCATTGGGAATGAATAGTTGTCAGCATCACAATGTTGAAGTGAAATTATGAATAGTGCCACTGTGCCTTCATATCATATTGTGATATAATGTTTTATTTCTTTTGGAGAAGGAAACAATGAGCACATTTTACGATGTGTGCATCTGATCAAACCAGTCCTATGTTTCTTTCCTCATCTTGACTTTATTTAAATTAGACTGCCACTGCCTTATAACTCACAGTTTCTCTACAGTACACAGTTGCACAAATATTTGCCTGACTAAATTAGAATTTATGAACATAATGATGTTACTTTGTGCTGCTGCTGGAGAAAGGTATCACACGTTATGCAGCTGGTGCAGAGCAGAAAAACTTGTACAATAAAAGGAGACAACTGTTGCATACCTCTATCGTGAAAGGTGTTGTGGGTTTCAAGCTGTGAAATCCTTTTATGAGTGACGCTCATTCTTCCTTTTTCACATCAGGTTAATTCTGATTTATACTCAAGGTCTTTCTAACTGTAGCTGTAAAAAAGTGAATTGATTAGTATGGTGATAAACTGGATGCTTTTCTTCAAAGGAGGTTGCTGAAACTCCCTCCTCCCTCCGAGGGGTGTATTGTTACAAATAACTTGCCTCTGGGCTGTTCCTAATAATGTTTTCCCCAGTAAACAGTAAGAAAAGATGATGCAGTGGCCTGTGGAGCCAGCGCTTAATTTATATTCTGCATGTAGCAGCCAAATTCAGATCTGAAGTGGTCTGCGGCTTTTGGTATTTGCTAGAACTGCCAAGGTTCCTCCTTTTGTGTCATATATTTGAATGCTGCCAGCTTACATTTAAAGAATAAAACCCTCCTAATCTCATAATGAAAGATGTTCATCGACAGAGTAAACGTTGTTTTTTTTTTTCTGTATCTCGGGCACACGAAGTACTCTTTTAACTCAGAAAGACCTAAAAACCTAGTGCAGGCTTCTAGTACATAAACACCGCTTTTCTGTTTCGCATCCACTGAGGTTGTAGCATCCCCAAAACTGCATGTTCATCTGTACACTCTGACCCAGTGAACACATTCGCCCCACAGAGCAGCCAGCTGACACTGGCTCCCTGTCCAATATGCAGTTTTTGACATGGTCGTCTTCAAATCCCCCCATGGTCTTGGACTTACCTGATTCACTGACCTCATCCAACCCGACACGCTCCACTCCTACCACCACTCTCCCCCTCACCCCATCTCTGCCCTCACTGATAAACTCTGCTCTGATTTGGTCATGGGGATTTTAGGGTTGTAGACCTGCACATCCACCATCTTCCTTACTTAATTTAAAACCATTCTTTTTAATCTCACCCTGCACTCATGTATAAAACTTTTAAATTGTTTTTTCCATTATTGGTAAGTAACAGAAGGATGCGATTCATCCTGGCCAAACCATATGTTTGTTGTAGAGACAGTAACAAATGACTCTCTCTCTCTCTTTCTCTCTCTCTCTCTCTCTCTCTCTCTCTCTGTTTTATTTTAGAAGGGATGCCTGTCCAAGCTTTTTTTCACACTGTTTAAAGAAAAGTGTCTTACATGACAAGTCTAAGTCAAACCTCTCCTGCTTCAAAGCAATAATATAATAATATGTTTGCTGGTTCAAGGGAAGGATGAAAACACAAATTACTTTTTTACAGAAGAATAACCAGAGTGGCTTTTCTTTAAAAATGTGTGAAATTGTTTTTGTTTTTTGTTTTTGCAGCAGAAGGTGATCCCAAAGTACTGTAAATATCTGACTTATATTAAATCAGCAGTTCTAAACCTTTTCCTGCTTATGTCTCACTAGTGAATCTCAAACATGTTGGCATACGGACACCAAATAATGCACCAGACCATTTTTTATTGAATGATGATGATTGAACATTTAGGACTGAACTGAAAAGCAAGTGAAGCTCAATTTAATTTTGTTGTTTGACCGGGCTCCCCCCCTGTCGTTCACTTGTCTATTCACCATCTGTCACTTGAATCCAGTCTCTGCTCTGGGTATCGTTTGCCAAACAGTCAGTCAGTCAGACAGTAACAAGTATGATGTGGTCTAGCAACAACATCAAAAGTTCCTATCATTGGAAGTTAAAGGCTTCAACATTTTTCAACAGCTGCAATATTTTAAAAGATTGCCTTGTTACAATACATATAAAACATACTCTCTATTTTGTTTATCATCATTATTATTATTTATTTATTGCAATTTTTTTCTAATAACATGTCAGGTAACTTGTAATACCTCCATAGACCACAGGTGGGGAACCACTGTTGTTAAGTTTTCTGAAAATGAATATTTAATTAGATCCTACACAGTTTGCTGAAATAAATCTTTAACTAAATCCTAAATTAAGGGGTTTTTCTAAACTAAATATTTAACTATATTTAATTGCTGAAATTGTCAAACTAAATATTTAAGTAGAGTTAAAAGCAGACATTGCTCTTCCTGCATTACTTCTCTACCAAAGAACTGGTTTCAGGTAGCTCCACTGCAGTCAGTTAACTTTTTACTCTCCAGGAAAAAAGTAAAACTGGTTGTAATGGAGAGTTGAGTCCTGTTGAGGAAATGAAACAGGGCTGAAGAAAAGCAGCCAGACAGCAGCTAGACATAAAAAGCTCCATTGAGTTCTCCACTCAGTCGTAAAGACATCAGACAACTTCAGATGTTGTTTTTTTTCTCGCATCTTAGAAAGGGTGGGTGGGGGCGGGGGGAACCCAAATTGAAAACATGAAGAAGCGACATCCGTTTTGCAGGTCTTTGATTCTGATAGCAACCTTTGCACAGAATTCAATTTTGACCTGAAAATAACATATCCCTGTTTTCAACAACATGCAGCTTTGAGATTAGAGGCTGCCTCAGGCATTTCTAAGAAAGAGACTTTAATTAAAAAACACTTATCTGCCGTTTTTCCACTGATGATTATATTCAGTGGCAGTCAAAAGAACTAAGCTGCTTTAGTAAACACACTAGACCACATTCGAAACATTCAATAATGAATATGAATACTTCTTACATATTCACAACACAGAGGAACAAAGTTGTGACACAGTAAAAATGAAATCAGAGAGGAAGTAAAATAATCTTACATAACATTCAATCATGTTTCCTCTGTTGAAATTATGGGCTGGTGTTGATCTTTTTATATTTTCAGTCTCATCCAGTGAATTGAAATTAATGTCAGTGAGTGTTTGGAAAAAACAGCGCAGTAATAGTGACCTCTTTGTGAATCTCAGCTCTACCTCTCTCCACTTTGTTTGAATAATGGAGCACTTGTGTCGTTGGCGCTGTAATAACAATATTATAGTGCTATCACAAGTAGGTATGGCATTTGTTGTGTGAAATGATAATGTTGTTTGTAATGTGGCAGCACAGATGGTGCCTCAGAGCTTGAATATTTATGCTCAGTCCGTGTCCATCAACTCAGGCCAGAATTTCTGAGAGGACACCAGGTCGGACCGGCATCTCCTAATGTAGAACAAAGACAATGCTAATGCAGCACTCAATCCCACATGTTAGCTTTCCACTTCAACAGAAACAAAGACTTTAGTCCATGTGACAATGAACTCTGAGGAAAAAAGTGAGGGCTCGCTAAATCTCACAGTATCATCTTTTACAGTAGTTACATAATCTTGAACACAGCACAGGGGTCAGGCACGGTGACTGCTGTACTGAAAAGACTGAAGGACATCTTCTCCTCTATCTGGCTTTCTGTGTCGCTGTATGTGTAGTAGTAGTGTGTGTGTTTGTGTGTGTATGTGTGTGTTCTTTGACAGGAAATGTCGGTCTTTTAGAAGGAGGTTGTGTGTAAGCAAACCTTCTTCCTCAAGTCGTCAAAAAAACATGTTACATCTTTAATGGATCAGCATATGTTAAGGAAATCCTACTAAACATAAAGTGCTGGTTTAGGTAGATACAAAAAGTTATTATATCACTATAATTACATTTTTTTGTTTGTCAAAAAGAGTGTTCATACGTTTTTACAAAAGACTTGATATAGAAGAATTTGTAACTTATTTTCATGAAATGTTCAAGGTCCTTGGTTTTCACCATTAGCTGCTGAATTGAATAGCTACAGTAGCAAGTCTAAGCCTCTGGCAACCCGTCAGTGTTGTTTGCTTGCTTGTTGCACTGAATTCTGGGATATGTTGGGCCCTGGGATAGGGATAGAGCCTCTGTTGCCCAGGAAAAGAGCACATTTCTCTTTCATATGTGAAGGCTTTCAAAAACAAACTAAGCTGTTTGTTAGTTATGTTCAGCCAGTGTTACTGCAGCATCAACAGACTTCGCCATGAGCTTCTTCCAGTGGCACAAGCTGGCTGCTACTGAGTTAGCACTGTAACTAGCTTGTCTTGTCACTCATCACTTTAGGCTGCAGTCTGCCATGAAGACTCTTACAAATAGCCTCTTTAAAGGGATAGTTCACCCCAAATTCAAATTTCACTCATTTTCTACTCACCCTCATGTCGACTAAGGGCTGGGAGAAGTTTCAGAGCCAACCGTGCCTTTTTGGAGTTACAGGGGGTGTCCGCGCAGCAGTGCATTGCCATATGACGATCGCAAACGGGGCTCACTTTTCTTCATGCAAAAAGACACACCAAAAAACATTCAAATACCTCCATAGTGCTCGTCTGTAATGTCCCTCTTGTATCGAAGCCCGACATGAGAAATTGTTCCAAAAAAAATTAAATAAGTCTATAGTTTAAGCTGTGTCACAGGCAGAGCAGTGAACTGAGACACTGGGAGTTTCCGCTACAAACAAGCTTAAAATATAGACTTATTATTTATTTTTTTTCTGAACAATTTCTCATGTTGGGGCTTCAATTCAAGAGGGACATTACAGACGAGCAGTATGGAGGTATTTGGATGTTTTTTGGTGTGTCTTTTTGGACAAAGAAAAGTGAGCTCCGTTCGCAACCGTCGTATGGACATACAGTGCTGTGCCGAGTCCCCCTGTAACTCCAAGAAGGCACGGAGGACTCTGAAACTTCTCCCAGCCCTTAGTCGACATGAGGGTGAGTAGAAAATGAGTGAAATTTGAATTTTGGGTGAACTATCCCTTTAAGTTACAGTGAGGAACTCATTCTCTGTGCACTGAGGATGATCCAGAGGAACCAGATTACCTTAGGTTAGATGATCAGGAAAAGTCTGATTCAACTGTAGCTTAAAAGAAACTGTACATCCAGTGCCAAAAAAACACTTCATAAAATACTGTAGCTATCAGGTATGTTTCATCATGTGACCTGTGCTTGGTTACTCTGCAAACAGTTGCAACTTTATTTAACAAAAGCAAGAACAAAGTTCATGAAAAATATGGAATGAGCTGCAATGACGGTGTTGAACAAACAACTGTCATCAAACGTTTGGCAAAAATGAAGTTGTGACAGTGCCAACAATCATATGTTTAGTAGATTTTCTGGAGCTGTCTGTTCAGTCCAGACAGTATTTGTTCAGCAAAAATCATTTGTGCAGCGGCTCTGTGTAATATTTGAGGTTTAGGTGCTCACAGTGACAGAACTGTGCATCTGTTGTAATCCAGATGAAACAGTAATATTTAGAATATTCATTTTCTTCTTCTTGTTCCAGTGATGGATCACATTTCACCAGCGCCGTGAGCACACAAGTCGTCTTTTATTAGTTTCTGTTACACAGTGGGAGAGATTGGGGACAGCAAACACAGACAGAGACTTTGTGTACATGAAAGTCGTTGGTGTGTTTCCTGCGAGCGTGAAACAATGCTAGTAATATGCCAAAAATAAATGTCTACAGTCTACAGTCCTCTAGCTGTTGTACTGTGAGTGTTATCAGACACATTTCAGGACAGGAGTTTAAAAAATGTTTTGTTTCTTTAAACCACAGAGCAACCATCCTTACAAATTCTTTACTAAACAGGTGTAAATATCCACAAAGAACAAGTTTCTTCTCTGATAAAAACATACAGCATGATCTCAGGCGTCTAAAACAAACCCCCTGTAACCCTTAAACCTTTTTATTTAATCATATTACTGTAAGTCTACATATAAAATATATATTGTGATCCTGCCAAAAAATATTCCTGAATTTAAATTATTTTGTCTCAAAAGCAGAGATAATAAACCTCAGTCTATAAAGTCATTAAAATGTCTTGTATTGCTTTAAAATGGCTGATTACTGAGTGGCATTTAATTGCCTATGCTGGATGGTGTGTATCAGTATTCCTGCCAAAGTGAACATCACTTGAAACCTTTCATAAACAAGCTGAATATGAGGTCTCTCAGTGCCACCTTTCCACATTTCTTAACTTTTTCCATGTGGTATTATAAATAATGATGGTGGCAGATGCACGAACATAAATGTGAACTGTAAGAAGACATGTCAGCAGTGTGCTTTTCTCACCTTTTCCAGACAAAACAATGGTGCTGCTCTTTATAAATCTACTCAAATCAAAGCAAAAGACCACTGTTAGTATGTCAGGGAGAAGTTGTGTGCAGTCAGCCCACACATTGTACAGTTCACTCAGAAACACAATAGAAACACACCATGCAGTCATATACAACAATAGGCTAGAATGTATACACTGTGACGGTCATTTAGTGTCTGAAGTCCTCACTATAATCCCCCTACCCAACAAACCCCACATCCCACACACCCCACACATATGACTACTGGCCAATGGCACTAACTCCAGCTGTAGATTGAGATTCGGTCTGGGAACTAGGGATGGGCATTTCGAATAATTTTCTAACCGAGTATCCTAACCTTGTCGTAACCGGGTAACCGAATACTGTACTGTTTTTTTTCTTTTTTTTAAATCAATAAGCGGTGCTTATTTATTAGTCCACACACTACATTTTGGTGCCTTCGGTCCTCTCTGCCTCGCATCGTTTCAGGAAATAACTGGGAAGGTTTCAGAATGTTTGTAAACTGAAAGCATATTTTCTAACAGACTTGATGACACCTGTCATCTCCCTCCCGACGGTTTACGCCGAGGGAACCACCACAGATTATGGTAAAAGGTTTGAAAGTCCGAGGCTTGATCCAAAAACGTTTTTACACAGCAGAAAATCACATTGCTTGATCCGAAACTGTTTAACACTACAAAAAGCCGAACCATGGCATGATAATGTAGTTTGATCCGACACTAGACTCTAACGTGCCGTTTTTTTAATCCTAGGTTAACTGGATAATAAATTCATAACCGGATAGCAGATTGCCTACTCGGGTACTCGGGTACCCGCGTACTCGGTACTGGGAACCACCCGTTCATTTTTTCTTATTTGAGGCGTGGTTTACGAAAGCCCAGAGCTGTTTATTGGAAAAAAGACTATCAAATGCATCTGTATGTAGCTTATACTGTAGCCAATTGTATCAATCATACCTGATGACGTATGTAGAGCGAGGGTTAGATAATGAAATAGTTTAACACTAAACGTGGCTGAGCCCCCTGCTCTATGCTCTATTTTAGCATCACTGGATTAGCGTTCTTTTAGTGTGTATTGTTGTGCATTGTTCTGTTCTGCCCTGGCTGATTTAACATAATCTCTCTTCCTTCAGGATCCCCTGGTACAGCCTCCCCTTGTACCACACAGCCCTCCCGTCCTCCTTCTCTTCCCCCCATATCCCTGCCAGACTGTAGAACTCTGGACGTCATTCATCTTTTCTCTCTCTCTCTCTCTCTCTCTCTCTCTCTCTCTCTCTCTCTCTCTCTCTCTCTCTCTCTCTCTCTCTCTCTCTCTCATATTCGTCCTCACTTCTTTGTGTGTATATTATCTTGTTGCTGCTTTCTTGGCCAGGCCATGCTCGTAAAAGAGATTTTTTTTATCTCAAGCAATTTGCCTGGTAAAATAAAGGTTAAATAAAAAAAAAATAAAATAAAATGCCCTGTATACCTATGACTGCACCCCCGCATGTCACAGCAACACCATCGTCAAGTTTGCGGATGACACCACCGCGGTGGGGCTCATCTCTGGAGGGGATGAGTCCGTGGAGCATGGATAATCACCGGCTCCTCAACACCTCGAAAAATAATATAATCAAATCAGGAAGAGGAAAACAGACATTTCACCACTAATCGTCAGCGGGGACGGTGTGGAGAGGGTGGCGGACTTCCCCTTCCTGGGAGTTCACATTGAGGAGAACTTGACCTGGAGCAGCAGAGACTGCACTTCCTGAGGGTGCTCAGGATGGAAGAATAACATCTCACAGAGACTGCTGGTGTCCTTTAACAGGTGCTTCATGGAGAGTATAATAACATACTGTATGTGCGTGTGGTACACCAGCAGCACAGTGGCTCAGAGGAAAGCACTCCAAGGGTCATCAACACGGCCCAGAAGATCGTCCGCTGCCCTCTCCCCACCCCTGGAACAAATACACAGTTCCCTCTGCCTCACAAAAACATTATTATAAAAGACACTTCTCGCCCTGGTCACTCCCTGTTTGAACTGCTTCCATCAGGCAGACGGTACAGAGCAATCAGGAAAAGGACAAACAGATTCAAAACCAGTTTCTACCCCACAGCAGTAACCACACTTGATAACACCAAAACCTAATCGCAGTGCAATATGGGATTGTGCAATACGGCGAACTGAATGTAAATGTTGTGTGTTTGTTTTGTTCATTTTTGTTTTATTTCATTATTAACATTATTTATTCTAGCTATTTTCTTTTCATATGCTAATTTTACAGTCTCTTTTATCTATTGTTGCATTTTAGCTGAGGTGAGTCCATTTGGGATATGCATGTGGCAAATTAACAAAGGCCATGTGTGTGGGATGCACTTCCCTTCACCAATACAGTGTTTCTGTAGGATTTCATTGATGGAATGGGTATCTTGACAACTTGATGTGCCTCCAGTAATTCTCTTAAATTGTCCTTTTGGAATAAACCCAAGACTGAAGCCCAGTAATGCCTGAACCACATTAAAACTAGGCTTTAACCCTTTGGCACTGTTTCAGGTTATGCAATAGCTAATCATTGTGAGTGCTTAAGAGTTTATTAGGATGCATCCGTACTTATACTAACATGAGGGGGGCAATGATCCGCACAGCTGGTTTACCAGCAGTTCCTGCCTCTTGTGTCATTGTTAATCTTCAGTGTCTCTGTTTGTTTGAACTCCTCACATGACATCTACTTAATAACAGATTAATCATGTTCAGAACATCTACACAGAGCTAAACAGTACCTGTATGAATCAAGGCTTTGTTGCATAAGACAACTACATCACAGTCACTGAAAGCAACTTCTGGCTAAGTCATACAATGGAGCAAGGTTTTCAAAATGACATTCCAGCCATTATGGACAAAGTGTTTGAGTAACGTAATGACTCTGGAAGCAGTGGCGAGAGTATAAAGACGGGTGAAAATCATTTTAATTTAGATCATGTCAAGATCAGACTTTGAGGAACAGCAGCAGCGTGCAGGGAGAGACAGTATGAAGAATATAGCAGCAGCAGCAGCCAATCAGTTAAAGTGAGAGGGAAACTACAGTATTGTGCTGCAGTGTATTCACCTTTGATGCAGTGCACTTTTGTAATTGCTTACATATGTCCAAATATGCTCACACTTTGGATTCCACACAGACCAACAATGAAGCACTGGCTTGCTTCCCTCTGCTCCTGACTCAGCTTCAGCTGATGTAGCCCACAGTGTCTGCTCCATACTAAGTGATATAATCTATATCACAATAATAATGTATGCACAGTACTCAACACATGTTACACTAATGGGAGCATACCTACTTATACTAACACGACTAATAACTCTGATTTACCTTCCAATCTAAGATATGATCATTTATACAGTCAGTTATTGAATTGTTTAGTTTTCAGTCCATGTACATTTTCTTTTATCAGCCAAACTGTTGAATCCAGTCAGAGGAGTTGAATGAGTCCAGCGTCAAGATATCTGTCGGGTACATTCTCAGGAACTGAATCTGAAGAAATATTATTTGCAAGCACAGAAAGTTTCGAGGCAGAGAAGGCAAAAGATTTATGAACTGAGCTGGATCACATCTTATTTTGAAAATTGTCAGGATGGGATTTTAATGTACACCAGTTGTATATCAGTTTCCAAACCACTGGGTTGCCTGCAACAACAATGGAAGTTAAAGGGTTTGTGTGGTAAATTCATGCTCAGTGTCTGTGTGTGTGTGTTTCTATTTCTATCCTGGTGGAAACTGTATACCCTGCCAGTTTAGACCAGTTTTCCCCGGCCTGTACACACACAACAGTTGAGTAAAAGTAGAACAGCCTGTTGATAAACCAAGTGTAGTCCTGGCAGAGTATGTCCCCTCTAGTGGTAATAGATGGTACTGCAGTGTGTAAACAATGTGTGTTATTGTGTGTCAGTAATCTTTATAATTAATTTTTATGTAATATTGCCTAATCTAACAAATAACAAGATTTGAAGGACCAAAAGAGTAAAAAACTGTTGTCCAGTTGCAACCACAAAGAAATTATTCATCGATCAGATCAATGCATCTGTGCCCTTGAACTCAATTCTGCTTCACTTTTTCCGCTGACATGGAAGTCTTTTAGATGAAGTTTGAAACAAGTAAGTTGTCTGCCTGAGTATAACACATTTACCTCAGCCATAACATCCTCCGTCAGCTCATACAGTAAAGTAAGAACATCATACTGTTGATAGATTTGTATGTTTTATGTATCCACTTTTGTATTTTCTACTGGCTTGGCAGCTTTTCGTCTTGAAAGCTGCATGGATTTATTTCAGTAGAAAAGCCTCCCAGGTGGCAGCTTCTGACATCAACTTTGAATTCAAATGTCACGATTTCACTCAGCCAGACACAAAGATTTCTGCAAGGATTTATTAAGTGGCAAAATTCTTGATCATATTAAGTCTTCACACATTGCGTTTGGCACTATACAAAATTGGTATCTGTGTGTTTTCTACATAAATTGTTAATGACCTGTTATTGTTTTTGACTATTTAAACTAAAGTAAACAAACTTGAATCATACAGAAAAGAGGTTTCTATGATCATCATTGAAAATCCTCTTTTAAAGCCTATTTCACATGATATTGATAGTGTATCTGTTTCTTTTGGAAAGAACATTGATTTAGAGTCATTTTCACAGTTTTATTACTGCAAACACAGCTCTGATTTCTCCTGAGACATCATATTTCAGATCAAATAAAGCATGGAGAAATGTGACTTGAGCTTGGAGGTCGGATGGATGATAACTGCACAGACTTTGCCCACGCAAGTCTGATAGCTTGGAATATAAAGAGTACTTTCAAGTCTAACACCATAGCAACACGTCTGCTTCTGCTTACCTGTTCTACCCACACATGACTCAGTCCCTCTAATCTACAACAGTAATCCTTTCTGTGATGCTAATATGAAAACAGTCCGTGATGCAATAAAAAGAGCTTCTAATGTGCAGAAAAGAAAATGGATAAAAATAAGAGAGGAGCAGTTCCCGGTAGTGATTGTTCTGTTTAATGTTTCTGACATTGACATCCATTCATTTGACACGCTGGAGCTACTAACTCAAGTCGCCCTGTTATCACAAATTAACCTACTGATCCGAAAGTAGATGAAAACGAATGAGATTTAAAATTAAATAAATAAAAAAAACATATGTATGAAATGTCTTTGACTAAAAACACAATGGAATACTTTAAGAGGTGAGAAGAATAAATTGAGCCAGGAAATGTTTGTGTGCTTTATTGACTGTTAAGGAGAAGAAGCGTTGGCTAAACTTTTAATGTTTGCATGACTTGTGGCCTTGAAATCCAATGTCAATACAAAGGTTAATATGCATTGGCTGCAAAATAAATAAATGAAATACGAATAAAAATTACTGTAAGCCTTGCTTGTTGATCTCCCTCAAGGCTATGCTAACTCCTGCAGTTTGAGACATGGATTATTCATAACTTTGGTTCCATCATTGGAAATCTCTAATTAATTGTTGGAGCGCTCCAGGGCCTGAACTCACTTTCAGCTGGGGCAAAGTTAACATTTTCTACAGCTTCACTGGGATGAAATGTTGTAAAAAATGAGTTACAGCCTTTTTTTCCCAGGTATTCATAAGAGATTTTTAATACGTAATATTCCCAGCAAAGGCACTGAAACTGAACAGCCATGCAGAACCCCGGCTTTATTGCAATGGGAGTTGTCAAACCTCATGCCAAACAGAACACTGATGATGATAACATTGATGGATCTTGATTTTATTTCAATAGAGCTATGGCGTGGTTACAGTAAGTATTTGAAGTCTACAGCTCAGAGACAGACTAAATGCTAGTCTCAGACTTGACCACACAGCCTTTCACTAATCCAGCCCCATTCACACCCTTACATTTCCACAAATTATATACCTGCACCAGTACTGCATGTTTACTCTGGATTTAAAAATGCCACACAGCAGCATGAGGCCCCCAGCAGACCATGGTCAAGTTGTGCAGCATACATGTAGGTGGCGTCAAGGTAATATTTTTGAAATAGTGATAGGATTTTATTATCATAATCAGATCAGATAGCTTCATCAAGATTGTTTCATCTCTCTGATGAGCTAACACAATCTTTTTCTCCTCCTTTTAACACAGATGTTGCAATAACCTGTCAAAATGCCTGCTTTGTTGTTGTGCTTTTATATTATAGGCTCATTACAGCTAACTTCACAAACTCAAAGGTCAGCAACAGGTAACTGTTTTTTTTGTTTTTTGTTTTTTTTAAATAAAGTACCTAAACTGATTGAAAATCATATGATATGATGGGCTGGCTGCCATACAGTTTTCTACAGAGGGAGTGAAATCTGTTTAATTTGCCTCACCTTTTAGCCAGAGATAATGCAGACCTTTTTGGTTCGTAGTGTAATGGGTCAGTGCCCCTAACAGATGAGTCAGGGATGACCGCTATTGTGCCTTAAAGTGATGTGAAATCCCGACCTGGTGTAGGCTGAGAGATCGTTGTTCAGCTTGACTTCGTTTCAATGTGAAATGAGCTACGATGATAAGAAGTTCATTTCTGAGTGTGAGATAGTCTTCGAACGTCCACAGAAACCTTTGAGTACCATCCACAGACAGTTTGCAAATATGGCTTCCATTTTAGTGCGGCTTTGATGCTATCAGTGAACAAGTGAAGTTTTAGTATGTAGAGTAACTGAGATGTCCAATAGCATCCACTTTCATTTTGCATTGTGTGTTAATAATACAACAGTTTGCGCTGTATGATAAGAAATTTCCTATGCCTAAAAAATGTTATACTGAGGAAATGTGCTTTTAAAGGGAAAGTAGTTCCGGCAAAGCATTTGCCTCGAAAACAACTCTGTATTGTAATGTTACATGATTATTTCATAGCGTGGTGAATGTGCAGGTCACAACTTGTCCACGGGAGTGTTTTGGAGTTATTGGATTGTGTATTTGACGAGTTTGATGAGGGAAAGGCGAAAGTACCGCACAGCTTCTCTGCGTCTCTGCTCCACCGATCTAAAAACAGCTTGCAGCGACAATTACAGTAAGGGGCTGTGTCCACCAGACGCGTTTTCAGCGCTCTGGGCGTCTATTTTACATTCAAACCCTATTGAGTTGGGCGCTCACAGCGCTCAGCGCCCTCGGCGGTAAAACGCCCTCGGCGCTTGCTTCTTTTTGTCGCGGCGCTCAGAGCGCTTCGAGTTGAAATCTGTTCAACTTTTAGAACAGCGCTACGCTCGTCAATGTCACTTTTCCCCGCACTGACCAATCAGAATCAAGAAGGGGCGGGACTTACGTTACCGACAGCAACACAACCGGAGACGTGGCTCGGTTTATATCATGACCCACACTTGTATTGAAGGTAGGCCGACCTCAGGGTCCATGTCAAAAGCTGTTGCTAATGCTATTGTGTATTTCTGACACTCGTTGTAGTGTTTACAATAAACAAGGCCGGAACACGGAAGTGTCAGAGGACTCGTTTTGTAACCTAGCAACAGCGGCGTTCTGACGAGGGAGAGAGAGCGCGCTAAGCGCTGGGAAAGCAGCGCTGAGAGCTGAAAGCGCGTCCGGTGGACACGGCCCCTAAAGGTAATGAATGTTGAAAAATGTTGAACTATCCCTTTAAGTCATCAGCTCCATGTTGTTAGAAAAAGTGTTTGAATGAATGACTGATTTTTCTTTCCCCGCTCCATAGTTTAAGGGCTATTGCTGAAAATTATATTCATTGTGGAAAATGGTGAGCAACCGTTATTGCCCAAAGTGGAATATTAACCCATTCTCTTTAAGTTTATTTCATATACTGTGGCAATCTTCATTTGAATAATTTAATAACAAAAATGCCTTTCAGAGGAAAGGAAATTAGAATGTGAGAAGGAAACTACCAAGGGGCAGATAAGAACAGCCCAAGTCAAACACAATGTTCCTGTTCAATGAGCACATTAAACTGGCAGATTTTTTATTTTTTTTTGCTCTGTGTGCTTGACGAGCCCTGGACACTCAGAGAAACACAACCTTGAATGTTTTCGAGGCCTTGCTGGGAGTCTTTTCAAAACAAATTGTAAACCAAAGCAAACAACATAGCAATCTGCAAAGGTACACACACCACCCCATCGTCAGCCACTATACCCTCTCACTCCTCACACACACGCACACACACACACGTCCACCAATGATGCTCTGATACCTTTGTGAATGATGAGGCAGAGCGCTCTCGCTCCAAATTGCTGCTGCCATGTTAATGTAGTGAAACGCTCTAGGAGAATTAAAAATCCGGCCGGTGGTGAAGCCTGATCTGCTGAGTAACACAAAATCACAATATGCTCAAGGGTGACTTGAATGTGTGTTACTGTTTATTCATGAAGTCCGTCAATGGCAGTGTGCCACAGACCTCATTTGTTAACACATAACTGGGATTTTATTATTGTTATTTAGTACCAAACAAAACCATAACTCAGACAGGTGTCACATTTTACTGTTCTGAAAAATAATCACCATAACAACCTTTTATTGTTTGAGGCTATTACACAAAAATCCAAATAACTGCAGTGCAGGACAGACCAACAGATGAAACAGAGGAAGGCACAAATAGGCAATAAACACAGCAGGTGCATGAAAGGGCATCAGCCATTACAATTTAAACCCTTTCAAATAGGAAATAACCAAATTATAGAGCAGCAAAGATAAAGCCCATCTCATTAAGTGTTGGTGAGGATTTTGTTACTTGTGGAGAAAGGTAAGGAGATTATGGTCTGTGTAAACAACCAGAGAACCAGGACCAACATACACATCGAAATGCTGTAATCCCCAATTCAATGCCATGCAGGGCCTCTTTCTCAATGACAGAGTAGTTCAACTTTTTATATTTTTTCGTCACCTGTTCCAATACTGATCATCTATGAGTGATGTCACGTCGCCCTCGGCCACAGTTAGCCACAGCAGCTCAGTGCACCGCAACTTGAGGAAACGCATGCACATACAAAACCACAACACAGAAGTGTTTCCAGCAACACAAAAACATGACAGACTAAAAAGGCACAGCACATTCGCAATAATATATATCTGAATCATATGATATTGTACATTGTAACAAACCACCTTAGTTTCAAACACCACCAACAGACAGACATCTTCATAAGTTCTTAAGCCAAGAAACATTGAACAACAGTATGCCCCTGCTGGGTCGATGGCTTTTTTGTGTCTCTGGAAAAATGGGTGTTAGTTTTTGCAGCCCGTCCATATATTTGCAGGTGTTTTGTGTTTTTGCGGCACATGTGCTGTCAAACTTATGAAGTTGTTTTCTGAAATTGTAGCTTGTTGGTGTCTTTGCATGTGTTTTCTTAAGTTGCAGAGCGTTGAGCTCCACACAGCCGGTACTGATCATTTTTGGCATGACAAGCAGAAGGTATCACACACTTTATAAAAGTTCCACACAGCCACTATGTTTTGTTTTGGTGGCCTGTCACACAGATTAAACCAGGTGGGAGTCAGTGCTGCTATCAGCAGCACCAGAGTATTACTGGAGATCAGTTTTAAGGTGAACATGACTACTTGAAATTCAGCCAGTGATTATCAGTAGCTGATTGAGCTAGACAAAATATTGAATCACTATTGTGCATTCCTGCAGCCTTCAATGAACTCTTTAAAAAATAAAGAGATGTTGTCCATTTACGCGCCAGATGAATGGCTGAGTCACGAACCTCAGGAATGACTGAGATGGGTCATTCATCTTCGTGATTGCTGAACGTTGTGAATCATTTATAATACTTTTTGTTTTCCATCGGCGGCTAAAGCATTATTGAAATGCAAAAACAATAAACCCCAGACATAATTACTTGACTGGAAAGCAGAAGAAAAAGAAACAGCCCTGAGGTTTAAATCCGACCCACCGGGGTTCACTCATATTCATAAAAGTCACTCCAAACATTATAAACTCACAGTTGTCGATATTAAATAATCAGACCCTGATGTGAAATGATCACATATAAATAATTTCATGCCCTCCTACTGTTCCTACTTCCCCTGAGGACCTAAAACAAAAGCTTTGTTGACAAGTGGAAAACACCCAGAGCAGATTAATGTAACACAGTCAAAATCCTCATCCTGTCTCGGAGCCCATAGTTCACGTCGGCCCTCCGGTGTGGCAGCCTGGCTAACATATTGTAGTAACAGTGACCAGTAATGGGATGGAGAGGCAATTTGCCACTGTTCTCCATTTTTCTCTGTGACCTTTTCTCAGGTGCGTGCAATGTATCTGTGAGTCTCCTGCTGTTCTAAATAATACCAAGGGACAATCACAGACCTGTCACCATACCTGCACTCAGTCTTTACCAAATGCCACCCAGTCATCAAACACAGGGGCCCTGATTGATGAATGAATTTGGGGTGGGCCGCCTACAAAGACATTGCCATGTCTCTGTAAAATATTGTGCCCATTATGTCTCATGAAAAACAATACCCAGATGGTCTTATGTATTCATCAAACAGCAACCTGAATACCAGCCAAATGTGAGATTAAGCCTGCTACTGAAACCAGTGTTGTTGGGCAAAAGTAGAAGCCTTAATGAAGACGGGTATTTCAAAAAATGTGCATCTTCATTTTAAATTAGCACAAATGTCACACATTGAAAGAGTGAGCACATTTCATTTGTGCATTTTTCTTTTGCTTCTTTTTTTTTCCAGTCAAGTCTTGACACCGTTCTCAATGCTTGTGAGCACTCATCATGCTGGTGATAAATCATGCAGAAATGACACATAACAGCAGCACCAGTACAAAAAAAAGGAAACTGTGCAGCTCTCCAAAGAGGGTCTATGCCAAAATGAAGAATGCTTGTTGAGGCTGCTCGTGCATTACAGATTTAATTTCCCTTGCTCAGCCCAAAAATCAGTTCACAATGTTTTCCACCTTTACGAATATTAGATGAGGACCTGAAGCGACCCAAACATTATGAACCTGCTGCCACGGCTCTCTTCTGAGACCACATCTGTGATTAAAAGATTTTTTTTTTTTTTTTTTGTCTGCTGACTAAAGCTTTTCTTCAGTTGCTCTCCACTCGCACTCTACACAAGGACAGGCGGCAGACAACAGAGCTCTCTCCCTGTGACGAGCCTCCTGCCAGGCGACGATGCTGAGTGACTGCTGAAAACTTGGTGCAGAGGCTGATCTGGACAGGAAAATTAAAAGCACCCATTCTCACAGAAGCCACCAGTGTTGTTTTATTCATTGATTGTTATGAGGTTTGTTTGGCTCATGCTGGTCGAACCCTTTCCGGCTGCGTTGAGCCAAATGTGCAGCGGTCTCCCAAATGGGATCACTTCGTCACATGAAGTATTCAGATGTGAATCGCTCTTAACAGTAATGCATGGGTGAGAACTCTCAGCTCTCTGAAATATGCATATCATGTATGTTTTGATCCAACATGAAACGCCACCCCTTCCCCTGCCTGGATGTGAAAGATCTTACAAGCAGCACTATCTTGTATTATGTGCTTCACTAACCTGCGTATTTCTCCTCTTTTTTTTGTTTGTTTGCGTGGTGTTAAGTGAATTAATCACAGTGCATTATCCTTTCTAGTGTCAGAGTATAGCAGAGTTTTACTGTGCTCCACGCTTTTAAGCTCCTCATTTCCCACCTCTATGGGGATTTGAAAATGTCTCAGCATGTTCAATTAAAGACCAAGTCATTAAATATGTAGCCGCCTTCGTACTGCTCGGTACTGAGCCGCTTTGGATTCTCCCGGTGTTTCATTGTACACAAATCAAAGCACATACTGCTTTAATTGTCCAGATTCTGGAAGGATATGTCAAGAAGCCTTTGGATATTAGAGCCTGTGTTTAAAAGATGCAGACTAGGTGGTAAATTAGAAATAGTCAGAATCAAATCAAAAACGAAAGAATAAAAATGTGTTTGCATTTTGTTTTGTTACACCTTGAGAACGATAAGGAAAGCTCCTTGAATATGAGACGGCATTACTAGTCTAGGCTACACTGAATAAAGTGATGAAATGTGATATATTTTCATTGCCCCAGATGTTCACATGCATTCAGTCCACTCACTCCAACTCTCCTGTCATTTCAGACCCTGTCTTGCCTCGGCCACTGTTTGTCCTGCTCCTGCCATCCCAGTCTTAATAAAGAGAGTGAGAACTGTCACCACGTGCTGCTGACTCCATCCAAAGCCGGGGCATGTCAAAAGTATGCCTATTAATGTGAGTAAATCACTATAAATCATCATATTTTTTTACAGTGTAATTTTGCAATTTTTACTCCAATTACAAGTGACATGTCTTTTGCAAAATTTAATCTTGCATACATGAGCCCACAATTTAAGCAAAGTTCCTGTAAGTACAGTCTCACAGGTTTAGCTGGCTGTAATCATTCTTCCTGTTTATAATGATGACCATTGAAATCCCATTCTGATTGTGAACCAGTCCACAAGTACATTTTGCCATGAAACATAAGTAAGTTGTTGAAGGGCTTGTAGCAAAAATTGATTGAAGTGGTATCACTACTTTTTCGCCAGTACAACATGAGTACTTCTTAATCAACACATTTTCCTCAATTCTTCACTGGATTAAAAATCAAACTGGGGTCCACCACCGACAAACAAAGAAAAAGTTACCGAGTGATAGACTCCAGACAATTTGTTCAGGTGCTCATGAAGTTGAGAAGTCCAAAGTAGAAAAAGCAAAAGCGAAACGCTTACTTCAGGCACTCCGACTGAGCCAAGGTCTGGTCAAAACCGGTCGGCGTCTCATATATTTTAATAGAGATATGCCCTAAATAAAATAAAGACTTTTTAAAGAATTCCTTGACTCAGTCGGAGTGCCTGAAGTAAGTGTTTCGCTTTTGCTTTTTCTACTTTGGTGTTCACCACCATCATACTGTATGCATTTTGCTGTTTTGAAAGTTAAAATTAAAAGAGCCATTTGTGAGTTTTGTTATTGCTACAGTACATAACCAGTTTTAGTATTAACAGCTGTTTAGTTACTGATCTCGAAGAGACGTTGTCAGTTCACAGCATCAAACTTTAGTCCTTTACTCATTGAACACTGTCTTCATCAGTGGAAAGTACTAGTGACATAAACTCTTTCCTCTACTGATTTTCCTCTACTGAATCAAGCATGCTAACCAGCTAGCTCCAGCTCATCTTATCACTTACTCACTGCAGCCTCCAATCTACCCTGAAGACATAGTGCTGCTCTGAGGGCACATTATAACCTCTCGTCTTGTAAATGCAACGTTTTTCTAAAGCTCTTGCTGAAAGCGACAGTCACCACCGCCTTCTCCCAACATGGAGCCATGTTGAGTGGCAAAGAAAACTTACAAATACCCCCCTTTAAGGCAAAAAAAGTGTCTAAAAGGATAAACCTCTCATGAACTTCCTGTACCTTTTTCTGCCACAATAAGATTGTTAAGTCTGAGAAAATAGGAATCTTCAAAGAACAGCCCTAAGACACTTAAAGATAATGAATGCAGAAATTACATAGCGTAAAGCTATGTACACTGCATATCTCTGTCTTGGATCTCTGTTTGTGACTCTTTCCTATTCAGCTCTATGCTGTTCAGACACAAGACTATGTTCAAATATTTGTAGTACAGACGTTTATTGGGCGAAATCTGCCGGAAAGTATCAAAGAGAATCAAAGAGAACAGAAGAGCTTCTTTTGATTTTTTTCACATCATCATTTATCAGTCGTACAGAAAAAAATCCAAGAATCAAAGTAAATATTTCACCAGAAGTAACTTCAGCATGCAGGTACACATTTTATTTTTGTACCAACCAACTGTCACATGTAGTCGACTTGCTCTCGTCTTTACAAACTGACCAGCTGTGTTTTCACAACCATACACCCACCTTTGATTGACAGCAACCACTTCATGTCCGTTCCCCTGAGAGCTGTTGGAAGTCATCCTGGAAAATGAAGAAAATACACCACTTCTATTAGAGGACAGAGTTTGTGTGGGAAGACCAAAAAAAGTAAATCATTTAATCAGTAAATAACCCTGGAGTCCACTGACCATGACAGATTGACCGTAATATAATCACAGGATGCGATTCCCTTCAACATGTTCAACTGATTAGTCATTCTCATTACAATATTAATGGAGTGAACACCTAATGAGGAACAGAACCACATTACATTATTACTGCTCATGCTCCACACATGCCTTCGAGCCACTGCCTCCCAACAACATTTAAATATTTAATCATTATATCCTTAAAACAAAATTTGGAGTGGTTGTGTATAATTTCTACTCTAGACCCTTGACGCTGCAGTTTGCAGCACACAGAGTTTGTACATGTGTTTTTTAAATTGTAGATGAGTTAAGTCACCTTTTCGTATTTTGTTATGTTGCAGCCTGAGCTAAGGTAACTAAGATACATTTCACAATCTACACTCAAGGCCCCACAACAGCAAAGTAAAAACAGAATCTTACAGATCATAGCAAATTTGTTGAATGTCACGCAATGACATCAGGTATTCAGACCCTTTACCCACTGCTTAGTTGAAGCAGTCTTCTTGGGTGTCACGCCATGAGCTTCACACACCTGGATTTAGGGATTTTCTGCCATTCTTCTCTCCAGATCCTCGCAGGCTCTGTCAGGTTGGAGGAAGACCGTCAGTGAACAGCCACTTTCGGTTTTCTCCAGAAACGTTCGATTGAGCTCAAGTCAGAGGAAGGGCAGACCCTGGCCAGGTTTTCATTAAGTATATCTCTGCTCTTTGCTCAGTTCAGCTTTCCCTCAACCCCGACCTGTCTCCCTGTTCCTGCTGCTGAAAAACACCGCCAGATCCTGATGCTGCCACCACCACTTTGCCTCACCATCAGGACGGTATTAGACAGGTGATGAGTGGCACCTGCTTGTCCCCAGACATGACGCTTACAATTGGGGCCAAACAGTTCAGTCTTGGTTTTATCAGACCACAGACTCTTGTTTCTCCCGATCTGAGAGTCCTTGAGGAGCAAACTCCAAGCAGCTTTCATGTGACCTTTACTGAGGAGACGTTTCCCTCTGGCCATTCTGACATATGGCTTAGATTAAAGAAGGAGCCCTGCGGCGATGGTTGTCCCTCTGAAGGCTTCATTCATCTCCACAGTGACTATCAGTTTTTTGGTGTCCTGTCCACTCTTAGCACAGCCCTTCTCCCTGAGTGCTGAGTTTGACCGTCCAGCTGAAGGTAGAGCGCTGGTCGGTCCAAACTTCCATGGGAACCTTCAGTACAACAGAGATGTTTCCCTCAACACAATCTCTGACTTCTGCAGATAGTCCCCCCCTCCTTATGAGTTTTTGCTCTGCTACACATTATTATAAGCATATTATAGCATACATGTTATCTTAATTTACCACAGGTGGACTCCAATGAAGGTGTAGAAACATCTCAAAGATGTTCAGGAGAAGTGAGAGGCAGCTGAGTTTAATTTCAAGTGTCGTAGTCAAAGCGCTGAACACTTGTGTTTTGTGCCTTTATCATCAAGGAGTATTGAGTATTGCAGCTACAGTAGATGAAGTAAATCTGAATTTAAGCATATTTAGCTTAAGGCTGCAACATAATAAAATATGAAAAAAGTGAAGGTCTCTTGATGCTCTCTGAGTGTACTGTACGAACTGTTTTTCTAAGAAGCTTTGAATCATATCTTTGGAGTTTGAAGGTATGAGGTGAATTCTCCGTGGGTCTCGCAGCGACATTGTGAAAACTAATGGATGCCATTTGAGTCCTGTTCCTGAGGCGTCAGGGAAAAAATAACTCTTCCCCCCATTACCATCTGTTGAAATACCTGGGTCGTACTCTTAATACTTTCTCCTCTGCAATCTTTCTGTTGTCCTCCAGAAGAAGTAAAGTGCACTGTATTACTCCTGCTGTGACAACTGGAGTGCATTGCTGGCATGAAATTACATCTAGAATGTTTTTCTTTCTTTTTCTCAGTGTCACCATTTTTATGTAAGTAGAGAAGTGTTTCAACAATAGCTCCAAATATGTTCCATTGTACATTTAATAATTCAATTAGGAATTATATTGCATACACATCATACCACTGAATATCAATATTAATTGTTTGGAATATGTAATTCCTCTGCTAGACTGCTATGAATGCCTTCTGGCTGGTCTGATCTAATGAGGTGCTGCATCATAGACCAGGCAGATAATCAGTGGCACAAATTAACAAAGTTATTTGAATTAATCAGGTGATACATTTGGGTGAAATTTTAAACAACACTAAAGGGCATGCTACTTATGTTTCATTTACATGCACGTGTCAAGAGGCAGTTTAAACTGATTACTGTTAATGAACTCATCAAGCAAAAATGTTCAACTATTTGGACGGTGTCGCTGAGACCCATCAATATCTCCTGACTTTGATGACATTAATTCCATCTTTTATTAAATATTATATTTTCATAATTGGCCAAGTCTGGCTCTCAGTCTTCACAGCAAACATGCACGGACATGAGATGAACTGAGTTAAGGCCTCATGAAGGTCATTAGTGATGATTAATGATCGCAGATACACGACAGAGAGGACCAAATACTGCTAATTTATGTGTGAGAACAAAGAAAATACGAAGCACTTAATTTCTGAAGTACTCTTTAGATGAGTTTAATTTGTTTAAAGTAAGTTGTCTATAGTGCCATAATCAAATATTTTTTTTGAGAAGGTGAGGACAGGGTCTCCACTCTAAACATAAAAATATTAGCAAAAATAATGCAGAAGAGACCAACAAGGGTGTTTTTGAGTGTAAGATAAACAAGAACAAGTAAAGCACACGCTGCTAACAAGAGGTGAGGAATCTGAAGGTGCTGAAGGTTACCAGTTATATAACACCCTGCAACTCGCAACCAAAGGACGAGGTTTCACTTTCAACATGACGGAAATATTAATAGTGCACAGAGTTCCCACCTTGACTCTGGTCTCTTGATATATTTTACCCTTCCTTTTTGCAAAGGATGTGCAGTAAATTGGTTCACAGAAACAGTTCTCACTTCCATGTGCACTGCAGTCAAACAGGCGCCATGACAATAACAGGCTCCGTTAGACTTCTACATCACAAATTACCGCACAGACCTCTTCCATGGAAAAATGGAAATTTTACTTCATTTAATTTGATCACCCTCATTTATTTGTTTAATAATAAATGTCAGCAAAGGAAATTTTGTTTTTAAGCTCCTTCTCTTGAGAGATAATGATTGCATTCTAATATTATTTGAGACAGTGTAACATTTTGCATGCATATTAGCAGGACATACATTGTACTCAGCAGTGTAATAAATTACACAATATCTCATATGGTAAATGGATGGAGTGCACTTATATGGAGCTTTTCTGGTCTTATCGACCACTCAAAGTGCTTAATGATACAAATTTACCCATTTACTCATTGATCACATCCATACATTGATGGAACCATCAGGAGTAATTTGGGGGTTAGTGTCAAGGACACTTTAACACATAGACCAGAGGAGCCAGGATCAAACCACTGGTCCTCTAATTTCTTGATGACCCAGTCATTCTCCTGAGTCACAGCCACGACCCCCAAACATGAATGAAATCAACATTTTATTTTCCAGATTGTTCATTTAAGTAATGATCTGCTGTGATACTGTGCATATGAAGGTGTAATTTAGCACTGATTATACCTCGAGAGACCAGCAGCTTGGCTGAGATGTTTCCCTTGTAATCATAGACCAGCACAATTCAACAGTCAATCAACCTTTACAGAATTACATGAAAGTTTACTCCGGTTTAAATCGATGTATGTTTTTTTTTAAGTAATTAATATTTAGCCAACTTATAAACTGCTAAAGAACACTACACAATGATATATTAGCATAATTATCTCTTAAAAATTCAGATAAATCGGTTGGGAGGCCAGTTTATAGGTGTCTAGGCAGCTTAAAGTAGCTATACAAGCTATAGCAATTTAGTGTTTTTATATACAAAGTTTGAAACATTCACTGTAACAAACACTGCTTGTGATTTAGGTAGACAAACTTTCAGTTGAAACTTACAGTATTTGACAGACAGCCTAATCGGATCATATTTGGATTAAAAGATTATCTCAGCATGCTACGTTTGTTTCTTCCTAAGTATTAACTTTATTACACCTTCAAGAATTTCTGGCTGCCTTTGCATCAGCTTTAGAGGATAGAGCTTTTACAACCTGGTTCCTGTTTGTACATCCGTAAGTGTAGAGCGGCTGTGCTCTGCTGAACAGAGCAGAGGATCTTCATCTGAACCAAAGACTCGGAGAGAAAATGAAATGAATTTCAAAGCATCTTCCTCAAATTTCTGACCTTAACAGCCTCAACTTCAGATTGATGTGCTTCAGATGAACATCAGCCCCCGCAGATGCAATTGAACCACGATGAAGTTATGCAGCTGTTGGAAATCATTTCTCATTTTATGGCACGCTCCTTATGTCATCTCTGCTTCTGTGTGATATGATTTGAGGAGCATGCTGTAATTTAACAAAGCATTCAAACATTAAGCTGAAAACCCTTACTGACTGAAAGACGTTCCAGTCACGATTTAATGTGTTTCGTTTCTGGAACATTGTGAGGAGCCGAGATGAGACGGGGTGGGAGGTGTCTGTGCTTCTTCTCTGATTTCTGCTTTCCTTCCAAAATATTTCGCTCTGCCTTCTGTCAGTCACAACCCGTTCAAGCCAAGACACAAACTATAAAGCCATGCTGCTTTTGGCCAATGTGAAATATAAGAAATGAGTTACCTCTTTGATGAATACATTTACTGAATCATTTAATTATATTCTATAGCTTTTGTTCTTCAGAATAAAATGTCAAGCATATAACAGTGGCTTTTTGCTTTGTCCTCCATTGTTGAAAAGTTGAAAACAGGACGTGTGAAGGGCAGAGTGGGATTTCAAAATGCTAAGCTTTTTTGAATCATAAAACCGCTCTAAAAACCAAAACTATAGTAATGTGTGTGGTCTGCATTCAGAAAAGAAGAATCACAGTCTGTCTGGCCTGTTTTCTCCTTTGCCAGTATGAAAAAAAAAAAAACCCTCAATGGAAGCCAACAACAGTATAAATCACACGTGACATGGGTGCAACTTTCAAATGTCATGGTAAAGTTGCTTTTGAGCTCAATCTGTAATACAGCACAGCACTCTAGTGGCCACGAGGGTAATAATTGTCTGTGTGTGTGGGTGTCTGTGTGAAAATGAGAATTGTGACTTTGAAATACACTGAGCCACGAAGGTGTCCCCCTCCCCCCCTTTCTTTTTTTTTTCTCCCATCTTTTCTGATATAAATGAGCAGGTGTCAGGAAAATGTTTCACTTCCACTTTGGCTCATACACCAACATCACAGATGACCTGACATGGAGGTAGTTATTATTCATCATGTGTGAGGAGACAAAAATGAGCCTGCATTATATGTATTCAGTCAGAGCCAAAGAGGCAAACACATGCGGTAAATTTTAAATGCGAGGATGAAATTCCGCATGGTGACGGGCAGGAACTGACTCAAAGCCGCAAATAAGATATTTTCATCTGGAATGACATTTTGACACAGAGAGTCTGTGTGATAGACAGACGGAGACGGAGAAAACGCTTGACTAGTCAAACAGACAGAGGGATGAGATGTGTTTGTAAAACTGAGAACCCTTAAGCACCATCCACTCTTTTGGAAAAGTGTGACAGTCAAACTTTCCTTCTCTCTTTGTGACGCCAACGCTCAACTTTTTTTTGGGAGAGAGCCGGTGTTTGTGGCATTTTCATCGCCCAAAGACAAAATCAGGAAACTACACCTTTCAAGAATCTTTCAAGATAGTTTAAAAGGACATCTGGTTTCCTAAATCTGACATTCAAAGAACACGTTGATCACATTTACACCACCAGTAACTGAAATGAAACGCCTGTCCTTTGACTTACTGTATAATCTAAAGGTTCTGCTATCAAGACCCTTCAATGCATGTGCATATACTTTAGCTGCAAGGCTACTACTGTCAACATGTCAGATGATTTGGAAAAGGTTGAAGCAAGCAGTGGAATGAAAAGAGGGAACAGAAAAAAGCCTCTGATTTTTTATATACAGTATATATATATAGAAGTGTATACACTGTATACAGGATATAATTATTCTCAACTAGTGCCTCCTTCATATGAATCACATTATAATGAATTAAACTATGCCTCATTTTCCCAGGAAACAGCTCAAGGACCCTTGAACTCGTGAAACAGCCACTGTAGCCATTAGTGTGAGTCTGCTGTAATTCATTATGCAAAGCAAGGCCCTTAGTAATATGCAAAGAAATATTACATGGAATGAGTAATATGAAAGTAGAACTCATTACAAAGCTACAGCAGTATTTTCTAATATGAAAAAAAAAATCCTTATGACCCACTGGTTAAACCTGGTGTGACCTAGTTTTGAATTTCTTTTCCTGAGCAGCAGCAGCGGCTAACATTTGTGTGTTTAGACATTTTCAACCAAAATCAATGACATGGAAAATGAAAATGGAATGAAAAACAATGTTCATGTATGAGATGTAAGAAACCGCTTCACAACATACAGCATAGTAGATGTTAACTACAGTAACGAGAGCCACAAGGACATTTTAACTGAACTAATACAAGCTGCATCTTTATGAATATGTCATGTAGCTGGTGTAAAGTGGGTCTGGTGTGCTTTAATCTATGATGTATAAAAAACGCCATGGGGGACATGTTTACACACATGTGTATGTAGAAATGTCTTCTTGCAAGGAGTTAACACTACACATACTATGATGTAATCATTAATTAAACGTCTTCATTGCCTCGCTGTGGCCTGATTGGATGAACATCGTGTCTCGCTGCCTTCCTTCTGTATCGTTTTGGCACATTTGAAAACTCACCTTTGAAACATGACCACATGAAGCATGACCTTTAATTAAAGAGAAGGACATGCAAGGCTTCTCTGAGGTGTCATGTCTTGGTACAAAGTGTGACTCTAAACAAAAACAAAAAGTGAACAAAATCCCAGCATGAACTTATATATATTCCCAGCACATCAGAGACATGACACACAGTAATGGAACAGTCTGAAGCTGCTTTATTTTTGATAAATAGGGGGGTCTCTTTTTCTGTTATCAGTCTGAACTTTTGCATTCACATTATTGACTTAGATATTAAAGTGTCACTATGAGTTTGGAGCAAGAACATGTGCATATATCCGCTCGTATAGTCTGTGCTTTCAGATTCTTCTCCACCCTCTCCCTTTGTACCGTCAGACTCTAAACTCTGCTCTTCCAGTTCAAGCTTGTGATTTCTCACTCATATGGATGCGACGCACACTTTACCAAATAGATCTGAATGTCAATGCTGAAATATTGTATATTGATATTTGCATTACAATTTTGTTTAGATCAAAATGATCAGTCAAGGACACAGATGGTCAGCCAGCGCGTGAAAGGGAGCGGCCCAACCAATTTCATACCTACTGCTGCCTACTCAGAGCGCATAACAATTCCGCTGAGCCGGTTGTATTTGACATTGTGAATGTGTCATGTTCATATGGGATGGCTCCTTTCGGATCAGCCTGATGCAGCACTTGCAGACTTCAGTGGAGTCCAACATTCACCTTAAAAAAAAAAAAAAAAGTCATACAAGCACTTTTGCTAAACGGTGAAAATCCCTCAAGTGCTCGTCTCGTCTGCGGCTGTAAAAGCAGATGTGGCTGCTGTGCTTGCCCATCTGTAGCCAATATATAGTATGGGGACCTGCTAAACTCTCCTTGGCCTGCATACCATTTCAATACAGCTCTAATACAGCTCAGGTAAAATGCTGTTGCTTGCAGGTGTATTCTTGTTGGTTTTCATCACACATGTACATGAAATGAAACATTTTGTGAGCGAATAATTCTTCCATACTTACTCTACATCTGTTGCTATTAACTCAGTCTTTGCACCACCTATGGAATCAAGCAGGCTAAAATTCATACTATTTACTCTATTCCCTCCATATAATGCTTTGAATATTTTATTCCTGGTCTGATCGGAGCCCAGGAAGAATAGTTGATGCAAACTACATCAGCTAATGGGGATCCAAATCAAATCAAATCAAATCAAATCAAATCAAATCAAATCAAATCAAATCAAATCAAATCCTGGTAAACAAAGGGCACGAGAGCAGTGCCACTATTTGATAAAACTCTGCTAAAAATCTAAATAAATAAATAAGCAGTAAGACTGATCTGCTCCTAAAATTAAGGCTCCATTGACAGTTAATCAAAAACGTCCCGCTTCTATGGTTTCTTGCTGTGGGTTGAGCGAGCCGTTTCTGTTACCTAATATTGATGTAACATGAAATGCAACAGGTCAGAGGATCTACTTGTTTTTAAACTAAAGGAAATCTACTGTTGATAATGCTTCATTGGAGCTCAGTTAAATTACACTAAATTGGAAACCACAGTTTCTGGGAAAATTAACTATGCAAATTAAGTCGGCTATAATCTAGTATTGTGAACAATGCAGAAACCTTGATAATTATCTGTGAGGAAAACAAAAAGACACACAATGTGCTCTCTATCTGTACGTTTTTTTTATCTTCCTGTCTGCTGCAAACCTCAGGCAGAAAATGAAAAAAAGAGATCAGCCAAATTTTTCTTTTTCACCAACCGTCTCAGTTAAAAGTAGCCTACAGAGAACAGAAAATGTCTCTGCAACAACTCATCTGTCAAATATAGTTAGTTGAGTGTAACTACATGATTTCTCGCCATCTTGTAGTATAGACTAGTATAAATATAAAGTGGCAAAAATGGATTCATCTGAATCATCCCTATAAGTGCAGAGTACATAAATGTCATTCCTGTCACTGCTTTGGTCATTCTTAGAAAAAGTCCGTAATGGTTATGTATTATTCCACTTTACTGCTGAAATCTATAAATGACAATAGGAATTAAAACATACCTGGAAATAGAAAATAACACCAAAGTAGTGAAATGTTATACAACTACTCATGTCTTGTATGATTTTAAGCCTGCGTGATGGTATAATTCTGTTGACGTCGGTGTACGTCATCACGCAGAAGGCACCCGGCGCACGCTGCACTAAGCGAGGCACGTTTGTTTCGGTTTGTTTTCATGGTGGACTGGACACTGGGCAGTGGATGACTGAGCGCTGCAGAAGTTGTGGAAAGTGAAACGATTCAGCCCAGAAACGAGTTTTGCACCGTGAAACAGACGAAGACACGAGGTGAGGACATTTCATTTCAACCAGACACTGATCAGGGTGTCGACTGTTGCCATGTTTACCGGAGCTAACAGTACAGTAGCTGTGTAGCTAATGTTAGCATCTGAGTAGTTGCCCACTTCTCTGTCATGCAGGGATAATAAAACTGAAAATCACACTGAAGCTGGTAGGACGTGCCTTTTTTTCATCGTGGGTGTGCTCTTACCACTCCCCATTGACGCCGTTAGGCGTGTTTACTTAGCAGCTAATAATGTGCTGTAGTACAGATTATACAATCAGTCTTTAACTTGAAATCCCTTTATTATTTGAGGACAGTTAGTTAATGACTGAATTCATGCCTGAGCTCCAGGGTGTTTTCGCGAGTACTCCAGCCCTTAGGCAAAGCTTCTTGCCATAAAAGCAGGGGGGAAAAATCTAACTAGAAAACGTATTAAAAGTGTTTCATTTGATCAGTCAATCAACAGTATAAATTAGTATAAATTCTGTTAAAATGAATCCTTCTTACAAGAATGCAGCACAATGAAGTTAGCTGACAGTGGGGGGTTCCTTTGCAATGTGCAATCAGCAGTTTGACAAATACTGGCTGATATCATCTACTTCCACCTTTATGATCATCTTTGTCAAAGTAAATGTGATATAATGTGATATAGGTTACCATTAGTTTGCAGAACAAACATCTAATGAAATCACTCTGGGGTTTACCAAACCATGATGGGTTTTAATGGGTATAAAAATAATCATTATTTATAGCCACAAATAAATGTCAAACCTTTCATGGTGCCAACATTCTTAATCAGAAAATGTGTCTGTGTGGTATCTTTTGAATAATAATAATAATACTCATGTCATGTACCATTTCCTGTTTTTTCTCTCCCTAGGATTAACACTATGACTTCTCCCGAGCCCGTCATCAGGTCGAAACAGACAGAGAAAGACGTCAATGGAGTTTCAACACAAGTCGTCTGTACAGAGTTTAGTAATTACATATTTGTAGTTCTCACTCAGTACGGCAAAATTGGGACACTGATATCCGTCACACCTGACTCCAGGTCTAATGATATCAGCACCCCAACGTTCTCCACCAAAGTGCTTCTGGGCAAAGACGAGGTACGCTGGATGAATCTGTTGAGATAAATAATGTATCAGTGGGTATCGAGGGATATCAGACAGACTCGGCCCAACTCATTTCATACTGTGAAAGGGCAGATGAGATTGGTTCTGACCTGCTCTGGTAGATTGGGAAAATTAGATATTTTCAGGCCTTTTACTATTTACACAAGAAAACTCATTTAATCTCTGCATGAGCATGTCATTTTCAAACTAGCACACTGTGCTGGAATCATCAGTAGAAATGGATTAAAACAGTATTTTATCGTGCGGTTGACAAAACTGTTGGCAAAACTTACACTATCTTGTAAACAACACTATCATAAAAAATAATATGTCAATAACATAACACTGTTGTGTTATATAGTGTGTAATGTCTCAACAGGGAGTCTTCATCTCTTTTATAATCTGGTTTGTTGGATTATAGAAGAATCTGCCACAGCCACCTTTCTGTTTTTCACTGAAATAGAATCAAGTCATAGTAAGATTTGCAGATATTGTTTTCTGTAAAAGTACCCGCCAATAATGCGCCATGTCACTAATGGAAAATTATAACTATTTACTCTGAAGAAATCGAAATCGCTTCAAAGAATCACTTTTTAGTTTTCTCCTGATGCAAACATGTTACATAGCAGCATTTCTGTGTGTCATGATCTAATAACCTCGTTTGTGTTTCTGTTTTCAGCCACTGACGCATGTCTGTGCCAAAAACCTGGCAACATTTGTGTCACAAGAAGCTGGCAACAGGCCTGTGTTACTGGGACTGGCACTAAAGGATTCCTCCATAGATTCAGTGAAACAAATGAAAGAGGTCATTAAAAGCTGTAAAGTCTGGTAGTCTGGTCAACACAATGGACATATAGCCCTTGGGATGCCTCCATTGTCACATTTTTCTGTTGTGTCTTTTTGTGTGTCTGAATACTGGTTTGTAGTTGAAGAAACTTGAGGCTTGAGGTCCGATGTCATTCACTCTGATTCCTTTGATTCGTTGAAATAGGAAGGAATGTCTCCTACCAAGAACGCAATTTTGAGTTTATCTGGTTTTCTGCAGGCCACTGTGCTCTCACAAACTGAAGAGGTGTGCAATGACAAAGTTATGCTTGGCCAATAGCTGCAGTTATATCACTGTGTAAAATATATATTTGACCTTCCAGCTTTTATTCCAAGTTTGTAAAACTTAATACTGTTATTTTTGTACTTTTGAATGTTTAAATATTTAAATATTCAGAACTATCTCTTGAGGATGATTCAGAAATAAAACAGGTCTCTTCTAAAAGTTGTCTTTTTTTCTGTCTTTGAAACAAAAGCAGCTCAGTCATCTCCACTCCAGTGAAGGATAATTTGGGTTTAGCACTCGATCAACATTTTAAGTATCACAAATCTTTCCATCCAAGTGGAAAATTGGGCCAGGCCTTTTCTAATCATGCCGAGGTCTTTGCTTCATTCATCAATTATAGCAGTATTACAGAGGCCACAATGCAGCAACCCTTCAGTCTCCCTCAGCACATTTCCAACACATCCTATGTCAGTCATGTTTTACATTATCCTCTGGACTTTGTAATATAGTGTATAATTGTAGTATAAAGATGTAATAAACATTTCTATAGTTTGACTGATTTGGGATAGTTGTGTCCTTGCTGAATTTAAATATCTGTCTGATTGTCTTGATTATTGATTTTGGTTTATAAAAAATCTTTGGTCTATATAGTTTTGATACTCTCAAGCACAAAAATCATTCAAAAGACTAAATGTCAAAATTATAGCAGATTGTTTCTTGTCAACTGGTCCAGCTCAAATATATGTCCCTGTTTTAAATTCTTGTAACAGATTGTTTTATTGTGCACTGTTTATACGTGTTAGTGTGTGTGTTTATTAGTTATTGTTGATAAGTTAAGTGATATATTTATTTTTGCTGATGTCCTTTTAAAAAAAACATTAAGCAAACATAAAGACATGACATAGCAAAAGACAGGGAAGACCCAAAACAGCAAAAAGGTAAATGGATTGAGATAAATTGTGATAAGCAAAACAAGAAAAGAAGAGAAAAAATAAGTAAATAGTCATAAGTCATATTTTATGAAACAGCTTTAACATGGAGAACCTCAGGCAAGATTGTATTATTTAACAGTTTAAGCAGAGTAAGCTTACAACCAGGAATTACTTCACTATATCATTAGGCCTACTTTTTTTTTTTTTTTTTTTTTTTTTTTGCTTTATTATAAAGGGGGGTGAGCAGGGGCCCAACAAAAAATATTAGCCCTTGGGCCCCTCAAGATTTTAATCCGGCCATATGACTGTGTAAATTTACTACTTTAGGTGATAAATAAGTTTTAAAAAATCTATGACACTGTAAGCAGGAAACGTGGTGACGACATGCGTGGAGCTTTGGTCACGTGATCCGTTCACCTGTTCTGTGCCCAACCTGTTTATCCTGCTGCTCCGTCTCACCGCTCAAGGATAGAAAAAAAGTCCCCGTCGTTTACACTGAAAGTTTGACTTCTCTCTGGTTCTGCGGAGTGGACGCCACAGATTCATGCGCTGTCTCTCTCTTTCTGCGGTTGTTATGAGCGGTTTTATCTCGAGTTTTTAACGCTGCGACTGTGCGGACTTCGACCTCGCTGAGGCACCTGTCTCAAACAAGGAAGTCAAGTCCATTGAACCCGTCGCTGATGAAGTCGACGGGCCGTAAGTAAATTGCAGCAAATGCCCACGGTTGGTTATTTTTTTAATAGAAGATATTTCCTGTGGATGTTGGTGCTGTAACGCTGAGCTGTGACAAGTGACAACCCTGGACTGTGTGTGTGCACGGTGTCATCTAAACGGGATAAAGCTGCTTCCACCCTCCCCGTGAAAAGGTGAGTTGTTTGTCACCGGTAAAGAATGCGCATATCAAGGATAAGGTCATTTGAACACCATTTGTAGTGAAGTCTGTCACAAGTAGGTACACAGTACACAGTGAAGTCGTTTCTATTTGTATGTTGACAGTTAAAACAACAGTATAATCCGGGTTTGGCTCTGTGCTCAACAGGAAGTATGAACTAACCCACTGGGGAGCACGTAGTTAAACCCACAGAGGAAGTGTTCTTGTATGTCACCTATATAATTTATTTAGGCCTACTTTCTCTTTTATTTCAGATGAACATCTCTTTGGGGGACATGGATTCATCAGGAGAAAATAATACAATTGTGCACCTGCCTTCACCAGTCCTCCCAGAGAAGTCAGACATCTCTAACATGACCATCCTCCGAACTGGCAATGGCACAATCATAGAGGACCAGATGTTTTTAAGCACAACGTTTGCACAGGCTCTGTCGGGGATATTTGTCTGGTCGGCCTTGCTCATAACGTGCCACCAGGTGAGTTTGCCACTTCAGCTGGAGTCTATAATTTTTTAAGATTATCTTGCCTGAAGAAGCATAAATCACTGCATCTCATAGCACTAGTGAGCAATACAGCCACAAAGTATTTAGCACTTTGTGATGTAAATGTGTAATCAGAGACGACTGCAGACTGACAGATTGCACCTCCCTTGCTAGAGGACAGAAACAAATTCCTCCCTCTATATTACATTACAGCACAGTGCAGTTAGTTCAGTGTCGCAGCTCAGATATTTCCATATGACGCTCTGTCTTATCTAGTCATAAACTATTCCTTCCTTTGCCAGCAGGTATTATTCTTTCTACTTTGTACTTCCACTGCCCCAGTGCATTGTGGGGATGTTTTGCTTTACTTAATAGTTGACCGTGGCTATCAGATTAAAATGGATGAAACGCCTTTAGCTGATTAAAGGACAATAGACAGTGAGTGCTCTTTGTGTGGAGGGGAGAAAAAAAGATTGTTAAGAAGAATAAATGGCTCGACACAGGCCACCTTTACCCAGAATCCATTTCATCGCTGTTGTAAATGAGCGTTCCCTTATGTGTGGGTGAGTTACCCACTGTGCGCAGATGATAGCTTATCATTATGGTTTTATCATTTGCAGAGAATGCAGTAGGGTGCAGTGTATTATCAGCAGGGAAATCAATTGATATTGAGATAACATTTTACAACATTATAAAGGATGAGGTTGTTGTTTTCTTCTTCGCTGCAGTTTTAATGTTCTGCAACAGTAATGGCTCCCAGATTTAGTTAATGGTTTTATAACCCTTGTACTGAACATGCATCTATTCAACAGCCTCGGGCTGGCCATACACTTGTTTATGTTTACATGCATGGCTGTATCTCATGTATCGTGTAATTAGTTAGTTTTTGTTTGGCTAGCTCTGATACCTTTAGCATCCCCATGATTCATCAGCATGTTGCATCCTGTGATCCAACAAAACAAACCTTGTTCAGGGATTTGTGACTCAACATCCAGCAAATTGGTTTCTATCTTTTTAATGTATTACTTGTTTGGCCAAACACTTGGCAGCAAGACATTTTAATTGAGCAAATAAACAGCAAGTGTACCACAGGGAGAAAGGAGCAGGTTTCCAACAGGCATCCTTTTCTATCACACTGAATGAAATGGTCTGCAGGGTTATTGTTGCAATGCTGGTGGTGTTTCATCTGACTTGGTTCCAGAGGATTGCTATAGACTCTGAAACTCACGTTCTGAATACTAAACACAGATAGACAATGACCTTAGATCCTCTTTGCTGTAAAGTCGCCAGTGCTTTCCGGAGTGGAGGCTCATTTTTCTTGGAGGGCTTATTGGTCCCTTTGCAACTTGAAGCATTGGGGATTAAGAGCAACAGACTGCACCTATATCTCCTACAGTATAGTTGCGTCATGTTTTGCATATGGCACTTCCGTTTAGTCACGATATGTGCAACCATTTCTCTTTAAGATTGTTTTCAAAATGTGTGACACACCTGCCCCTCATCCACTGTTACTGTGAGGCAATAATAGGCAAATGCAGAAAAAGCAGAAATGTATTTGAATATATTATTACCTTTACTGGGGAGATTTTGCTTCCACATGTGTTTGGTTGTTGTTACTTGTCTGTTTGTAATCAGAATTATGTAAAAAAGTATTGAACCGATTTGCATCTAAATGGCGGGAGGGATGAGGCACAGGTCAGGGAAGAACCCATTAAACTCTGGTGCCGATCTGCTGGTGTGTTCAAGCTCCAGGATTTTTCATCACTTTCTTTTAACATTATGATATTTTCAGGAAATTATGTAGGCATATGGGATGTAAACAGATGTCTTAATGGTGTCTGAAATCAGTGACAATTTCGACTTGTGCAGGATTGTTTGGCCTCGGTTGAACTATTTACCAGTCTGGTTCAGCAGGCAACTGTCAGGTCAGCATTATGGATTCAGGAAGGACATTGTTTTTTTCCAGTAAATGGAGGACATCAGTCTGTAGCCTGCTCCACTTCACATGTGGAGATGGCCATATACATCACTCCCCCACCCTCACAGTCATCAGGCTTTAATGTGCAGCCTCTAATGGGCATTTAATCAAGCTGCATGTGTTGATTAGAGTTAGACTGTGGATGTTAAGGACTAACATTTAACTCGCTCTTTGGAATAGATGTTTTTTAGGTTTTGGTCACAAACACAAGTCTGAAGACATTTATGATTATGAAATAACAGAATAAAGAGAAGATATTGTGATCATTCTTTATCCTTATTTTCAAGACCTTATGGCTAATTGTACTCAGTGTACAGCAAGTGCTCAGGAATGGCTAGAAGTTGAAAACATAGCAGCAAACTAACCAATATTTGGATCATTGATTATTAATTATTGTTGATATGATTGATTTAAAAGGGCCGATCTGTTATAGAAATAATTGCTGATAAATTCTCTGTTGGTATACCACCATGCCATGAATATAATATCTAATTGTTTCTGTTTCCCCCTGCTCTTTAGAGAGTTCTAGTCATTATTCAAAAGTGGCTTGAGCTTGACGTGATTACTTGGAGTGCCCCCTCACCCACTATTAGTTGCCAAATGGGTAATAAGCTTCTTGATCAACTGAGAAACTAGACTTGATTATGTTGATTGGTTCTTTTTTATGAAGAATGAGTCATCACTCTTTCTAAGCACTGCACGAAGGCAACTGAACTTTCTGGAGGTTGAAGTTTTCAGACGAGAAGTGGAATGCCGACAGGAACCTAAAGCAGGTCAAGTTAGGAACACATAGAAACACCATGACCTGAATAACTGGGAATATTTACAGATGTATGAGTCTTCCGTCATTATGGCGGCATCTCTGGTATCGCAATAATGCTCCCTACAGTAGCATGCTTTGGTTTTATAATAAGTGTCACATTAAGACTTTCCCTGCATGATTGCTTTAATCTGAACAGGGACAGTGAGGAGAGACAATTTGATTTTTTTTTTTTCAGTTTAATCCACTCATTATTCAGTTGAAGCGATCCTGGGATTATCAGAAGGTAATTTATTTATTTGCTCACAGATACTATACCATAATAGCAATTATTGACATGTTTCCAGGTTGTGGCAGTTTCAGGTTGCAGTAGCTTTTTTTTTTTTCATATTACCCGAGAGAACCAAGAGTGACAACTTGTGCTTTACTCACTCTGTTGAAAACATATTTGCTTGGGTCAGTATGGATAATCCCGTCCTTGCGTCAGTGGCAATGTACATTTCAGTCTGGATTAAAAACTATAATTCATCATCAAGATGTGTGTAAAAACGTCTAAAATCTAAAGGTCAATGAAATGAATGATAATCAGGTTTTTGCCATATGCTATGTGTACTCCCCTAAATGTTGTCATCTGCATTACATTACCTTTATGGAGGCCATATGGGGGCATGCAAGAGAGTTGTTCCTCTCCTTCTGTGTGAGTGTGTGTGTTGAAAACTAAAGGTCTTTAATCAGCTTTCTGAAAATAAAGTTTGTTTATGGATCCTATTGCCTTTATCCGTAGGGAAGTTGGAGCTGTATAATATAAGGTCAGGTGCAGCCAGTCTCTACTCTGGGAGTTCATTAAAATGGACGCTGGGTGATCTCTTTACTTTAGAAGAGGAAGAAGAAGAATCAGCCTTTGTTGTCACTGAACAGAAGTACAGCAAAATTTCAGCAATCAACCCGTCCGTACATATACAGCATGCAATACATACAATAAGACAGACATTACAGGATGCGGGAGGAGAGGGGAGGGGTGGAAAAGCAGCTCCCAGACTATGCTCCTGTGGGGGAGTACAGTGTGGGACCGGGAAAAATAAAACCTCAGCAGCATAATACATACAGTATATGAGCACACTTTACAACATAAGAACTCAAAACAACAGCGAAGGCGTGGGATGGGAGGTAGGGGAGTGTGTTGCATATGTGCATGTGTGTAAGTGTCCATGGATGCGTGTGTGCACATATGCCTGGAGAGTCGCTTCGTCTAGCCTCAGTTCGCAGGATGTCATCGCAATAACACAGCAGGTTGCCATGGAGACGTCCTCAATCGGGTCCCAAACAGAGTCAACAATCAACAGGTGTCCGTGAAGAAGGGAGGGAAGGAATAGGAATACAGAACGTCTCACTGCAGCGATCTCCTGGGGGAGTTGTTCCAGCATTAAATGCAGATTAGATTATGATTGTTTGGGTTAGGACGAGTAGTCGCATTCATTCCAATAGACACGATTTACTCTGTTTGTCCATTCTTGCCTCCAAATCGATCCATTCGTTTTCCGTGTTGCGGTTTATAAAGTTTATACCCACAGTCTGAGTGCTAACAGCTCTGCCCACCCCATCAATCATGTAGCTTCATGGGGCTTTGGACTGCTGTCACCGTCTTCCGAATTTTTCGATACACCAGGGCCATGCTTAATCCAATCAGCAGATAACCTGTTATCATGGTCCCGAATATGTAGATGTCCTCGATGACCTCAACGGAAAGAATCACCAGGCACATGACCCTCCACTTCTTCCACCAGTCCATCATGTAACCAGTCGTCGAGAAAATTCTGTCAATTGCGTTGAGAGACCAGTTGACCAATTCCATGATTTAAATTTGGAGAGCAATGCGGAGAGAGGCTCCCGAAGTTTGAGACAAGACAGGACAAGACATAAGAAGCAAAGCAGGGAAGATAAGGGAGGGGGGAGAGAGGGAGAGATGCGTCCGAAGAAGAAAACTATACAATATACAACAATTTAGACAGCCACTCTGTCGCTGCTGCATGTCACAGTGACGGATCTTTACACAGACAGAGCTGTGAACGCAAGGTTAGACTGTAGCCATAAATAATACCCTCCAGATAAAAACATGCTTGGCTGTTTGTTGTCAGGCCTCAGGAGGCTGAAATTCCACATTGATCACACCCTTTTGAGTTTGTATTGCCTTACTGTCGCTGCTGTACAGATAACTTATTATTGATATTTTCTGTCTTTGATAGACTAATCACTGCTGCCCAGTCCCAAAGCTCGTTGAAAAGCCCTCCAGTTATACTGTTGTTTTTTTAATACATTTTTTAAAGAGGAACTAAGCAAGATTTTTACCTTAATTATACAGCTTCAGAGTAATTGTGATGGTTAAATTACTTGTTACCAGGAGAATGGAGGCTCTCTGCCTTCCACTTAGGGTCTCTTGACAGCGAAAAAATGACCAGACTAGTTTTCCTTATAAACGGGGCACATTCTCTGTTTCTCTGTCCTTCACCTTTTGCCATAATCCCTATAGTTTTAGGAGTAGGTTCATTACCTTTAATTGTCAATGCAAGCTGTTTTTAGATCAGCGGGGCAGAGATGTGAGCTCTGCATGGTGCGCGGTATTTCCTCCTTTACCACATCAAATACACAATCCAACAACTCCAAATGCTCTCATGGACAAGTTGTGACCCGCACATTCACCACGCTATGAAATAATAATGTAACATACGAGAGTTGTTTTCGAGGCAAATGCGTAGCCGGAACTACATTCCAGACACGGCTGCTCGGCAGAGTGACTTCAAAAGCGCAAGTAGTTCCTAGTATTTGCCTCATGTGTCGTAATGTTACATAATTATACGTTATTATTTAACAGCATGGCGAATGTGCAGGTTACAATTTGTCCAAGAATGTTATGGAGTTGCTGGATTGTGTATTTAGTTTGATGAGGGAAACATGGGAATACTGTGCGCCTCCGTTGCGTTAGTTGAGCAGCTTCCATCTCCACTCCGCCAATCTAAAAACAGCTTGCACCGACAATTAAAGGTAATGAACCTAAAATTTGTCAAAATGTTAAAATATCCCTTTTATTTCATAGTGAATTAAATGTGTTTGGGTTTGGAACTGTTGAATATATAAAAAGCAATTTACACAATAACCTTCAGAAGAAATAATCATTTAAATAGTAATTTATTTGCAGCCTGAGTGAAGTTATATTACTTGTGTGATGTTGTAGAGAAAGTAGTCTGTTTACCAAGGCACTGTCTGCAGAACAATAGCCTGCATGTGAAAATCCCTTCACCATATGTCATGCTTCATTGTAATCTCATACATCATGAGTAGAAATTGGTTGAATTCATATCCCCGCTCCATGAATCTATAAAAGTGCTAATCAAGATGTTCATGTGTTTACTAATTTTTGTTTTCTCGTGTGTTTTTCAACGTAGATCTACACACACCTTCGATCCTACACCGTCCCCAATGAGCAGCGCTACATCATCCGCATCCTGTTCATTGTGCCAGTCTACGCCTTCGATTCTTGGCTCAGTCTGCTCTTCATTAGCAACAACCAGTACTACGTGTACTTTGATTCCGTTCGGGACTGTTATGAAGGTAAATGTCACATGCCAACTCCTTTTTAAATTTCCTGCTTGGTAGCTTCCTTCCTGACCAGTCACAGCTGCTATGATGGAAAATAAGAGGAACCCACCAAACTCGTTTTTCACACCAGTCACCTCATTATTTGAGGTGTTGCATTTCTAGGAGGTGTAATTGTAGAAGCATCTCTTTTCACGCCTTGGTTCACTATGTTTGCAAATGGGGGAAAAGGCCTACAGTTTGCTCTTTATGTCTGATCTATTTAACTTTTTTTTTTTTCTCAATCATTTTTTTGAGTAATTCTGCTGTGATTTTTCTATATTTAGATATTATGTAAACCGTGTTCGGTAGATTAGATAGCAGCAGTTTAATTGCCTTTATGCAGCTTTACCATAATTCTGTATTTGAAGCTTTAAGACCAGAATACTTCAACAGTGGCAAAGGTGAATCATATGTAAAATGGATTACAAGTAATTTGGGAAAGGGAAAAAGTAGGAAATACATTATTCAGGAGATTAGTTTCCAGTTTGCAGGCCAATTTTGTGGCTGATTGATAGTGAAGCGCATCAGAAAGCAGTGAGACCAGAACACCACCAGCGGCCACGGCTAAAACATAATGAACCTTCTCTTGACTGGACACCATCTGCATTAGCTTCACTTAATCCCTCCTTAAATAGCAACAAAGGATTAGGAAGGGATTTCCAAGACACAGAACCCTTGGAAGCTTCTTATTGTAAGGACTGAAACATTTATTGTTCCAAAATGTAGTACTAATTATTTTTTTATCATGTGGGCGTGTTCTCCCCTGAAATGATTTGACCTTTCAAATGAAGTTATACTTGGGTGATGAGGAATTATTCTGCAGTTAAAATCATGCCAATGAATGTGTGGGAAAAAGAAGTAACTCCTCTCTTTGTCTTACAGCCTTTGTCATTTACAATTTCCTGAGCTTGTCCTTTGAGTATCTGGGAGGAGAGAGCGCGATCATGTCCGAGATTCGAGGGAAGCCCATAGAGTGAGTGCTCTCATTTCAGTCCTGCATGCACACATGTCCTAATTTTGTTGAACTCTGAAGTAATAAATGCTTATTACCGGTAGTGTGAACAGTGATATGGTTTAGATTTCATATGCTCAAGCACAAAAGATGCAAGGTGCATCTCCCTGCCCTTGAATTAGCATTTTACTGTGAGCACAACAGCAAAAGTGCTGGCAATAAACAAGTGCAGTATTAATCTGTGACAGTCATCCTTTATCTCTGAGCTTTTGACCACCCCCGATAGGCTGTGTTTTATGGCTGACGCAGCCACAGGGCAGCAGCTCTTTGCCAAAGTCTTAAGACAGTGGAGACACTAATGTTGAGTCCTGATAAACGATGGCATTGCTTAACACCAGCCTGGGGAGATGAGGTATAAATCCTACAACTTGTTTTAGAGTAGTCCACTGTGCTGAGTTGCTCTTTACACGTCCTTTAGGATTTCCATAGGCAATGAGTGTTTTCTTTCTTAAATTAGCGAGAACTCTCTCTATGTTGAATGTGAATGTGAATATTGAGTATGTTTTCAGCTGGCATCATGTGAGATGATTTATGTCACATATCTAATGCACACTGTTATCATGCTCACAGCCTCACAGCACATAAGCAGCACAGCCCTAATAAGCCTTGTCATATTTTATTTAATAATGTACATACTGCATGTACTAGATTCAACTTAATATATTATGTTCCCATGAATAAACTAGATTAAGTTGGATTAATCTGGTCAGAATTAGATAAATTCTTCAGGGACCAGGCAGAGAACCATGAAGCTTTAGAAGCAGATTCATTCTGTGGGCAAATCTTCATTTGTTTCTCAAATTTATGTTGACTCGAAGTCAAGGCTCTTATTTGCATGCGCTCAGGTTGATTTGGTTTCGACCTTGAGTGTCTGAAGAAAAAGGAAAAGAACACAAATGAAACAATTACAGACACACACACACACATCTGGAAATAGTTCAAAGATGTTGTTGAGGCTGAAGGTGCTGTGCAGCAGCATCACACAGATTAGGAGTTGTTGCTGTTGTGTAAAGTTGAGGGTGAGTTCAGTCCTTAATCGTCCTCTCTGCTGCTGCCTCCAGGTTCAGTCTCACAGCAGAGCACAGACTTTCTCACCAGTTAATTTATTTCAGCCCCTAAACTGCCTTTTAAACACATCACCACTGACTTGGAGTAATAGCACTACCAAAGAACTCTGACTTATTGTAAATGTGGCTACTTTGTTGCTGGAGCCGCTGTTTTAGCCTAGAGCCATTTCATCTTCCAAACACCCCATAATACAAAGAAGCCTTTAAATCCACTGTCTCACATGACACCTTGACCTACTTCACTAAAATTGTTCTTCCAGCTCCAGACATCAGCATTAACAGGTAGAAATGAATCCAAATGGAAGTTTAGTGTATGTGGATGAGGAATTAATAAGTGTTCACTGTTTGGTGTAAGCAGCTTGTCTGTCAGTTTACATGATTGGCTTTTTTTGTAGCGCTAACAGTGACTTGTCTAAGCAATTTTGTATGGACACCATTGTCTCAATTTTATGTATTATTACTCCAACATGTAACTTAATGATGTGTTCAAGTCTATAGAACTGAGTCAACATAAAGCAACATAAACTGAAGCAGTAATGTCATCTAGGGCTACAGTAAACAAACCACTTTTATCACTGTTTAGTCATGTGATTTTTTTTTTTTATCTATAGATTAGATGTTTTGTTCAACCAACAATCCAAAACCTAAAGATATTCAGTTTACAAACCACAAAACCAAATTATTAATCGATTTTAAAAATAGGCACCAGGTCAAAAATCAATATTTCAAGCAAGAGTGCTTTGTTACTGTGTCGTGTGGCTGTATCACATTGTGTATATGTTTCTGTTGTCTGACCCTTACCGTCTGTTGTGTCAGTGTTGACATGATAAACACGTTGTTTTCTGTTGCCTCTGCAGGTCAAGTTGTCTGTATGGCACCTGCTGCCTCGTCGGAATGAGCTACTCCATTGGCTTTTTGAGATTCTGCAAACAGGTGAGCTTCAATCATCCCCTTATCTGTGCTCTGGAGATGCTCTATTTGACCACAAAAATAAATTTACTTATTGAAAACAAGAAAACATCAAACCAAGAAGAAGAAGAAAAAAACACTCTGCTATAAATTACAATTCTGTCCACATCTACAGGCTGCTTAAAAATGACAGCTGTTGCAATTGGCTGTGTGCTTTACAGAGGATAACATCACAGTTTTTTGTTGTTTTTTTTAAAAGGGAAAACAAAAGCGACTGAGGCCAGGTGAAAGCAGCTTGATAATATACACAGAGTTGATATGAACTGTCAGCACTCAGCTCTCTCCTTGAGGCCTGAGATGCTGCACAAGCTCCTAGTCTAACACTGATGAAAATTGGAACTGAGTCTTCAAATGTCTTCAAAACAAAATAAATGGTGAAATAAACATTTTTCCTTTTATTTTGTAAGTGGCAAATGATAAACACTGAGTATAGGCCTTGACAAGAACCAAATGTGAAGTGTTTTGAAAATGAAAACTTTGCAAGTTTTCTCTGGTGGCATTTCTGGAAGACACAGTTAAAGAATAATTCTCCATGAGAGGTCAATTGAAGATCAGTACAGCAGATTTTTAAAAAGTGCATTGCGCTAAAACTCCCATCGGTTTCTGTGTAGTTTTTGGGGTGGAGACTGTGCTGTGAAAGTTGAGGCCCCCGAGCTACAGCTTAGCACTGAGTTTTCAGATTTTTAAAATAGCTCGCCCTCATTGTCATTCATGGAGCAAAGTTTCAGAAATCAATACATCGAACACTTCAGAAGTTATTAAATGCTGTTTTGCAGGTTAACTCCCATGAAACAAGGGACTAACTGGATTTGAAGTAATGATTTGCTGCTTTTGTGCATATTCATTTGTTCTAACTTGATTACTGAAGGCCTCCATTATATTGATCACAGGGCCATGTGGCTTGTAGCTAGAAAACAACAGCGTGCTCTCTCGATGAGAGATGACTTCAGATGAGGTAAAGTCTCCCTGGACTGAGCTGAAAATATCCTCAACAGTTTATCACAGTCAACACATCGGACAAGATCTGAAAGGACCTGATACTCCCAGTGTAAAATACATTAAAATTCTTTGCACATATTGGGGAAGTTTTAGTGTGTGATTAGAAGAGGGGTCAACAAATGAATCGCTGATATGGAAAAGCAGCTTAGAGTTATGGTGGTCCTTTGAGATAAGGTGAGCTGTTGCATCTTAAACTGTTTTTTGACATTTTCAGTTTTATGTCCTGAAGTCACATTAAGGCCTTATTTTCCTGAAAGTGGACATGAGTTGAATCCTGTGGAGCAATTAATTTAGCAGTTTTATCAGCATAAACCAGACACGACACCTGACACGGTATCTCACCTGTTGACAATGACAGGATCATCCTGTTTGTTGTGTCCTGGTTGTTTATTTTTTCATAGAGGGGAAAACATCAAGATTACACACAAAAAGAATTATCTTGTACTTGAGAAGAAGTTATATCAATAGGGCCTCTTGTAAATATTAAAAATGCAAGAGTGGACAGCAGCAGAGATGCTGGGAGAGAAGCAGAAGGCAAAAGGACAATAAAAAAACACTGGCCTTGTGGTCCGATGCGTGGATTCATTATTAAAGTGTGAAATCAATTTGGATAGATCAGCTTCGGAGCTCTGTTTTTTGTTAATTCACAAAGCTGAGGGGTGTTGCCGTTAATTGGGACTCAGGAGAAATATAAAAAAAACAGCTATGTCGATAGTGGCTGCCAGTGAACTGTTGCAGTGAACTCTGAAGTGATGAAAATGAAAACAGAAAGAAGATGCTTCAGGTCATATCAATCTGTGAATTCTCAGTGATATGTCATAATGAAAAAATGGTGATAAGCTGCAAAACAGTCCAGCTGTCATGAAGAGAGATGCTCCTATTGCGTGCCGTTGATACTGATCATCTCTGAGTGAGATTTGCCGATACTGATAATTTTTGCCGTGCATTCATATCAGTCTCATCCGCTTTGTAAACGTTACACACGGCTGACAGGCTGTATGGTTTTGGTGGCCTGTCACACACCACCACAGCCCATCAACTGAGGGTGACTGGTGATTCAAAACATTAATTCCAATCTTCCGTCACTGTTTATTTTTTCGTTCTTTTTAATGAAAATCAACCAAAGATTATCAGCGACCGATCAATATGGGGGCACCCCTAGTCATGAATCTTGATAACCCCTTAATACACCAGTTTGCAGTAGAGCTGTTAATCAATCTGCTGTGAAGGTGGCATATCACACAAATGCACAGTAGAACTAACATACCGTATCCTCTTATCTTATCCTATCTCACACATGTAGCTTAGTATTAAAGTTCATTTCTCTCTGCAGTTCCTGACTTTGAATTAATTTGAGGCAAAAAAAAACAAAAAACAACAACCCACAGTTAACTTTTAATCCACTGCCATTCTGAACCTGCATTGTGTTTTGAATATCAAGCGTGTCTGGAAGTATCATGCTAAATTATTTGCTTTGAGGATATTCACAGTGACAAGCTGGCACTGGAACAGGCAGAGAGCAACCACAGACTGTCAGGACTAAAAGCTTCAAAGTAAATCAGTTAAATAAATGATTATTGATGTCATTCTGTAAAGCCCACCACGGGCTCTCCGGCCATTCCACAAAAGCCTCCCTCTGGCTCATCAAGTCAAACACTCCCATCACTGCTGCAGCTCCACCAGCCAGACCCCATCCACATCGGCAGTTAAGACATCAGGACGAGTTATTTGGCATTATTTGGACAGAAAGGACAGCTTCAGAAAAGACTGCATTATGTTAGTTTATGACCTTTTCAAGTTCAGTGTTTTAAGTCTTTTAATAGTTTGACATTTTAGGAAATGTGCTGTTCTTTTTTTTATGCCAAGAGTTAGCTTAGCACAAAGACTGGGAGTGAGGGAACCGCCGCCCTGCAGCATCTTTAAAGCTCACTAATTAACAACTACATCTCATTTGTTTAATCGGCACCAACACTGAAGTTTAAAATGAACAAGTTGCTGTTTTATGAGGGATTATTGGCAGGGCTGTTTCTTGGCTCTGAGCAGTTGCCAAGTAACCGTAGAGACTCCAGGAAGTTAACTGCCAAAGTAAGAGGCAGCGTATAGCTTCCTGTAACACTGTGAATTGTTATTTTGACAATCAGGTTTTGTAACATGTTAATGAGTAATCTTTACAGCTGCTGACAGGGGGATTTTATTACCTGTGTTATCTCATAGTTTGTTTTAATGAAAGATAGATATTTGTACTTGTCACCTCCCTCACTGCCAGGAAGCAAAAATACCGTAGGTTTACTTCCACAAATGTCAAACTATTTCTCGTAATCACAGCTGTTAAGATAAGACAGAGACAACAAATCACAACAGACATGACAAATTATTGTAATAACTTCCAAAGTTAAAGGGAGTACTGAATAGGTAAGAGAGAAAATGCCACTGGGCGGGTTTAAGGGCAGTTAGAGATCTTTTCCATCTGATTAGATGTACAAAGAGCCCCTTCATACCCCTTCATCCTCCTCCTCCTCTTCCTCCTCCATGTTGTCCTTGCTTGTTTGAGTGTCTCATACTGAATTGTAATGTGTTCTCCAGGCGACGCTCCAGTTCTGCGTTGTCAAACCCATCATGGCAGCCATCACCATCATCCTGCAGGCCTTTGGCAAATATCATGATGGAGATTTTAAGTGAGCACCATCTCTCTTTCATTGCATTTCATTCTTCATGTATCTCGTGCATCCATGCCATTGCCAGTGGGCTCATTTGCTGTTTACATGCACAAGGAAACAATTTGCAAGTGAAGATAATTATATCACCTCCTCACAGCAGGCATGATGGAAACATTTTGAATTGAAGCAGAGGGGGTTTTATTCCAAGCTGAAAGTTCTGGGATTCAACTTTGAAGGAACTTTGCAAGTGCTCTGCTGCATGTTGGCCCAGGTGTATCACCGTCCTCGTCATAATCTCTTGTCTCGCCTCTACCGTCGATATTGCAAATAATAACTCAGCACTTTTCCAATATAGACTAAGGGAATTATATTGTTACATTTTTTCTGCAAAATGTAGTAAATGTTCTGAAATGAAGCCCCTTAATTCTAGCTGTATATTAGACCTGGTGAAGCACAGCATTATAAAGAGAGATGTATTGTTTCATTTAATACTTTTTTTTGGATGTCAAGTGATGCATAGACTGGGGATAAGTTTTAGAATGACAAATTTAATTTCAGTGTATTTCAGTGAGTCACATGAGCCATTGAGGGTCTCAACAGAATATGGAGAGGGTAATATGTTCAATAAAATTGTCTTAAGAGTGTAATCGAAAACCATAAAATCTGCAGCCTATAAACTCTGTCTGACTTATTTTCAGGAGCACTTCTCCTCCTCTTAGCTCCGGATCTTTTACTGAAGATTCAGCTGTGACAACACTTGTTTCCGAACGACTCAGGAAAAGCACAGAGTTCAACGAGGCCTTGAGACAGAGAAGTTTGATATCAGCTTTATATCGTCACCCTCTTACCGTCGAGCCGTCGGATAGACACGATTACGTTCTCCTCCGCCTGTTTCTCTGTGTACTTCAACAGCAGAAATAGCAGGGTGAAATAACTGTCTTTTTCATGTCTTTCTTAAAGCTCTGCAGCAAGGCGGTGGTGATTCACAGATTGTTTACATATATGCTTTCATCCAACCGTGCACTCTCTACTGCATGGCAGTAATTAGTGTAGTCACAGCTGAGTCCTCAGAGAGGCTCTTCAGCATGCAGAGAGGGTAGAGAGGCAGGCTGACAATAAAACACAGACAAATCTGCCTTTTTTATCAGATGCACCCTGAAATAAGACAGACATGAACAAACAGTATTTATTAATTGCTTGTTTGTGACGGGGACAAAAAGGCTGCGTTTCCAGGTGTTCATGCAATATGGCTGAGAATATCATCAGATGTGAGCTGGCACTCTTTTTCATTCAGCCCATTGTAAAATACATGGAGGCAGAACATGAATGAAACACTCTTAATATTTTAGTTTTTTTTTGCCGTACGATCGCAGATGTGGCAGGGTTGTAACATCACCACATGTGTCTGTTTCCTTACAGCGTGAATGGAGGATACCTGTACATCACAATCATCTACAACTTCTCCGTCAGCCTGGCCCTCTACGCTCTCTTCCTCTTCTTCTTCGCAACCAGTGACCTGCTCAGGCCGTACGAACCTGTGCTCAAATTCCTCACAATTAAATCTGTCATCTTCTTATCCTTCTGGCAAGGTAAGTTCCCCTCTCTACTCCTTCTTATATCAGTGCCCCTAGTAGGTGAAGCATAAATTGATGATGTGATGTGGAAAAAATGTCGCTGCTTTTTGTAGGAATGGTCCTCGCCATCCTGGAACGCTGCGGGGTCATACCCAACGCACTCTACATCGACGGACAAGAGGTCGGCGCCGGTACGGTGGCAGCAGGCTGGCAGAACTTCATCATCTGCATCGAAATGTTCTTTGCCGCCATCGCCCTCCGATATGCCTTCACCTGCACCGTGTACCAGGAGAAAAAAAATGATGTGCCAGGTGAGCGCCGTAGAGAGGCTTCAACTGCTCATTACCCGTCACCCTCGCCTTGAAAATATGTTGATATCTACTCGGGCTAATTGTTCCTCTCCTACCCCCACGCAATAAGGACTGACACCGGCTTGAAAGTATTTCCAGTAATTGTATCCCTCTTTTGCAGCCGTTTAGACCAGGCTGCTTCATTTTATCAGGCATATTATACATTAAATCCCTCAATTTTATATATATCCATATAAAACCCAAGCTGGGATTTCTTAATATTTGCAATTTCGCACTTGAATGTGGTGCTGCCGTGATCTGTGCGTCAGTCAGGCTGGAAGTCAGCGGGGGGTAGCCATCAGCCTGAGGGCGCTGATTGTTGCACATGGCTCAGAGGACGGTCGTCATTAAAGCAAAAGCAGAGGAAAGCTGAGGAAGACTTCAAAGTACAGTACAGTAACTAGCAGAGAGCGAGTGGCACCCCTTTGACGTCAATGCTGCCTCCAAGTTAAAGACAAATGGAAGCCGAGGGAAAAGCCCTCGACAGTGACATCAATCACTCGGCCATTTTTTTCCCTGTCCTGCTCTAGGAAACTCTCTGTCCCCTTTAGCTGTGTAATGTGTAGACGTAGCAGAAGTGATGATGGAAATATAGGAATGTCCACATTAACTTGATTGGACCCCTTATTTTATTTAATCAAGATAAAAATCGCACAAGGAAATGACATTGAATTAATAGTTTTCACTGTCATTTATCCCTCCTGAAAGAAATCTGTTAGTACAGTGTGCAGTAAGTGTTAAAATAATAAAAATAGCAGCTGATTATTGCGTTTCTTTTGTGACTGAACTTTAACGGTGAAGCTCTGGGTTTGCACCCCCACCCTCGGGTGCAGCAAATGTGTGTGATTGCAGAGGATGCAACACCTCTTGTTTACCATTCCTCTGCTTCAGCGCCGTGGACCAGGCTGTAAGGAGAAAGTCGGCAGACCGTGCCTAACTGCCTTGTAACCCCCCCCACACCTCCCCCTCCACCTCAGCTTGCCCTCCTCTTTGCCACTTCTGATCCAGTCCAGACAGCACTGCCAAACAGAAGGCTGTGGATGTCTGCTGGCTCTCTCTATTTTATTTTTTTTCTTTCTTGCCTTGGACACCATTTTAGTTCTGGAAATGATTCAACCTGGCTCACAGCTGGGTGCAAAGGGACCATCAGTGGAGTGGCTGTGACTGAATTCTGTTCAGTCCATTTGTAAACTGCTGCCCATGAAAAGGCCACAGTGAAAGAAACAAATCACGGCTATTTAGGGATTTTAATCTTTTTTATTGGTTGATGTTACTGCTGCGATGCCACAATTTGGAAAGTTTACAGAACCAGAAGCACTGGAGCATTTAGTGAAGTAATTAATAAGCTGCTCAAAAGAAATAATTTTCCCAATTGGATAAATTATTTAAAGACTGTGGAAAGCTTTTTGGTCTCGGTCAGCTTCTTAATTTAAGTGATGGTGTCATATATGATGAACACAAACTTTTCTGCCAAAGTTTGATGATTTGATTTTTTTTTCCACATCAGAGATTTTCTGTATTGTTATGTTTAATTACACTTCTCTCACTAGTTAAAAATCAGGCTTTAGCAACATTTGAATCAAACTTTGATGATGCACCCAAACAATCCTGATAACATGAATTAGTGTTGTTGGAGTTTTTTTAAACAGCTAATTGATGTTTTGTTTTTTGTTTTTTCATTTCTTTCCCAAAGTCCAAATTATGGCACATTTTGTGTAATAAATGTTTAATGTTACTGTGAAATGGTTATGATATAAAATTAAGTTTTCAGGGGTGAGCAAAAATATAAAATGCTCAGCAGGATTGGCTCCTTGAAGATCTTGTTGCATTTGCAGTTGAAATGTTTTCTTCATTTGATGTGATGAATACTTACAGATGTTGTCACATGCACTATGATGTTGTCCTGTCTTGTGTCATTGTTAAGCGTCCTTCTTGTGTCTTGTGTTATTGTGAAGCATCCTTGGGTGTCTTGAAAGGCGCTATATAAATTGAAACTATTATCATTAGGGCCACGGGCAATCGCACCGGGCACTGGTCCCAACAGCTATGAAATAGCTGCAGGGACCAGTGCCCGGGCGAAGCCCGGGCACTACTGTTATTGTGTGGATTTTTTCTTATTATTTTTCCACTTCCGGCCAACTTTCGGTTTGCTACTAGTCCTGCAACTCGAAGAGTTGCAGGACAAATTATATATCAAAATGTGCGTCCTGATCGGGATCGGTGTGCTATTACTTTTCTCAACAGTGTACGAATTATTTGCGACGTAAGTCGCGATTTACTGCGCAAAATTTTTGCATGTAAGTCAAAAAAAGATAGGTCATATAGTTTTTGATCAATCCCTGATCAATGACCATGATCATTTAACTTCATAAACAATCCATGGCGCTCGTTTAAATGTTTATAAACACAGACACAGCTAAATCAGACTGACACAGGTCACACACACACACAGACTCTAGAGCCAGGTCTGATCAGCTCTGTCTTGACCTTAAGATCGTGGGTTTGATTCCCATGTTGACAGAGATGGCACAACCCGCAGTAGCTCCCGTGGCCCATTCAAAATTTCCCGAGAGGAAATTTTCTAGTTATTATTATTATTATTATGATGTGACCCATTAACTCACTCTGTCCCTGTGTTTCTGCAGAGAACCTCCCCCCAATGCAGAGCATCTCCAGCGGCCTGAAGGAGACCATGAACCCTGGGGACATGGTGCAGGATGCCATCCACAACTTCTCCCCAGCCTACCAGCAGTACACCCAGCAGTCCACGCAGGAGGTGGTCCAGCCCAGCGCCAACGGAAAAGTGGCCACAGGCGGCAAGGGCTCCCGCAAGTCTGACAAAATCATGCTGATTACCTCTGATGATGAATTCTAGGCTTTTTCCCAGCAAGATCCAGGTGTTTGTGTCCTTGCCACCCCCATCCCTCACCCCCTGGGGAAACAGCTGTATTGCATCTCACACAGAGCTGGATTGAATCCAGGTGTTTAATTCTCTTTATCACAGTATTTAAAATGGACTGCTTACTTCTGTCTTATTTTAATGAGTTATTATTTAAGCTCCCAGAAGAGGAGGATGTTATTAATAATGTTTTAAAATGGATGACTCAGTGAACAGGGAAGTGATCTGCCAACATAAATACGCAGTCATAACCGTAGGAAAATGACATGTCACCGCCGCTGTATCAGAAGTCTGGAGCTATGTGTTTTCTCCAAACGATGCTGCTGGATGTTCAGCAGTGTCCCTGATCCTGATTCTGTTTCTGTCATCACGTCAGCGACCGCTCTCTGGTCGTCTGAAGCCTCGTTCCTCTGATTCATGTCAGTTTCAAAGGGAAGATGATTAATATGTGACTCCAGGTGGGGGAGCAGTGAAGCCAGCGACGGCTCGGGATGACACTTCATGGACTTGTCTCGCATCTGCTTGTTTGAAGTATTTGCTGAGCATTCCTCTGCATGGTTTCCTGACAAATGAAAGGATCCCTTCAAAGACACATTAGTTTTGGAGCAGGCACTTCAAACTGCAGACTGTAGCACTTTGCAATCCTTTGTATCTACTACAGCATGGACAAATTAGATAAACCTGTCCCCTATAAAAGTGGGAGTTGTATTATTCTCATTAATTTTCCCAGTATCCTAAGGAGTGTAATTCACTGCAACTAGACAGCCGTTGAAGCAGACTTTCACAATTAGTCTTTTTGCAACCTCTACACTATAACAAATGCTTTTGGCAGAGCCTTTTTTGTCTGATGTGGTCACGCCACTCTTCATCGTATAATTCCATCTTCCAGGGATTATGAAGAGAAACATGTACAGAATCTGAATGTTGTAAATTATGGTGTTTTAATATGCTTTGTTCGTGTAAACAAAATTGTTCTTTGAATCATGAATCAGGAAGATCTTAATGTATTTAATGTGTGCAATTCAGAAGAAGAAAAGAAAGGCACAAACAACCGAGAGCAAGTTTTTTCACTTAAATGTATTTTTGTCATGTGGGAGACATCTAGCTTTCTGACCACATTAATTATTGTGTAGCAATAGTTTGTTGAACTTTGATACCTTCTCGTGCCAATTATAGCTGTCTTTCTGGGAAAGCAAAGATGAATCTACAGCTCGTTACACAAATATGAAAAGAAAAATAGTGGTGCAAATGTTAGCCCCTTTTTTTGGCACTGAAAATAAAATGAATTCTTTCTTGCTTCTGCAGCTCACATACAGTTGCAAGAAAAAGTATGTGAACCCTTTGGAATTCCCTAGTTTTCTGCATGAATTGCTTTGCTTTCCATTGCAGGCCTGAATTTTTTTGGTGTAAAAATGGCACTGCATACCAGCATGTAAACATCATCTCAAAGGTGAAGTACGGTGGAGGGAGCATCATGGTTTGGGGCTGCTTTGCTGCCTCAGGGCCTGGCCAGCTTGCCATCATTGAGGGAAAAATGACTCACAAAGTTTATCAAGGCTTCCCACAGGATAATGTGAGGGTGGCTGTCCACTAGCTGAAACTCAGCTAGTGTGGCGTGATACAGCAGGACAATGTCCCTGAACATTGAAGTAAATCTGCTATCTAAATAATCTAGAGTAGCTTCAAAAAAAGAAAATCCACCTTTCGGGGTGGCCCAGTCAGAGCCCAGACCTGAATCCAATAGGGATGTTGTGGAATTAGCCATTCACACCAGACATCCTAAGAACATGGCTGAGCTGAAGCAGGTCTGTAAGGACGAATTGTCAAAAATTCATCCTTTAGTGTTGTGCAGTTCTTATGAGCAGCTACAGGAAGTGCTTGGTTGAGGTTATTGCTGCCAAAGGAGGTTCAACCAGTTATTAAATCCAAGGGTTCACTTACTTTTTCTACCTGTACTGTGAATGTTAAATGGATATGTTCAATAAAGACATGAAAAATTATAATTTTTTGTGTGGTATTAGGTTAAGCACATTGTGTTTGTTTATACTTGTGACTTAGATGTAGATCGGATCACATTAAATGGCCAATTAATACAGAAAACTAAGAAATTCCAAAGGGTTCACATACTTTTTCTTGCCACTGTATATTGAATGGAGTAATTGTGCAGTTGTAGATAGGGGGAAAAAAGCTTTATTTGAAAGTACAAAAACAGACACAGCAGACCTATTTATAGGAATAATTTACCATACTTTAAATCAGAGCAGAAACAAATACAGATTTTATTTGTACATGAGGGTAGTTCATTGAGAAAACATGTAAATAAATGAATGTAAAATAAAAATAATTTAGGTGTTTGTTTTAATAAAATTACACAAATCAATGAAATAAATATAAAATATATATGAGCAGAATAATGACAAGCTGTGAAGGGTACATACTCGGTTTATGCTGCCTTATTACTGTTCTTGTTTACAGTCGCTCGTCATGAGACTAGAACAAAGAAATCCATTTATCTCGAATGTACAAACTCGACACAGAAACTGCTGCTGTTGAACTAACATTCAATGTATTTCATCCATTATTTCATCCACAACCATGTAATCCATACACATGCTCCATTCCCACCATCTTGGAGCTTTTTCTGAGTTTATAGGCACAAACAAACAATCTCCTCAGTCTATTATTCTAAAACTGACTTTCTACACAGCTAAAGTTAAATACCGTAGCTTGTAGGGCTGGCAAAGCTTTGTGTGTGTATGTGTGTGTGTGTAAGCTTATTTACTCAAAGACACGTTCTCAGGAAGAAATTTAAAACTCATAACCTTGAATACAGAATCAAGATATGCGAGCAACCTCATTTCTTTACATACTATTGCATTGTTATGGTTCATATAAAAAGGTAAAATAACAACTGATATCTTACACAGTTCCATTATAGCTCCTGGGTATAACAAGCTTCACTCAATTCAGCTGTGTGGAGGGAAGAAGGCTGTTGAGTAAACATGGGTAGGTAAATGTTTATGCCTCTTTTCACCCATAGACTATTCATACTCTGCATAATGCTTATTTGTTTTTGCAGGTCTGCTTTTATTTTAGAAAAAGTGCCTTGTAGAAAATGTAGTTGTTGTTGTGTGGTGTGTGTGGTAAGAGCAACATGTGTGAGAGAGCATGTAGGGACCTCTGCTGGGTCACACTGGATGTAGGTTTAACAACATAGTATTTAATTCATCTGCAGAGAGGTTTGTCTTTAACTGTGGCACAGTACAGAAACATATACTTTGAGAGTTCTTCTTTTTAAGGTGTGTTCACCTCAGATCCAAATACAGTAATAAATGCTGTAAAGAAAACAACGCCTCATTTGGGCTAAACAGCATTCAGTTTAGAAACTCAATGTAATCTTCTCTTTGAGCAATATTGTCTTGTATTGTAACGTGCAGAAAAAGGACTTCTGTAAACATGTACTGTGTTTCTATAACTTCCTCTGACTCTGTGACCTTAAACTTAACAGGTCTGGATGGATAGTCTGTAGCAGCTTTGGACTTAATGTTCAGGTAAGGTTTCTTATGGGTTACAAAAGCATTACCATCATCATCATCATTTGAAACTGTCACTTAATCAATTGTGATCCGTAGAAAGGTTTACTTAGACTGACTAGGTTTACATGCAGCTGAAGTTGTCTCTTTTCCTATATGAAATATTCACATTAACTCTTAAACTAATGTTCAGAAGCCTCAAATGAGACCTGAACATCTGGTTAGCACAAGGCTGTCTGATCACATCAGCTCTTCCTTTGAATTATGTTAAATATTTTTTCAGATGATATCATAGGTACTGAAGATGTTTGGCATAAATCTCCAGGTTAATGACCTAGAAATGATTTAAAATACTGTGACTTCCTTTGCATAGATGGTTTGACTTGCTCCATTACATTTAATCACGTATATTGTCTGTAGTTTCACTCCAATTGTTATAAAAGTTATGATGTAAAATATGACAGATGCAGACGTGCAAGTTCATTTTTGACGGTTAAGAGATAATAAGCCACAGCCTGTATGTAACCCTAGTCACTGTCTGTCCAATTTGTGGATTAGAAATAGCAAATGTGCTGAGAAGAACTATTCACGGGGTATAAATACTCACAAAGAAGACTTAAGTTATGAGAGTAGTTTTCTCATTGTAAATGTGAATACAACTTCAGATAAAAGGTCAGCATCAACATAGTTAGACTTCAAAGATCGATTACATAATCACACCACTCCCAGGATAGTAAAAGACATAAATATAGAAAAATATGTAATATATATATTTTATATACTGTATATGCATATAAAACTAAGTATCAGAAAGAGAACATAGGTCGTATCAACATAGAAACCAAGTGAAAATACAAAATGAGAGTAAGAACACAGCAATGCCCCTGCTTAAAAATCACAGCAGGTTGTACAGCAGCAAAGTTCCCCATACTGTTCTTTGCAGCTATGGAACAGGGGAAGAACAGTCATGTCCTCTTAGCCAAGAGAAAATCCTGACATGAACAATCTCTATTGACTTCACTCCGAATTAGGAATGGATCCTCGGTAAGAACGGCTTTTCATTTTTTATTTCAAGTGACTTTTATATTTAAATATCTCAACAAAAAAAAAGTACAAACAGGAGAAAGGTGTTTACTGCATTTTGCTGTCGTGACACCTCTGTTTCTAGAGATGGGTGTCAGGAGTTCTCTTGCAGAAGAGTGTGTCAAAAGCAAAGTACATAGCTACTGTTTCAGAGTTACCAACACCGGCAGCAGCACTTCTCGTGACCCAGCAGTAGGAATGATTTCTATTTGGACGGAGTTCTCAATGCAAAGTAACAACGGAGGCAGTGGGAGCTTTATCGTTTCTGTAGTCTGTAATATACAGGAAGTAAGTTGAACTGCATTTCACTTGTAAGGACCGCTCTCATTTACACTATATCCAATATGGATTACCTACCAAAGAGTGGCATATTTAAGGAAAGAGGCAAAACATCACCCAGTAAGTGCTGCAGCATACATATCAGAGCGTATACCATCCTCAGTTACATAAGGCTAAATGTGGTCACACCACGTTAAATCACCATGCACTTAAAGCCTCAGCAACTTCAGAAATGCAAGAATAGCTTCTATATCTGTTGTAATTTCCAAATTCTAGTACTCTCTTTCTCTGTGATTTTTTTTTTTTTTATACTGTATCTTAACAGTTTTCTCTAAGTGCTATATAATGAGACACTGGGCAACGTGGAACTTGCTGCATCCAAACCAATCTGTGCCCAAAGTCTTCCTCTATCATCACTTTTCTGGTTTTATATTCTTTGTCCTCCAAAGTCGTCCAAAGGTTCCATCAAATAGTATTTAAAGTCAAGTATAATTCAACTCTCATGCATTAGAAAACGTTATAAGCAGAAACTGAATCATTTCTCTATTCAAGAGGGACTTCAGAGATACCAACACAATCACATGCAGCACCTTCCCGACAGCCCCCAATGTCTTCAACAACATTGCTCACTGTGCGCAACACTTTTCAGCCTCACTGATACGTTCCACTATTTCTTAATCAAGGTATGTAAGGACAAGTCTCACATTTCATGGCAGAGCTGTTGTGACAGCAAATTTAGGGATGCATCAGATATGCTGCTCTGAAATCTGATATACCTGGTGCAGGGTTTTGCAAGTAGGATGCAAAAACATGCACAAAAGAGCCTTTTCAATATGTATTTCTGGCCTAATGGTGGAGTTTTAAAGTTATCGAATTGATGACAAATGTAATGTCAAAATGAATTCACTATTTTCTGGCATTAGCTCCTAAATACTTGGCATCAGTATTGGAGCCCTTGGTCCTAATGCTGCATAATGCAGAGCTCCAAACGGACCACAAAGAGCCACATGGAGGATTTCACTCCAACCGAACTCTACAAACAGATGATTTTTACTGCCTAGTACTGTACCTTCCCAAAAAACAAGAGGAACATTTCAGTGAAAGCGTCTGGTGCTGCACTGGGCTGGCTCTCCAAGGCATGTGGTTGCAGAGCATCGGTAACTGTGGCTATGTAGAGGTGTCCACATGACTTCAAAGCTTGAAATCTTCTGAGTGTTAAACTACATGTGAGATAATGATTTATGTGGATCCATCATAGACCCTGTAGGCAACCGTTTTAAAAGGCTTTGTAAATAGCTTCACTGTCACATATGTATACTGAAATCTCTCAGGTTTTCTGCTCTATGGCAATAAGTATCAAAGCTGTCCGAGGCCACTGCTGCCACATTAAGGCGTGTCAAACACTTCTTCACACTGGAATCAAAGCAAATCTCTGCTATCAGTCAGGGAGGGTCACAGAGGCCCATTACCCTGCCGGTGCTGGGCGTCTGGGAGGGGGATTTGCACAGTGCACAGACAATGTAGATTGTATAAAAGAGACAGAAGGAGGGAGACGGAGTTGTGAATTCAGCGTAACATCACATAGAGCTTTTCCACCCATCCCATCCTTCAGTCTTAACTACTGAGCGTCTTCTCAGTACAGGATGAGCGGGTTCAGGCTGGGTCAGAACCGGAAGGACCAGGCAGGAGAAGGAGAGCCCAGTCCAGTCGACCCTAGGAGGCAGCCGAGAACGGGGTCGGGCTGGAGTTGTTGTGGTTGGCCGACTTGACGATGGTGATGACGCTGGTGGTGGCCACCTTGCCCGGCGACAGTGGCCCTCGGGTCACAGTCCGGGCAAAACACTGCAGGGCCTCATACTTTGCTCGCAGGGCGTCCAGCTCCAGCCTCATGCTGGCGTTCTCGCGGGCCAGCTTGTCCACTTCATGTTGCAGCTCTGTCTTTTGTCTCTCCAGCTCCTCCTTCTGGGTGACGCGTTTGATGCGGCAGCTGGCGGCGTAGCCCCGGTTCTTCAGGGTCCTTCGCCGCTGCTTCAACCGCACGACGTCCTCCTTGGTCAGCCCACGCAGGTGCTGGTTGAGCTCCCGCACGGACATGGCCACCAGCTCATCGTCGCTGAGCGCTGGGGCATTCTCGCCCGCCTCCTTCTTGACCTGCAGGACACGAGCAGAGGGGTGAGCATCTGGTACATGTCGGCATATTGACACAGCCCACTGAACCATTCCTCAGACTCTTCTCACTCACCTTTAAAGCTTTGCTCGTCTTAAAATGAGTCGTCATTCCCTGCATGCAGGCGACTGGCCAGAATCTCACACAAGACACACTGAGGACTGAAGAGAAGAATAAACACAGTTAAGCACAGTGTATTATCACATTATTTGCTCATCATTTAGAGATATATACATTTAATTTGACTATTTCAAATTATATTTACTTAACTCAACTTAATTTAAATGGGAAACATCAGACTTCTTACACACATGCACACACACTTTGTGTTTTATTTCAAGTTTTTTAGGCTTCTCTCTGGAGCTCTAATAACAATAGGTTGGTGAGCCATACTAATGCATAGCTGCATTTTTTTGTGACATCACCAAGTTACAGAGGGCCTGATGGCCTCTTTTAATGCTCAGTCGTGTGCATTTCTCTGCGAACAAAGCACTTTCACAGCATTAATCCAAAACATAGACCTGCTTTATAAACATTTAAGTCATGGAGGTGTCACTTTAAATATAATGTGTTATTAAACATTTAAAACACTAGGTTACATTTAAACTTGGCTTTCTTTTAATCGTCTATGTTAAAATGCTGCGTGTTTATTATTAATCAGTAGTACTTAAACAGCATGTCATAATATTGCAGTCACGAGTCATATTATGGGACTACTTTTACTTTCAATTGCATTTCGGTGTACGTACACACAAGTAGGACTCTACTGTAAATACAGGACTTCTTAACTGCTGTATTGATAAGATCAGATCAGATCTGAACTCCTCATGTTATTGTATAGTGCAGACACTGGAGGGAAAGTGGCCCCTCCTCTTCTGTAACTTCACTTTAAAGACATCACAACAACATTCCAGGGTTATGTCATGTGTCAATATTTGTGTCTGTGTGCTGGTGGTTGGCGGTGCCGCAGACACCAGTAGAGGGCAGCGCGACACCGTTAAACACCAGCACTGGAGCGGAGCGCGCCTTTATTTACTTGTAAGAGGAGGAGAGCCTTGACAATGTAGTTCACTAGACCAAGCAGGATTAGAAACAGGCAACCTCTCTCTCTTTCTTTCTATCTATCTATCTATCTCTCTTTCTTTCTCCCTCTCCCTCTCCCTCTCTTCTTCTTCCTCCCTCTTTGCATTTAAGCTTTCTGCGTAGGCCTATGTGATATTTGCTGGGGCAGTTTTCTAGAAAAGCCCCTCTGTACTCATTACAGTGAGGCACATGCTTTCCAGACTGCCGCCACAGCCAAAAAAAGCGAGGGAGCTGAGCTGTGATCCTGTGAGAGGCACACATCCCCCCAAGGCTCCATTTCAGGACCTGCAGACCAGCCTGACTACGAGTGCACTGTTCCATGCTCGACTGCTGCCATGGAAACACCCTGCGAATGGGCGTGGGAGTGTGAGTCACATGGTCACCAAAAGGATAAACAAGTCTCATTCATAACCGCAACACAGCCCATACATAGGGCAAATAAGAAGCACCAAACTTGTGCTGATAAACTTAAAGGAGCCATGCAACAAGAAAAATCCATCAGTTTGTCGACAGTCTCTCTCATTATCCCGTTACTTCCCCTTTGATTTATGTGAAATGTCTCCCGAGTGGACAAGGACACAGGCCACTGCGCTCTGCCTGCTCATCACAGACATTAAAACAGATCATCACATCAGCATAACATTTACAGTTATGCTGAACTTTACAGGGCCGTAGATATGCATGTGGAAAATTCCTGGAGATAGAGTGTCACAGAGAAATAGTTTCCTTTATAGTCACTGATGTATTTTTTGCTGTGAGACAATGTAGTCTATCGATTCAGGGCTGGTTGGATCCTCTTACACTGGGCTTTCCTGAGCCGCTCCATGCCCTTATTTAACTCTGCTGGATATATTTAGCCCACAGTGCTGACACAAATTTCTGCCAACTAAACAATTTAAGTGAGCATGCGATAAGCGATACCTCGCTAAGAGGGCAAATATTCTCTGCAGGCCTGTTAGCGGCGGCTTTCATGGAAGAAAAGCACACTGGGTGTGGCTGTTCCTTTTGGGATATTTATCATGTTTCCACATTGTACCACTCTACAAAATATTGCCAATGCAGGACTTTGCAGATGCTGAGTGAGAGCGAGAGTGTATGAAAAAGCAGAAACAAACAGCCCGACCCACAGCCACATAAACTGCTGTGAAGAGATCTAGTGAACATCTGTTGCTCTCTCTTTGATTCATTTTGCAAAACATGCAGCAAAGAGTTGCGTAATTAAAATTTCAGGAGCTTCAAATGAAGGTGAAGAGCTGAAATAAAACATTCCTCGACAGCAAGTTGGCCTAACAGCCTAATTTAAGTGGTATTGCGTCAGAGGGGGGTCCCTGGGTGTATTCCTTGAGAAAATCATGGAAAAGTGGCGTGGCGGCCTCCCTCTCTTCATTCAAGAGGCCCCAGCTTGAACCAAGAGGCCAGGCTGTTTCCCTGAAATTCTTTAGGCATGTGCTTATGTTTTTGCAACTCACACAGAGACAAGGTTTTCCTAATCAAAATGCCAAAGTTTCCTCAGAAGGAAAAACAACATTACATGATATCACACAGCCAAATCCCCTCATTTATGATTCTGCCACACAGACGCAACAAATCGTGGCTTCTCGTTCGTAAGCGCAGAAAACAACTCGCATTGGTTTTTCCGTAACAGCGAAAGAGAGAAGGAGTTGGCGAAAAAACACCTCAAAAGAGGAGCCACAGATGGCGGGCAAAGAACAAAAACCACATTCCTGAGTGAACACACATGTGCAAACCTTCACATGCACAGAGGCAAGAGAAGGGAACATGCAGTCTGAATATGTCCTGCGATGCACTCAGCTATGGGGGTGGAGTTGAGACAATCCCACTTGTAAAACAACGGCTGCAAAATTCACAAAATGTCTGGAATTCAGAGGAGTCGCACGTCTTTCGCTTGCCCAAACAAATCAGAGGCAGCCTGTGTTCCCATAGTGTGCAAATCAGAGTCCAACACCTTTCTTTGATGCAGGAATTGTAAACAATTGTGTTGTGTGGTCTGTCTCTCGCTTAACTTTTAACAAACAGCAGCAAAATAATAATTCATTTTGTAAAAGATGCGTCTCTGAGGACTAATGCACTTACTGACAAACCATTACAACAGTTCAGGTTTGAGCCAAGGACTAACACGAGAGTCATTTCTCAATTGACTGTCTATTACAAACAATACACGCACATCTCATAGTTGTGCTCCATTGTTAAGCCGGGGTTTCATTTGATGTGGAGGGCTGCTACTTTGTTCTTTGGGTGTCAACAACTCTTTGAAGACGAACTGACTTGTTTCCAAGACTGTTTTCCAGAAAACAAGACGGGGCTGCGTTCTGCATCAGCACAAAAACCAGACAGCTGTTAAAGAACAACTTCACAAAAATTAAGTTTATTCTAACTCCATATGAACCTGTGTACCTTTCAGTTCACTGATGCCAAATGTTTATATTTTTAAAGTCAGGCATCTGGCCAAGTTCAAGGCTGCACATCAGTTACAGCAGGTAACCGTGGGGCCCAGCCTTCTCCTAAAATAAACAGCATATCAAAGACTTGTGTGCTCATGCTCTAGTGATAAATGCAGAGTTGGCTCGTCTGGGCTCTTTGTTTTTCCTCTCTGTTTCACTTTGGGAGTAGGTTAAGCAGGAATTTGTTGTGCCGTTGCCCTTGACAGTTTGATACATTCCTCTCACCAAACTCTTGCTTTTCTTGCATTTTTCTCAGGGATGTGTCGGAGGTTTCTCCACAGACTGGTGGCCCCCGCGCGTTCGCTCTGCTCTGCTCTGCTCTTTCTCCAGCGCAGCACATTTGGTGGGATATTATGCGAAGGAAATGGAGAGCATAGCTGAGCGGTGAGTCATGCTGTTTACTGGTAAAAGCGACGACCAGCGGCAGGGAATCACACCCTCCCGATCTGACGTTTCCTGGAAAATCCCGTTGTTTCATGGGGAGGAAGGAAAAGTACAGAGAACCTTGGAAATGGTTGGCATGAGCACCGGAACGTTTGTGCGGAAAGGGAGGAGAACTCAGCGAATATCTCAGCGAAAGATATTCGCCCTAACAGGGACACTGGGACACCAGTAATGTCAAGAATGCAAAAAAAAAAAAAAAGACATACCTACCCACGTTTTTAAAACCTGGGAACCAATAATGTGGGAAGCATTGGGGGAAAATAATAATAATCCGTTCCCCCAAGAGCTTACATTACATCACATTCTCACTTTCCAGTCTGACATACCAAAACAAACCGAAGCTCTTTGAAAACACTGCTAATAATAATCCAGTACTATCCAGATTTTAGTGTTTCTGCTGCAAAACAGCTGGCTCAGTGGCACAACAGGAAGTGGTAGAAAAACCATACATTTTTTGGACTGTGTTGAAGCAAGTAGAGCGTTTGTTTGTGTTGGTGTTAACCTGCAGTTTATTGAGTCATGGTGGAATCAGGAAGTCACCACAGAAAACAATTGAATCAGCAAGTCTGGAAGGAATTCCCAATAACACAATCCCACAGAATAAATAGACTGACACATCCCACACCTCTGACCACACTGAGGTGAGATCAGCAGGTTGAGATCCAGTCATCCTGACAGAAGGAGCAGGGAAATGATGGGATGCAAATCCCTGTGGGTGGCAGACGGAGCCGTCTCTCAGACACAATAAAACGGTAACAGCCTGTGTAGCTACACTCTGCTTGGCTGTGTATAAAAATCGCCAGCTTCCAGAGTCAATAATCAAAACTCTACATATTTCTTCCCCACTAAGAGGAGCAAAACACACCATAGTGGCCGTGTCCCCTGTGAGTCATCGCATCACTGACCACAGCTATTGCACTTTCACAATACTCCACCACAAAAACATTTTTGCATTCTGTGTCTCTTTGATTAATCACCACAGAGCAGTAAAACCAGAAAGGGCAAACAGCTAAACTAGATCCTGTGTCTTCATGGGAATTTCTCCCAATGTGCCTCGTCACTGTCACACACACTGCTGTGGTGGCAGAATGAGTCAGCCACTGTAACTTCTCTATCCAGTGAAGACATCATCAGTTTGGAGATTTAACCACATGTTAACCTCATGACAGGGGAGTGCATCCGCTCCCACCCGCCCCTCTGAGAGCAGCAGACAGTGTGCACCCACCAGAGACAACAGTGAATCAGAAAAGCCCCCCTGGGCACCGATCTGTGGCCATCTAAGTGGAACAAGTTAGTCGAAGACAAATATTTTCCATTTATTAATCACAACGGTCTGAAAAGGTCAAAAGTCCAAGTTATTCAATAAAGAGCACTGGAAAACAACAAAAGTAGCTCAGCACTGAGTTGTGTTGTTATTATTAGGTAATTATGAAAAAATTATAATTCTTTTTCCATGACACAGTTTCCTTAGCTATTTTTTACTTTATGTCAGAGCAGGAATGATAGCTGAACAGAGATAAGATAAAAGCTCTCTGGAGCTCCACAGTGATTTAGTGTTTGTGGAAATATGCACTCCTGCTGTTTTGATGACTGCTTGTTTCTCCTGTGTAGGCCACTCAGCCCCGGTGGTCCAACTTCACATCGTGCCCTTTGTCCCACATGTCTAAAATGCAGACCACGTGTTGTTTCCAATGTCAAAAGTAGGGCTGGTATTTTTGCTTTAGCTATAGCAGCCTGTAATAGTTAAATCCCGCCTTCCAAAAGGAACAACAGTGCAAGAATTTAAAGGAGGACGTGAAAACGATTTATATGGATTTGTTACAACGGAGCAGCCACTTCACTTTATTTCACTTCCATTTTCCCTAAAAAGCCCACCGAAAATAGAAAGTAGCTGAGCTCAGCTGTAAACAACAACTAACAGAAAATACACCTATTTATAGCTATAGGCTATTATTCTAACTGATGATCAGGGGTAATATGCCGTAGACCTAATTATGTTTTTCTTCCATTAACTTAAACCACATTCAGTCATCATAACAATACAACGTCATACTGTCGTTTTTATTTTTATTTTCTTTAAACGATTTAGTCAAAAACTGAGCGAGATAAGTCTCATTAAATGTATTGAATGATGCGTTTACGTGCTCTTCGCAGAATTTGTCAAGTTTATGACATTTTTATAAATAAAAAATGGATACTGGCTCTCACTCACTGTTATTACAACTGAATGAGTGACGTTTGTTAAAAATAGAAAATAAAGTAGGCTACGCAAGTTATTTTCTACAACTTTTTCCTCCACCACGTCTTCTTCTACACGTCTGTGCGGAGCCACTTGTTTCGCGGGGCATTGTGTTATGTTATGTTACTCCAACACAACACGTGTCCGCACTAAACAAACCTACAAACTCAAACACCAACTTTTTTTTCTTCCTTTTTTTCTTTTTAAACAACTTGGTACCAAAAAACTCTGAAGCTGTCCTACTACTACATGACATAGGCGCGCATGGCCACAACACAACATAACACAACATAAACCCTCGCGCTCCAATAATAGCCTATGTCACCGTGAGAAACTTCAGCAATTTACTCAGGAATGTCAAGACATCTTCCAATAAAAAAAAATTAAAAATTAAAAAAAAAATTAAAAATAAAAACAACAAGCTCACCTCTGTGGACCGGACCGGACCGGAATGCGTATTAAAAAGTGTCGGGAGTAGGTTCCTGAAGGAGGCGAGGCGGTGAGTGGAGCCGGTCGGTGTAAAGCGTCCAGCGGACGGGCAGCGGTGTATCCTCGTACTAAATTAACTACAAAACAACAACAATGTACCAACATTCCACGCTCTGCTTCCGCAAGCATTCACGTCACCGATACCTCGTGACCGCCCCCTCCATTCATGAAAATAACTTTCTGCTGACGTCAGTCTGGGAAGGGGAGGGGGGCGGCCAGAGGGGGAGGAGGAGGAGGACGCCATAAATAGAAGATAGATACTGCTGGCTGGCGTCTGCTTTTGCTTACTTTACAAAATCAAATCTGTGCCAATTGTTAAAAAAGAAAAAAGATGAGGGTGAAAAATGATAAGTTTTCATAAGGAAATCAAAAACCTGTTGCTCCCTCAGTCTTCTCACTCACTCATGCTAAGATCTGAAGTACAAGCTCTTTAAAAAAAAAAAAGAAAAAGTGCATTAACAGAGAGAAAACCTCCTCCTCCTCCTCCTTCTCCTCCCTCCATCTGACTTGGGAGCAGCAGCATTCCATTCCTGAGGAAAGTATGTGGTGTAGTAGCCCAGCAGTCACAGGATTTCTCTTATTTTAACTGCACTGCTGCTGCTGATCCTGCTGCTGCTGCTGCTGCTGCCGCGGTAACGTCACAGGTTATTCTGGGTAATTAAGTACTGAATGTAAATATGTTAAGTCAGTGGCCTTTTAAGGGTTTGCACTGGGCTGGGGTTTCCACGTTCATTCCTCGCTGATACAAAGAGAGAGACCTCTGCTTCTTTTTTTCTTTCTTTTTTTTTGTAGGAACGTTGTGGTGCCTGTTAAAAACACACACACACACACACACACATGAGGAGTGTTTACACTATAAACACTGTGGGTTGCACAGTTCAGACTGCAGCCAGACAGACCAAGGAGAGCGCACTTTGCCATTGTTTTTCTGCTGACTATCCTGAAGTGTGATATGAGAAACAGGGCTCGCAGAAAATGCTAACTAAGGCAGTCACACCTTCCACAAAACTTTCCAGCATAGTTTATAGGAGTGATAATGTTGCCCATATGTGCCCAGGTTTGAAATAATATTGAGCCTGTGAAACCAGAGTGATGAAATGATGGACTTTCTGACTTTAATTATAGAGCAGAAACATTGTGAAACAACAGTTTGATCATCTCTGTGGTCCAGTCTTATGCTGACCACACAAACAAGGAACAAAAGGTATAAAGAGTCAAATATTGTATTGTCATTGTTTTCCCTGGAGGTGGTTGCTGTGTGTAATTGACCGTTTCAGGAGAAAAGCAGCTTCATTACTCAATCACTTTGTTCCGTGATGATTTCTTTTTAACGGCCCCGTGTTCAGCCAAAACGAGAGAAAAAAGAGGAAACACAAGACGAGTAAAGTCACCCATATTGTTTTAGATGCATGATGTAATCGTGACCTTCAGATAAAGCGTGACTCATAGATGACTGGTAGATAAATTGAGTTTTTATTGCGTGACTATTTAGGCTAAAACAAATAAATCTCTCCCTGCATGAATGCCTGTTCTGTGTAGGTTTTTCTTTCATTCTTATTCCAGAGAAGAACTGATGTTGAATATTGACTAGTCTGAGTCACAGCAGAAATAATGATCCTCCTTTTGAACGAGCTACAAAGACTAGATTTTTCCAGAAATGGAGTCTCAGATTTATGTTCGTGTCAGGCTTTAGCCTACAGCTGGTGACACAGCACAGGTGGAATCAGTCATTTTACTTGCCGATGATGGGCCTGGTTCTTTCATCTGTAATGGAGCATGTTTATCTTGTTTTACCACACTTTAGACCACAAATAACGACAAACAACAACGCACCATTTCCTTTGTGTATCTTTTCCTGTAATGAGACAAACACAAGTAACTTTAGGGGAACCAGCCCTCGCTTCGCTTCTGTATTTTCTACATAAAATGAAACAGCCGTCTCGACACAAGGGGGGCCTAATAATTCAAATCATCAGATGAGAACAGATTTGCTGAGTTGGGACATATCATACTTGGTTATAATAGAGGTGAGATTAAGTGAAATGAGGTAAAAACTTTTTTTTTAGAATAGAGATCATACATTAGATTACATTACATTCGAGATGCAATGTGGTGAAATTAAATGAGATATAATGAGACTGGATAACATGACATTATAAATGAGATTCAATTGGGCAGGATTACATCAATTTTGAACAGATATGATATATAACATTTATTTTAAAATGAGATGGCATGAATTTAGATGATCAGACGTGATGAGACAATCAAATGGGATTACATTCAGTCAGAGTAGATATGAGATTTGATTACAATAGATTATATTATGCTGAAGAGTAATACTCTCATTTAGTTTAAATGCATCAGATCTTCTTGTCTCTGAGTTACAAAAATTTGAACAGAAATGAGATTGAACAATAGCCTAATAGATTAGGCTAAATTAAAATCACTGAATTGCAGATAATTGAGATTATATTAGACCAGACCAGATCACAGTAGATGGAATTAGGCATAAAATGAAGTGAAAGAAGAAATTAGATGATCTGAAATTTAGATGAGAGAGATTAGATAGTTAAAAAGAGAATTACATCACGTCACACAAGTGAGATTAAAACCATACAAGAGCATTCAGATTATTAGTGAGATTATTTAAGGATTACATTGTATGTCTTTAGATCTGTAATGAGAGTAAACGATATGAGAGTGTAGATTAGGTTGAAGTACAAAGACAAACAATAGAGCAGAAACCGGACCACAGTGTAGTGCTGGTATCTTGTATTTTCTGTAGCAAAGAAAAACAAAAGCTGGTGAGACAAAGTCTCTGCAGGATGAACACTGATATTCTACATCGGTCAGACATCCAGCTGCTCGGTCAGTGCCATACCACCCAATTACTGTCCATCTGGCAGCAGTATACACTGATGACCTGAAATACACCCGTTGTGTCCAACAAAACAAAAACAGTGGACCATGTGCAGCAGACTTGTCAGGGCTTTTTTCGTTAGATCAGCGTGCTGTGGGGTCCTGGTCCTTACAGGGGCGGTTTGGATTACAGGAAGTAACAGTGACTCACTAATCTGGCTTCTTTCTGACTCAGACTGTTGAACTTAGAAATCTGATCTGGCACAAAGAGGGCCCCTGTTGTAAAAAGGGATCATTTTCTATTTCTTCCAAATGCTCCAAAAAGTTGATATTGAGCATACAGCATTTCTTCAACTTAAGTAATAGCCTGAACAGTCGAGCCAAAAAAAGAAGAAGGAAAAAAAAAAAGACTCTGGATGAAAATATTAAATTATACATCACAGACTTTCCCTCCAAGTGCTTTAGCAGCTAAGTGAGAATACCTGACACATTAGACATCAGCCTCTGGCAAAGGTTGGCCCGTACGTAATTTGAAAAGTAAAAGAATAGTTTTTGCAGATTTTTTTTTTTGTCGACTTCCCATATGACACAAGATTTAATTTGGAACATCGACTGAACATTCCACTGACTTCACCAAAATGTGTTTCATATGAAAACACTTTACGTAACTATCTGGAAGGAGCCGCATGGAAACGAACATGGTGAAGTTACAGTAGTAGTGGTAGTGGTGGCAGCAGCAGCAGCAGCAGTGTGGAGCAGCTAGGCCATGGTGGACTGTGTAAAAAGCCTGGTATTCTCCATTGATCTGTGAAACCACCTCATTACTTCCCTGCACTGAAAACTGTCTTATTACCAAATTAAAAAGTTTGGGGTTTAAAGGACAGAAAGCAAGTGTAGTAACACTAGTACAGTGTGTTGCTCCTCTGATACTTGATAGTCTTGTCAGAGTTTAGTAATGAGTAAATCACTGTCGCTGACCATGCATGGGTGGGACTAAATATGGAGGTCATTAAGCGTGGTGAGGCTTTGATGCTCTTACTTCATATTCCCCAGGGCACTGACATTTTGTAAAGAAATGAAAACAGCTGTGCGGGATGAAAATTTTTACATACGTGATTTCTCAGGAAATGTTGCATCTACGTTTGCAATGGTGTGTGACTCATCGTGAGTGTCAGGTTTACAAGTACAGCCTGAAACAATCTGCATTCGTTCCCTCTCAGGTTCAGCCTGCATGCTGACTGTACCTGGCAGCTAGGAGTGAGTACAGTACAGTAGGTTACATTTTGAATTTCTCACATTTTTGTCACAGTGCTGCTCCTTTTCAGCTGTGTGGTCCTTGACAAAGTCATCTGAAAACACTCTACTTTCTTTCTTTCACTCACTTACCGATTACACTGGTTTTCTGAGGGTTTCATTCTTGTTCACCTCCAGATTTTACTCCAGTAAGGTGCTAAGTAATAAACCACCCTGTATATACATGAAATGACAGTAATTCAGTGCATTAGGGTGGAGACTGCTGCCACCCTGTGTTAGAGGCCTGGAATTTAAAAACAGTACTATGTCAATAAGAAGTTGACAGCTGTGCTCTTCTTGGCAAGTAGGTAAATCCAGTCAACCTGTTTATATCTCTGTCACAACTCTAATGTCAAATTTCTTTTCAGTACTTTTTTGTTGTGGTTTTGTTTTGTTTTCTATGAATATTGTTCAAGGGATATTTCTATAAAGTGTGTACTAAGCATCAGTATTAAAGGACAACAGAGACAGATGTGGGACCAGTGGTAAAAAACAACAACAAACAGAACAAAACAAAAACATGACTATATCTGCTGAGAGCAACACTTGTGATGGGAAAACAAAGTTTTTCTCAGAACTGACTGAACCACATTGTTCTGAAGAATCTGATACAGTCTACGGGAGGACATCTGCTGGCCAATTATTGATACTGCATGTGTTCACCTACACCTACACAGTGAAATAACTGTAATAAGTCAGAATAAATGTGAACTCATTGTCATCATGCCTGAAGTTTTTCCCCAATAAAGGTCACGTCACATAAACGCAACACTTCAAAACAAAGCACTTCACTCTTGAAAGCTGTGACATTATATCTGGTGTTTAACTACAGTTATTTTTACAGTTAGGAATGTCCTCTAACTAGAAGTGTTAGTGTGAATGTCTAACACTGAATCATCATGCCTGTTGTCTTGAACATTTTATGGGGAAGAAGATGTTAGGCTATAGCCTACAATCAGATGAAGATTTTTGTCCTTGTTTTAATACAGTTAACATGACGGATGTAGATTTTATTTTCTTCCTTCAACTGGTTTATTCATGATTAAGTCTGAATACAAGAAACCTATTATAACATGTTATGGTTAATTTTGTTTAAATGCATTAACCTATTAGCGTATATTGCAGTCATTTTTATTCGATTTTTTTCAAGCCTGCCTTTTTTCCTTACTGCAATGTAAAAGAAGAACAAACAACAACTTTGAAGTCACGGTGCGTAATTCATGGATGTATTATAATTACGTCTCTGTTTTGGAAGTTTTACTTTGAAATTGCTGACCGGAAATGCGCCTTGTCACATTGTTTAACTTGACACCACTATGTAGTTACCCACTGTGACCACCAGGGGGCATTGTAAAGAACTCGTGCCTTACTTTACATAGACTTGTATGTGCTGCCCCCTGGTGGCCATGACCCACAATTACACCGTATATTCACGTTAAAACGGTTAAAACCAGCCAAATCCTAAAGGCAAACTTTTACTTTTACTTTACACAATTAAAAACAATTATATATGCGAATTTTTCCCCCAACCACAGGAACATAAACTATCACGCTATCGTTTCTCCAGTGATGGACGGTGCCATTGTTACACTATTTGTCTCTCGGTGAAGTTAGCTAGAGCAACAGGTGAGGTGCTTCCGGTAGGTATTTCAAAATAAAACCGTGCCGTGGCTTCCTTGCACTAGGTGGCGATATGCTCGTTGCGTTCAATTCAGCGAACAAGACGAAGAAGTAGAGGGCGACGCTTCAATGGCTGAGTCTGTCTGTTGAGCCTTGGGATGCATTTGCGTTACATTTTATTCCAAGTGCTGCGTTCACGTTTACAACAATCCGTTGTATGACCACCTGTAAACAAGTGAGCTTCCTTCCTTTAACTTTATTCAAATGTACAATTTACGAGCTGCTAAACTAAAGCTGGCCAGCTGCCGGTGTTTTGATACATGTAGGCTAACTTGAAGATGCTAACAGCTACAGTCATGGCTCATATCGTTGTTATGAATTACAGCTGTAGATAAAAGCATATTGCAACATTACTGGCTGTGAGTTGAGACTGAATACAACTTTTTTCTGTGTTTCACTTGTAATGCTAAGGTTAAATGAGACGTTTTTGTGATTGGTTGACTGCGATTAGCCAGTTGATGCTAGCTGCTAACTTAACTTAGCTAGTAAACAAATGTTTTCATGCTTCCTTATTCCTGTTTTTTTTTCTGTTTGTGTCCTGCACACAGAGATCAATATAAACTAGGTTATGAACCTGCTGTGACTCTGACAAGATGAATCGTCCAAAACCTACAACTCTCAGGCGCCCCAGTGCTGCCAAACCTTCAGGTATGCTGTCAGCTTGGTGTTGTTGTTGGTCTGTTTGTGTTTCAGGATATATTGATTGCTATTGTCCATTTTTATTTTATCTATTGTATCTATTTATCTGTTTATTGGTTGTCTATTGTCCTATTGTCTTAAGTGTTCCTGTTTGAGCTCTCGCAAACCCTTTTCCAATGTGGTTTCTTTCCATAAATGGCAAATAAACTGACTCTGACTCTCGACTCTCTATTGCCACAACTTACAGTGATGTGTTGCTCTTCCCAGGTCACCCACCACCAGGGGATTTCATAGCCCTTGGATCTAAAAGCCAGGGTTCAGAGCCCAAAGCCCCCGCTGTGCTCCTGAAACCAGCATCCACGGGTTTACCAGCCGACCGTAAGAGAGAGACCTCCTCCGCTCTGCCCTCCTCATCGGGGCTGTCCAGCCTCGCCAAGCGTCCCAAACTATCCACCACTCCCCCGGTCAGCGCCCTGGGAAGACTCGCTGATGTAGCAGCTGTGGACAAGAGGGCAATATCGCCCTCTATAAAGGAGCCTTCAGTGGTACCTATTGAAGGTAAAGCAGTGGCTGTGTTTGATCTGATGGAAAATATAGCACAAAATACATCACCTAGAAATGGCCACAAACCTTTTTCTTTATCTTTTTTATTGTAGTGTCACCAGCCGTGTTGCTGGACGAGATTGAGGCTGCAGAGTCTGAAGGAAATGACGACCGCATCGAGGGACTGCTCTGTGGAGCGGTGAAACAACTGAAGTTGAACCGAGCCAAACCTGACATCACGTTGTATCTGAGTCTCATGTTCCTGGCCAAGATCAAGCCCAACGTTTTCGCTACTGAAGGAATTATTGAGGTGAGACTTCTCATAGTGTAATGTTTATGTTTAACCACGGAAAAATGAATGAATGAAAGTTTATTTAAAACACAGAATAAAAGAAGAATAAAATAAAAACAAACAAACAACAATAAATACAAGACAACAAGACTTAACACTTATTTATGTTCAAAAGGAGTGGGAAGAAGCCAAAGCTTACTAAATCCTACCCCTTCTCCCTATGTTAATTCAATATAGAGTAGACTATAATAAGTTATAAAATAGCAATAAAAATATATAACATATAATAATGTTCATGCACACACACATAAATACACATACATTAATCACAATGAGATGAGATGAACAACAAAAATAAGTATTTATATAAATGACACGGCTTATTAAAATGATTTAATGTGTTATCCCTCAGACATTTGTGCCTCTATTGTAACTTAGGTATAAATTGTTCTTAAAATATAAGTGAACAGGATTATGAAAGTAATCATGTAAATACTTTATATAAATAATCATCTCAGAAATGATTCATTGTAAAACTGCAAAATAAATCTGCTGATCATATATATTTTTCTTACTTACACCTCACAGAAGTTATGATGTGACTTTGACACTCACTTACTCACTTCTGTTCTGGTCACCAGGCCTTGTGCAGCCTCCTGCGTCGAGATGCTTCCATCAACTTTAAAGCCAAGGGGAACAGCCTGGTGTCCGTGCTCGCCTGCAATCTGCTGATGGCCGCCTACGAGGAAGATGAGAACTGGCCAGAGATTTTTGTTAAAGTGAGAAGCAGTCAAGTTAATTGTATTGATTCCATCCTGTCCATCCTAGTCATGCATGGACGCTCTTCCAATCTAAAACGTATTTGCAGGTGTACATCGAGGACTCGCTGGGGGAGAGGATCTGGGTTGACAGTTCACACTGTAAGAATTTTGTTGATAACATCCAAACCGCATTTGGCACAAAGATGCCTCCGAAGAGTATGCTGCTGCAGGCCGACACCGGCCGCTCTGGAGGAGATCTCAGTGCAGGTGCAGTACATCCAGAACTCACAGTCGGGGCCTTTGGGGGGTTGGAATCGCTGACGCAGAAAACAAGTGCTTATTTGTTATGGTGCTTTGGGGTCTTTCAGGTAGCAGCCCCCACCCTTCCACCCCTGATGAGGATGACAGCCAGACTGAATTGCTTATAGCGGAGGAGAAACTGAGCCCAGAGGACGAGGGGCAGGTGATGCCAAGGTATGAAAACTACCCACGTTGATGTGAGGGATGCTGCAATGCACCGTCCCAAAAGATATCACTTGAATCTGTCATGTTTTAGATCCAACTTTTGAATCTTTTATTTTGCATCATGATTGTTAAATTATCTATTATCCTTTGTCCTCACCCTCTGGGCTTCTGTAGGTATGAGGAACTGGCAGAGAGTGTGGAGGACTATGTGCTGGACGTCCTCAGGGATCAGTTGAACCGCAGACAGCCGATGGACAACGTGTCCAGAAACCTGCTGCGTCTGCTCACGGCCACGTGCGGCTACAAAGAGGCTCGACTCATGGCTGTGCAGAGGCTGGAGATGTGGCTGCAGAACCCCAAGGTAAGAAGTCCAACTAACATCAGCTACAGTGTATTTCACAGTAGTGATAAGCTGTGTTTACATGGACACAAATATTCGGAATAAAGGGCTGATCAGAATAAAAATGCTTCATGTAAACACGTTAATTGGAAGATTCTGATCTGATTCGGCTCAGTCGGAAAGAAACTGTGCTCCGATCGAGAGGGGTGGTTTATGCCGATCCTTATTCCGAACCACTGCACACCGTACACACTTATTCCGATCGTGACTTTCTGTTTGGGGCAAAACTAACCTGACATGAACATGGCGGGGGCGAAGCACAACTGGCCCATTGCCATAATCCCTATAGTCATAGCAGTAGATTTGTTACCTTTAATTGTCGGTGCAAGCTATTTCTAGAACAGCGGAGCAGAGCCGCAAGCTGCTCAGAGCTACGCAGCGCTACGGAGGCTCATCATGGGATTTCTTGGTTTCCCTCATCAAACTTATCAAATACACAATCCAACAACTCCAAAACGCTCTCATGGACAAGTTGTGTGTATTTCATGAGTTTATTTTTTGTCAAAATGCTGCTATTCTGAATAAAGCTTGGTGCATGTATATGCACGTCATGATTGGATTATTTGATTGTGCGCCCATATAAACAGTGGATTCGGGTTTTCCAATCGCTCAAGTTTTTAATCAGATTAAGAAATTTTGCACTTGTAACAGTATTGAGACAGATAAATTATCACAATATTTTTTAACTGTGTGTTAAACATAGCCCATAAAAAAACAGTGTAATCTTATAATGAACCCCATTTGTATTGAATTGAGTATCAACTCACTGTCTTGTCATGTTGCAGCTGACCCGACCGGCCCAGGACCTCCTCATGTCTCTGTGTATGAACTGCAACACGCACGGAGCGGACGACATGGAGGTGATCTCCAACCTCATCAAGATCCGGCTCAAACCCAAAGTCCTCCTCAACCACTACATGCTGTGTGTCAGGTGTGGAGGCTCATTCTGTCTCACTTCCTGTTGTATTACTACGCTGTGGGAGTGACTCACTCTATAACTGGTGCTGTTGATTGTGACTCTCCAGGGAGCTGCTGAACGCACACAGAGACAATCTGGCCACCATGGTGAAGCTGGTGATCTTCAATGAGCTGTCCAATGCCAGGAATCCCAACAACATGCAAGTCCTGCATACAGTGCTCCAGCACAGCCCAGAACAGGCTCCAAAGGTGGAACTGAAGGATTTTTTTAAAAACAGAAACTATGTTATTGTTGTTGTTGTCATCATAAGGATCTGTTTTCATTTTAATTCTGAGTTTGAATCCTTCTGTTTGTCCTTTGCTGCTGTAGTTCTTGGCGATGGTGTTCCAGGACCTCCTGACCAATAAGGACGATTATCTCCGCGCCTCCCGAGCTCTGCTGAGAGAGATCATCAAACAAACCAAGCATGAGATCAACTTCCAGTCCTTCTGCTTTGGCTTAATGCAGGAGAGGAAAGAATCCAGCTACGTAGACATGGAGTTCAAAGTAAGTGGATGTGAACTTTAACTGTAATTCGTCACGTGTTTACACTTGATCCTGAGCTGTTTATCCTCTTCTCCCCCCCTGCAGGAGCGTTTTGTTATCCAAGTGACAGATTTACTGACCGTCTCCATGATGCTGGGCATCACTGCTCAGGTCAAAGAAGCCGGCATCGCCTGGGACAAAGGAGAGAAGAAGAGTGAGCACTGTGTATTTGATCAAATGGCATATTTATCATCAGAGAAAACATTATAAGCTCTTTGTTTAACACGTTGTCTTTGGTTTGTTTCAGATCTGGAGGTCCTGAGGTCGTTCCAGAATCAGATCGCCTCCATACAGAGGGACGCTGTGTGGTGGCTCCACACCGTGGTTCCCACCATCAGCAAAGTTGGTGCCAAAGACTACGTTCACTGGTCGGTATCTGGAGAGTTTGTAAAGTCATGTTTTCATCTATGTTCAGCATAATTTATAATCGTCCCTCTCATCTCTCTCCGCAGCCTTCACAAAGTGCTTTTCACAGAGCAACCTGAGACCTACTACAAGTGGGACAACTGGCCTCCAGAGAGCGACAGGAAGTGAGTCCAGCAGCTTCTTTTTCTATTAAAAAGTTACTTCAACCAAGCTGATGATGTTTTTTTAGGGGGTTGAGAACTCAATTGAATAGATTTTGATTTTTTATTTGATTTTTTTAATGTATATATTTATTTTTATTGTGCAAGATGAACGGACAACACATGACACAGGTCAATAGAAACAAAAGGGGCAACAGAACCAGACAATAATCAAACAAGACAACGACATTAACAAAAATTAAAAATAATATAAATAATGATAATAATAATAATGATGATAACATTACAGTGAATAGTTTTTGTCATAATAGTCTGTGTTTGTGTCTGTGTTAATATGGGAATGTATGCAGTCAGCCTATTGAACAATGCCCCAGTTACCCCTAAATAACCCACCCAGTCACTCGGCACTACAACATTTTGCACAATAACTTATTTAGTAGTATTTGTATATGTCTTTATTCTATTCTTTTATATAGTATACGGTATGCATATTTCCTTTTTGTATATAGTATATGCATATCTTTTGCACTAGAATATTTTAATTCATTCTATTTTATTTTATTTTATTGTTCTATTCTATTTTTGGTACTTTTATGTTTGCACCTGACACCAAGACAAGTTCCTCGTGCTATTAACTGACCTTTACTGCTCTTGGCAATAAAAAACAGTTCTGAAAGTGAAGAAAGAGAAAGAACCGGTTAAGCTGATGATGTTTTTTTTAATCTTCCCTCAGTTTCTTCCTCCGTCTCTGCTCCGAGGTGCCACTGCTGGAGGACACGCTGATGCGCATCCTGGTGATCGGCCTGTCACGCGACTTGCCCCTGGGCCCGGCCGACGCCATGGAGCTGGCGGATCACCTGGTGAAGAGGGCCGCGGGAGTTCAGTCGGATGGTGTGTGAAGGTCCACTTAGTCTGTAACCGTTTACGATCACAGTTAAACCTTTGTGTATTACTCTTCGGAGGAATGTTTGGACATTTGGTAAACACATGTGCTTCAATTTAAAGAGCAGCCACATTTGAGGGGCATCTCCTCCGTCCCATCTTATCCTCTCGAGTCAGAAAAATAATTTTAGGAAAAAGCATGAACAAAGGGAAATGCGTTTTTAATCCTATTTGTTTGAATTATTGCTGCCATCCTTCTTGGCAGTGTGAAGCCAAGGTGCTGACTGACTGTTCCTTGTTAAGCAGATCTGGAGGTCCTGAGGGTGGAGAGGATCCAACTCATTGATGCTGTGCTGAATCTGTGTACATACCACCACCCGGAGAACATTCAGCTGCCAGCGGGGTGCGTAACACCGGCTTTTAAAAAACACTTAGAGGTCGCACAGTTTACAGACTATAATAACAAATGACTCCTAATGTTTAAAGGTACCAGCCACCAAATTTGGCCATATCCACGCTCTATTGGAAGGCGTGGCTGCTGTTACTTGTGGTGGCTGCGTTTAATCCACAGAGGATAGGTATGAGCAAATTTATTCATACATTCATACATGGATTAGTTATTTTTTATTTGTACTTTTTAAATTAATTCTTAATTTCTGCAGGCCTGGCTGCCTGGGACGGATATCCGACACTGAAAATGCTCATGGAGATGGTTATGACAAAGTAGGTGAAAGTTCATCATTTAAAGCTGAGTGATGTGAAGCTGATTGATGATGATGATGATGATGATGATCCTGAGCTGACACACACATCTCTGTTTGCAGTAACTACAGCTATCCTCCCTGCACCGTCGCCGACGAGGACACAAAGACAGAGATGATCAACAGGGAGCTGCAGATCTCCCAGCGAGAGAAACAAGAGATCCTGGCCTTCGAGAGCCACCTGGCAGCAGCCTCCACCAAGCAGACCATCACAGAGAGCAACAGTCTGCTGCTGTCTCAGCTCACCAGTCTGGATCCACAGTAAGACATGTGCTCTGTTAACAGTAGAGCTTCATGGCACGATTGGTTTCTGCTGATCATCAACCTAAAAATTTTGTAATGTCTTTGTATTTCTCATCAGCTCTCTGCATTTTAAAGCTTTAAACAGTACATAATGATCCCATCAGTGTCAGATATTCCACTTTAAATCATGGCAAGTCATAAAACGATTGCATCTTAAATCCTGCACAACATTTTGCAAGACAAAAGACAATGTAAAGTTTTTATTATGCACCATGTGATAAAAATGTTATCTCTAATAAAGACCTCAGTTACACAGTCACGTAATAAAAAAAAAATGACTCAAGGTATGAATTTAAAGGTTCAGAATTAATCTTATTCATGTTCATTAGATTTAAATCCTTGAGTTTATTGTCTCAGAGGTTAAAGGGTTGATACAGTTGTGTCACTGGAGCAGGGATTAATTGTTTCTGTCTGTGCTCAGGGGTCCTCCTCGTCGACCTCCACCACAGGTGCAGGAGCAAGTCAAAACCCTCAACCAGTCTCTGCGTCTGGGCCACCTCCTGTGCCGCAGCCGCAACCCAGACTTCCTCCTCAACATCATTCAGAGACAGGTAATGGCCGACCCACATCAAAGCTGAAGTGGAAGTAATGGATAAGTCGGGGGGCGCACGCTTGTTGACTCATACATACTCGTGTAGTAAATGTGTGTTTGCGGTTAAAGCTTTTTTCCCAGAGGGCAAATGATACATCATGTAAACCTGCCGTTTACTAGAGGTCATGTGAGCAAAGTGTGTTTTCAATCCTTCACAGGCTTCCTCTCAGTCCATGCCATGGTTGGCTGACTTAGTTCAGTCCAGTGAGGGCTCCCTGGACGTGCTTCCAGTGCAGTGCCTGTGTGAATTCCTTCTGCATGATGCAGCAGATGACTCTCTGCCAATAGAGGATGACGAAGAGGGGGAGAGCAAAGAGCAGAGGGCCAAGAAGAGACAAGTATGATGACTATATTAAACCTTCTTATCGGCAATGTGCTAAATTTATACTTGCACTAACCATCCTGGATTTTTATTCTGTCTCTTCCTGATAGAGACAGCAAAAGCAGAGGCAGCTACTTGGACGACTCCAGGATCTTTTGTTGGGTCCTAAAGCCGACGAACAGACGACATGTGAAGTTCTGGATTATTTCCTGCGTCGCCTCAGCTCCTCTCAGGTGGCATCGAGAGTCCTAGCCATGAAGGTAATGTCCTGGAAGCAGGAAACATCAAATAATCTTTACTAGTATTAAAGAGGGATCCTGTAGACATTATATACTGTATGTGTGTACAGGGTTTGTCACTGGTGCTGACCGAAGGAGGCTTGAAGGATGGAGATGAGCGAGATCAGCCCATGGAGGAGGACTCTGCTGACGCTGAGCTGTTGCCAGGATACCAGTGGCTGCTGCAGGACCTCCCAAAGCTGCCTTTGTTTGACAGCGTCAGGGGGATGACGTCCACCGCACTGCAACAGGTCGATGTCTCACTCAACCCTGTCGTGTACATAACTGGAAATTAAATTAACTATACTGTTGAAGTGATTTAAAGGGATAGTTCAACATTTTGGCAAATTGGCCCAATGCCATAATCCCTATAGTTTTAGGAGTAGGTTCATTACCTTTAATTGTCGGTGCAAGCTGTTTTTAGAACGGCGGAGCAGCTACGCTACGGAGGCTAATGGGATTTCTTGGTTTCCCTCATCAAACTCATCAAATACACAATCCAACAACTCCAAAATGCTCTGGTGGCCTGCACATTCACCACGCTATGAGATAATAACGGAATGTTACGAGACACAAGTTGTTTTCGAGGTAAATTCATGCAAAACTGATGCACTTTCCCGTCGTTGGGGGCAGTTTTTCAGCCAACAGTCTCTGAATTTGCCTCTAAAATAACTCTGTCTTGTAACGTTCCGTTATTATCTTGTGTATTTGATGAGTTTGATGAGGGAAATCAAGAAATGCCATTAGCCTCCATAGAGTAGCTTTGAGCAGCTCGCGGCTCTGCTCCACCGTTGTAAAAATAGCTTACACTATTATGTACTCACTAGTATGACTATAGGGATTATGGCAATGGGCCAATTTGCCAAAATGTTGAACTATCCCTTTAATGTGATTGAATGGTTCTCAAGTGTCTTTCTCTTCCCGAAGGCCATCCACATGGAGACGGATCCCCAGACGATCAGCGCCTATCTCATCTACCTATCCCAGCATGCACCAGTGGAGGAGCAGGCTTCTCACAATGACCTGGCTCTGGTAATCACGGCGAGTTGCTTAAGTTTCAACATGATATGATTTTCCTTATCCGGTTTAGTTGTCCACGCAGCAGTGCTAACATGAACCTAACGCTGCTCTCTGCAGGACGTCGCCCGGCTGATCGTCGAACGCTCCACCATCATGAACAGCCTGTTCTCCAAACACTCCACCAGGCCCGAGTCCGATGCCGTGCTCTCCGCTTTCCTCACCATCTTCTCCGCTTATATCAAGAGGATGAGGAAGACCAAAGAAGGGGAGGACTTATACAGCTGGGTGAGCACTGCTGGCTAAACTATGTTTTTGTTTGCCCCTCACAATATTGTTGCGATTATAGATAAGTGCAGACTTACGGGACAGGTGACCTGACCAGCAGCAAGTTCATCTACAGCTGCAGATTAATCCCTGTCTGGTTTGTGTTGACATTTACTGGGGAACTATTAGGAAGAGGACAGGTTTATATCGTAATTTGTGCCTTTTTGTGTTTTTCAGTCGGAGTCTCAGGACCAGGTGTTTCTGCGGTGGACGACAGGAGAGACTGCTACGATGCACATCCTTGTAGTTCATGCCATGGTTATCCTGCTCACTCTGGGACCACCTAAAGGTAGTCAGTGCTGTTCATGTTACAGTTCAGTGTTTTCACTGTGAAAGAACATTCTCACCATTAAATATAATATAATATCTACAGGAGAGAGTGATTTCTACGCTCTGTTGGACATTTGGTTCCCTGACAAGAAACCCCTCCCCACTGCCTTCCTGGTTGACACCTCAGAGGAGGCTCTCCTGCTGCCCGACTGGTTGAAACTGAGGATGATCCGCTCAGAGGTCGCTCGACTGGTCGATGCAGGTACAACTTTTATATATAGTCCACAAAAACGGGTATGCAAGTGAACAAGTGTTTTTTTTTTTTTACCTTTTAATGGATGGATGAACATGTTCCCCTCAGCTTTGCAAGACCTGGAGCCTACGCAGCTGCTGCTGTTCGTTCAGTCCTTTGGCATCCCTGTGTCCAGCATGAGTAAACTGCTGCAGTACCTGGATCAGGCCGTTTCCCACGATCCACAGACGCTGGAGCAGAACATCATGGACAAACGTAAGACAGGAGTCTTCTGCAAATGTTCTCCCATTGAAATGTTAAGATGTTGAGATTTGTAGTTGATCTTTTATGACTTTATATTTCCTGTGTCATAGACTACATGGCCCACCTGGTGGAGGTGCAGCATGAGCGAGGTGCCACCGGGGGGCACACTTTCCATTCATTACTGAGCACCTCTCTTCCTCCGCGCAGAGGTCAGTTACTCCATCTTCCACCATCCAGTTGGTTTCATTAAATAACGATAATAACCATATCTTAAATACTTTGATTGATCTTTATACTCGATAACAAAACATGTCAGTGGATTTAATCTAAGTGGCTGATGAAAAACTACATGGGATGAATGTAAAAGTTCTGAATTGTTATTTATGTCCTGATTTACATCCCTCTTGACAGACTCTGCTGACTCAAGTAAGGCCAAAGTTACCGTGGAAGCGCCCCACAGCTCTGTGAAGATGAGAGCAGCCAGTCAGCTTCCTGCGGTCGGGCCTGATGACGATCTCACCGGCATGTTGCTTCAGGTAGGAATAAACCTGTTAGGTCGTTTCTCATATCTTGTGGTGTATATATTTTCCTCATGAGGTAACACAGGGTTAAACAAACTCTCCCAGCTTCATGTATTTCAAACCATCACTGCCACTGACTCAAAGTGACCTGATTCTGTTTTTCTTTACCTCGACAGATATTCCCTTTAAAGGTGGACCCTCGCTGGCACGGCCCTCCTCCCAGCCAGCTCTCCCTGGCCCTGCAGCAAGCCCTGGCTAAAGAACTGATGCGGGCCAAACAGGGCCAAGTTCAGCAGGGCGGGTTGGCCTTCTGTCTCCTGCAGGCCATCGCTGCCCTGATCTCCTCTGCCCACGCAGGGCCTATTGTCATGGCAATGCACCGCAGCCACGCCCTCTCCTGTCCTCTCATGCGCCAACTCCACCTCTACCAGGTAACACTCACTGACAATCACTGCTTTATATGTTCAAATTCACCCGACGCCAAGTTTTAATATTTTTCTTTATGTGTTTTCCTTCTTCGCAGCGTCTCGTGTCCCAGGACATTACGTTCTCCTCACTTTTCCTCAAGGTCATTGTTGAGATGTTAATCTGGTTAGACAACCCGACAGTGGAGGCAGGACCGCTCAAGACTCTGCTCAGATCCTTCGCTGGGCAGAACTCTCACAAACACAGACTCAGTGATGGTGAGCTCCTCTGCTGTTGTTATCCCCTCACAGGCAGGTTCATCCATTTCACATTTCACAGCAATGAGTGACGGTTGTGTTTTTCCCCGCAGTGCGGACGGGTTTCCTCCACCTGGCCGAGGCTCTGGCCTATCGCACGGACACCGAGGTGCCACTCAGAGCCATCATTGCAATGCTGAAAGCTGGTGAAAGATGTAATGCAGAAGCAGAGCTCATCGGCAAAGGTATTAATGGTGTTATTGTGTGGATGTGAATAAGCATAGTATTTGTTTGACTGATGCCTCCAGTGTTTGTTTCAAGATGAGTCGGTAGAAAAGCTGATTTACAGAGAGTTCATTTATTAAATATTTACCTGAATTAAAATACCAAACTTTTCACACAATTGCAAATTTTGTTATAATGAGTTTTGAGTAGTATAATTTCCCCACCTAAAAATAAAAATCCTCCCACAGGTTGTTAAAAAAAGACAAAATTGTCACAGTTATTGTAAGAGGTCTTGGGTTAGGGCTAAAAACCTTTGACCACTGAAAGGTCTGTTCAGCTGGTCCTGGAGTCCACATGGACATTTATAAATGGGAACTAATTCCCTTCAGTTGTTCTTGAGATATTAAGTTCACAAGGCCACGATCTTGTTTTGTATGTTCACGGTGACCTTGACCTTTGACTCTTGACCACCACAATCTAATCAGTTCACTCTTAAATACAAGTTAGTGCCAAATTCTAAGAAGTTCCATCATGTGTTACTGAGATATTGTGTGTCCACAAGAATCGGACGGACAACCTGAAAACTGTGTAATAAAAGTATGTGATATCTGGTTCTGGTTGTCGCCGGCACACAGACAAGGTGGCGAGAACAGCAGCAGGATTTTGAAATAGAAACTGTGTGACTTGGTCAATACATGATCACTGATCAAGCTCCAACAATCTATTGACAAACTTGTATAATACAGCGTATTATTGTCAAAACATTTGGCTGCTTCTGAATCATGACAGCTTCTGTTGCTGTGGATGCAGATCTACTACAAACACTTTTGTTTTCATTTCTCAGTGCTACAGGGGCTGATGGAGGTGAAGTCGCCGTATTTGGAGGAGCTACTGTCTCTGTTGATGACTGTGGGTACACAGAATGGGACAGCTGGCCCTGTTGCCATGGTGATTTCCCTGCTGCTCCAGGAAAGCGAGGAGCGAGCTGTGAAAAAGGAAGTGGATTCTAACAAGTGAGCGCCGCAATTCTATTTCCCTCTCAAGTCATGCAGAGAAACATTTATATTTGACAGGACTAAATGACAAACACGGCTGCCTGTGACAGAAATAGCAAAAAAAAAACTGTGTCCGCTGTCTGACGCCCTGCACTCGTAAACTCCTATTGGATTCGGCTTGTGGAGGTTTAATTGGTTTTGCAGCTTTACATTGGCTGTACAGATTCGAATGGTGTGAAAATCCCCAGAATACTTTACAGAATCTTTTCTGTGCTCACTTTGCAGCTTTGCAACGTGTCGAAAGGTTGTGCATTGTCACATGGTTCATGTGGTGCATGTAGATGGAGCCAGTGTACTTACTGCGTTTGTCTTGAACACCCTGTGTTTTGTAGGAAAGTCTTGTTTTAGCTGTAGAAGCCATGTTAATGCTGTCTGAAACAATTTGCAGCCTGTTTTAACGCATAAAATCTGTACCTCCGTTTTTCTCTCTTGGATGAATTCAACATTATTATTTATTTTTTTCCTGAGGTCTTTATTAAGGCTGCAGGAGCTGATTAGAAGCTGCAGTCACATCTCTGTTAGAGTAACCTTTGAGTTTTCATCTGTGCCAGCAGCTCCGAGGTGACAAAGTCAGGTCTGAGCTCTGGGCTACTTGTCGACTGGCTGGAGCATCTCGACCCTGAGGTCACGTCGGTGTGTCCGGACCTGCAACAGAAACTGCTGTTTGCCCTCAACAAGGTAAGATAAGCACTGCCAGCAGGCATTATACGTCTCTCGTCTTTCCACCAAGACGTATGTATGTTTATTTGGCATTAATGATGCATCCTTTCATGGTGTGTCTCAATTTTCAGGCACGAGGGACCCCCGCCTACAGGCCGTATCTTTTGGCCTTACTTACACATCAGTCAAACTGGTCCACCCTCCTCCAGTGCATCAGTGCTCTCCTCAGCAAGCGCCGAGACTACAAGTACATCTTTTAAATCTAAGACACTTTTATTGTGTTTTTTTTAGTAATTCAGTGCATAATGAGATTTCATTGAGATTGATGTCTCTTACAGTGAGAGCTGTTGTTCAATTTTTTGCATAACATTTTTCAGACTGGACCCATCATCAGCCCTGGATTTCCTGTGGGCGTGCAGCCACATCCCACGCATCTGGCAAGGACGTGACCAGAAGATCCCTCAAGTAAGATCCCACACAGTCGCACACACAGACACTAGATGTGATGCTTTTTCCCTGCCGGTCCGCTGATGACTCATACATTTTTCTTTTTGGTTCATGCAGAAGAAAACAGAGAAGTTTGTGCTGCGACTCAGCTCGGAGGAGCTCATCAGCCTGGTGGACCTGATCCTGGCCGAGTCGGAGCTCAACGGCCATGACTCGACGCAACATGGCGACAAAAGCGGCGTGGACCAGGCCTCCTGCTCCCTCATCCAGTCCAGGCTGCCCCTCCTTCACTCCTACTGCAGCGGAGATCTGGAAAACATCAAGAAAGTCTCAGAGTACCTCATCAACTGCACAAAGAAATGGGAGGACAGGTAGGGCGTAACTCAGATGTCGTCTAGCTTGTTTATTGTTTAACACGTAACCCTCTACACTCCAATCTTTACTCTTTGCTCTCTCCTCCCTCTGTATCTGAAGACACATATGTTCATTATATTTGTATTGTGTAAGGTTCACCAAAGTGCCCAGCCCATCCCTTTTCGACACATTGTATTGTTCTTTCTAATTAGCCCAAACAGTGAAAGTCATTTTTTTTCCCTGTTATGGTGTGCAGATAAACTTGGGGTAAATCACACTAGATTTTCCCTCTCAGTGCAGATGAACTTTTCAGACTTCCTCTGTCAGCCACAATGCTGTGGACCAGGGGAAACTCGATAATTAGGTCTATTGGTGTGAAATTAAAACCAGCAGAAGTCGTCTGTACTGTGATCTCTTTAAAAGCTCAGTGTATTATAATGAAGCCAAGAGGATTAAGGCTGAAGCTCTAAACTTGCCTGTGTTGTGAATTCCTGCTCTGACTTAGCTGTCAGAGATCAGGGTGCAACTCTTTGTGGAGGCAAACCCTCCTTTCATGAATATGTCTCTGGTTATTAAACCACTTTAATGAGGAAACTTTGGCCAAGGTCAAGCAAAATTAGCTTCCGAATTACAGTATTTTAAGTACAGTTAAGCTGTCTGGTAAAATGGTTGCTTGTGAAAATATGGCAGGATAAAAACATGTTGAAAGTAAAGGGTTTTGGCCTTGTGTTGAATAAACACTTGATTGTATGTTAAGCATTCTTCTTGCGAAAAGCTCGCTGTCAGATAAGCCGGTGTTTATTCCAATTACACACCAACTATTGAGCACGGAGGAGTGGACTGCTTTACTCTTGGTCAAGGTCGCTGTGATTTGCCTAATGCATGGCTGTAATAAACTTTTCAGTTAGTAGAGAGCGCATCATTTGAGCCTGACAAGAGCCTTAGCCAGTAAGAGGATTTTATGAAACTGCACTGACTTGAAGGCAAATACCTCAGAATTACATTATGCTATTCATGTGCCGAATGTGTATTAATGTACATTAATTATTGTCGCTCGTAGACAGACACAATAGACGAGTGCTTCATTACCACGCGCTCTAATCTGTGATCTCATATCAGATCTGGTGATAATCAGTTGCAAGAGGATGGAGAAAGTGAATTTCACCAAAATCCAGCAGGGAACATCGTAATGTTTGTACCTCTAAAGAGTAAAGCGACAAACTTCTCAGGGCAGCACAAAACCGGTCAACCAGTCGGCGTCAATTAAAAAGCTTCAAGTTCCACAACTCAAGAACATCTGGGATTACAGTCCTGATGATTTACCTACGAAGCTTGTGGTTTTGTGATGGACAGCTGAACTGTCGTAAGCCAATAATAACATGTATTTCCCCTAAAGTGAATGGCATATTCCTGTAGGTAATGGCTCATGCTAAAGCTTGAGCGCACAGTGTACTCACCTTTCGTGTTTGTTTTGTCTCACAGCGCGATGAGTAAGCGGTGCCAGAACTTGCTGCTGCAGATCTATCTGCATTTTCCCGAGGTCATCCAGCACGTCACCCTGCCCGACGGCACCTTCAGCAGCGGAGGGGCCGCAGACGGCAGCAGCTGCAAGGTGGGCTTTTCTTACAGATCTTTACTCCATACGACCATGGTGTCATCATGACTTCTGTTTATCCCTTATGTAAATAAAACCAAGGTGTCACTTAAACCAGAGGTTCTCCTCATATGGAGTATCTGTTCTGTTTTAGTCACAAACCTTTGGATACGTCTGAGTGAAAACTGATGTCTGTGTGTGTATACAAGATCAAAGATCACAGCTGTTTAACTGGTGTGTGTCTCTCAGCTCTGAACATATGATTTGATATCTTTCTTTGTATGCATAAATAACTATTTTTTCTAAGAAGAGAAACCTTGAATTCACCACACTGATTATTACATTATTCATTTCCATTTCTCAGCTTGATGTCCTGGTCCATCGCCTGGTCACTCTGCTCGCTGACGTCGGAGACTCCAAGTCTGCAGAGAGCCGTGTGTCTGATGCTAACCTCGCCTGTAGGAAGTTGGCTGTGTCACATCCGGTCCTCTTACTCAGGTGAACTTTTATTTTTAAAAGAAAAGAAAGAAACAGTCCATGTACGAGTCTTGTTCGACTTGCCACCGTGTAGCAGAACCTGCCACCTGCTGACCTCTCCTGTCTTTGCCCGTCAGACACCTGCCCATGATCGCAGGTCTTCTCCACGGTCGCGTTCACCTGAACATATACGAGTTTCGGCAGCAGAACCACATGACCTTCTTCAGCAATGTGCTCGCCATCCTGGAGCTGCTGCAGCCGCTGGTCTTCCACAGCGACCACCAGAGGGCGCTTCAAGACTGCCTTCTCTCCTTCATGAAGGTCCTTCAGGTGGGCGGCTCACACACTTTCAAATCTCCACTTAAAGGTTGAAGGCAGAGAGATTAGACTCACGGGGGTTTCTGTGTGTCTTTCTGCTTGTAGAACTTCCAGAGGACCCGTTTTCCGTTACTCGTCATCAACAAATTCCTGCAGTTCACACAGAAGTACATAACGCACGATGCAGCGACAGCCATCCCCTATCTACAGAAGCACTCCGACATCTTACAGTCAGTATATCGTAGCACAGATACACTCTGGGCAATAAATACACGTTATTTTTTGTCATATTAAAAGTCACGTTGCTTTTATTCAAGATTTTGTTTTGCTGATTCTCCTCTGTAGGAGACTGAGTGCAGAAAACCCAGACCTGGTCCAGCTGAAGTCTCTTCTGGCCGGACTCACTTTGCCAGTGAAAAGATCCTCAGCAGAGGTCGCAGCAGAGGACGGGGATGGTAATCACTGTTTTCATTATGTGGCCCGCATTTAAAATACATGTAATCACCTGATAGTTACATTTTATTTAAAATCTAAAGTCTCTCTTCTCACAAACTACAATATTTGAATCCATCATACCTTAAGCTATTTTCTTTTTTTTTTCTCTTTGCTAGACGACATGGCCACGGGTTCCCTGCCCCTCGTCAACATATCAGCCTCAGTTTCACTGAGTGCGGCTGACATGACAATGTACCTGAAAAAGATGTCGAGAGGCGAAGCCGTTGAGGGTAACGAAACATACAGCTGCAGAAATGTGACATGTATAAATCCTGTATCATAGTGAGTAATGCTCAGATCTTTTTTTCCCTCCCTCCCTGTCTGCTACAGATGTGTTGGAAGTGTTGACAGAGGTGGATGATAAGTCAAGGAGGAGCCCAGAGATCATCCAATACTTCATTGTGAGTCATAAACAACAGGGCACAAAAAAAAGGGGTTCAAGTTTACTCCCAGTCAGTGTGTAACACATCCTTCAACACCTCCCTGTGTTGCTGTTTGTAGAACGATCTGCAGAGACTTATGGTTTCCTCAGAGGAGCTGTGTCGGAACATGGCCTTCAACCTGGCCCTGCGCTGCATGCAGAACAACCCCTGGTAAGTTCACAGAGACAAACAACCAACAGAATCATGCTGGAGCTGTGAGGAAATGCGTAAATTGTGAAAAGTACGGGACAAAGTAGGCTATACCTCTGGCTTTCCCTCAGAGTTACAGTAAATGTTTTCTGTGCTGCAGCCTGGCAACAGACTTCCTGCCGACTTTCATGTACTGTATGGGCAGCGGCAACTTCGACGTGGTGCAGACTGCTCTCAGGAATCTTCCAGAATACGTGCTGCTCTGTCAGGGTAAGAAGAAGCTCTTTAGCCACATCCTCGTTGACAGTGATCTTGTAAGACGCAGTCACTCCTGTGACTGTCGTGGATTATGTGTCATATGAGCGTGCCGTGCAGTATTTTTCAGCAAAAAGATGTGATTTAATGAAGCATAGAACTGAAGTCACACATTCACAGCTGCCTGATGTTAAGTGCCTTTTTTTCCCCCTCCTCTCTCCAGAACATGCAGACATCTTACTCCACAAGGCGTTTTTAGTGGGAATCTACGGACAAATTGACACTAGTTCAATGATCTCAGAATCGATGAAAGTCCTTCACATGGAAGCAACGACATAACAACAAAGCGCACAACTCCTCATCTGATTGGAAATAGTGTCATTCACTCTCTTCATTCCAGGGCTAGATCATTTCTTTTATGGCCTTCAGTTCAAACGTTGCTCTAATTTGATGATGGCAGATTAACGAACTCTGTGGCTCTTCAGTGGTTCAGATTAAAGGATCCTCCAGTGAGCTGGTAGCTACCAGTCTAATAATTTACTCTCCTCAAAGAATGTATTAAAACTCCCTCTAAATGACTTGAAAATGTAATAATTAAAACTGTGAAATTGGACATTGTAATAAAGTCACAATTAGTGCATTTATTACTGGGTAAAGGATGTAAATTATTTTCAACTGATAATGTAATAATACATTAACTAATAATGACAAAAGACAAAAAATTGAACATTATTATATAGAGCCAACACATAATCTACAAAATTGGAGAAATATTACACATTACAACAGTTGATACAGTAATTGAAAATTGTGACATAATAGTTTTGGTTGCAATTAGAGGGAGATTTTTTTTTACATTCTTCTTATTAAATTACCAGTTTATTGTTTCACATTACAAATCTCAATGTGTATTTGGAAAATAGCACTGTATTGTAGTTTTGGATTTACAATTTTTATAGTTTGAATAATAGTAATACCGTCGTTTAAAATAATAGTTACAGTAAAACAGTTTGTTTATATGAGTGTTTTTAATAAACATCTAAAAACAAAAACAGGTCCATCATATTGGTTTTATGGTTTGGTTTTAGTTTTGCTAGGAAAGGCAAACACTTTCAAATTATTAAACATAAGAAGCCCAAACACTGTCCAGTCCTTAAACAACAGAGGAGTGAATGCTTTGAAGTCATGATGCTTTGCTGTTACTACAACGCCATCTGTGAGCTGCCTAGATGTGTGAACTGAATAAAATATTTTTTTTTTGGAAATTACCTTTTTTTTCATGTTTCAGTCAGCTTTAACTGGCAGAAAGTGAAATGTGTAACATATTTCAGCAGTTAACCGCTGTAGTCCAGAGATTAAATGAAGACATTTTAACCGCTGTTTAATTGGAAAGCAAAGCAGTTTAATGTTGAAATAGTAAAAAACACAAATTTCACAAAAACCAATTATTACCTTTCAAAATAAAGAAACATTTTAGCGCCGCAAAAAAAGATTGAAGGAGAAAAAAAAAAAACGGTGGAAGGTTTGTGGTCTTTCATTTCATTCCAATAAGTCTTGGATCCTGATAAAACTGGAAACAGCTGTCATTGGTACGCTTGCTCTGCACTGGGGTGTAACAGACAAATTAAAGGCGCGTTGCACATGCTGTGATGGAAACCATTTTGCCATGAAAGTGTGAGTTGTTTTGCCCGGCGCTACTGACTTCATCTGAAAACCTCTTGATAGAGTCAAAGGGATAAGTTAAACAATGTGTAGGCATGCTGGCAAACTAGGAAAGTGGACGCCCCTATTGATGGTAAATTAACCATGGCGGTAATTGTTCAATCACACAGACCAAAGGCTGCTTTGAAGACGTGATGTGGGCAGGCCATTTCTGTAGCACAGACCACTGCTGCTGCTGGTGTTTTGTTACATAGGAGGACATGGAGATGAAGCCTCAGCATGGTTCAGGATCCTCAGTAAGGGTGAGACATGCCCACACTGGTGGGTCAGTGGAATCTGTCACTCACAAATAACTGGTATTCATTGAGATACAAGGGCTGGATGTGGACAGCTGAAAGCTGGGTGTCTCAGTATACATTACTGCAGCTTTTTTCCCCCTAGTGTAACACGGTGGAGGTCAAAGGGCGCTTAAACATGATAACCATATATTTCCTTTAAGAAGATAAACAGGCTCTACAGAATGCAATAAATACGCTTTACTTTGTCTTCTGGACCATCAAGATGCCTCCAAGTCCTCTTTGATGAATATTTATTCACACACCCATTCCTATAATTAACCTGTCCACTCTCGCCCTACCCATCATGCACCATACCTGCTGATCTCTCAATGCTGCTTCTGTCTGATGTGTTAATTGCACCTGTATGGTGTCCTATAACTCGCCGAAAGCTCTGTTTATGGTTATCAATCAACTTAGTGCACAAGTCTTAGCAGCCTGGGCTCTTGGTCGGGCGCCAGCATCCTATTGGCTGGGCAGCAGTGAGGCGGAACAGAGATGAGTGACAGCCAGCCAACGAGAATGGGGCAGGTGGGGGCTGCGCCGCTGCTGCTGAAGAGTCTGATGGACCAATGACCAAGTTAACAACCTCCACCTTTATTCAACTCTCCAGGCACGGTGCCTTCAAATGCAGCTGCTACAAGGTAACCACTAATTTGTCCCACAGCTCCACAGCACATATTTACAGGGGTAAACACAGGCAGAAGTGGAAAGTAATGCTACACTTACACAAAAACAGTTTGTAGTTAACAAGTGTTTTTCTTTGTACTTCTACAGTACATTAATTCCAAAAGGGAAATACCGGTATTTGACCTTTTACTTGGTTTTTATACCCCATTTCATGGTACAAAAAAGTTATAAACCTTAAATGGGAGTTAAAGAATCTAAACATTTTTAACCCTTTCCACCTCATTTATCATCTCACCTCTTGTGACCCTTTAGAGTTGGCCAGAAAAACTGTATTTGCTCGACCAATCACAACATTAAAATTCAACCAGTGCTTTAAGACATGGGCATTACAGTAACTGTCTAATAGAATCATATATACTGTGTAATGTCCAAGAGACAGGGATGGGACACGTCAAGAGCTGAAATGCTGTTTTGTGGTATGCACCGTAAACATCAGAGTACTGGTGCATCCATAGGGGAACATTATTACTTTTTATACTTTCAATTTTTTACATCCAGTATTAAATGTACAACTTGTCAAAGGGAGTATCTGTTTTTGTTGTTTCATTGGTACTTTCTTATAGGATCTGAATAGTCCTTCTAGCAGTGACCATGAGGGTCTTAGAAATATTCTGTGTAATATATTTTCAAAGTGCAGACACATGGTTGTCAGTGGGTCTTCCAGCTCTTGTAAAAGTGGACAGTGAATGAGCAGAAAACACGAGGCTTCTTGGTCTCTCTCTCTCTCAGCTACAGGAGGGGCCCTGATGTGCCGCTACCTGCCCATGCACATCTGTCTGCTCTCCGTCTTCCTCTCAATGGCACCCTCGCCTTAGATCATCTCCTCTTCCTCCACGCTTCAGTTGCACTTGGCTTGCGTGGAAAAAATGTGGACCGTCTCTCGCCTCTCTTCTCCCTGGCACTTTGATGTCTCAAGTGTGATTGCTCTTGGATTGTGGCCGCTTTCCCTTGAAGGTTTTGACATGAAAAGCAGGCTGGGCTCTCAGGTTTATCCCATGGCCAGTGATCCAGGACTAAAACAATCAGCCTGCTCACTGTGGGATACTATTACCAGGGAGAGTGGGGCACCAGGCATAGGGGTTTCCTCAGCCATGAAATACACTTTTCTTCCAAGTTACAAACACATTTTAGGTGTGTTGATTGAATTATACCAATCCACACTTCCCATTAATAGATTTTAGTTGGAAGTTTGTGCAGGTTGACACTAAAATACATAATGCAAGTAGCCAGAGAATATATTCCTGGTGTGTTTGCAAAGAGACTGGAATGATTCAACATTTGTAATGAATTAAAAAGAAATGAGGCCAGTAATTGCAGTTAAGATTGACCCAATCTGATAAGAATGATAATGTGACATGTCATTAACAGCAGAGGCATAAGTGACAACCCTTAAGCTTCACTTACACTTTCATTAAATATTGATCTTATCTGTGCTCATTGCTGCTCCAGCCTGCAAATTACACCAGATAGATATATTCCCATGACAGTGGAGCTGACAATAATCATCCATCTTCGCATGACATTTGGCAGAACTCTTGTTTTATGAGCTAAAGTGCCATTGTAGTGGAAGAGAAAGTATAATAATGTGGTGTGTTCACGATCTCCATTATGTCAGATTGTATCTTATCACACCGAGGGCAGAGTGTGACAGTTAATCCACTTCAGCCATGCCTGTCAAGGAAAAAAAGAGGGTTAATAGCCCACATCATTTCATTTAAATTTCCTCTCACTTTAAGTGTTTTCTGCAACAATTCCCAAGATATATATATATAAAAAAGTCTATATCAGTGTCCATGCCTTGGTAATAATTTGAAAAATAATCTAATGTTTTATGTGAATATTTGTAGAGCTGCAGGCAGAAAAAAACCCCATCCACAGTACTTAGCTGATCAGTAGTACTCATTTAGCGACTCTATGTTAAATATAGTGATGGTTATATTTTCCTCAGGGGGTGGTAGAGACCAAAATCAGAGTTAATAAGAGAGAATATTGGGTTTAAATTAATCAAATTGTCAGATTTCCAACACCAAAGTTAATCATACTGCTCTATAACTGTTTCATAGTAACTAATTATAATCTCTTGTCTTGTTATTGCGACAATGACTGAAGCGCTTCACAACCACCTCCTCCAAGCAGCATAGACGTAACCCTTTCAAAAGATGATGTCAGTATCAGCTCAATAAAACTAGTATTGCAGGTTTAAAGACTTAAAACTTACTGTATGACACACTCTGCTTTCAACAATAATTGAGTTTTTCAACCTCCCCTCCCCAAAAACAACAAGTTTCTACATATCTAATAGTTGAACCGTGACTGTCCTCCAAACTAATTTATGAAAACACAAAATCACGATCGAAGGTTGAGATTCTCGTGTCTATTAAAACAACACTTATAGTACAGTCACAGACCATGACATGTGCAGATGAATTAAAAATAAGCAAAGCATATTTTTGAGTGGAGGTGGACATTTCACACTTCAGAATCATTATGTTATCTGAGATCCAAAAACACACCTTTGAGTGGGAGTTCAGATGTCCCTTCTCCTTCAGTTAGAAATGAATGAATGCAAGCTCAAACAAGTCCACTTCAAGCTGAAGCCATCTGAAGGGTATCCCACTGATGGCTCGCTAAACCAACAGATAATGCACGTTATGTCCCTGCAGTTGAAGGTCTGCTAATGATACAATGATTTCCATTTTAGCGGTAGCCTAGATCTCTGGTGTTGCATGTCATCCCGGGAGCTTGAAATACCTGAGAGACCAATAAGGCCCGGCATTAGCCTTTACTATTGTTGTCTTAATGCCTCCTTCAATTATCCACGAGCAGCTCTTTTGAGCAGCTACTGTCAGAAGCTCCCCCACCGGTTTTCCACTAATTTTGTCCCTGATTATCTGGATCAATGGGCATTAAAGGACCCACACACAGACAAACACAGAAATTTTGAGGGGGTGGGGTAGGAGGGTCTACTTTCCAGACAGACCAGAAATCCCTGTGACTACCTGTGTGCCAGGGACAAACGGAGAAGGCTATTCAGTCGTCAGTCCCACCACACACAGTGTTTATTTAGCCACAGCTCAAACCAGACACTTTTAATCTATTTCCCTTTTCCCTGCAGAATTTGAAAACCCAAGAAATGATTTCTCTCCGTCTCTGTCCACTGCCCTCTCACAAAAACAGATTTAAGTGCTAAAAAACTGTCCTAAATCAGTCAGTTATCACTGATGGGACCATACTGAACATTAAATTAATTATTTACAATTATTCAATATGCCCTCCCAGTAATGTACTGCGCCACGCGATGCCCCAGTAATGTACATTTTAAAGACACAGTATGTAAATTCCTGCTGTCATGGGGTCTCTCAAGCTAAACAATAAAAAAAAGACAGTTTGGTCACATTATGAAGTAGCCTGGGATCATGGGAGTTGTTTTCTCCTTTACTGCTGTCATTGCAGTCTGCAGGTGATATCCACGTTATTATATCCATTAAAACAGTAGTGAGTCTACATTAGCTACTGTTACTCAGCTTGTTTCTCTGACAACCTCAGAGGTCAAAATGCATAAATTAAATAAACTGACCATGAATTAAAAAGTTTATCATGAAAAATGTTCAGTAAGTCACATATTATGCTTTTAAAGTAGTGATATTTTATTAAAAAGATGCTAATGTTGACAATGTTTCTTGGCCTACAGGTTTAATGGGTGGGTGGGTGGCTGGGATTCAAGTGTGCCATGATTTCAAAATACTGTCAAAGTGATTTTCTAACAATGTCAGGGATTCACATTAGTGGTCAAATTGTGGATCTTTATCATTTGTTTGACACAAAATAACGCAAATAATTAACTAAATATCATCTTTAAAGAAATCCAGATGGGTCAAGCTCTAATCCTGACCTCCTTACGGCCTCCACCAGAGCTTTAATGTAGTGTTTGAACAGGTGCAGATGAAAGGGCCACAGGTGAGGCAGTCGCAGTCCTCGCTGCTTGCAGAGGTATGACCATCCTGTGACTCACCTCAGCTCTGACCAGCTGTCTCCTGCCTGCAGAGAGGTCCCGCGCTGATCAAAGCCGCCAGTTCAACCGGTGACAACACTGACAGCTGAGTGTTCTTCACCGCCAACTGAGCCGGCGGTGAGCAGTTAGCGAGGTGCGTGGATGGGTGATATGTACCTTTGGATTAATTGACACACCTGTGTTTAATTCACACAGACACTGCTGGCAATCATCTCATCAGAGATCCATCAACACTAAGCTACAGCTGCCTCCTCAAAGAGAAAAAAAGGTGCTAATAATCTTCCTGTCTTGGTTGTTAATGTGTTGATGTGTGAGCTTTGATCTGTGATGGAAGAATCTGGTAAAACACACTGCTTTACAACAGCTGTAATAAGAAAACACCACCACTAATTACTGCAATACATGTACATACAGCTTTCCATACGGCATAATGATCCTGTACAAGTAAAGATAACAAGTATTGTGTGCAAAATGAACATCTGTAGTTTTTAAAAATTAACTGATCTATTATTTTTAGCTGTCAGCGTTTTTCTTACACCTAGAGGTTAACATGAATTTAATGGATTTCTACTGGCAGGTAAAGCAGGGGTTTTTGTGTGCGCGTGCTGCTATATAGTATATATATATTATATATATATTATTACAGATGTGGGAAATAAAACATAACAGGTTAGGAGGAAAAAAGCAGGAAAATTAAATCAACAATAAGAGTAAAGGTGACGTTACTAGGAGGGATTAAAAACACTTTGCAAATGTCAATTTGTCGTCAGGAGAAGTGTTTATCCTGGAACCTGCTTGTCAAGGTCTGCTGCTTTTTCCTCCCACAGGACTGAACAACCTGTGTGTGTGTGTTTTTGTCAAATTAAATCACCTCTGCAGTGATTTTCTCTTATTATACTTGACGACTGTTAAACCAGCCACATAAGGGTGGTGCAAATCTTCAAGGTGTATGTGTCTAAATGAGCATAAACACACACACACTGAGATCCCGTCCATCTCGCAGCTTGAAACCTCAGAAGCCAAAGATGTTGCAACTTGTCCCCTGCAGGCAGAAAGAGAGAAATTCAAAGGAAAACGTGCACTGTCGCTACAACGTTAACAGACGAGAGTATCAGGCGTATGTGGCTGGGAAAGTAATGAGGAATACAGCAAACACTGATGGGGTAATACTGATAATCCACTGAGAGATGAATCACAGGTTGGATTTTCACCTCCGTCCTCTAAACCAAACCCTGCTGTCTGTTTGGAGGTCATGTGACTGGGGAAAGGAGGGGGAAAGGATCGAAGGAGAAGAGCAGAAAGCTAAGGTGAGACCACCTCCACCACTCAAGTCATATTCAGACTACACCTTATACCTGCACTGAGCCACATACAGCAGCTCCAACAACCAACTGGACTCATACAACTGTTTTAATAGCTTTTTTTTTTTTTTTTTTTAATAATTTTCAATCTGGAACATTGGGAATGCATTTCACCATCCAAGCAGCATCCCTGTAGGAGTCAACCTGGCCCTTTTCACTGGACCGTTGTTTAATATTGGACCCTTAATAGCTTGGACATGTTTGGCCCGGGGCAACTGGTCTCTACTCTACTGCCTGCAGTTTTCCATTCACCTGCAGCTCACTTCTTCCCAGCATTCCCAACCAGACTGAGCTCTCAACCTCAGATTCTGATCCCGGGGCCGTTTATCACCTACGAATCATTGAGGAGTTATCTGCAACCAGAGCCATGCAAGGAGGCTTTGCTCCTGGCCACACAGGCGGTCGGGATGGGGCCACTCACAGAGGCCATAGGTGAGTTCAGACCACAGCTGCTGGGGCCAGAGCAGGACTGAGCGTGTCATACAGGACTTGTGCAAAGCCAAACTGGCACTGGCTTAGCACAGTCTCTAAGACAGTCAGCGAGCACCATCTGATTGCAGTGTAAATGTTTACAAAAGATTGGCTAACAGCTCGTAACTAACAATCAATTATCAAGCAGTGTTAAAGTGGGCCTAATGATCGCTGCGCTAATTACCCAATCTAGAGCCATTAGTTCCTTGTCACCCGTTGGCGATTGTGTAATTGGTGCTCTCGCTGTGTTTTCCAGATGAACAGAGGCCAGTGAAGCAGCGTCGCGCACGGGCCAACTACAGCAGCTGGCAGCTGGAGGAGCTGGAGAAGGCCTTCGAGACCACCCACTACCCGGACATCTTCATGAGGGAAGCCCTGGCCCTCAGACTGGACCTCATCGAGGCCCGAGTACAGGTACCTGGCAACCTGAGCTCTTTCTGGAGATGTTTATCTATACTCATCATGTCTCTGGACAATGAGGAAATAAAGCTCTTCAGTCCACACAACAAACTCTTGTGGTGACCAACATTTAAATCTTAAAGCTTCTTAATTAATTTCTTAATCTCAAGATCTCAAAATTGTCAGCAGTACCAAATATGTTGCAACAAACTATTGGAAAGTACATTATATTTTGGCAGCACATGTCAATTTGGCTTGGTTTACTGATAAAACTATAGTTGCTACTTCCTCTTCTGCCTGCAGAAAGATTCCTTACTCATACAGTAGTTTCTGCATATGAGCATAATAATCTACACCACTTGCTCGTCCAAAATCGCACTCAAAAGTTCGGCTGACATTAATATGACCCTTTATCCACCAGAGTGGGTCATTTAAAATTAAAACTTTCTGTTTTGGGATTTTAGAGTGGTTTGACTGGAATTACATTAGAAAGGAAGGAATCGTGCAGGTATCTTGTCATTATGTCGAAACATTAACACTATTTATTCATGTAAATGTCTATTTCTATTTACATTTCTATTTACTTAACTTTCCCCTTTGTTTGCAGGTTTGGTTTCAAAACCGCCGAGCCAAGATGAGGCGGCAGCTGAAGCTCCAGGGCCAGATTGTTGCAGGGTCGTATGTAAAAAGAGACAGTGATGAAACGTCTGAGAAAGTGAGCAGGAGTTTAAAACAGCACTCGGAGAGCTCTGACAGCGAGAACTGGGAGAAGCGACAGGACGGGGAAAATTACCCATGGACAAAAGCTGTGAGCGTCACGCTGGGTGGGCGTACGCAGCCCGTGACCCAGAGGTCGGGGACGAGGGAGAGGCCGGAGGGGCCCAGCACAGAGGAGCTCCGCTCCAGCAGCATCGCCAATCTGAGGGCCAAAGCCAGAGAGCACGAAGCTGAGATCCACAGCACTGTAAACATGTCAGGAGGTGACACAGAGTCACAAACACAGGAAGCTGATGCCCAGCACAATGATTGAGTCTTTTCCTTCTTCCTGTTTGTACAGATAATCATAAATCATAGATAACCTAAAAAAGAAATCAGTGTATACCATGACTAAGCCTGAACATACTTTTCATTATTTAGCCATTACTAATAAAATATCTCTTACAACATGAAATGTTAGTAAAAGTTACAAAACTATAAACAAAAGGTCATCTTTTTGCTTTTTTAAATTTTGCCTTTATACTATAGTCCAACTTCTGTGAACATTTTCATTTCACTGTTTTGAGAAAAAATACAGAACTGTAAAAATGTTTATACCCCACAATCATTTGATTAAATAGTTAACAAAATGTTTGTAATTTGAATGTGACTTTCATCACATCCTGAATTAGTTGCTCAGTCTGAATACACGCTCTGTGCTCTGGGTCTTTAACAAACAAAACAGTGAAAAATGACCAAATGTTATCGTTATCATTTTGGCCTATCAGGGCACAGCTAACAGGCAAGTGATTTCTAAATGATTTCACCGATGACGAGCTCATCCCTGACCTCTCGGGTTACCGTCACAGACAGGCAGGATGTCTGCGTGCAGCCACACGTCCTCACAGGAAACAATGGAAGTAGCTGAAAAATGTAATCATGAAGAGTGACGCTACAGTACATAGATGACATGAGACATGTCTGTGTCTTCTAGAGCTGTACGACTTCATGTACTTACCTTTGATTTTCATTGATAGTGGTGCTGACTGAGCCGTGAAGCCGAAGGGAGAGAAGGTGGTTTCATTTAGCACGGATGTTAGTTTTCCTTGGAACACCAATGATCTGGTTTTAGCAAAACAAACAAATTCAGTTTATGTCACATAAACACAATACAAACTGTTATAACAGTGAATTATTACACCTTAAACTAATACTAGTAGGTCTGGAAGCATTTTATAAACCCTGTGCCTGTATCTTTATTACATGCATCATACTTTACCCGGGGAAATCAAATTTAAACTGGTTTTAAGTATTTTAGCCAATACACTCTACACAATATATTCATTTTCTAATATTTGATCTTCTGATAACACAGAACTAATGATAACACAAACACAAGATAAGATACAAGTCCATAACATCCACAGCTTGTTCTGAACAGTGCATACAATCTGCAGAGGATGTGTTGGCTTAATTCTAGTTTATACTGTACACCTTATGCATCCATACTATTGCACAGGAGTGATACTAATGTTGTTTATGCATTGTTTACGCATGTAACCACAGGTGTGGAGGGATGGAGAGTGTCTTTGAACAGTGCAGACTGACACTGCCCCCTTCTGGGCATGAAGATGTCCTCAGACAGGAGAGATGAGGCAACAGTGAGAGTTTCTAAAATGCAAAGACTGTATGCATTTATTTTTCTTTTACTGTAACATCATCACACATCTCTTGTGTGTTTTCTGCAATACTTTAAAAGCTGTGTTGCTTTGCTTAAATCTTCTGAAGGCACTTGTTTTCTTTCTTTCCTTCCTTCTTTTACAGTTAATAAACAATTCATGTCCGCAGTATTTGTAACCTGTTTTAGTGAATGAGGTCAGTGTGGGTCACTCACATTTCAAAGACTAAAGCCCAGCTCTGGTCTCACACTAATTACACGCTCCATGTCAAAAGTTTAACACTCACTGATGAGATCTGTGGGTCAAATCTGAAACCACAATTCAAAATGGGTCAGAAAAGATTTCAGTCATTTCATTTCTCGTTAAGATAGAGTGATGTAGTGTAGTGGTATAATTATTAATAATCAGTTAACCAAATGAGAGTTGCCGAGTTCCTAAAGAATTTTGCGGGACAACACAATATGGGCTCACTAGGTCAAAATCCTTATATGACAATGGTTGGCCTCAATTAGTCTGCAGCAACGCCCCACACAAAGATGACTGTGGTAAAACAGAAAAAGCATGACATAGATTCTGTTACTGGTTCCCCTGCTGAATAATGACCCCAACAAAGATAATCAAGTCTGGTTAATAATTACCTCAGAAATCCTACAGCATGCACACTCATCCCTGTACTGGACCCTAAAAAAGAAGAAGAAGATGAATTTCATGATTTTTTTAAAAAATGTTAATAAAAATATTATTTGTATACAGTATGTTCACAAAACCAGTGTGGAAATGAAACGTGAAGCTTCGGATGAGATTCAAACAGACTGTTTACATACAGAAAAACAGGCAGCATCCTTTCCCAGATTCAAACAAAGTGTTCAAAATAAACTCCCCACCACTCCCTCCCTCCCCACTCTGCCAGAAGTAAAGTACAGAGCACAGAAACATTATGTTCCCTTTTCAGTTTGGTGTTAAGTGTATGGAACATGCATTTAATTTCCCCCTAAAGTCCAGGTAGCTACTTCAGATGTCAGGATGTGGACTTATATTTCAACAGGTGGTTCAAAAACACGAGTACATCTGGATATGGATGTAACTTTAATAATTATACAAAGTACAGAAATCATAGTATTGTGTGAAAATGTATGGTATTTATGATATGATAGGCTATTTGATGTAATGATTGGATATGATATGATATTTAGATTGGGCTCATGTTTCTGCACTAGGCTAATTCATTTTGCAGGAGTTTCTCGAAATGAAACGTTGTTAAAACAATTCTTTACCTTTGAGGCTGAGTTTTATTCAGCGGTTGTGAATAACTGATTAGCTGGTGCTGGGTGTCAATTTGAGTAATTAGCGCGCGCACAAACACACAACAGCCCCACCACCTCATCCAGCAGCAGCTTCAGCAGCTTCAGCACATCCCGGTGACTCCTCTCCACTCACTCGGCTACACAGAAGGAAACAGGACGCAGCTGCAGCGCCGCAGTTCACGGTCAAACCCTGAGCAGAGACACTTTGTTTCCCCCCTCCTCCTCCTCCTCCTCTCCCCTCCTCTCCTCTCTGTCCTTCCTCCGGCTCGTCCAGACTCTTCAGCTCTGCCTGTTGCTGCCACACAGCCGATCAGCAGGGGAGCATGGCTGCCATCAAGGCTCTGGAGCAGTGGTGTAAGCTGCAGTGTGAAGGCTACCGAGATGTGGCCGTCACCAACATGACCACCTCGTTCAGGAACGGACTGGCGTTTTGTGCGCTCATACACAAGTACAGACCGGACCTAATGTGAGTATTGAAGTTTGAATTGGCGGTTAAAATGCAGTCAAACTATTATTAGCTGTGACCAGTGATAGCCTTTTCCTGGATCAGCCTCTTCTCTCCTCTACTTCACCCATTCCCTAATATAGTTTTCTCATTTAAGTTTGTCTGTATTTCATGCTCAGTTTTGACCTGAGTGTGATTTATTTTTATTTTAACCACATTTTATGGCAAGTCTGTTAGATTCTTGCTGTGTTATTTCTAAGGAAACCACACATATGTCTGCATAAACTCATATTTTAATGTCTTTAACTCCTCAGAGTCTTGATATTAGGTTTGATACTTCTCAACAACATGTCTTACATGTCTCCCCTCTGTTCATTGTGCTCCTGTTTTCCCAGAGACTATGACTCACTCAGAAAGGAGGATGTGTTCGAGAACAACAGATTGGTAAGATGATGGTGATGATAAACCTGTTGAACCTTCGTCGTGTGGAGTGGGACTGATTTCACACTGCACATGCAAAACCTGATGCAGCAGAAAATCAACCAACTTCATTAACCCCAGACACATTGGACAAAACACACACAGACACAGGTGGTGTGTAGTTAAATATTCATCCCCACAGAGGAGAGTTTTAATCCAAAAAAATGACTCTCCTCAAACTCAGACTCTCCTACTGGCCACTTGACCTAATTTATTTTGTTAACCCCGACGTGACCTGAGCAGCACAGCCGGGGACCTTTCCATTATTTAGTCCGCTCCCATTCTGCCGGTTTCCTCTGAGGATTACAGGCCCCCACAGTGTGCTACAGTATGTACTCTGTATGACTTCCTTGTTGTCTTGGATGAACCTGGCAGTGTCAGCAACAAACCTGAGCCCAGGGGAGAGGCTCTGCAGGTCATTCATTTTGAATGAGGCCCACTGTCATCTGTCACTCGGCTCCACTGAAAGATGCTGCTGTTTTAAAAATATAAATAAATATATAAATATATCCTGTAGGTTAACTTACACCAGACATGCGGCAGGAAATAGTGCATTTGATCGTGTTAAAGTCTTGATCAAGTGCTAAAGATGCTTCCTGTGCTGGAACATGAGAACGTGACTTGTATGGCTCATTGCGGTTTATATTTCATGAATGGTGTCAGTTACTTACAGGTGTTTCTAGTTTTGTTTAGTTCTTTTATTTTTTGTGGTCTTCTTGTACATCGGCAGACGTAGTATTCAGTCAGGCTCTGCGCTGTAAATTTAATGAGCATGTCCATGCTGATCCTAAACAATGCCCTGATATCCTGCTCCCTCCGTTCCTCACTCTTATCCCCCCTACAAGCTCACAGGAAGTTTGCTATTCATTATGCAGCCCTTCTCAGACCTCTCTGGGCCCAGACACAGAATACTCTATTTAAAGTAGATTGCATTGTCTGACATTTTTACACACGCTGTAATTGAAGGGAGGCTGTGTGCGTGCTCGGTGAATGCTGTGGTTTTATATGGTAAAAAACAAACTCTTTTGGCTCTGTTTACTTGGCCCATCATACTCTGCCATTAAATGTTGTCTTGGCAGGAGCTGATGGCTGTAGGTTATTTATTTGTTTTCTTCTCTCTCTCTCTCAAGGCTTTTCAGGTTGCGGAGGAGAAACTGGGGATCCCGGCTTTGTTAGATGCAGAAGACATGGTGGCTTTAAGGATCCCAGACAGGCTGAGCATTCTCACCTATGTCTCCCAGTACTACAACTACTTCAAGGGACGACCCCCAAGTGAGACACTGCTTCAGCTATCTGTTCAAACTCTGTATCTGAGATCCATTCCATTTCCATATTTCTTTTTAACCTGAAGGAAACTGTGTCTCTCCTGCTCTACCTTGTGATTTTTTTTTTGACACTAATGGTGTTTTACCTCTCCTCAGTGGGAGGTGTAAAAAGGCCAGCAGAGGGCTCCAAGGAGGAGCCATCAGAGAAGAAAAATCTCCCAGTGGTGGCCAAAACCTTTGTGTCTAAAACGGCCATTGAGAACCGTTCACCTTCCGCTGTGACGGCTCAGACCTCACCCAAGTTAGCCAGAGCCGCTGCCCAGGTCGGTTCTCACGTCATTATCACACTGGAGAAAGTGCAATACACTCTTTCTTATCTTGGAACAGTTTAATCAATATATTGAAGGATGAGGATTAAGCTGATTGTCAGTGGCTTTGGTAAATGTTAATGAGGTATGTGTGATGTGTTTTTGGGATGGAGCAGTCCGTCAGTGTTAGTTTTTCCTTTCACAGAAGGCAGTACTGGCCGAAAATGCCAACAAGACCGGGACTCTCAATAGCAAATGTGTTGCATGCAAGAGCCACGTCCATCTGGTTCAGAGGCACTTTGTCGACGGCAAGCTCTATCACAGGAGCTGTTTCAAGTAAGACCTACTCAGCTATACTCGCTGAAATGTTCCTGATGTGTTGTGTTGTGTTTTATTGCGTTAATATATGTGTGTTGATAAACTTCCTCCAGATGCAGCGAATGCTCCGGCGTGCTTCATGCGGGCGGCTACAAACCTGGGAAGAATCCAGACACTTTTATCTGCAACACCCACCAGAACAGTTGCAAACCTTCCTCCTCTGAGGTTGGGATCAAAAATGGACCCATCAGTTCAGCTGTGAGGTTAAACGGAGCCAGCCAAACTCGGCCGGCACCACGCCCCACTTCTGTGCTGGCGGCCCCACTGAATGTTGCTCTGAAGCCGGTCAGTGCTGCTCCGCCTCCCCAATCCTGGACAGCTTCGGCTCAGAGGACCCAGGCGGCCCGGCAGAGGTTTTTCCAGACTGCAGCTCCAGTCGCAGAGGCCACGGCGGACAACAGGAAGCCCACAGAGCCCTCAAGTGTTTTAGGAAGACCAAAGGCCCAACAACTGAGTCCTAATGATGAGAAGAGCGGAGCCAGGACAACAATAGGAAAGAAACTAGCAGAAGAAAACTGTAACAATAACAATAAACGCCCATTCACTGTCCGTTCAGCAGAAACACGGTAAAGCTTTGTAGTATTTTCATATTTCTAGTCTTTTTTTCCCCCCCACTGTGTGGATTTATAATAGCTTTTACTATTAAGGCTGATGGTGGGGGCCTTCTGTCTCTGCAGGTTTGGAGATGAGCCAAGTTCAGCTGACAGGCCCGGTCTGAGAAAGGATAAATGCAGCCAAGGCCCAGCAGGAAACTGGGCACGACAGGCCTGCACCAGCCAGACAAACAATAAGGAATCGCCATGTCTGAAGGCCATCAACAAAGACAACACAAGGCCAACAACTGTACACAAAACCGCCAAAGGCAAGCGCCACTAAATTCATTTCAGTTATTCTTGATCCATTATTTGACACCCAGCCAACATTCACCCCCCCCACCCCCACCCCCCACCCCCAAACACACACTCCCTCCCTCTGTCTGTGTCACAGCGCATTCATAGAAAACAAAGCCCTTTTTGTCATTTTTGCCCTATTTACACAGCCAGTGCATCCATCTAGCAGCCTGTTAGCTGACATTTTAATTTCTCTCCTATACTTGTAATGAACTTTCATAGTTGAACTGTCACTCTCCTGGGATGGATGTGCATGCATGGGTGCAACATCCTGACAGTCACAGGGTTTTTCAGACAGAAACACAATTACAGCTGGTTTTCAGCAGAAATGGTCACCAACATATTATAAACACCGATAGAAGTTTCCTTATCAGTAATTCTGATGCTTGGTAATATGAACCATATGGAGTTGGAGCGTTTTTATCTAATTGTTTCATATGGAGATTAAAGTGGGATTTGGCGCTCTAAATACAGAAGAGCAGGTGGAGATCAGTCACTTTATTGTCTTGTTGAAAGAGACTAGATAATGAAACCTGTAGCTGCTTATCACTGTATCAGCTGCTCAGGTGAGTGTGACAGAGAAAAGAGTTGAGGGAGTGTCTTGAACTCCTTTGAGTTCACGCCTCTTTGCTGAAGCAGATGCCACATTCAAGTTAAGGTGCCATTTCCTCTCCAGTGTTGAAATTATTAGTCATTTCAATAGTTGTACCTATGACAAGATGATTTTGAACGTCATGCTTTTATTCACAGCTGAAGACACTTAGTTGATAAATAGAATTATTTTGATTATTAGTTAATCGCTCTGTTTATTATTAAGCAGATATTCCCAGTCTTTGTGAATCATACCTTCTCAGGTATGACTAAGTGATAATTAAAAAGATGTAAATAGCTAAAAACAATTAGTTGCTACCTTTAATTTTGTTTTCATTAATATGTTCTGTGTAATTGATCTTTTGCAGATCCAGTCTGCCAAGTTGGGCAACCAAAGCTCAGAACTGTGAGACCTGAACTAGGTCTAAAGTAAGTAATGAATCTGATCAATCATCTGTAATAATCAATATTAGTCATTAGTAAGTCACTCAGCCGGGAGCGGGAAGGTCACACAGGTGGAGAAAGATTTTTGCCTCGACACGTGTCTGACCAATCAGCTCATTCACTCTCCAGACTGCAGAAACCTCAGGCCTCATCCGTCTCTGTCCTTGTTGACTGGCTCAGAGCGCAGCAGCTAACTCTGTCCCCGATCCTAACAAACCCTGAGGAGTGCCGCGCCTGAACTTTTCCTCCTGCTAACACTAGACTCTCTCTATTCTAATCCCTGCTGATGATGATCCCCACTTGTTCTCTCCACCCTCTAACATTTCAAACTAAAAAAAGGTGAGGCCTTTTCTCTTGTGTTTCGCTCCTCATGATCGGCTCTGTCGGTGCATCAGATAAAAGCTGTACTGTAATGGTTACACGCTTCAAGGCTCATTGCAGTGTAACTTTTACAGAGATGCTGAAGCCTCCACTGAGCAGCATCAGCCTAGATTCTTGTCCTCCAACGCCACCATCATCACAACAAGGCCTCCCTCGCCCCCACCTCCTGCAGCGCCTCCGGTCGGCATTGCTCTGTTCGATCCTGCACATTTCACGGACGTCTCTCCACAGAAACCTCCACCAGCCTCAGAGAACCTCTGTAAGTCACATTATTATAAGAGACATTTATCTTCCAGCCTGTGTCTGTTTGTATTAGTTTGTTATTGGACTCCAGAAACTCCTTTTCTTCAGTACTGCCTGATGTCGACGACATCTCAAAATATCTCTATGTGAAGTGACTGTGGTGGAACCAAAGCAAGGCATGAGAACAAAATTTGAATTTCATCCAGATTAATCAACTTTATATTATGAAACCTTGTAAAACACTGACAAGAACAAGAGTCAACCATGATGGCAACTTGAACAGCTTTGAGAAAAATTAAAAAACCATCATGGTTACAGTTTTAATATTAAGATGTTGACATCAAGATGTTTAGCAGGTGTAATGTTTGCTGCTTAGATATAGCAGTGGTTCCCAACAGAGACAAGTTATCCCTCCCCTGTCAAATGAAAGAAAAATTTAGCTTAACATCAAATAAATCTTTAATAGAGTTCCATGTTTTTATATGGTCTGATGTGGGTCACAATTTTCTTTGAGGCTGTGGGTTGGAAAAGGGAGCCACTGGATCAGATAGTTGGTATGTCAACATTTGATAACTGGTGATAATCACATAGAAAAGAAGAGAATGTTGGAAATGTATTTAGCCATGAATCAAAGTGCAAACTTAAATTTTGACCTGATGATGCAGCTGGATGAAACGTTTTAAGCTCATCAAAGTTCAGCCTAATGAGGACATGTAGGATTGCGCCAAATGTCAAGGCAATCCCTCCAGAAGTCGGTGAGATGTTTCACTGAAAAGCACAAATAAGAACCTGAAGGTGGCGCTGCAGGAAGTAGTCAAAGATGACACCCTTTTTTTCACAAATGAGCTGTACACCTCTGTTAAAAAAAAAAAAAAAAAAAAATCCACCCAAAAAGATGTTGCGATATGTCAGTCTGGACCAAAGTAGCATGGTTAAAAATTCATTACCCAACACTGCTTCCCACACAGACATGCTGCCCTGCATGCGTTCTGGTGATTGTTGCAGATTTTTGTCTGTTCAGGGGCGAAACAGAAAAAGGCATTAGCAGAGTGAACGTGCTGCAGCACCACAGTGTGTAAACCTCCCTGTCCTTATTTTAGGTTTTAAACATGGGAGTCGCTCGCCTGTGAAATCCCCACCCAGACGACCAGCTGTGGAATCTATTAGCTTTACCACCACTGCTCCAGCCAATCACGGAAATCTGTCAGGTTGGTTCCCAGCTTTAAAAAAAAAAAAAAAATGTCATCATCAAAGCCACACATGTATGTCCTCTGTCATCTTGTTGATTTCATATGAGCAGCCTTTTTTTTTATACTGAAAATAAATCAGGTGAAGTCGTATGTGACAATGCTTTTCTGAGCTGCCATGAAAGGACTATCTAATCCTATTTTATCTACCTCTTAGGCGCTAAAAAGGGAAAGTATTTGTCACCCACCAACGCCTCCAGGACTGAAATGAGGTCACCCTCTGTAAGTTCCCTCCATTAAGTCTCTTAAGAGATTAATTAACAGCTCTACAAATATGCTTTCATTACATTCCCAGGAAAAAAAAAAATGGACGACCGTCTTTACATCTAAGTGGCCAAAGTCAGGATTTTGAAATGAAAATGATCGTTACTCGACTGTGACTCTATAAGTTGTTTGTTTTTATATCAGGTGAAGTCTTATCACATCCCGGTGGAGCAGATTGAGACGGAGCTGAACGATATTGAGACAAACTTGGCTCAGTTGGAGAAGGAGGGTGTGGAGCTGGAAAAGAAGCTGCGCAGCTGTGAAGAAGGTACCTCTGTTTTCCACTTCCTCTCTTTTTCCTTGTTTTGGACAAATAAATAAAATAAAATTCAAGGTGGGCGAATCAGAAACGAGCCATTCAATTTCAAACCATTCAAACCACTTTACCTGTTCTGAGGCAGAATGTGATGCCAATCAGTGGAGCTCTCTTCCTGCAAACTTTGATTTTATACTGTATTTGTGTGAACTGCTGAATCCTTCTCTTTAGTGCAGAATTGTGCTCTGGTTGCTTCACTCAGGACACACACACACACACACACACTCAAATTCACTCACCGTCAGCTGGAGGTTTGTGTGTGTGTGTGCAGGGGATTTACCTGCCATTTCTATTACTGTTTCTGCAGCCAAATGAGGTGAGAGGCACAGACAGCCCACAGGGATGTTGCTTCTCTTTTAAGGCAGTGGGAGTAGGGGGCCTGATTGCTTTCCTCAAGGTCAACATGACTTAGGTATAGTAATATATATTCTGGTCGATTGCGTAGTGTTTTTTTTGCTTCTTCCTCTACGCGCCACCCAGGAAGCCTGAGCATGCACTCGCTTGGCCAGAATTTGACATCAATTGCACACCACCTAGGAGATCATCGACTTCTCAACTGGAATTTGTCAGAGTGAAAAACTAAACCCTGGCACTCAAGTTCAATGCAGAATAATAATAATAATAGAAAAAAGGTATTTGTTCTGGTGATGGCAGTTCAGGATGTGGGCTGTCTGAGCCTCAGTCACAGTCCACATCAAACGCTATCGTAAATGTGACTCCGGTGTGCGTTTTGATTGATTGTTCGCTAATTGGGAATGGGTAATATTCATTTAAAATCAATTATTCCACCCACTCAGAAATAGAAAATGCAAGCTATCCACATGGCTACCCAGTGCTGTGTTGTAGTGCTTTCAGAATTACAATACAGCAGTGGGACAATATGGTCACTAAACCATGAATACTGGGTTAGGAAAATATTTGAACTGCCTAAATGACTATTCACTGTTTGAATGCAATCCCTTTTTTATTTTTAAGAGTACAAAAGCTATTTAAAAAGAAGAAATTCAAGCTAATCCCTGCTGAATTCTTGCGAGTCATTATTAAATAAGTGATTAAGACAAATCTGTGCTTCACTGTGTATTCCCTCTGTGCAGGTCGACGTCCTCTGCATGTTAAAACTTGCATATTAAGATAACATTTGGGTGTAGCATTTCATAGTATTTGACGAACACAATGGTGGAGCCGCTGTCTTTAATTAAGGGCTGCAACTAAGAGTAATTTTTTTTATTATCTATTATTGTACTGATTGTGTTTTAGAAAACGTGAGAGATTTTCATTATAGTTTCAAACGGCTAAATTTAAAACACTTGAAACACAGAACATTCAGATTGCTTTCATATGTGAAGTGGAAATGGAGCATCTTTGGTATTTTCTTATGAAAACTAACTGCAAGTGATTAAACAACCAACATATTCTGATAACCGATTAATCCGAATATTCACACTCTTCAAAATAAGGCACATGGTGTCCTGTTTAGAAGTATTTACAGCAGCAGTGTTGATGATTAAATGTGCTCACTTTCAGCCCAAACTGCTGAAGATATCTTTGCTCTGCAACATGTGACGCCAATATTAACACTGAATTTTAAGGGCTCCGGTTTAAGGTTCAGAGCCCTGTGTTGTTGGCTGCTGCAGAGTCTTTAAGAGTGTTGACATGGTCCCAGGGGGTGAGTCACCCTCCATCTCACCTCCAACAGCCAAATTACTCAAAAACCTCATTTGTTATTGCACTTAATTTTATTATTGTGTAATAAATGCAGTCTTGTGAAAACAAAAGAGCTGGGTGAGTGGAGGCTTCCCCATTGTTATATTACGTTTAAAAAAAACGGATGGTATAAATAAAAACAATTATTTTACTGCTTTCCCATTAACCTCAGTTGCTGCATTGGACATCAGAACAGCACAAAACTGTATTTAAATATTTCTCTCTGAACTATTACCAAGGGTCACAAATAGTATCTCAGTGATATCAAACATGTAAAAAAAAGTTTGTTTTGTTTGCTTTTTCAGAGGGAGAAGGAGACATATTGATGGACCCACTGATGGTTGACTGGTTCAACCTGATTCGAAAGAAACAGATGTACATTAGGAACGAGTCCGAGCTTGTGTACATGTGAGTATAATTGTTGTGCCGAAGCCATTTTTAGTTTAATGAAATAGTTGTGTTTTCCAGTGAGATCCCTGTATGAGAATGAAGCCTGTTTCCCATACATTTATATCACACGAGGGAGAATTCCAGCGTATTAAGTGTCAAACCAAAGGGATTTGTTTGAGATTGTTACTGTTTTGGGGAAGATATCATGTGCATAATAAATTAGATTTGCCAGTTTTTGCATGTAATTAATGATGAGTATCTCAGAGCCAGGACTCAGGAGCTGGAGCTGCAGCAGCCAGGTGTGGAGGGGGAACTTCGCAGGCTGCTGGAGAAGCCAGGTGAGACCTCACAGGTTCAACTTCAGCTCTGTTACTTTACCTTTTGTTTTTTTTTCTTGTCACCGCTGAAAACTGAAGTCAACTTGGTATCACAGATCATTTAAAGTCCAGAGAGGAGCAACAGCGGGAGACGTTTTTGATGCAGAGGCTGGTGGAGATTGTGGATGGCAGGAACGCGATTGTGGAGGGACTGGATGAAGACAGACTCAGGTGACATGATGGGTCTTGTAATGAATGTTTACACTGATGGAGAGATCACTTATGCAGAAAAATACTGTTTGTGTAACAATCTGAATCCAATGCATGGAGGACTGATTGATTTGATCAATTTCAGGGAGGTGGAGGAGGATCAGCAGCTGAATGAAATGATGAAAAATCTTGGTAAGTGTCTAATGAAATGTCTTTATTTAAAGGTGTTTTTCCAAACCTTAATATATTATTCTAATATACATTTTTTGTTGGTGAACAGGAGTAAAGAAAACCAAAAATAAGAGGAAATCCTCCATCTCAAAACTGTTCAGACGAAGAAGTAAAAGACGAGTGGAATGATGTATTCATTTTTTAAACATTTTATTAATTAATGTATTATTCCTTATATAATATTTTAAGGTTTTTATATTTAAGTGCTGCAGTAGAGTGTGTGTTAATGAGAAGGCAAAGGAACTAAGAAATGTAAAGGATCATATCATGTGTTCTCAAATGGTTCAAGATTCACCTACACCTTTGGTGGTATTTATGTAGGTTGAGAATTTTCTTTGTGGGTTATAATTCAATCTTTGCTTTATTTCACTTGAGGCTTCATGTTTTTTTTCACAATTGTTTTTCACATTTAAAAAAAATCACTAAGAAAGAAAGAGGTGTTAAATCACGTGCACTGTGAATGTTTCTCTTATATCTACCATGAAAGCCATCGCTCATATGGATGTAATGTAAAGATACCGTATGTTTTTATTGTGATGTCTCACTTAAAGATGCACAAATTATAAATGCACAAAAATCGTGATATTTGATTTCAACATCCCAGCATCCGACGTGTAAATTACAAAGGGAGCACTGGCTGCTCTGCGTGCAAATAGGACTGAGGAGAGTAAATGTGTAATCCTTCAACAGCCTTGATCCAAAATGAAATTATTTCACTATTTATTTAATAATGGATTTTAACAAATTTCCTGTAAGGATATTAGCAGGAGGGAGGGGGGGAAAAAGCCTTGACAATTAAGTTTGAATGGCTGTGGAGTGTAAAATGGAGAGCCACACATGTTGAACTGCCTTGTGGCAGACTGTGGCTCCCCTCTCATACTGTACTGTAGGTGGCAGCCTGGGTATGCTGTATCACAAGGCAAGAACTTGGAAATCCAATTTGCCACAGTACAGACAGTTAATTTCTTTGCTAATTTTATAAATGCTGCAAAAATGTTCAGCTGTGCTGATGCAATAATGTTATGTGAAAGAGGATTAGGTAGAGCAGTAGCTTATGGCCGGCAAAGGCTTATAAACTATAGGTTGTATTGAGCTCTTTATCTTCAAACCTGGTTTAATTAAACATTACTCTTTACTAATATCTGCATCAGAATTGCTCTGCACCTGAGCTATTAAAATGTTCAAACGACGTGTGGAGTCAGTCGCGTGTGGAAATGGCATTCACAGTGTTTGTGAGGGACGTATTGTAAGGTTGCATTTTTAGAAGTGTTATTGAATGCTCTGTACTTGTACTCTATTTATATTTTTAAACTTGAAATCTGTTGTCCAATAAATCCTTTGAAGATTAGTGTGCATGAAAGGTTGAATTATTTACTTAATAACACCTTCCTTTGCCACACATCCCAGAACTTTTTTTTTCTCTTTATCACTCCACTTCCCATGTTGCAAGCTTCACCAAAGACTGTTGATTCAACGACTGCCAAGATCAGACGTTGCTTTCCTCTGAGAAACCAACAATGCTGCGACTCCTTTGCATTAAAGCTGCGCAGCGATCACAGCGCTGCATCAATGTATGCTCCTTTTTTTTTTTTAATAAGGCTTTTTAAAGACGGCATCAAGATAATTCACTGCCGTCAATATATTGCAGCTACTTATAAACTACATATCCCTCATTTTGAGATGCATGAAATCGTGATCATGAACTTGGAACACAATCTTTCTAGCTGAGCAGAGTTGGGGATGATATTGGTACAAAAATGCCACGCGTGATGTGGGTGACAGTCGAGACTGAATGTGTGATATTAGAGTTAATTAAAGCTTTGCGCCCCATCTACTGCAAATGCTTGCACTTCTGCAATTAAGAATCAAAGGCGAGGGCTTAGTGTCAGGGGGGTGTCTAATACATGGTTTTAACAGGAATGGGACCTGATTTGCCAAGCTCCTAGCGACAAGCATTAACAACAGCCTCAAATTAGAGGGACATTAATATTCATAAGTAAAACAATTCATCCTGTGAATGTGTGATGAAATGGAATCCTCTGAGGTGAGCTCTTGTGTCCAGGCTGCCATCGTTCATTAAAATATGCCATTACCCATGAAGTGCTTAATCTTTATGAAAGGGTGGTAAAAATCTGTTTGAACTGCTCTGACAGAAAGGTGGAAATTGTAATATTGTTCAGCACCTTACATTATGTTAATCCAGAACATTTTTTTTTTTTTTTTTGGGAGGGGGGGGGGGCAGTGATGTCAAAACACTATAGGTTTCTATGCCTCTCATTAGCTGAATTAGGCCTCCTGAACATAAACAGACAATGTAAAAAATCTTTGCTCATGTACATGTGCATCAGTCTGTTTTTCTATTAATAAGACATGAGTGCACTGTGATGTTTTAGACTTGCTGTTGTAGGGCTGCCACTTTGCAATACAATCTGAATTCAGTGTGTGTGTCTGTGTCTGTGTGAGTGTGTGTGTCGTCTTATTCCAGTCCCTGCCAGAGCCTCTGCCACTAGCCTGTAATTATGATCCTCGAGGTAATTTTATCAGGCTCATTAGCTCTGATGAGTAAACGAGAAGCGTGCCTCTAATTTATTGGCCATCCAGGCTAGAGACTTAATTCTCATCAGAGAGATCATAATATTTGTATAGAGAGACAGATATACAGTACATATACTCAGCTACAAGGCTCCTAGACCAATAACGGTGAGGCCGAGACTTATGTGACTTAAAACCAGTAATTACACTTGTAACATGATGTCTGTTTGGATAATTGGACATGTGCTAAAATTATTTCCATAGATGTCATTCTGATGAACAGGGCACCAAACACTGTCTTTTTTGGGGGGATTTCAGCATGATTTCAAATGAAAGCTATTGTTTGTATTCTACTGAGTCTTGTGACTTTATCTTCCTGCACAAAATTAGATTCTCACACCTCTGCAAACAAAATTGCATTGTTTTGTTCCCTGTTCAATAGAGATGATCCATTTTCTGTGTCAGAGAACGTGTTAAGGGAGCGGGGTAAATATGCTCACAATTTTCAGTGTGTAGAAATTTGCATTGAGGGGAAATTATGCATGCTGGCTAGTGGAAATGAAATGTATAAAGTGCATGACTGGTAGACTTGACAAGTGCAGCTTTCATCCATCTCAAATGAATAATTTTCACTTCCCTTAAACATCCTTAATCCAACCATGTTATCAGCGGGCATGCAGGATTCTGCCAGACTTTCTCCTTAACGGCACAGCAACTTTCAACTTGCCTGAGAATCTGCACTGCAGTTGCTTACCACATGGTCTTAGGGACTCACTCTTATCCTTTCCTGCTGGTTTTGTGGATCAGTAAAATTCCTTCAAAACACAATATATACATAACACAAGTCTTAATAGATAGCAGAATGTCTCACTCTACCCTCCTCTGTGCTGCCTCAGAGGTCGAGTTAATGCACTGTATTTTACCTCTGATTCACATTGGCAGAGAACTCAGAGGATGGTGTCTTAAAAAAAAAAAAGAAAACCTATTTGCTCGGTGGCCCTTTGTCCTCTATTTCAAATTTCAGTGACAGACCCTTCCATGCTAGTGTAACGTGGTTTGGAAATTCATATGGTCGTAAAGGGATAGAGAAGGATATTCATGGTAAATTACTCATTTATAGCCCGGCATTCAGCAGTTTGACTTGTTATTTTGGAGACATTTTCCCCTCGTCTTCTCATATATACACACTTATGATGATATTGCATTGTGGCAAATTCCCCTCCTTTACTTTCCCAATCCTTTTTTAATTTATGCACTATGGCATGTTTTCTAAATGCTTCTGACAATAAACAATTAAATGTGTAATTGGTGTTTATGCTGCTAATCCTTGTGATAGCCTCTAATATGAAGGGTTACCTGGCTATTTTCAATATCCACTTTCACAGAAGCCTCGGTTTGCGATAAGAATATTAACCTCATCAATTTCAGGTAACTTTCAACGCTTTAACATCTTGTCTTAAAGACCTACGTGTTAGCAGGAGTCTCAGCCTTGGCATTTAGTGACATTTTAAGCCTTTTAACAGAATCCAGACAGGGATTTGCAGTTTCCACCAAAGGAAAATAATTTATATCCTCCTTTCTGAGAAACTGTGGGTAGAGGGATTAAATGCACCAGAGAGATTTGTATGTGGTGCAAGTAAAACAATATTGTGACTCAGTTAATACATTTCCTTCCATCTACTTTCATGCTTTGAGGAAGTCGGGAGTTGTTACTCATCGGGCTGAAGTTGGCTTTGATGCTTTTCTTGTTTAATTTTCTCATTCTGCAAGTTTTTTAGTGCATAGGTCATGGTGCTGACAGCGCTGTGTACCTGCACTGCTCTTATAACAGTGCTACGAGACACCATAAATAAGTGTCTGCACAGTCTGAGGCAATTATTTTGTATTTCTTCCCAATCAAACTCCCTTAAACCCTTTTGGAACAAGCAAATCTTTTCACCCCACTTATTTAAAACATAATGATGTCCTATGTACAAAAGGAGAAAAAACCCCCCATATATTTCTGAATGACAGTTTGCAACACAAAAGGTCTTTTCTGTGTGTTGGATGGGTTGCGGACTGTGTATCTGCCAGTGTGTGTGATGGCTGCTGTGTAGTGGAGACATGCAGGGCTCTGTTCTCTCTGTGGGCAGGCAGCTTTGATGCACTGCCTCTCTTATCTCATGCCTGGCAAGGTTAATGAAGTGGTGGCACTTTTGGAGGAAGTAGAAATGGGATGAGTAGCAAAGACCAGAGGAAGCTTGGAGATGAAACGTCCTGCTCTTAGCGGCTGTAAGTGGCAATTTTGGTGAATTACATAGACAATAAGAAAGGGGGTTGTCATCCTCTTAAACACAACAGTCGACTGGATCGGGAATGGTTGATTGCATCTCTTTCAGCCTGGTTCATATGAAATTACATTAGCATTTAGGCATCACTTGTAACTTGATCTGTCAAACATCTCCTTATAAGGCCATGTTAGTGGTTCTAAGTCTGCAATATTATGAACTGTATTTCGACGCACAAAAGAACATTATAGCACCTTAAAACCTGGAAATTGACTTGTGAAATGCTAAACGGTCTAAGTTGTTTTCCATCTTTGAGCATCACATCATCCCCTCATTTGAATTTAGGGAGGAAGGGAGGGGGTGGTGGTGGGCTCATGGCTTTCAGCAGGGTCTAGTCTACTCTAGTTCCTTTGAAGGACTTTTAAAAACCCACTGCGACTTTGTTGGGGGCAACAAGTCTCACTTAAGTAAAAGAGTTAGATTATTTTATTTGTAATAAGTGTCTTGGAAGTCGGCCTGTGGTTACAGCTTAAACAAAGGCCAGAAAAGCCACACTAATATAAATATAATAACAGGTGATGTACTGCTAATGCTCCGTATTGCTTAGCTTTTTTGGTTTTAATATTCCACTTCCCTTTGCATCTATAAGAGCTAATAGGTAAACAGTCCTGAATGGAAGAAATGAAGCAGGTCTACATGCCAATGAATTAGCATATAGATGAGTTCATCTCATACAAATAGTGCTCTTTTGCCCAGAACTCCCTGTGCTGAGCAAAGATCATGTATGTAAAGTATGCATGCAGAAAATGTAAATTAATCCATTTCAATCATCATTCAATCTAATAAGATTTTTTTTCTCCCCTCCCTTCTCTTGTTTGTCCCTCGTTGCTCAAATGTCCAGAAATATTGAGAGGGCGGTCAAACTATTCCTTGAAGCAGCTTAATTGTTTAACGGGGGAAAAAAAGAAATACAAACAAAAACATTGCAGATGAAGGGATTGCAGACGTAAAATTGATGTCAATTACAAATGAGCACAGGCATCATTTGCATGTGGATCAGACAAAGGCTGGATCTAGTTTTACATAAATAAAAGCACCTCCATGTTGCTGAAATCAAATAATGCTTTGATTTTTCCAAGGCAAGGATCCTATAAAAGGAGTGCCATTGACCGTATGTTTTGTTTTTGATCCTCATTATTGTAATTCCATAAACAAACACCGCCTCTGTGAAACATAACTATTTGTTACATAGCTCTGCTTAATATGCTAAAAGAAGCTTATAGAATTGGGTCAGCTAATTAAGCAATTAGCTTATTTCACTTCTGTGGTCAGGCTGTTACTAATCTATGGCATTGTGAGCCCAGATCTGCCACAACCGAGAGGCTTGTGTGTCTGTGTCTCCCATCCCGTCTGACAAAGGATCATGTCTGAAGTCATCCTAGCGCTCAGCAGAAAGGCAGAAGACTTGTCTCTGCTCACTAATGCTCACGTTTCTCATGCAAATCCCTGGAATTGAATAGGTTGTTTATTGTCTAGTTAATATATTGAGACATTTATGTAGTGCTGTTGAAGTGTTTGCTCTCTGCGTTTGTAGCTGTGTTAACACACATGAAATCCCAGACAGATTAGAGTTTGATAGCATTAAAGCCTCGATGAATGTTGGTGGCTTTTAGCAGAGCCCACCACGTGGCTTCTTCCAGGCGTCTGACGAGGGCAGAGTTATAGGCGGCATGACTGCGGAGCGTTAAATACATCAGTCGTGTCATTCGATTTAACTTTCTTTTCTGTGAGCTGGCAAGTTAAATATCCTGGAACTTCTCTGTCCGCAGGAAAACAGTCTTATTGTAGGCCGTCACTTTCTGGTGTGTTGACTGTGTTTGTAAAAGCTTTTTTATTGTCATCCGGTGGCGTTACTTTAGCTCATCATCCAGACTTAAACAAACCCATTCTCATCTTTTGATAAGTGCGGCTTCTATGGTTTTGAGGTAAAGTTAAGCTCAAGCAGCTGGATGTCTGTTGAATCAGCTGCAGCTCTGCTCAGATGTTGGAAAGTTCATACTATTCATTGCTGAAAAGTTCCTTGTTTGTACCCTAAGCCTTGATTTACCAGTTCGCATTAACATTCAAGGCTACATAAAATCATAAGCACACAGAAAGATGTTGCGACTGTGGACTAGTATGAACTAAAAGTCGAATAAACAGTAGTAAAACTAGCAACAGGAATATGTGTAATAACATTTTGTAGTTTAGTGGAAACCAGACATGTATCTTTGAAGATTAATGCTGACTCCCAAGTATCCCAAGGTTAAAATTGATAAAGTAATTTTTAACGACAGGGGTGAAATAAACCATAAATGCGAGGAAAAATGGTAAACTTGACATATGCAACACAAATGAGATTGCAAGAAATTACAGGTAGAAGCTCTAATGTTTTTTATTTTTTTTATTTTTTTTGCTACTTGGGTTTTTTTTTTTTTTTTAAGAATTTGCTTTAATGTGCAGCTGGGTTTGTGTTTTTCCTTTTATCTCTATTTTTGGTCTCCACCAAAGTGTTTAAAATGTCTAGCTTTTCAGCTGCTAAATGCAAAATTCTTTTTTTTTTCTTTTGGAGACAGCTGTTGGAGAAAACCAAAATGATGTGTTGCATGATGCCAAAAAACTGCAGAATTCATAAGAATCATCAGTGTGTTTGTTATATTCACATTACATGTAGACGTGCGATCCACTGTTAATGCTAGAGTATTGATTAAAGCCACTTTAAAACTTGCTATAGGATTGTTTAAATTTCAAGTTAGATATCTACAAAGCAACATATTGAGTGTCTATAAAGGCAGCACTCAGCGCTTCCTGATTGTCATCTGAGCTGTTGAATGAATGATAATGTTGTTATTTAGAATAGTTAAAGGGTTGCAATGCGATAGAAGTCCAGTGTATTTTTATACTATAGTATAGTAATGGCAATTTGATGAGAGAAATCTGATTGAGAAGTGTACCTAATTGAAGGAAAAGGCTTGAAATGCATTGTTAATGGGTCAGAGAGACACCACTTATGGTCATGATGATGATATGCAAGGTGTGGAAATGCATTTCCAATCTCCCTAGCTTGAGCCCATCAGTTTCCATTCAGAAGTGTGTGCACTTGTTCATTAAGCTTATGCATATCATCAACTGGTGCACTCATTCTATCAGGCAGATATGGCAGGGATAAAACGATGTGAAGGATGGAAATTCAAACAACCATTCTCATTTGCAAAGGTCATTAAAGCTTGGCATACATTAGAAAATCTGCTAATTATGAAATGGCTTAACTCCACATTCAGTGGGATTATGTCTGCTCATTTAGAATATGTTGATCCCCTCCCTTACTCGTCACAAGACAGTTGATGTATGGGACTTGTGGCACAGAACTAATGTTCCCAGTGCTTGTCGGTCATCTTAACTGACTGTAAGAAGTCCATAAAAGTGGCCGTCTTGTGCTGAATGAATATCAACACCAGAAAACAGACGCAAGTTTTAGAGCTGGTGGAAAAAATCTCTTTCAGTGATGATATTTGGCTCAGCCACTTCATCCTCTGTATTTTACATTAGCCTCATTGAGTAAATAAACTCTGTATCAGCAAATAATATCACATTTAGACTGATGATTAAAAGCAAAATACGTTTTTTCACCCCTGCAACTTAAGTAGTGTGAGTTTTCAAAAGTCAGTCTAAATAAAGAAGAACACAGTAGTATAGGACTCTGATGTGACACCTGTCAGCTCAGAGTCATATAAGCTGCTATTTGCACATCAAAGAACAAATATTGGTGCTGCAAAACATACAGTACAATATGATGCAGAATCAAATAATAAAACATATATAGCCATGTCTATAAAAATCTGACCTATCAACCTCCAACCCATGGTTCACAAAGACAGGGCTAATTTACTCAAAAAATAGAAGACAAAAGCAATCTAAAAATTTAAAATGCCAGTAAAATATATGAAATTTATGCCACATGCAATGCACAAAATCACTATACAGGGGCAGAAGTTTGACATGAATAAAATGATGAAAATAATGAAAATTGCCCCACTTTAGGTCATTATTAAACAGCTTTTTTAAAATATAACTCATACACTTGGGATGATATCATGCATAGCACATTAGTCCTAAAATAATTGAACATTTTTGATAGAAGATGGAAAAGAAGCTACTGTATACTGTACCGTTTACTTTAGAAATACATTTTTCCACTTTGTCTGTTATTATTCATACGTTCAAATCATTAAAATATTTGTTTTCACTTTCAATAATGAGCAAGAATAATTCTTGTTAGTGGGAACTTTTATGCTCATGTTACCTTGGCACTTAACTTTTAAACTTAATTTAGACTGAAATAGTCTGAATAAGTACTAATGTAAACAATTATATATGTAATTACACCGCCTGCAAAAGAAGACAATATATTTACAGAAGCACTTTCATCCATTATTATTAACCTGATTAAGATTTTATTTTTCACTTTGTCACAGTCGCTGTAATTGGTCTTGGATGGAGGAGAGGTTTAATAACAAGCTGTTTTTCTTATGAATATAGGATGAATAACTTTTTGTTGCACTTACGAAACATTTGCGGTGATCAGACCTTCATTAGGATGTAGTTTTATAAAGTTAGTACAGTTTCTATCATTCTGTTGTACAATATATGTGTCTTTTATAATGACGGAGACTTTTGCTCTGACTTCTAAGGAACTAGCTCAGGGTTTGAGCCACTGACAGCTCTATACTATACTCTTCAATTCATAGTTAACCTAATGACTTACCTTTACGTTTGCTGTGAGTCCGTGACTGACTGAAAACCTTACTGAAACTTACTTGAGGATTTGAAGTCCTTACATGGATGCACACATTGTCACAGACCGGACCTTTCAAAATAGCCTCCACATTGTAGACCTTGTTGGATCAAATCACTCTGAATTTGGTCTATTTAATAATCCAATTGCCAATTAAGACAGACGGCAGTGCTTAGATCTATAAAAGGTTAATAAGCCTCAGCTGCAGTGTGTTTCTCTTGGGTAAATGTCACTTAGACGTAGGCCACCATGGGTCAAGATCTCCCTCCAGATCTAAATTTAATCACATAGCATCGCCTGGCCCCGCTCTCACCCTCATTAGTCCTTGGCTTGTGCAGGAGTATGATCTGCCCTGTTTTAGCCCTGGCACTCTCCTTGTCGCCCCCTGACTATGACCCAGACGTGCCATCAGCCAGCATCATCCACACACACCCACAGACTCAAAGCTGAAGATAAGTCCAACAACTCACTAGATCTACAGTAGATTTGCTAGACATGTGGGTCTGCAGGAGTGTCTTGCGTCAGGGGATGCTATTGAGATGTGCACATACCGTGATATGGTGCGATCTGTTGGCTGAGCTGTCACCTGATGCAGGCCTGTGCCACCTGTCGGCCTGCCCCAGATAATGGCAGAATGACCGGCGTGATTCAAGCAGCCATCTCATCTTAATTATCTCCTCAGAGTTTAATTAACTAGCTCATCAATTGGCCAAAAGATGGAGAAAGAAGAAGAGGAAGAGGAAGAAGAAGAAGAAGAAGAAGGGAAGAAAAGAAGGGAACATTGAATTACTTTAAATCACAGCCACCGAGACAGAACGGATCATCGTAAGATTATTGTTTTGTTTAAAGCTGTTCAACTGCACGAGCTGCATCATGACGGATAAATCCTGAGAGGCTGCGTATGATTAGAATGATACATTTCCATATTGTTTGTGGGGGTACCGGAGGGAAGATGCTGTCATGCGCTCTGTATGCGTCTTATGAGTGTGTCCCTTATTTTACTAGTGTGTGCTGAAAAGATGTCATGGTGTGCACAGTCCATATGGAGCAGAATGCAAAATCATTTAGTTCTGAATGTTAATACGAATTACGTACAAAATGGGTAATAATTCTTCTGCCCTACAGAAATGATTAACATAATTCTGATAAATAGGCAGATGGCAGAATGTGTGAATTGAGGTAGATTTATCTTAATTAATATCTTGAACCTACTTGGAGAAAGGTAAATGGCTCCACCGGGGCCAGAGATGTTCCTCTGTCTTGTGTGTGTATCTTTCTCATGGCCTGACATGTAGTAGTGGCCTGAGGATATTAAGTTGCTCTCCAGGTATGCATCAAACTCAGGCTGCCTGCTGATAATGAACATATACCCAGGCAAGCAAGCAACCAAAGACACTCATACACATCACATCCCCCACTTTTTTTTCCAAAAAAAAAAACAAAAAAAAACCTGCAATGGACTGTACGTGGTGACCATTCATCATCATTTTCCTGCAAACGCATTGCTATGAGCTCAGATTTCTTGCTTTATTGCTGGCGCTGAATAAAGTGTGAATTTCTTTTACTCATCACAAATTAAGGCAATTAAAATGTTAATTATTACAAGTAGGAAAGGGACAAAGGAATTCAAATAAATTGATGTATTGACGTTTTTTTTAATTAATTCATTCGGGTTCCTACTGTGTTGGATAATTATGCTTAAGTGTTTAATTACATATTTTGATGGGATCCTCAATTACTCTGGCTTAATAAAATATCATTAGCCTGTCTCCCAGGTTCTAAGCTGTGGAGACATACAGTATTAGTAGATGTATTTAAATAAAATATTAGATTACAGGCTGACTGGGATATGTGGCAGGTCTCCAGCCCTCAATCTCCACTAAATCTCTGTTAACCTGGAAGCTGCACCTCACATCAAAGTTTGACACAGCAGCAAACAAACAATGTTAAATTTACATATTAATTAGTGGCAGGCTATCAGCACGGGTGATGAATTCAAATGTGTGGCCCCTTTGCTGTGGCTTAGCAGCCACACCGCCGCCTTGCGGGAGGCTCGGTACACTCAGCCCAGCAGAACAATGAGAAATTACCTAGACCTAAAGGCCAACGGAAGCCTCCCCATCACAGACATGATAGGTTTTATTACATGGCGAGTGTAAATATTCAATATCCTTTCACTGACTGTGTGTCTTACAAATCAATTTACGGTGTCACGACATCAACTGCAAAATATGCAAAGCACAGATAAGTACCTAGTTGTCACCTATCCAATGTTGCTCAGTCAACCTCCTCTGTCAAAATGCACATAAAGAACGATAGCTGCCATCTGGTCGCTGTATGAAATTATCTTGTTTAAATCCTCTAAAGGTTACACAAGTGATCCGTCAGTTTTCCAGCTCGGTGTTACAGAGCTGTTGGACATGTTTCCACTCTGTATTCTATAGGCTTTACCTCTTCAACATGTATTTTTTTCAAAAAATGTGTTTTACATCTTCTTGCAAGGAACAAGGATCCTTGGCAATGGCTCAGAGGCAAGATCCTATAATTAGAACACAGTTCACTTGGTTAGCAGGTAATTTACCTTTAGGGGGAGAAGTCTAATTATTGTCTTTGAAAAGCTAATTTAGCGTCAAACACTTCAGGTGTCTTTTCCCCTCTCTTCAGCAAAGGGAAAGGTATCCTGGAGCACTGGTGGGTCTGAGCCATCTCCTGTGCCTGGTGCTTTTACAGTTTTATGTTTACATGGCTGATTCCTAAAGAAGAAAGTAGAAGCAATAAACGCAAATGTAAAGCAATCGTTTCCCTTTGTTTTTTCCAGCAGGTGTGTGCAGCTTTTTTTTTCATTGTTGTTTTTTTTTTGGAAGAAGGCACACCACTCCTTGACCCACTGATAAATGCTCTTAGCAGGCGGACCTGTTTTCTGGCAGATGGTGTTTGTGAGTGACACTGGTTCCCAGCAGAAGCAGGCCCAGGGAAACGATCACAGCAGAGTCTCTGTAGAGCGAACCAGCCTGGTTACCTGACGGCATATGCTCTGCTGTGGCCTACACCTGCTGAAGGATGGCGTTTACACCACAGTCCCTGGACTCCACCTCCGAGAAGGCTGTTAATCACAGCTCAGCGATCGTTCAGGCGCTTTTAAAAACCAGAGAATAAATGAGTTCCTCACTTGAACTTGCGTTTTTTATTTTATTTTTTGTTAGTTAGATGTGAGATCTGACAGTGCAGTGGTTATGTGAGATCTGACAGTGCAGTGGTTATTCTTCAGTGGAATAAAAAGATCCATGTACTTGGATACCACCTGTGTCTGTTAGACCTGGTTCTATCCCTGTCGCATCTCCATATGAATTTTAAACAATTTTTGTTGTATATTCACACTGATAAAGTAAAGACGGTGTACATAAAAATTCTAGATTGTTAAATGTGTCTTTCATAGACACTTTTATCCCACAATGCATTGCAAAATATTAATATAAATTGTGACCACAAAGCAAGTGAGTTGTGAGTTTAAAGGCCCAGGCGGCAGAAGAGTTCATGTCCTCTCCATGTGCCTATAGTGGGTTTTTTTCTGGGTTCTCCAGCTTCCTCTCACAGCTTAGCCTGACTGGAGACTCTAAATTGCTCGTAGGTGTGAATATGAGCGCGAATGGTTGTTTGTTTCTATGTGTCAAACCTGTGATAGACTGGCTGGCAACCTGTCCGGGGTGTAGCCCACCTCACACTGGAAGAGAACTCCAAGAATATATAACAACAAACAGGACAGTTGTATGCTTTTGTTGGATAATGCAATATACAGTATTGTCAGTTCTGTCACTGGTGTAGAAAATGATGCTAAAGCTGAATAATTAGTTATAGTATAGCCATACTGTAGGCTACATGGTATATGGGATTAGGAAATAGTGTCAGTAGAATAAAATAAAAGTATGCAAATTATTTCTTTGACCTTTGATTAGCTCCTTCACAAACAAATCTATGAATTACCATATGATGACACTAATTGGTCCATAGTATCCTCTTTAGGCTCCTCCTGTGGTATGTTTACATCAGTTTTGAATGATGATATTTAAATGTAAAGCCATGGCTGCTCCCCTCTGGCTCTCAGACTGTTTATTCTTCACTGTGGTGAATTCCAGCCACACCAGCAGGGATTGAAGGACAACAATGTCCACAGCCACAGGGATCAGTAACAGGTCCACTGCTGAAATATGTGCAAAGTGTCAATAGTCTGGAGCTCCACTGTCCAACTGGAAGCCATTGAGCTGCTAAAACAGAACTGGTGATTAGGACACAGTCACCCCAGTCGGTGCCAATTCAGATGTCTCAGCAACCCTGGGCACGGCAGTTTGATCTGCCTTGCTGTCATTGATTCACAAGGCTTCCAGCTGGAGCAAAGATCCCCATTGAAGCGTGAGATAGAAACCTCTCCATCTTGGCACATCTTGGCTGGCTCAATCCCCTGCAGGCCATTAGGGATAGAATATGTTGTTTTCTATTTTTTTCCTCCAGAAGAAAAATACAGTCTGTCTTCATGCTATAACAGCCATTACTTAATTGTGCCGGATTTTCCGAGCAGAGTGTTGCTTTAATTAAGCAGCTAATTGCAATGTAGCTCTTGATTAGCTTTGGGGGATGGGAATGTTCAGACAGGCTGATATGTTGTGCACACTTCAGAATCATTTACAGAAATTGAAGCTAATTTCGCTCTCTGTCTATTGCTGCATTAATTTAATTTGGGTTGCTTTTAGCTCATTAACACTTCTAATTAATACGTTGACATCACTATTAAGATGTCTCTTTGAAATTGGTGTCTCCTGATAATCAGGATGGAAGAGGCTGACGGATGGAGTGAGAAGCTGACTGCGGAAAATGTAGAAAACTCCTTCAGACTGAAGGAGGATGACACCGTGCTCATTTACAAAGCTCTAATGCTGCATCATAGTGGATACTAATAGGAGGCTATGGCAGGTGACTAAATTGGAAATGAAAGGAATGCTGATTGTTTTAAAATTTGATTGGGTTTAGTCTGTGTGTGTATGTGTGTGCGTGAGCGTGCATTCATGTATGTGTTTGTGTGTGTTTGTGTGTGACGCTCTGGGGAGTTGGGGGCGGAGGTGCGTCAGGGCCAGATGCCACACACAGCTGAAGATCACGCCTGAGTAACTGTGTGTTTGGGTTTGTCATTTTAATGAGCAGAATTTAGTGACTATGGGCTGGTAACGCTGCGTGAGAAGCCCCATTACATTACCATCACTTTAACCAACCTTCACCGACTAGTACACATTATGCGCTGTGATTTTCTTCTTGTTTAATTTTAGAAAGAAAAATGTGGTTTTTGGAATAAAAAATCATGTGTGAGTTTTTGGAAAAGACTGTGTGATATCTCTTTATTTCTTTTTCTGTGTGGGCTGGTGTAATCACTATGTTGTAAACGTCTTACCTCAAAGCACTGACTAAAAAAAGCAAAAAAAAAAGCACATATCCCATAAAATTATATTAAGTGAACCAATTTAAAAAAAAAATCTAAAATAAAGAATTTACACTATATGATCTTCGCCCATTAAACCGCAGCCTGTCAGTGAAATTACAGATGAGTTATTGGGACCATTACCATCAAGAGCTTAAAAATCTTGAGCGTTTTTTCCCTCAACATCCACACCATCACATGCGCCTTAAAGCGTCTCTGATTGACTTTCTCTCACGTTGTTGTCCATTAGCTTCCATAAGTTGAGAAATAAGAATTGATTGGGAAAGGATTCAGTTATTTGGCATGATAATCAATAAGGGAGCTTGTTTTTTCCCCCCCATATGAAGTGCTTTTCTTTGCAGAGTATTCCTGAGGACAGGCCACACTGTAGGAAAGCCTTCTGTTTAGCACTTCATTAAAACTGCCTCTAATAGGAGCCACCGGGGAGATGCTCCCTGCATTGTGTGTAAAAGCGATCAACATCTGCATCAATTAACCCCTTCGTCCCCACGGGGCCCATTAGGAGGAGGAACACCCTTTAATGCTGCATATGGTTTTAGCCCACAATGGAGGGTGAGCAAATATAATTGCTTGTTTGCTTTATGTTTTTTTCTTTTTCTTTTTGTGAGCATGTATTTCAAGAATATTCATGTGATGTTTTTCCAAGTTAAACAAGATGTGTCGATTTTGGAGCATTTTTACAAGTCATGCTCTCGAATGCTCAACAATATAAAGAACAATAGACACAAGCTGAATAAACAGGGATGTCAAACTTAAAGTAAAGCTAATTATTGTCAAGGACACATATATCAAACTTCTACCTGGACCAATTATTGTTTATTATAATAAGGCAAAGCCAGACCTACATTATCGGCCAGACTTACAGTATGGCTCCAGTGTTTACTTATCAATTTTTTTTTCTTTCCTTGAGCAACAGACAGCGACAATTAGAGGCTTCAAGAGCAGCAGCAGCAGCAGCAGCAACAGCGTGGACACCTGAAATCAATACTGGCCACATGTAACAGGAGAATTACATGTGATAAGAGTTTCACTATATAACAAGACATTTGGGGAGCAGCTGTGACTGGAAACAGCAGCACAATCACAAGATAAATCCTCTATTATTACATGGCAGATGCATAAGAGGAGAGTTTTAAAGAGTAAAATCATGTGTTATCACTATTGTGGATCACACAAATCTCATTCACATTTTGAGCGGTAATATTTTATGCAGCAGTTATTAATACAGTCATTTGTTATGTTAAAGCGGTGGCACCATTTCAATGAGGGCTTCAGATGGTAAGGGGAAATTTAGAGAAGGAACATTTGCTTAATTAGACACAAGTTGTTTAATTCTGTGCGCAAGGCGATATTATGTTTAAATTGGGAGGGAGTATAAGTGACATTAGAGGGGGAGTCAGCCTTGCAGTTTTAATAGACGGGAACACAGTTAACTGCAGCACTGTGTTGTGCACTATATGATTAGAGAAGGAAAAGTTTATTTTCTGAATCGTGATTGTGATAATAAATGTGATTAAACAGGCACAGGTGGAGCAGCTCCTGTCGTCACCTGTCCACATGTGTTTATCCCTCAGTAAACAATGACAGCTGAGCCCTGATACGTTTAACAAACCCCAGACCAAATCAAGAGCAATAAAATCACTCATTTTGGTTAATGAGCATATTAACAGCAGAGGTAGTGTTTAAGCACAAACAACAACATTAATAATTGCAACTCTCTAGTGCCTGGCTGATGTAAGCTTTAATAATTAACAAGTCTTTGTCTTATCCCCTAGAGGCTGCATTACTATTATCCAACTAAGTTACAAACGAGTAATTACGCTGTCACTGAATGGTCACAACCGTTTACTTGAGAATATCCCCTGGTTCACGTTTAATACCTGCTTTCAATCTGCATGCATCCAGCTTACCTGACAGATGCCTCCGTTAAAGGCAAAGCATGGCATTTCAACTTATTTATTTCACTTTTTTCTCCTCTCATTAGAGGATTACTCCTCTTACCTCCTGTGTTTACATATTAGTGCTAATCCAATTGAGTCAACAAGGGCACTTAGTGCAGGCTATGAACTGAGTCTGAGGGACTTAAAACGGGAGGGGAGGGGATATTAATTTACTTCTTCAGATTTTAGGCTTCCAGGGAAAATAGTTTTGAACATCTGCTATGACAAATGAAGCATTGCGAGAGAGCATGTTGACAGGAGGAGACTGAGCTGCCTGCTCGCTGGGGTTTGCAGCCGGCCTGTAGAGGGAGCCCCTGGTTACCAGTCTGTCTATGGACTACACTGGCCCTACTGTACTCTATACTGTCATTTACTGCATAGTTTTTAGAGAAACATAAAGTATATATATTTTATTTCGTATTATTTGACTTTTTGCCTTCATACCGACACAAAAAAACAACAAAAAACAAAGGACAAGCTCCTCAGCCCAAAGTTCAGCTTTTACATTTTTTAAATGTAATAGAATAAGAAATGTTGAGTTCATTCCAGTCTGGGATTTGATGCAAGAGCCACAATCTCTGGTTAATGAGGATTCAGACCGCTCGGCTCGCCCCCTCTCTCCTTCCACCATCATCTCCATAACATCAGTCATGATCTTTGACCCGAGGGCCATACCCCGTGTCAGCTGAAACTAATTAGCCTTTGATCGCCGGTGACTGCACACAACACCAGTCACACCAGAGACGTGGCTCTACCAAGGGATCTGGTTGCTACACCGGAACATAACACACAAAATAGGCTACCTTGACTGGAGATCAGATTGATGATTGGACATTAGATATCTTTTTTTTTTAACCTATTTAAAAATAAATAAATAAATAAAATGGATTTTTTGTTCCAAGGTTGTTCTGGCTTCAGGTATCTGTACAGTAGCATCAGTCACATTAGTCCTTGTTGAACACCATGCAGGGTCTAATATAGAAGAATGGCCTCATATTATGCAGAACTCAATTAATATGTCTTGCAGTGTATCGGCTCATTATAGAGCCTGTATTTGTTTAGTCGAACCATTTATCTTCCTCTAATTAGTTATAGATCAATAAAGCAATTGATTTTGCAGTATGCTCAGAGATTCAGTGGAGGAGTTAAAGCATGAAAAATGCAATACAGCCTGACCATTACATAGAGACAGAAACATGACTCTTCAGATTTCCCTGAAGACTTTGCACAGTCAGCTGTTATGTGTGTGTGTGTGTATGTGTGTGTCAAAAACATCTCATCAGTTACTGATTGTATGTGTATGTGTATGTGTGTGTGTGGGGGAAACAGCATCATTTATAAATACAGTGTCCAAAACGTTTAAAGAAAAAAAAAAAAAAATCTGCCCGTGTTTGGAAAAGCAGAAACAAATCTGAGCTTAATCAGGTTTGTGAGCATGAATAATCTCCCTCGGCTTCGAGGAGGCTAAATCACAGCAGCGGTTCACGTCTGTAGAGGACACAGAATGACATGTTGTGTTTTGTCAGAGGTTTTTTTTTTCCAGGCATTTTTATCATTAATCATTAGCCTGTCTTTCTTTCTCTGGGGCTCAGAGATGATGGCAGCTAATTAAGTAGTGGCTGGTGTCACGTATGCTAAGAGACCATGTCAGGCAGGAAGCTGCTCTTTCAAACCACTGACTAAAAAGATGTCAGTTCTCCAGGAGTTTTTTTTTTTTTTACCCACCCCCTCCTAAACTTGCCATTTGTTTCCCATCTATTTCTTTGAAACGCAGCAATCTACATTTTGCTCTTTCCAAAATTCTCCTGCTGCAAAATAAAGAGCGGTAAATTATACAGCGGGAGGGGTTCAAACATGCAGGCATGCAAAATGGTTTGGCTTTGTTCACAGTAAGCTGGTGGAAGACAAAATTTGGCAGCGTGAGTTGAGGCATTTCAAGTGTGGACGGGGAAAAAAAGAGTCAGAACATAGTGTCATAAAAAAATGAATAAGCATTTTTTTCTCTCTCTCTCATGAGAAGTTGAGTGGCTAATGTTTGTATTTTATTTTGGTACAAGTGAATTGACTACAAATTGCAATAGCTTTATCTTTCTTTATTGTATTTTTTTTAAAAGGTGCAGGAGAAACATTGAGTGAAAGGGCTTTGTGTGTGGTAGAACCAAGCTAGTAAAGTAACACCCATTAAAACCTAATTTGCACCTTTAGGCAGTTCATTAATATAGTGAATGGTAGAATCACACCAATATAGTCTGTCCTCACCTTAGGGCACCATCTCTATTCATCAAAACACACACACACACACACGCACGCACACACATTTCTCATTTTCACTAACATTAGTCACCATTGCGAAGCGAAGGAGCAGAACTTGTGAGACAATAGACATGTATGTGTGTAACGTTCTGCAGCCGCTGTCAGCCAACCTGAATGGCCTGTCCAATGTGATTATTTATAATGTGGATGCTCAACAAGATTTGATGTGATCACTTAAAAAAAAAAAAAAAAAAGTGAATCCCTGCCAGTGTACACTCCGTCTGCCAAGGGATGACATAGAAGAAGAAGAAAAAAAGAAATATTTATGATGTAGTCTTGCCATTATTGTCACTTTATCAACATGCTCCAGGCATATCATCATTTTTTTTGAATGGTTCACATTATCATTTCACTTAAATATCTATTTCAGGGAGGGTTATCGCTTGAGTAATTGCCAGAGGCTGCAGTGATCCAATCCATTAGCGTGACTGAACTTCATACACTTCAGTGTTCTTAACTCTCAAACGCAGGCTTTCTCCACAATGAAGGCCACACATAAACAAATATGACTTGTACACTGACACAAACACACACACACCCTAGGGCCAGACTACAATGGCTGCAGTTCTGCTCTCCGCCAGCAGATGACCAATTCTCCGTCTTTTTCCCCAGTGGACCGTTCTGTCTGAGTTCTCCATGAATTTCCCTTTCTTTTCATCACTCTCTGATGTCCAGCTGCTCCTGTCAACACCTTCTAACAGCAAGCAATTCATTGCAACATACTGGCAGCTGAGACCCCTGTGATGAACTTCAATCTGCCGTTTGCAGAGGGGGCTTCACCCTGAGTCGGGCTAATCAAGGGAAACACCCCCTTCCAAGAGGGAGGGCGTCTACAGACAGATTGAGCCCAAGTTACCCCGTAATTACCCTGCCACTGCCCCTCTGCTGCAAGCTGCTGCATCTGAACCCAGTCAGCAGAGGAACAGACACTTTGGTGATTACTCTCCAATCTGTTTAACAGTGAACAACAACAACCTATGTGTTTCCATTACACTCATAAACCACAACTTTTTTTTTTTTTCCTTCTGAAAACATTTTTAAGGGTTCAGAGCACCAGGCATTTTGTTATGCTTCCTACGGTAACACAGTGCAAATGTCTCTTGCCGGGGGTTTTGATTATTTCCAACTTGGTACAGTCCCCGGGGGGAGTTCTCGGGGCTTTCTGAATTTTATTAAAGCCTCTACAGCTGATTACTTGGAGTGAGGTGCACAGGTTGGTGCATTTTAGGAGTGGAGTGGAGGCCTGACAGGGTCATGTTTAACATGTCCACAGGCAATCAATTCACCTTAACCCCTCCTGGTACTCCAGCCCTCTCCACCTAAGCTGTCCTTAATAACCAGGCAATGGCGAATTACTGATAAGGCACTGGGGTCTCTGACCTATATATCCCTTCTGTATGTATTGGAAAAATCCACCCTGAAAGAAATGTACATTTATAATGCATAGAAATGGTGAAAATTAAACAATCACACACTGAACCCGCTATGAAATTCACTTTATTCCTCATCTCGCGGTACATGGAGGATTTGTTTGGTGTTAGCCGGGTGAAGCACTGGGCCAAAATTGTCGATACGTGGAAATGTGAAATGCGTCAGAAACACGTGCAGCACATTAGATAGTTGAGTGAAAATCAGTAAAATCCCACACAAACACTTAAAGGAACATAGAAATATAAATAAAACACAATTTCCTGGGTTCTGTAATCTGCCAGGAGGCTGCTTTTTAAAGCTGATTGTAATATTGTCAAATAGATACTAATAAACTTAAATTAGCCACATTGTATGGCTCTGGGGTCTTCTGTGTTTTTTTCACTACCAGTCTAAGCACCAAAAAAAGCCCTTTGTGTCTGACTGTACATTCATTAATTACCCATTTTCATGTGGTTAATAAGACCAAGTTTGATTATATTTAAAGCCACACCGATTTATTGTACTGGTGGAGTTTTGTCTGCCTCTTTTACTCTGGAAAATTTTCTATAGCTCACTGGTTACACTGCATTTCTCTTACATGTCAGTGACCTCTGTGTAAGTTTTTACTTAACAAGCATGCAAAGGGTTCTACATTTGCCCTCATATGACAGTGACTAATTGCCCTGAGGATGCGAGCTGCTTGTTAGGCTAAGGGAGGATTCTCTTGCTCTTCACCCGGCTAAATTCATTATTTCTCCTTTTCAATTCACTCTACCTCATCTTATAAAGGTTAGAAAGCAGATATGAAGAAGATTTTCTTTCTCTAATTGTATGTTGCTAATTTTCCCATGTGGACTTGCTCCCACTTCTGTTTTTTCCAGCATGGACACCTCACACACATGGTAACAGTTAGAGACCAATTTAATGTATAGCAGCAATTTGACAAAGCATTCATTTGTTCATAAGTGGAAGAGTTTTGTGTATTTTATTTCTTAAGTTGAAGCATTCCTGTTCATGTCTCCTTTATTTCTCTTGGGGTAAAAGAAAGAGTTTGGACTTTCAAAATAGTGGATTTTAAGTGAATTTGCAAGAAAATCTTGGTTTATATAAGAATTTATGCTCCATAACCGCTTGTGTTATTTCTTCTTCTAAAAGCCCAGTGGACTTTCAAGTGTTAACATTTTCTCTTTGCTGGAAATATGCAATTAAAAATCCTGGATTCGCTTACCTATGAAAACAGAAAGGCTTTTTAAGATTTGAGGATTAAGATTTATGCATAAACAATCATTGACTTAATCTAAAACCTGTACTCAGATCAGTTTTAAAGTATGTACACATAAAGTAGATGTGTGAAGACTCATTTCCACTTTCTCCTCCTGTTCTACTTGTTTTTTTTTATTGCCAGCTGTCTTGTCTTCCCCTCTCTCCAGTCAAACACTTGTCTTTTTGTTCTTTCACTGAGGTACCTGTGCAGCTGTCAGGGTCACGCCTGTTTAGACAATTAAGAATGTTAGACAGAGGGGGTTAGTGAATCACTAAGAACATCAATCTGGCTGGACATTGTGCTCTCGCATTACCACCCTGCTGTTTTGGTATTTATGCCCACTGTTTACACAGAGCACACAGAGGGTGTCCTCCAATCAATGCCATTATCTTTGCTAATACTTCTGCTGCAGGTCCACCAGACTCTCATCTCTTAATGATCAAAATTAAGGTGTCCAGCATCACAGGAACTTTGCACATGTACAGCAGTTAAGCATTAATCTAGTGCACTCCTTCCTCTGTGTCGCTTTATATAACAGTTGGGGTTTTTTCCTTCTTCTGCGTTTATCCTTCTTCCTTAGGATCTCCTCCACTCTCCACAAATACAGTCTCAACCACCTTCCCTTGTGTTCAGCACCATTTCACCCCACCTTCCCCCAACCTTTACCGCCCCGTGCCTGTCCCTGGACAGGTTTCAGCATATAAATTTGAAAATGATTTGTCCTGCCCTCTTAATAATAGATGAGAGAGCAGAGTCAGGGTCCCTTCAATAAACTCCATCCTCGCTTTAATTAGTGAACAAAAAAAAAAAATGCTAGGCCTGCTGAGGACTCTGGCTTTGGCTCTGTGTTAGTAATTAAAACTGAAACCACCAAAAGGAGAGGAGAGGAGAAGGCTCTATTTTTAACGGGCAGGCTGTTTGGTGCCGAGTGCCCGTATAAGGTTCTGCAATAAAGAGTGATAATGAAGGTGTGAGACCTCTGGGGGCTGACTGGGCGCTCGCTACAATGGCTGCTCTCACACCAGACTGAAATACAGGGAGCAATTAGAGAAGGCAGTGCATAGACTGGCCACCAGAGATTAGTTAACACCTCAGGAGCTCCGCTTCAGGACAGGCACATGCTTGTTTTCTTTCTCCCTCTTTTGCTTTCAAGATAACGCACTCAGGCCTTAATGATGAGATTTATTTTATTCAATTGTCATCTCAGACACAAAACGTTTCAGCCTGTCTTGTTGCAGGTTGTGTCCGTAAAGTAGGAGAAGAGGGGTGGGTCATTGATCTTTTTGAGATCTGTAGTTTTCCTTTTAAATTATTCACACACGTTTCAAATATCTTCTTGTCGTGAGCTTTTTCTCCACATATGGGTTTAAACACTATGACAAGCGCTGCCTGCGTTGGAGGAGACCTTAAGCCCAAGAACCAATCAAGAGGACATTGTTAATGGAGGCCACATATAAGCCGTTAAGCCAGTATATGCATAATGTTATTTAATTGGAGTCATAAAAAGCCAATTAACCCCCTCCCCCTCTCACTCTCTTTCCTACTCTCTCCCATTCTCTGTCTCTTTCACTGTCAAATCGCTGTGAATGTGTGCATGTGTGACAGAAATGTGACGATGTGATGTTATTGTACACATTTGCATTGTTACATAAAACACTGCCCGCCTGTTTCAAAGTCTTTTTTTTTTTTTTTTTTTTTGAAAGAGATCTGAAACCATGCCTCAGATGTGCATTGGTTTCTATACATAGGTAATAACGAATGGAGTCTGATCCTATTGAAACATTTTGTAAAAAGGGGAAACCACAAAGGTGAGAGGCTTGGTGTGATCACTCTTTTTTTTTTTTTGCCTTCTCATTCTCTAAATATAGGGATTTTGACAATATATTTTCTCCCAGAAAAATAGCAACAGTGGCTCGCAATATTGGATCTGTCAGGCTCGGGCCATTTAAATTTCAATGCCAGTGAAGTGGGGGGAAGCAGACACTGTTAAATATGATGCTTGAATGAAAATCTAAACCCTCCAATACCTCTAAGCAATGTAACTCAATGAGATGAATTAACTGTAAATGCCTCATTCTCTGTGTGAGTGTCTTCCAATTTAAAATCTCATTATTCATATAAGATCCTGAACAAGGTGACTCTTAGGATAGATCGAATAAGTGAAGATAATCTTACCGGACAGTTTTATGCAAATAGGAAATGTATTGAATCAACTATGAGGAGAATGGGGAATCAAATAAGCTAATAAAGTAGAGTTAGGATGAAAAACACCATGAATAATGTTTCCTTCCTATCTCAGCTCAGTGCTTATGCCACTGCCTGCAAAGTTACAAAGTGTATTAATTCAAAGGATGCTGTCATTTAATATGCATTCTCTTTAGTATTTTGTGAAAAGCATTAACAGTCTGCTTCAATAAGCCTTTCAATGGTAAATCAGTGAACTGCTTAATCTCTGTCGCCACAATCACTCACAGTATCTTAACTTTTTTTTTTTTTGCCCACCAAATTACTGGCAATGAATTTTCTGTTGAGTAAAGGTGTAATTTATACATCGAATGCAGGTAATAATAGCTCATATTATTGCTCTGTACCAGTTAGTTAGTTTTTTCCCAAGCAGGCTTGAGACAGAGTAACCACTAATAATAACTGTTTGTTGGAGAGAGGTCCATCAGACAAGGATTGATTACAAGCCGTCCTATTCAGGGCTGCGCAGGTCTGCACAAGTTCATCCATAATTCATAATATAAATAATGTAACATTCATTACACAGAAAATATGAACTTTTGTTGTGGTTTGTGTCGCAGACATTCTGCTTATAAAGCTAACATACTCACTGCTTTAATTTGTTCTTCACCCCAAGGGTGAACGCAAATGACAAATGCAATGATATAATTATATAATAGCCTCACAGACAAAGCTTGTAGATATCAGGACTCTGACAAGGCCTCACATGCTATTAAGAGGGGAATGCATTGTATTTATTAACCTGCAGGATTAACCTTGTCTTGTAACTATACGTTAGAAGTCAGATTTGTTTACTTATTTACATTTGGTCACACACACAAACGTAATCTGAAAGAATTGGAAGTGCAGTTTGCGCGTAGCTTTGACCGCCTTCCTCAGCTGAACTAGAAATAATTTGCTCTGTAGTCGTGCATACATGAAGATTCTGCACTTACTTCCAGAGCTGAAGCAATTTACCACTCAAAGAAGTCTCATGAGAGAGTTTTTTTAGTGGATTTGCAAGATTTATGGCAAAGACAGCTGTGTGTCAACGGTTCTGAGGCTACTGTAGCCCCCTCCCCATCACTCCACATTAGGACTCCTTTGAACATAAGTACATTTCACTCTGAGTTGGTGACATGCCGTGTGAATCTGTAGATGTGAAATTATACACATTCGAGCACAACAGTGGTTAGAGGAAGATAAGGGTGGAGGAGGAAGCTGGGAATTATAAAGGAGATCACAAAAAATTATGTGCAGTGTGTATTTTATGGGCTTGAACTAATTTCCTAGACAAAAAAAAAAGGTTGTGATTATACTCGGTTTTACCAGCGACGCCCATCACTTTGGTGAATAAGTCCTCTCTAAATGTGATACATGTTTATGAACATAGTACGTCGTTCCATATGAGCTACAATACCTTCTCCAGGGAAGAGAAATCATCATTTATTTCCCCACAAAAGTAGTAAATTCCACCAAGAATGGGACAAAGTTGGGGAGTAGGGATGGGAAAGGAAGTGGGGTATAAATCTTTGTAAATCTCTTGTCAGGCAGAACATGTTATATTGGTTTAGAAAAAAAAAAAGATATGACATATTGAGCAAGGCCGTAAATATGTCAAAATAAAGGGAAACCTGTGGTGAGAACAAGAAACCTCTCCTTCCTCTCCCCTCATCTGTCTCCACTTCACTGACCAGGTCCGTCTGCATGAAAGCAGCTCACACAGGTTTGTCTCCTATAAATCTCTGCACACACACACATTAGCTCAACATCAGCCATCACTTCCTACAGAACATTTACCACAAAGCCTCACTGGCACTAATCTGTCACAATGCTTAGCGTGATTTCCTAAAATTAATTCTCAGAAACTTCTCATGAGTTCAATCATCAAACTTGTGCAGTTTTGAATGTAGAGTGTATTTTCTCTGCACAGGAGAAGCACGTCCTGGCTGACCATCCTGTTTGATTTGATGGGTTATTAAACACTTCTGTCAATAAAAAGCGTGGTGAATGCTAATTCCTCAACCTTCCACTGATAAACGACCATGAAACCAGTGCAAATTAACCTCTAAATGTCATGGGAAAAGCTGGTGCCACAGCCATTACTGTATGTGCTTGAGGAAGTAAAAGCTCAGTGACAGACTACACTGGACTATATAATGCATAGTAAGGCAGTATTTGTAACCCATAAAACAGGGATTTTATACTGATGTTTCAACCTTGCGATACGATCAGTCAATCCCCGGTCCAGTGCAATCTCTGGATGGTTTGTGAGGCTGTTTCAAGCCAAAAAGTGCTTTAATTAGTTGATAAATTAAGTTTGAAGGTGATTTTAATACTCACTGTATCTCAAGTGAGTTGTGTGAGGTCTGTTCTATTCTATATTCTTCTTAACCTTCAACAAATCCCATGAAAATATAAGAATCAAGTACAATCTGTGTGTCTAAGGCCCGATTTAGTACATCCTTTTTGTCATAGAGACTCATTATTGTCCTAAATCTTCCCCAAAAATAGAGACCATCTTGCAATGGGAGGATACCAGCTGTGATGCCTCTCACAGGCTGGCGTTCTGACCCATGACTACTCAATTATCATGGGTTTGGACCACAACCATCTTCAAACTTGACCTTCATTTTTGATCTCAACTACACACCTGTAAGGTTTTATCAGTGTATCCTGCACAACCGTGGTGACAGAATCTGTCCAAAGTACAAAATAACTGCCCACAGCGTTGTTCCCACTATGGTATTTGTGTGCAGGACCACGGCACTTTGTCGCAGCTGGTTACCAGCTCAATGAACTACACTCTTGCACTGGCTAACATGTTTCTTAATGATGACGATGGGCACTGAAGTTTATTTCCAGTCGATTCCACATTGACTGTCCAGTTGCCATGAATATTCACCACCACTAGTCTGTGGATGAAAATCCCCAACAAATGCACAATTTCCTGCTGTTTGAGTAACATATTAGAGGTCTGTGAAATGGGCCTGAGGCTACAAACCACAGAAGCGGGTGAAAAAGTGAGAAAATATAAAAATAGTGCAGGAATGAATCCTAAAACCCCCAGATTAGTTAGCACCTCTGGTTCCCTCATCTCAAAGTCTGTGGGTTTTCTGAATGAATGAACTGAGGTTTGTGGTTAACACAAACTTAAAACCTTTTGACGTTTCATTCCATGGCATAAAATACATCAATGAACGCCGTGTTCATGATGAGGAAGGGACGGCGGTGAAGTGGTTCGCACTGTCACCTCCTCAGTAGGTCATGGGTTCAAACCCTGGGGCCTTTCTTTCTGTGTGGAGTTAGCATGTTCTCCCTGCATCTCTCCACCTTCCTTCCACAGTGCATGCTAGTTTAATTGGTGATGCTAGTGCCCATAGGTGTGAATGTGAGTGGGTGAGGTTGCTTGTCTCTATAATGTCAGTCCTGTGATAGACTGGGGACCTGCTCAGGGATTGTCCCCAGTCATCATGTGCAGTAAAGTAGTTGGAGGATTTTTACATCCATTAAACAAGTCATGTTGTTAACAAGTGGATAAGTGAGACTACATATGTTTTCTGTCACATTATTACAATGAAAATTAAATCTGATTGACTCACTAGTCCAGCTAAACAGCCTTGGTGTGCTCTTGAAAATCGCAAAATTTGTTAGACGACTGGCTTTTGCAGAAAGGCTAAGAGCTAAATCAAACTACAAGTTAGAAGTTTAGCCGTGGTGGCGAGCAAGCTAACATCTACAGATTCTATTTTGACTTTAAAAATCATAAAGTGGCGTTAGATATTGTGCTGAACAAAATATGTAATTATCATAAACTGTTGAGGAACCAGCATGACGCCAACATCCAGGTTAGATAACAGAAACACAGTAATTGCCGGTCAGGACCAGCATAGATGTGATCTAACATAATCGTGTTAGCAATAATAATCACAGATGCATTTGTTTTATTTATTTCAGCAAAAACAAATGGATTTATTTGTTTTCATCTCATGAGCTTGACTTTCATATGCTTCAAATAAATTTCATATACAATACTGATGCTTACAAAAATGACCCATGTGCCCCGTATAAACTCGCGTTACATGTTTGCGACCGCTGTGTGACAGGATTTTAACAACTGTAGATTTGTGTGGACCTATAATATCATACATTATATGATTTTCTGAGCCACCACACAGGAAGGTGTGAAAAAACGCTCTTAATTGCGCATTTTTCATGTTCAGTAATACAAAATTATTAATTCATAGTCTCTTAAGTTGTGCTTTTAATATTGCTTTGTATTCATGAAAAATAGATTTGCTTTCATAGAGAATTATGTATGCTTTCAGAGAATATTCAGTAAAATAAAATCCATTAAGGCAAAAAAAAAGTGAGGGAGATGCAAAAACTGTGGTTTTAATGCAACAAATCATTCGCCATTAACCTCACCTGTTATTTTATGGTAAGTAGGGTCTGTGTTATTCTAATAATAACTTCTCACAGAAACCAATCAGGTTAGGATCAGACCGCAACAGGAAAAAAAGCAGTGACACTGTGACCCTCCATCCATTACACATACTACTTTTTGACATGCAGCTCCACAATGGGGCTTTTACATTTTGCATTTGTGATATTTCAGCTGTTCTGGGTGTCAGGCCTGACCCCCCGCAACTGTGATGACAGAGAGAAAACAGCCCTGATGTACGAGCCCAGTCTGTCACGACAGGTCAGTACCACAGCTCATTCAGCTGCTGATGATACGCTAAGTCCTACAACGCACTGCCGACAAAGAGGAGAAAATACAACTGTGTAAGTCCTGTAAGCGCTGTAAGTCTCTGCTGTTGCTGTCCTTTTCACTGCCAATATCAACAGAAATGTCAACAGTGAGCGCCTGTCAGCACCTTGTGTCAGATAATCACAGGAAGTGGGCCTTGTTATGGCTGAGTTCATAATGCTCACCTAAATCCCTGACTGGGCATCAAGTGGGGCAATAATGTTCCCTGGTTGGCAGAGATACTGTTTTCCCATAACACGATTATCAGTCATAACTTATTCCAAAAACAAACACGACCTCAAGAGTGATCATCAAAGGCTCACATATATGATGCTTTAGATAGAGGAAGAACTTTTGGGCCGGAAGACTCGCATGAAAATATCCAGTTGCTTATTATACCCTGACATTTGAAAAACAACCATGTGTATCTCTTTTTAATGTTAACTTGCTGATTCGGGAATATGAATTGGCCAAATGTGGATTCTTTACGATGTGCTCTTTAGAGTCATATCTGAGTGCAGAAGTTACCATTTATTTGCAGAGATGAGAGTCTGCAGCAATATTAAATTTCTTTGAATAAATTGCTCACAGGAATTTATTCAGGGGGTTGGAAAGTTTGTTTCCTCACTGTTTCGTATGGACTCAGGTACAGCACAGCACTGAGATCTTTCACAATGGAGAAGTTATTAATTTTGATATTGATATTTCCTCATTGGTATCAGTAAAAGTCAGAGGGAAAATCAATCCAAGGTCTGATTCTCTCTTGGATGCTAATGCTTTTGTTGTGTCTCCAGACCGTGATGCTGTAGCAGTGAAACACCACATGGATGGATGTACAGGCTTTTTTTTTTGACACCTTTGATCAAAGAATCCAACATTATTATACATGCAGATGTTTCTCTTCCCAACAACTGTTCGTAATTTATGCTGACATTTAGCAGCGCTGTTTGAAATGAAAAGGTTATTTCCCCATCAGAGATACTGTGTATTTATACTCTATCTGGTTATCTCGGTGATTTTATTTCACTGTTCTCGGTGGGTTTTTGCAAATCCAACAGCTTGTTGAGACTTTGGAGACAGCGATCATCAGGTGTATGAGTGTAGAGCATCTCACCGAGGAGTTACGAGTGTGTTCGTTGCTCAGTCAACACAACAGTAACAGGAGCTGAAAGGTTGCCTCTATGTTTGGTTGAAGGATGCTGCAGTATGTAACCGTCCTGTATCACAAGATTGACCTCAGATATTCTGAGTTTGTTATACTGAATGTTCATATTCAACTCAGTCGGCTCAGTCTTATTTGTATAGCTCCAAAAACATTATCTCAAGGCACTTTAGAAATAAAGTTTGCCTATAACAAGCTCATAATTGCTCCATTGTTAAATTGAAATGAAAAGATGCAGGGCAAAACTATAACAAAAAACAAAGAAAAAACAACAACAACCCTTCTCAGATTTGGTGGCATTCCTATTGAAAACAGTGATAAATAGCTAAATAAGCCATTGCTTTCATTCAGAGAGACAGTATAACAGAGACAGTATGTGAAGCTAGATAAAACATTTTTAAAGTTAAGTGAATAAATACCTAAGTAAATATAGGGGTGACAAGTTTTTGCTAAAGTTTGGACACAAAGAAACACAAATAAATTGTTAAAAAAGTACTATAAGTTGCTTTTTTGGAAGTTTTTAAAATTTGAAATAGCATCTGTTGTTTGCTGGTGTTTTCATTTTAAAATACATGTTGTTAACACTATTTTTTGGAAACGCAAAAGTAGAGCGTTGTCAACATTAATGTGGCATGTGCTTTACGGAGGTGTCTAGACCTGAGAATTAAAAACACCATGGGGCCTCTGTGCCACAGACGTCCAGACTCTGTAAATAAAAAGGAAGTTTACCATGATTATTGTCTGCTGCTATCAGAAAGAGTCCTGCACACACACACACACACACGCAGACACACATACACAGACACATGCATACACGGAGAGCCAGAGACAGGCTGATACTGCACAAATCAGCTTGCTAAAACACCCTTGTTAACATTTTAAACCTACAGATTCATAAAAGGTGATGCCAGGGAATTTTGGACTTCCATTCCTCCTAAATCACACACTCTTGATTTGCAATTCCAAATCTAGCACATAAATAGGGCTTCACGGCAACAGCGTGAATCCAAGTAAAAAAACCTTGAATAGATTTTGAATTTTAAACGCGAGATCAAATGAAAATCACACAAAGGCACTAGCAAGTGGAATTGAAAGTGTGATACAGATGAGGGGGGGGGGGGGTTGGTTGTCGAGGTGGTGGTGGTGGTAGCGGTGGTGGTGGGGGGGTACGGATGAAAACAGGATTAGACTCCACAGGCCTGGTTCCCACAGATTGCCTGAAATGGGGAACAGATTTAAAGCAGGTACTGTGTGTTGACAGGTTTGGGCTTCTTTTTTTTTTTCTTCTGCACAGGCATTTCCCTTTCCTTTTTTTCAGCATGTCTTACACATTTAACTAGACCCATGTCAAAACCTGTTTACATGTCATGAAAAGAAGCGGAACATGTTCAAATCGGGTAAGCTATTGAAGAAGAAACTTGGATGATTTGACAGTTTGAGTCTCTTTAATACTGCCCACTTTAAGCAGGCTGAAACAAATGATATGCATGTCTACGGTCCCGTCGTTGCTCCGCTATTAAACAATGTTGTAATTGACGATTAAAATAATGCTACCCCTGCGTTGAGGCGAGCGTAAAGCCCGCTCTTGTCTACATGTGTTACACACACAGAGGCGTACAGTATAGTTCACAGGGCGGTGTTGTTGTACCTTGATTTTCTTTCTACAAATCAAATACAGGCTGCATGCTTAAGCGTTTGCCCGTATGTCAGCAAGTTTTAGAGATTAAACTGTTTCATGTTTAATGGGATAAGGAGGAACATGAGCTTCTATCCAATCCTGGCCCAATTGAGTGTTTTTAATGCAATTTGTCAACTCCCTCTGCTAGTGGGATTTGTTCCATACTGTTAGATGTGGAGTCAATTACATAGTATCTCTGAAGAGTATTTTGCTTGAGAGATTGCTCATCTGGCAATATTAAAGCTACTTAATATATGTTTGGCTGGAGTGAAGGAAATACACTTAACAGGTTTTTAAATTCCACTTGCAGTTTATAAAAACACACACACACACATACACACACACAATTGACAGACTGCGAGAATGTTTGATTTACTTCCTGTTGTACTGTATGAGTATACACTCTCATATGGCATCACTATATGTGACAGTGATAATATGGATCACTCCTCTCAAAACAGGAACGCAAATACAAGATTCACTTAACTTCATCTATGATTCTGAAATGTCCAATATGATTAATTATACACTCAAAGCATTACAAATGACTCACCGGTTAATGTTAACAAATATTCTCCCTTAAGGGCCTCCATTAATAATTTTATATTCTCTCCAAATATTATTATATCCACCTGCTGCGTGTGACCCCCCCTCCCCCTCCCCTTCTTCGTCTTTTTTTTTTTTTTTTTTTCATTTTGTGATCATACATAATTTAGTCCCTGGCCACATCTAATAAATGATGTTGACATATGCTCTTGCAGAGAGCACTGCCTGGAAGTGTTGGTTGATAAGCTTCTTTGCATTCTCACTGGATCCAATTTTGCCCTATCAGTACATGAGTGTGTGGCTCCGCTCACATGGTCCACTAGGCCCCGAGATGTCCCGAGGCTTCCGATTAGTGAAAACTGTTGGAGGGGGGAAAGAGATTTGTGTAAAATTCAAATTTGTCACCAATAGTATGTTTTTTTTTTTAAAGGGTCTCTCTCTTTTTTTCTAAATTCTTGTTCCTGTGTGAATAAAAATGGCGTTTATTATCAAGATCATATTCACTTGTATAATTACTTCTCAACTCTCTGCTCCTCTCAGGTGTTGCTGATTTCCAAATAAGATCCTACATACAGACAGTTCTCAGTGCACAATGGAGAATTACATGGAGAGAAAAAAAATAGTTGTTTTAAGAGCGGGAGGGTGGGTGTGTGTAGGTGTGTGTGGGTGTGTGGGTGGGTGGAGCAACGAGCCACATTCACACCCACGTTACTATGAGCACGCGGTGCGTAAACTGCACCCACAGAGCCACCAGAATGTGGAGATGGATTAAAAATTGAAATTGCTTTAAGCGCTTATAACCAAATATTTGTCCATTCTCAGCCTGAAATGAATTCCTACAGTTCCAACTGAACACCCGCCACCTCTCCTCCTCCTCCACTTCCTCTTCTTCTCCTTCTCCTTCATCATCTTCCTTGCCTCTTCTTCAGCGTCTTCTTTTTCTACTCCTTCTCTCTCGTTTTCTTCTTCCTTCCCCAGCCCCCAAGCATTATGAGAGAGGGAGAGGGAGAGAGAGAGAATCAATTCGATCAATTCCCCTCTACCAAATGTTTGTTGTTGTTTTTTTTTTCTTTTTTCTGCTGACCACACCTCAAGGATTAATATTTGATTAGCCTTTAGGAGAGGTGGAAAGTACTTATTAACCTTATTTGTCAATCTGTCAGTGCCACTGTGCGGATTGTGCCTTGCGGCGGGGAGCGCGGGGCCGGAGGGGGGGAGGGATGGGTGTCGAGGGGGAGGGGATGTGAATGGGGGGGGGGGGGGGCAATGGGGGGAGATCACTTCAGGGAATATCATGTCTTCCAGTGACTGCTCTCCTTTCGATGTTTCATCATAATTATCCAGTTTAGGCCGCCGCCACAAGCATGACATTCATTTCAGCATTTTTTACGTTTGTTAATTGATAATGTGATACGTCGTCCCCATGAACAATGTTAAGGGTGTTGATGTTTCGCTGCTGTTTCCTTCCACTGTTTGGCCGATTATACCAAATTCTTTGCAGAATGAATAACAAGATGAGTTTGTGGTCACTAATTTTATTCATAGTGATTGTTTGAAAACAACAAAAAAAAATGAAGTGTGTTGCCATTCGGGTCATTTTCATTACAGTCCACGAAGACAAAGCATTTACTGGTTTTAAAATTGATGAGTAAACGTCCACACTGTAAGCAGTCCTTTTTTTCATTAGTAATTTTAATTAAGTCTTCTGCACAACACTGAAATTGACTTTATGTATAATTGTTCATTATACGTCTTGTTTTCTACAATGGGGAAATTAAGGGGCCTCAAATGGATGAATCTGAGACATGATTAGTCTTGTTCATCCCAAATGTATAATTTTTTTAATGCCTGGCGCGAGCTTTGCTGCAAAGTGAAATTGATACTCGGTATATGAAAACATTTAATGAATTGCCAATTCTGTTGTCAAAATCAAGCTAACAGATATTCTTTGGGGAAATTTAAGGGGTGCGATGCACATTTCAACATTGAAGATTTGCAGTGAGACGTTCATATTGAACCTTTTTTTTCAGTTTTTATTTTATTTTATTTTGTCTTTATTGAGCCCAGTTTTGCAGAATTTAGAAGAATAAAAACAGTGCAGATGTGTGAGCACCCCACACGCAGACACACACACACACACGATTTAATAACCAGCGGCTTTATCTGGCTTTTGTTTACAGAGTGTAACTCTTGCATCATAGCCAGCGTACGAGGGGTCTGACTGTCTGACTGCCTTAAAAGTGTTTGGGTCTGAGTCTGGTTGCGTCTCAATGATAACACCTCTCTCCATGCTGACTGGAAACCTCCCAGATCCGTCTCCTCAACCCCGGTGTTATCTGTGATCATACGCCCCCACGCTATCGAGCTCAGTCAAAGACCATCCCATGGTTTGCAGTGTTAATTACAGATCCTTTGATGTGATAGAACACAGCCCTGTAGAGATTGATTACTCTTTGAGCTAAGTTGTCTTCCAATTACTTAGACAATTAGCCAACTAATTAAAATACTTACCCTGTGCATTGAAAAAGGAAGAGGAGTACTGCTGTGAGGATCTCCCTTGATATATGAGCTGCCAGGGATTCTCAGAGTGTCTCAGCTGAGGAGAGGAGGGCCTGGTGTGCTGACTGCAGCTCAGGAGAAAGGCCCAAAATGACTCGCTGCAGCAGACTGCGATAATAATGTGGATCAAGCATTTGGAGACGTTTATCACCGCTTGTTGATTGAGGATAAGGATGTTAGATCAGAGGATGAATCGATGTTTGACGATCCAGGTGTTTTTACCGTCTGACAAATGCCAGCGTCTGAATGACAAGCTCAAATATTAAACATTTCCAACAGTTTCTTTTTTATTATTATTCTGTTGATCGTTTCACTTTTTATCTGTGCTGACTTGAGGAAGAAGGGGGGAAAAAATATATAAAGAATCAATGTTCAGCCCGGAGTTTGCTACCGACAAATAATTAGACAGTTGACTTGAAGTCACCGGAGCGTGTCTGAATATTTACATCCAAATCATTTGTAGTTAGTCTGAAAACAGCCAGTTTGGGACTCTTTATTTTTAAGGGTCCGTGAGGAAATTGGTTCCTGTGATAAAAGAGGAGAACATTATTTCTGAGATTCTCCAGAGGCTTAAAAATAATTCTACTACTTAATAGCAAATAGTTACTGTTCCTTCACTGTTATCACAATATTCAATATGTTGCTCATTGACTTGCAGGCAGAGGCTGTGTGTGGCATATTTCTGTCTCTCTTGTGCAGACTAACTTCATTGTGTATGTGTGTGTCTGTGTGTGTGTGTGGTGTGGATTGTCTCCTCTTGCAGACAACAATAAAGACACTTATGAGCTCTTTGGCTTTGACTGACCCATGGTTCACAGCTAAATAATAACCAACGTACTCACTGGTCTTTCCAAAGATGTTGCGGACTGACATCAGTTCCAGTTCCCACAATGCTCTGGTCTCATGCTCCTGTCAACACGACAACATCACCATTAAAAATTGTTGTTGCAAATAAATGAATAACACGTTTTGTCATCTGACACGGTTTCAGTTTCAGTTTGACTCTGACCTGGGATCAGAGTTGGTGTAAGGTCCTTGGAGTTGGGTACAAAGTGACAAAATCAGAAGTAAGCAGTAATGGATGAGTCACTGGTTGCCTATTCATGCAATAACACTACAACAAATGAGCCTGAAAGCTCATTATCGTTGGTTTGTATATTAGCCTGTTTTGTATGCATTCATCAGACTCCTTTGTCTAAAGCAACATACAGTTCAGGAAGTGCACACGGCCTTTAACTCTGTCATTATAAATCTTAAGTGAAATGCTTTAAGAGTGTGTTTCATGCTACATTACATTATTATCATCTTGACTTGTCACTGACCTAAGGTATGAAACAGTGCATTTGAATGCTGGTGATGTATTTGCATGGATAGTTCATGTTCAGCATGGCAGTTCATGATATCTGTGATTCATTTGACTCTACACACCCACGTTTGAATTGGATGAAAAGTTTTTTTTTTTTTTTTCTGTGCCCAGCATCTGACTGAGGCTTGTCACACTTATTGTCATGTCCCTTTAACCCCAGCTGGGCAACTCCATTATTCTCCCTCTATTGTAATGTTAATGCTGTGTTATCTGTGCGAGGGACAAATATGCAAGGGACAATGGGGATGTAGACATGCATTCAATTTATGCATCCATAATTGCTTTTGATGATGTAGATAATTATGTTGCACTCCGGAGAGTTTTTGCACTGGGCAATTTACGAAAAAAAACCTTGAAGCCTTTGTATTTGCTGATCAACTGTCCCATGTAAATAACATTTTACCAATATTCTTGCAGTGAAAGCACTATTTTAGTTTCATACAATGCTTTTGTTTTTTTTAAATCACTTAGCTCACAAACTGAGTATTCATCACTGAGATTTGCAGTATTTCTGTGCCACTGAAAATAATAACGGCCTAACAGAATCGCTCCTTGAAGAGTGATTGCAGAGCTCTCAGAAGCAGGTTTTATGTCTTCTGCCACTGCAGCAGCTACACTGCTTTTATTGAAGAATGCCTTTTTCATTTGTCAAAGTAACATTTTGTTAGCAAGTAGCTTTGCTAAATGTTTTATGAATATGTACAAAGCAGAACAATGTTTAGATTTGTCTTCAGGGTTCAAATTTGTTCAGATTTTATTGTTTTTTTTTTCTCTGGTCATTTCAAACGAAAAACAGCTGCCACAAATTCAGTGGTGAAAATATGTAATTGAACTGCACTTGTACATTACTTGAATATTTCCATCTTCTGCTACTTTCTACTTCCACTTTCACATTTCAGATGCAAAAATGATACAGAATTCTTCTTCTTCCCCCAGTAATGATCATCTCACAGCCCCAAACATTTAACCTTTAACCTACAGTATGATTCTAAGCTTGGGGGTTGACTGAACTTAAGTACCTAACTGTACTGTTCATAAACTAGTTCCACCATGACCAGCTACAGCATTTAAGAGCTGTGCAACGAGATATGAGGATATCAGTTGGGATGGATTGATGGATGTAATGACAGAACACAGTAGTTTGGTTTTCTGTTTGTGAAATGGATCGTCAATGTTGTTTCTTTTATCCATGATGGTTCCACAACCTTAATGGCGTGTGTCTATTATTGTATGATGGTCCACTAACCTTAAAGAAGTACTTTGTTTTGTTTTAAAGCCACAAACTTTTCCCATCCCTAACCAAACCATAACCATCCTTAAGCATAGCTGTGTTTATTATAGTAACTATGGAGGTTCCTTGCTGCTGCCCAGCATGGTGGTTCATTAGACAATTGAATACAGAGCTTTTATTGGTATTGGAGTCTTTTTATATTCTGAATATGTTCTTTCCACTTAGTAAAGGATGTTGTCTATTTCACTGTATACAGTTGTGTAAACTGACTTTAAATGTGTTAGCCTGCAGCTTGTAATGTAAATAACACAAAGCTGATCTCAAAAATAAATACGTGCATATGTGTTCCTTTGATTATCTGATCTGATAATACAGTTCTCCTCCTCCTGTTCCCCGCTGCCGGTCTCAAACTCACGGCAGAGTGTCTGATTGAAGTTGTTGGGGCAGGTTGGATCGAAAGACCCCCTGTGATTAGGAGGTCAGCAAGTCTGAAAGATCGCACTCTTCATCCTCATCCTCTAATCACAGTCTATATAAAACAATCTTAGCACCACTTAACCTACGCAGGGGTCCTGATATGTCTTGGCATGCTCTGTCTCTATTAATCAATCAGCTTCAGGCCTTCATGAGATCTCAGATGCAAATGTGTGTTAGAGCCCTAGGTCCAATTTCACCATTCATCTTTTCTGTTCTTCTTCTTCTTTTTTGTTTTTTTTGTTGTTTTAATCACTCAGGTCTCGGCTGCCAAACTCCCATGACATACATGTAGCTTAAGTATGAGACTAACACAATGAATAGCAAAGACGAACATATGTAAATGTAAAAAAAAAATCACAAATCACTTCTGTTGAATCTGGGAACCACTACTCATGACCAAATATTTAAATGAGATTCTGTTTCTCCATGTTTGAGGATTTATAATCAAATAAGCTTTTCTCTATTTCACTAACAGTTTCCATGAAAATCATTGCGGTGTCCCAGTCTGTCAAATCTGTCAACCCCCCCCCCAACCTTATTCTCACTGGAGAGGCACAGTATGATGATACTGACAACACAATTTAAGAAGCAGAACAAACTCAGCTTTCTTGTTTTCTGGTGACAGCTGTGTCCTGTCACTAATACAGACTTAACTGGTGAGGGAGATGACGAATATGAGACTGATGAAATTCAGCAGCATTCAGCTCTG